>NC_037336.1:52115960-52740960 GCF_002263795.3 Bos taurus
GATGCTGAAGCTGAAGTTCCAATACTTTGGCCACCTGATGCAAACAGCTGACTCTTTGGAAAAGACCCTGATGCTAGGAAAGATTGAAAGCAGAAGGAGAAGAGGAAAAAAGAGGATGAGATGGCATCACTGATTCAATGGACAGGAACTTGAGCAAACTCCAGGAAATGGTGAGGGACAGAGAAGCCTAGCATGTTGCAGTCCATGGGGTCGTGAAGGGCTGGACACAACTTGGAGGCTGAACAAGTTAACTTGAACATTAACCACTCTAAGTCTGCTACTCTCATCTGTAAAATAGGGGAAACATCTATCTCATAGTATCATAATGGAAATTAATAAGATAATGCATTTAACCTTTTGGAGATAATGTATGTTACATGATAAGCACTCAATAAATATTTGCTAGATTAATTGTTTCAGAGAAGGCAATGGCAACCCACTCCAGTACACTTGCCTGGAAAATCCCATGGATGGAGGAGCCTGGCAGGGTGTAGTCCATGGGGTTGCTACGAGTCGGACACGACTGAGCGGCTTCACTTTCACTTTTCACTTTCATGCATTGGAGAAGGAAATGGCAACCCACTCCAGTGTTCTTGCCTGGAGAATCCCAGGGACTGGGGAGCCTGGTGGGATGCCGTCTATGGGGTCGCAGAGTCGGACACGACTGAAGCGACTTAGCAGCAGCAGCAGCAGCAGCAGATTAACTGTTTATAATTATTAATTCAAAGATTCATAGATAAATAATCAAAGAATTAAAAAGGAGGAATGGTGGGGCACGTCTTCTGACATTGGCAACATAGACTATTTGCAAACCAATCAGCAAAAGAAGATGAATGTCCTGTTTTACAATGAGTTTAGGTCGACAGTTTGCTTCCCATGTGAGGTAACTTTAGCTAAGTTCAATCACCTTAAATATTAACCAACTACAGCTTTTCCTTCACCCTTAACTCAAAAGAAGGTCTAAATGTGGGCTTCTGCAAACCCTGGAATTAAGGGAATGAAAGCTAATCCAAGTCAAGTATTAGATTGTACACAGGTGTCATCATTTGAAAAAAATAATAAGATACCTGCTTTGTTCCATTTTGGAGCTAAATGGTCCAACTTAGAAACCTCTATTAACACTAGGGATAAATTGAGAAAATTGAAATTGTTTCTACACTTTTTTATTGTTCTAGATGATGAAGACTATTAGACTAAGTAGATGCCCTACATTCATAATTGAAACTAAGAAAGAGCAGATCAAATGGAAACAGGCTATTCACATAAATATTTACCATCAGTCATTTGGAATTCCAGTATGGCTTTCTTCTCAGTGTAAGAAGCTGTAGAATTAATTATTCTAATGTCTACTGTATACAAACTATGGCCCCATACAAGCTATTCTCGTATCAGTCAGATCATTGAGGATAGCACATACGATTAGGAAAAAGTTAGGGATGGTGTGGAGTATAGGGAGAAAAAAATAAAATTTCAAAAAAATCAGCAAAAACCTCGTGGTCTAACCTCACCTTTAATTAAATTTAACTCATGCTCAGTGTCTTCTAAAAAAGGCAGTGCATTACATAAAAGAGAGGAGCACTTAAAAAAGGATTACTGATTGTAATCTCAATGGCAATCTTTCAAATCCATGACCAGGGAAGGGCAAGGAGCCCAAAAAAATGTGAAAGTTTGTTCAACTCCCATATGTACCCATCAACTTCAAAACAGAGAACTGCTCCCAGTCATAGGCCCACCCCTGCTGGTCATCTCACAAATGTGCCACTGCTGCTGCTGCTGCTAAGTCGCTTCAGTCGTGTCCTACTCTGTGCGACTCCATAGACGGCAGCCCACCAGGCTCCCCCATCCCTGGGATTCTCCAGGCAAGAACACTGGAGTGGGTTGCCATTTCCTTCTCCAATGCATGAAAGGGAAAAGTGAAAGTGAAGTCCTTCAGTCGTGTCCGACTCTTAGCGACCCCATGGACTGCAGCCCACCAGGCTCCTCCGCCCATGGGATTTTCCAGGCAAGAGTACTGGAGTGGGGTGCCATTGCCTTCTCTGAAATGTGCCACTAGTCACACACAAAAGAATGTGGATGACTTTTGTCACAACTTCTAAAAATCATGGTGGGAATAAAATGACTATGTTTACTTGTTGAGCAATGCTCAAACAATCAATCAGTGGCTTTAAAGATTTTATTTCTTTGTTTCCTCCTCTTTTCTGTTTGTTTTATCCCCAAAAAATTTGCATTCGTGGAAGAACTACATTTTCTGAAGGAGAAAACATGTTATTTTTGCTTCATGACAGAGGGAACAAGTGGGGGTGACTAGAAAAGTGAAGTGTCATACTAGATCAATAAGTTGAAAACATAATTTAAAGCCATTAAATATGCTTACTTAAAATATAGAAACATCTTTTTTTAAGTTCAAGGTCCTCTGGTGTTCAGAGATCATTTATAATTTGACATAGAACATTTTGTAGGTTATAAAGACAGCGCAAAGAACAAATGAATTTTTATTCAGTACACAAATATACAGATTTTAGGTAGCTCTATTACTCAGTATCATCAAACGAGGTCATTTAATGGAAAACTAGAAATGTGCAAGTAAAAAAGGTAGAAAATAAGTTATGGTTGATGATAACCAAAAATGAGGCGAGATGTAAGAGGAATGTTTTAGTAAAAGGCTTTGTGGATACCAATCGTCTTCTTACCCCATTAAAATCATTCTAAGGGGTTAGCATGCGCAGAGCATCATCTTTCTCATCCAGAACACTGCCATTAATTTATGATTCTATAGCTGGCAGAAGCTACCTGGTTGCAAATTTACATGCTCTGGGCATCAAATAAACTAATTAAACCGATCTATACAGTAATTGTCTTCTACTGTTTAGTGATTAAAAAGCCCTTGAAATAATGAGAATTCTTTGCAGTAGGAAGGTTTGGACCCATGAGCTATGATGACTATCGACAGTCTCAGAACTCCTCCTGGAGGACGGGAGGTTAAGAGGCAGTGAGGAGGAAGAAAATGCCTTGCCCTCCTTTCAGGAGTCACTGTTCTTCTGAGCCTCTGATTTGGAGACAGTGTGCCCTGTTTCACAGTTTAGAGCTCAGATTCTCCAAGGTCACCAATAATACTCCTTAGCTAAAATTTCAAGAGAGCTTAGAAGATTGTTTAGATAAAGTCCTCACACAAGTGCTAAAACTTTAAGGGAAAGTTAGCTATAAACAATCCTATAACAATAATAGGTTTCTCTAACTCCGTTTGTCCCTAATTTATACTTCATTTTCTAAAATTCATTTGCTTCTGGTTCAAAGAATTTATGATTCTGGCAACAGCATGAGGTATGTGAATGTTCACAGACAGAGAACAATTGCCAAAGATTTTCAGAATTATATGACTGTCACCCTATACACTAGGAATTCTCAACTACCAACATTTGGAGAAATCTTTTCTTACATTTTATAATGAAATATGAAAGCTAAAAAAACATTCTGAACACTTTTTATAACATTTAGAATCCTGGAACACTGAATAACCTGAGCAATGTTTTATGTTCACTTTGTATACATAAACACTTTGCACTTGAAAAGATGGTATGGTTTGCAGTTATCATGTTAAAAGAAAGTTGTTTTAAATTTTCATGATAATCCAGATCAAAGATATATTTTCTGAATACGTTCAGGAACACTTACTAATTACTTCACTACTGTTTTCACTTAAAAAAAACACACACAAGGAAACAAGGCAGGAGAAACAAATTTATAACAAATGACTTTAAATAAAATTAGAGGTTACTGCATTACAGAAATATCTTTAGGTTATCTAGCTCCTATTTTTATAGCTAAAACCTAAGACCTGATGAACTATTCTAGTGTAATGTTGTTTTAAAACTTGTATAAACACCTACAAGGTTGAGAGTGCTGCCAACTTTCAGCATGGATTGAATCACCACTAAGAAATTGTCCCCAAAAAATTATACAATAAAAATTCTTATGTAACTATTAGCTGCCATTGCGTCATGTAGCAGAGTTATGTTTAATCTCTTGTAAGGTACTAATACTTTTGAAAACCAAAAGGACACACCTCATTTTTTAGCTAAATAGAGACCCTTAAATCATTTTGCTAACAAAATAACAAAGCATCCTTTTAAAGTCTGAGTGTTCATTCTGTGTTCATATCTCTCACTAGCTCTGATTCATAACTCGACAAGACAGGAATAATAATACTGCTTTGAAATTAAATGCTATCATATTTTGATTATTTTTGCTTTAAATTTAAAGCATTTCTTTTTGGGAAGTACCCAAATGTAAATTGTTCTTGATTTTAGGAAAGTAATTTCTAGTGAATAAAAACAAATAAATTATTAAAATTCTATTAGAACTAGTGTCCTCCTCCCTGGAGATTCAGTGTTTGGACAGGCAGAATCTCATATTTTCTATTTAATGGACCAATGTAGATGTATTAATAAGGGCTTCCCTGATGGCTCAGCGGTTAAAGAATTTGCCTGCAATGCAGAGACACAAGAGATGCAGGTTCGATCCCTGAATCAGGAAGATCTCCTGGAGAAGGAAATGGCAACCCTCTCCAGTATTCTTGTTTGGAGAATTCCATGGACAGAGGAGCCTGGCAGGCTACAGTCCAAAGGGTGGCAAAGAGTCAGACACGACTGAACAACTAAGAACACAGATGTGTTAAAAGTATCTGTGCATTACACATAATAATGCCTGATTTCTTCTCCCACAGAACTATTTTCAACATTAAGGAAGATAAAATATATAAAAGCAGTCTATACATTCTAGCTTCCCAGGTGGTGCTAGTGGTAAAGACTCTGTCTGCCAATGCAGGAGACATAAAGGACATGGGTTCCACCCCTGGGTCGGGAAGATCCCCTGGAGGAGGAAATCCCACCTAATATTTATGACTGGAGAATTCCATGAACAGAGGAACCTGGAGAGCTACAGTCCATGGGGTCGCAAAGAATCACACATGACTGAAGCAATTTATCATAGACTTTATACAATGTAAATAAATGGATTTTTAAAGGTACTATTTACTGTTATTTTCTGAACAACATCTTTAACACGCAAAATATAGTTGCATTAACTCTATTTCCTATTATTTTCAGGTGTCTACTCATCAATGTTGATATTCCAAGTTCATATTCCTTTACTTAGCATGAGACGTAGGCTCACCAGAAAATCTAAAAACTTCAGCTGAGACTTATAGATGTAAACCTCATTCTGGATGCTATCCACAATACGAACCACTAAAAACCTTTTCTGCCTTAAATGCCTGACGGTGCAGTTACTTACTTTCCCAGGCTAATCTAAAATCATTTTGAGACTCCTTTTCAATATCTAACTATGCTACTAAGGGTAGAATGGGCCAAGGCACAGGGCAGAGCTCTAAAACATGAGACATAGAAAGGTTTCGGAGAAATCTGAGAAAATACTCAGTGTGTGATGAGCTTCTGATGGATCTGATCCTGGGTGGACAAAGAGAAATTTAGGTCTTGTGAAACCCAGGAAGCTTACAGACCCACAGTGTGAAGCAGGGCTGCTGCATTTGATAGAATTTTGTGCCCTGAGCAATAACATCCTGTTAAGGGGGTACAGAAGGAATGAAATCCTGCTCACTCTTTTCACACTCTTGCTTCCTTTAGCTTCCTTGTGTTTCTCCTGAAAACATTTTTTCTTGATATACTCCTCAATTTGTATGTCTAGAAGGCTGCTCCTTTACTCAGAATGGCAAATTTTTTCTAATTCTTCCAGCTAGAAAGAGAACATTTTATTATAATTTGCAGAAAAGTGCAAGACAGATTTGTGGTGGCTCTGGGCTGAAGACAAACTTGGTAGCCTAAGTATTGAGTCCAAGGAAAATATCAAGTGAAAGGAATTTCCCTAAAGTGGGTCTTTATCTGGCAGAGAATTTATGAAGTGGCTATGAAGCAATTTGTGAAAACTACGAATCCTGGAGTTAAATGAATTGTGTGTATCAAAATAATTCCCACTGAAACTATAAAATTCTACTTTAGCACTTGAAAAGACCCCATATATCATGGAGTGGGGGTAGGGTGAGGGTAAGAAACCTGTTAGTTTCCCAGAAAAAGAAGTAACTAGTCTTCTTTTCCTTCGGAGAAGGCAATGGCAACCCATTCCAGTACTCTTGCCTGGAAAATCCCATGGATGGAGGAACCTGGTAGGCTGCAGCCCATGGGGTCACTAAGAGTCGAACACGACTGAGCAACTTCACTTTCACTTTTCCCTTTCATGCATTGGAGAAGGAAATGGCAACCCACTCCAGTGTTCTTGCCTGGAGAATCCCAGGGACCGGGGAGCCTGGTGGGCTGCCATCTATGGGGTCGCACAGAGTCGGACACGACTGATGTGACTTAGCAGCAGAACAGCAGCAGCAGCAGTCTTCTCTTCCTTCAGTGTTGCTCTCCCACACTAGCTGTAAGTTTCATGACAGATTGTGCGCTTTTGATTACTGTATACAACTGACCCAGCAGAGCTCGATAATAAATAGTAGCATAGGGCTCATTGTGAGCCAGGTATTATCCTAAGAACTTTATATTTAATAACTTTATACAACATTACTATAAGGTACTTCCTATTATTATTATTATTCCTAATTTGTGGATATGGAACTAAAGCATAAGTGAGCTTTGAGCAACCTGACAATAAATCACACAGGTGGGGTAGGATTTGAACCCAATCTATCCTTGCCCCAGGGTCTGCCTTATTACTCACCTCTATACTGTTCTGAATTAATGTTTTTATGAATAAATGCATGAATGAATGACATAATGAAGTATATTCAGAGAAATATTACGTAATCTTAACTACACTGAATTTAAAACTATTTTTCATCTCTGGGAAAAATTTAATTGAGTGACCAGTGCTTCAGAAGTTGTGTGTCCTGACTTATATTACATTGGAAAAACAGACAAGTGAGAAAATTTTAATAGCAGAATGTCTCAAAGGACTGTGATGAGAAAATATAATCAGCTATAGCAGCACAAAACTAGGGTGTCCAGGCCAGTCTTGGGGGCATGGTGTGGGAGTCAGGAAAAGTTTTAATGATGAAGGAATATCTGAACTGAAATGAGATAAACAGGATGATCAAGGCAAAAAGGAAGGAGGGATGTTCTAGGGAAGTATGGTAACCAAGTGAATAATAAATAGTAGAACACACCTGAGGAACAGGAAAAAAAAAAAAAAGTACAGGTACAGCATACAGTGTAAGAGAAATAAAGCAAAAGATAAAGTCTACAAAGAATGGGCAACAAATCTTAAAGGGTCTGAAAAACATAAAAAGTTTGGACTTTACTCTTAGGATTCAGAAATCAGTGATGAATTTAATGTGGGACAGATCAAAGAAGTGATATGGCCAGATTTACATTAGATTATTGAGGCTAATATATGGAGAATCGAATGGAAGATGCCAAGGCTGTGGGTTGAGTTAGTTTAAAAGGCCTTTCAAGTACTTATATTCACACATGATGAGTTTGAAATGTCTGAAAGATAATCAAGTAAATATGTTTAGAAGAACATTCAGTGTCTGGGAATGGAGCTCAGCAGAGAAGTCTGAGCTAGAAAAACCTATATACATCCTCAGCCTGAAGATGGTTTTCAAAACTCAGGAGGAGGTAAGGATTTCCAAGAAGAATATGTGGTAAGAGGAGTCTCCAAGTCAGAATTCTAAGAAATGTCAACATTTAAGGTTGGATAAAAGAAAATAATCTGAGAAAGGGAATAGGGTGTGTATTTCCAAAGCCAAGTAAACTAAGTCTAAATCCATCCACAGGTGAACGAATACAAAGTTGAAAACATCCACTGCAAGCCCCAAAGAAGTTGTTCATGATCACATTAAACTCAGTTTCCCACTGGACTTCCTCAGAAATAAACTGAGGAGTGAGCACAAAGTATACTTTTTTTTTTTTTTTTCAAAAAATGTGACCTTTAATAGGAAGAGACAGGACAATATTTGGATGGGAGTGTCTGAGTCTAGGAACAAACTGTTCTTTTTAAGATGGCAGAAGAGAAGTCACTCAGTCGTGTCCGACTCTTTGTGACCCCATGGACTGTAGCTTGGTGCTCCTCGGTCCATGGGATTTTCCAGGCATGAATACTGGAGTGGGTTGACATTTCTTTCTCCAGAGGATCTTCCCGACCCAGGGATTGAACCCGGGTCTCCGGCATTGTAGGCAGACGCTTTACCATCCAAGAGATGTGAGTATATTCAAGTATTCATGGCAAGCGGCTGATGGAGAAAGAGTGAAGGTACAGTAAATAGAAAGGATAATCATTATAGCAAGAGACCTGAGAAGTAAGGAAGAGAAGGAATCCAAGATCCTGGTCAGGGGATTGACCCAGAAGAAAGATCATATTTGTTCAACTGTAAAGGAACAGGGGAGAAAATAAGGAGAATGCAGATGAGTGAACTGTCAGGAAGACAAGGGAGTTTTCATCTGATGGGTACAATTTTCTTATGAAGGTAATCAGTTTTGGTGCATTGTGCTCACTGGTATTTTCTTTGTACCTACTGGATGAATAGATAGATATAGAGACAGACCTTTGTTAGGTTATGTATGTGCATATATACATGTATATATTATATTATATATTATGCCCATATATACACATGTGTATACTTATTTATATACACACCTAGCCTAACATATCTTAATATTCTATTATATAGCATCTATTATAATAGTCACATATAATACAGGAAATGGATAAATATATAGGGATTAATTTTTTTTAAATCTCTCATTTTATACTTGTGTTAACACCTGAATAAAAAAGATGTCAATTAATCTTAAGTTAGAATGAGATGAAAGTGCTTTTAAAGTTATTCATTCTTCTTGTATCTACCACATGCAACAATAAAAGCAAAATAAAACTTGGAGACAAAGAATATTATTCTAATATTTCTATTTCTTGGAGGGCAGTAAATTAGATTGCTTATTATATAAAAGTAACAAATTTTGCTATTTGTTTTCTCCATGTAGTTTTGTTTTAAAAATAATAAAGAATTATCTAATAGCATATATTCAAATATTCTCAATAAATCAGTTCCTTGTTTATGTTTATGCCTTAAAATAATTCTCATTCCAGCTACTGGCATACTCCCAATTGCATGTTATAGCTTAAACCTTAGTATAATAACTGTGAGACTGTTAGGCAAAGGTCCAAATAAACCTATATTTGCTACCAGAAATTTTTGAGAAAATTTGAGACTAAATTTCACATTCTCTTTTTCATTTAAAAAATGGTGCATGTGTAAATGAAAGCCCAACAGTTAAACAATTATATCATCAAACACTGTTTTAAAGTGATATTTAAAAAAAAAAAAACAAAAATAAAGAAATCTGTCAACTCCTCTGACATCAGTTGTAAAGGCTGAAATCACAAGTTTCTTACCTAATTTGAGTTTTTCATATGAAATTTGAATTAGGCAGTTTTCATTCAATCTCTGGTCCCCTTTATACTCCCAACTTTATTGAACTTCAGAACTTCCTTTCAACTTTTGCTGTCTCTAAGGAAGTTCAATTTTCTGTCATGAGCAAACTTATTTCCTTTCTCATGTGATTCACTATAAATGATGGAATTCATTTCATACTCTTCTAGATGGCAGGTCCCTGTTTCTCTCAATTCAAATAGGTTGAATTCGCTAGTCTCAAAAGACCATTAATTGGTCTTTAGGGTATCATTATACTACCTTTTATTTATATATGACTTGCTGTCAAAAAAAACTAGATGTTTAAAGTAAATTTGTTTCAGTTAAAATTATCTTCACAACATTTCAGAAAAGTAGATGGAGGCTTACTATCAGTGCGGAGATGAAAAACTTAGTTCATTTTTAAGTGAAATGCTAGGGCAGAACCCAGAAGACTAGATCTTCAGATTGTTAAACAGATTATAGATATCCACTTCTTAATATTTTGGCCTTACCCAGAGTTCCCTGATTTTTCAAGTATAAAAATGAGGGATATATGTAAATTTCAATTTCAGATAAATAACGAATAATTTTCAGTATAAGTAGATTCCCATACAGCAACTGGGATATACTGAAAGCATTTCATTAGTTACCTGAAATTCAAATGTATCTGGGCTTCATGTATCTTACCTGGCAACCCTAAATGCTTCTCATCTGAGAAGAAAAATATTGACAACACTGTTTTATTTTTAAATGATTTATCTGGCCTAAATAATATTGCAAACTCACATTTCCAAATCTGTATTGAGAGTTAAAGTTAGAAATTCACTCAGAATTACTTAAAAAAAACTCAAATCTTCCAACCTGAGATTCTTATAACCAAATGCCTCTCTTGGCGATTGCAATTATTTATTTTAAACATGAAAATAAAATCAAAGAAAGCTTGACCTGTGCTGAACATCAACCCAAAAGGGAACTAAGGGAAACAGTCAAACAATTTGCAAATTCTTATAAAATTGAGAACTGCTAGATAAACTGAATATGGCATGTAGAAAAAAAAATAATGGCACACAAATCTAAGATTAGATATTGAAGGTGAAGAGAAGTAGGACACGACATTAGCATTTACTTTGCCCATAATTATACTTATCATAAACAGTCTAAGAGGACAACCTGCTATTCTTATTCTCCAAATACTTGGAGAACCATCAGAAAGACCATTATCAGTGGCTCACAAACAATAGAAAGTACAATGAATAGTTCTCTCTGGAAATCTATTAATATCTAGGCTCAAAGTCACTTAAAATTATTTTAATGACTAAATGATAATTGACCAGATAGCATTAAGAATTGTCAACAAGAGTTCCTAAAGAGAAAATATAGAAAAGAGATCAGACTAAATAAATCTCTAAGATTGTCTATATACTGACAGCCAATTCTCCTAACAAAATGATTTTAAAAAGATCAAAAGTCAGAGCAGAATTTGCATAGAAAAAATTATATAAAAATACTCTGTAGAAATTGCATCATTTGCCAACAGACCCAACCATATTCGCTAGTCCAGGGAATCTGCTAACAAATTTAAAAATAGGGTGATTAATTTTAAAAAATGAGTTACACAATCTTTCTGACTAAGCCAACTCTAATATGAGTAGTAAATGGGAAACAATTTGAAACTGCTGTTTTCATGATAATGAAAGGAGGCAATATTAGTAACCACTTGGGTTTGGAATTATCTATTCAGCCTACTTTAAGTCAAAGCTGCTAGTCATAATAACCTTAAATGGTTTTCATGATTTGGGCATAGCCCACAACTTTGCCCACTTTCATACAAATTTCATACAAAAATGCATCTACCTAAATAGGCCAATTTTTTAAATATGAGCAATAGTGTATATCCCTTGTCTTCTACATTTGAACAGTAAGTTAAAGGAAAATCTGATTGTCTTGAGAAGTGCAGAAAAGTTATGTAATTCTAGAATTGGCCAAATGAATATAACTCAATAAGCAGCTTGACCACTGCAGATACATGAGAGAATTTAACAACAAAGCCATGCATTTCCCCAAAAATTACTTGTAAAAGCAGTGTCTTCTCAGACATTTGTTTTGTATTATTCAGCTGTCCCTTGTTTTAATCTTGATGTGACTTCTAATTACTCGTAACTGAAGTTCTTTTTATTAAAAAAAAAAAGAAGACAATACAAAAGTATTAACCTTCAAAAAAAATGTTAAGTGGGTATTATTACATGGGCCACATTTATTCAACTTGTTACTGACCATTATTTTTTATATATTAAAACATCATTATCTGCTCCTTGAAGGTTTTAGTGGTTTCAGGGCTTAGCTTTTAATTCTTAATACTCTAAAGACAACAGGACTGAAAGGACAGAGCATAAAAGAAACTATTTTACTAAAAGAAAGGACTTCTTAATCCGCATTTGAATTGTGCTCAAAATATATAAGTCTTACTAACCTTTAAAACTTTTATTTAAGTCCTAGGTCTAGCACAAGAATGTAGCAGTCTGAATATCTTTTCTTACTAAGACTTAAGTGTATATCTCATCCTGGGAAAAGAAGGGAATGCACAAATGCTGTACAATGACTTAGGAATATTTCACAGCTTGGGGTTTTGTTTTCATTTTCTATTTCAACATTCTAGTCCAATGTCTTTGGTGTTCTGACCACTTGTAAAACCCTCAGTCCCTGTCAACTATGACTAGCAATTAAGAATCCTCCTATCCACTATATACTTAGTCCTTGTTTCCTGTGTTAGCCACGCAAAAAGACATATCTTTATGCAATAGGTAATCAGTTAGGAATCAATTTAGTGATGTTTTATTTCTTTTATACTACTCTCAAATAATCTGATTAGCTTTAAAGGAAAAAACAAAAACTGCTTCTGATTAAAAGTCTAGATTTCACCAAAATTGTTTAAAATGAGGTAAAATTCCTGTATTAACCCCTAAAAATATAATATTTGATCCTCAAACAAAAGCATTGCTTTTCTGTCCAATTTGATGTCTTTTTCATGCTACCTCAGTGATGGCCAAATAATTGGTTGTTCACTTGTGTCCTTGTCTCCCCCGACAGTTCCACAGATGCCCTGAACAATGCTCCAAAGACTGCTTTCAGTAGGGGCAAATCCTCATTAATCATTCTTGGCTGACAGCACAAGGGGACACCTGCATCTGGTGCAAGAGCCCAGCCATGGCTTGTGGGAGCACGGATTAAAAACTAATCGGTGTGAGGCTACTTTTAACAGGAATGTGATAAACAACAACACACATGTGCACACACACACACACACACACACACACACCAAACAAATCCTCTTATGGCATTCCTATTTACTTAATATCTCAAACTGAAGCTGTGGCTCATCAAAATACCATTCTACTCCAGGAAAGCATATATCAGAGAACCAACCACACACAGGATAATGATAAATAGCTGCTAAATTCTTCATGCCTACTTCACCCAATGTTAGCATTAAATACTGATGAACTGTCACATAATTTTCATTTAGAAATGATTGCAGTTTCAGCTTCCTATCTTATGGTGCTCATAAATATTTCCCCTACTATATTTCACAAGTTAAATGTATGAAAAACACAAATTTTTTGAGCAAGAGCTCTTGCGCTTATGTGATTGCTTTCATTTATTAAAATAATAAATATGACTATTTTGAAGAAAGGGTTAAAAAGAATCTTGAAAATACCTCCAGGAAATTAAGTATATTGTTATGTACCATTAAAGATACTATAACTTGCTTTTTAAATGAAGTGCTCTTTAACTTCACAGAATACAAGAGTTTTCTTTCACTTGTCACTATTTTCCTAATTGCACCAACTTGGAAGACCAAAAATAATGAATCCCAATTTGTAGCTTTTTTCTTAAGCAAAATATGTTTATAAAGCATCAGAGCATAAAAAGATATGTAGTTAAAATACTTGGGAGATTTAGGGAAAACATATTTTGATGATTTTTTAAAAAAGCTAAAACATTTGTAAAGAAAACTGACAAAAGAATATAATGACTAATAAAGTCAATGTTTATAATTCTCATTTTATAAAAATAAATAATAAATTTATTCATCAGAGATTAACTATAACATTATAAAGTTAAAACTGAAAGTGTAAACATACTGAATGCAATACAATTTATAATTTCATGCTGGAGATTTTTGATTTGCAAATATAATCAGTTTTTGAAGTTCTAGTTTTAAAACTGTATACAAATATGCAGTGCTACATATTGCATAGAAGTTAAAGGTCCTCAATGTGAAAATTTGTTTGCATTTAGTTTGGATATTTAGAATGATTCAGATTTTAATCTTCAGAAGTTTTTAACAGATAAATTATGCTGTCAAAATTGTGCTTTAAAGTCATTATACTATCTCTTAACCTAATTATTTACAAAAGAATTTTAAAAGAATGTATATAAAGCTGAAGATGGAAGAGTGGATTAAATGCTATGAAACAATATCTTAATGATCAGTGGAGCATACACTATTTGCTACAATTTAAATGCTATGCAAGAGACACTTCCAGTGTCTTCCAGAGGAATCCAAAATATCTTTCTCTTCAATTTTGCTAGAGCCTGTCCCCATGGTAAGGATATAGCTGCCAGGCAGTGGAGCTCTTTTCCCAAAGTCATGCTTCTGTCCTTTGCAGATGCTGTGGTAACACCTCACAACCAAGGGTTCCAAATCTATTTGGAATGTAGTGCACTTGAATAATCAAGCATAGTATATCCATAACCTATTTAAAGACCCTCCTGTACCTGTCATTTAAATCAGGACTAAGAATTAGGGCATTCCACTCTTCATTGAGAGATATGGAAACACAACCAGAAAGTGTCATTCAGCTCCTTCTAGTGAAAGCTTAGGAATAAGAAGTTGCCTCTCATACAGAAAATACAATTAAGGCAGGAAGGCAGCGGGAAAGGAGAGAGAAACATATAAAGGAAGAAGGGGGAGAGGGAGAGAGGGTAAAAGGGAGGCTCATTGTAAACTTCCTTGCATTCACAGTCTCAGGATAGTCTGTAGTCCATGCCTCTTTTTTTTTTTTTTTTTCCACACACCATTTCAATTTTTCCCACTCACAGGACAAAAGAATAAATAGTAGGCATTTTCTGTGTTTCTCACAACATTCTCACTTAAGAAGACATTATATCTTCCATTCTGCAAGTGAGAAAATTGAGAATCAAGGAGGTTAAAAAATACGTTTAAGTCACATAGCCAAAGAAAAAAGTTTTCAAATATGATCTGCCTTCCTTCAAAGCACATATTCTTTCCATAAAACCACATTGTGGCAACATTTCCAAATCTCTGGAATTGAATCTAAAAACATTCATCTCTCCACTAAGGTGTATCCTAAAATTTGTCACATTTGCCCATCTTATTTGGTTTTCATGTGTCCATAATGCCATCCCACTCATGCTCAACCAGCTCCTTTCCATTTATTCTTTACATCTCAGTCTTGTGTCTCCTCACCAGAATTATTTTCTCCTTGCAATTGCTTTTAAAGCACCATTAACCAATCTCTGCATCACAGTATTCTGCAAAATATTAATAGATTGACTGCAATTACCTGTTGACCTATCTTTATTGTTATCTAGCCTCCATTCCCAGAGATTGGTGGCAACATCTTAACACTGTTTCCATCAGCATGACTAACAACTGTGTCTTAAATGAATAATTGAATGAATGAGCAAAGAATGAAAGATTATATAGATGACTACTGTAAATAGACTATTAAAGATTTAACTAAGTTTGTGAAAAATATGTGGAGCAAAATAATTCTAAAACTCCAAGGGAAAAAAATCAGAATTTGCCTTCAAATTTCAAAATAAAAATGTTCATTTTCTTATGTTCTAAAATGCTCCAGAAAAATGGTAGGTGTGTACATTACCTTTGATTATTGATATGTTGATAAAGAAGAAGACTTAAAATTCAGATTTAAATAATAATTCAAAAATAAGCTGTATTTATGAAACAAAAAATTTATAATTATCATTTTAACTGTGACTACTGCTTCCTTCGAAATTTTTATTTTTTTTTCTGTTTCGTGACAAACATTTTACAAGCTCCAGGAGCATCTTTTTATTTAAGACTGAACATGTATATATAAATGTTTTTAAATTTTTTTTATTAAGACATGTTACAGGTGTACAACCTAGTGATTCACAATTTAGAGCTACACATTTATAATTATTATACAGGAGCATTTTGTTTTAAACTTTATTTCAGTTAATAAAAGAAACCTGAAGCAAAGTTTTCTTTAATTATTTTTCAAAGAATAGAATACTCATTAGATAAGTTTAATTACTTATTGCATAGTTTCATATGTAGCAGTACATTATTATTTCTGTTTAAAAAAAAACAACAAATGTAATGTTAAGGCTTATTTTTAAAAGATATGCTGAAACCAAATCTAGTCTTCTCTCTCAAAAATAACAATGCATTACATGTCATCTTACATTGAACACTTTAGATTTTCACATTGAAATACTTCTAATTTTGAGAATAGAATTTTAGAGCTATAAAAACATAAAAAATAATTTATTTTATTTCCTTTATTCTATGTATTTGGGGGAAAAAAGCCTAAAGAAGTTTAATTATTTATTCCAGATCATATGTGCAAGGAATATTAAAATTTATGCCCCATCTCCAAGCCAAGTGGTAATCCCACAGAACATACTATGTATTATTACATGATATATATCATACGGATTGGCAAACAACAGTCTGACAAACGAGGGAAATCTTCGTAACAGAGAGCAAAAAAAGGTATCTATTAGAAGGAAAAAAAAAAGGAATCTCTGAATAGAGGGCAGAGACAATGTGAGGTAGGAAAAGTCAAAGAAATTTAAAACACAAACTTTACAAAGCTAAAAAAGAAACAAGTCTTCAGAATTAAAATACTTGATATGTGTCAAGTGGGATTCCCGGATAGCTGAGCTGATAAAGAATTTGCCTGTAATGCAGGAGACCCCGGTTCGATTCCTAGGTCAGGAAGATCCCCTGGAGAAGGGATAGGCTACCCACTCCAGTATTCATGGGCTTCCCTGGTGGCTGAGATGGTAAAGACTCCACCAGCAACACAGGAGACCTGGGTTTGATCCCTGGGTTGGGAAGATCCCCTGAAGGAGGGTATGGCAACCCACTCCAGTATTCTTGCCTGGAGAATCCCCATGGACAGAGGAGACTGGTGGGCTACAGTCCACGAGGTTGCAAAGTATCAGATATGACTGAGCAAGTAAGTACATATGTCAAGTAGAGTGGCAGGAGTGGGGAGTACACACTTTTCATAGATTCTAGTTAAATTGCAATATTCTGAAGATAAAAGAAAAAACACCTAAAATCTTTCAGAGAGTATATTAAATAAGCAATGAGATTCAAAATGATATAAACCATTTTATATTAACCATAATTTGCATTAGAAGACAGTAATTTGCATTAGACGACAGTAAATGCCTTCAAAGTTCTGAGAGAAAATTATTTTGATCCTAAAATTCTATACCTAATCTCTCAATCAGTTGTCAAACCAAAATAAAATATTTTTAGATCAGCATACACAAGAAAATATATCACCTAGAATGAAACATTTTCAAGTGTGTTCTCCAGAAAAATAAAAATGAGAAGGCTAAAAAGGCTGCTGATAAATGGTATATGAAAACGCTGCATTTAACTACAACCAAGAAGTAGTGAAGAACATTTTATATAACTTAACATTCTAATGAATATCCTTGACCCTTTTTAGACATTATCTTCTCTATGGGTCTAGGCCCAATGCTGTTGTTGTTATTTGGTCACTAAGTTGTTTTTGACTCTTGCCACTCCACAGACTGTAGTCTGCCAGATTCCTCTGTCCATGGGATTTAACACTGAATAACTGTTATATAAGCATAAGACTATAAATGCCATTTATATTGAAGATCATATGTAGATTCAAGCCACAGTTAAGTTTGGAAGATTTAATTATATATAGTTAGAGAGCAAACTTTGGCAATGTGAAATAACTATATTATAAAATGATAACTATAAAAATTTAGCTATTAAAAATAGAAGGGGAGGAGAGAGCTAGTGTACTAAATTCTTTACTTCTAGTAGGGATTCAAAAATACTAACAAAATATGATAAAAATCAAGAAATTATGAATAATATTTTTAAATGTAATGGCAAACATCAAATAATTTAAGTGAAAATTATAAGAATCTTTGTTTCTGAAAATTAGAGGCCTAAAGAAGCTGACTTTTACTATTTATTTAGATTCTTCTGAACCATTTGAATTATTTTCACCATGTGCAAATATTAATTTATTAAAAATATTTTATTGAAGGCACAAAGCAGAAAGTCAAAGTATAATATGTTGGCATCACTGTGCTTATCTCGCTTCTGATATCTTACTAAAACTGGGTAGAGTAGCAGCCCTCAGAGTTCAGACCTTTGGAAAAAGAGTGTCATAACTGGAACTAAACTCAAAATTTTAAATTGGTGATTTAAATCAATGCAGATACAGTTAAAACATAACAAAGAGTGCAATGGTAAAAATGCACCTTCATTAGCTGTGTGAGAATTGACTATGAGACAAGCTCTGTGCTGTACCAGATTTTAAAAGGTGCCTAAAATATGGAGCTCACTTTTACTGGGAAATATGATAAACTGTATGATAAATATCTACTCATTCATTTAACAAATTTTTATTAAGCACGTAGTATACTCCATGAACATACTCATTTGTAAAGTATCAAACCTAGTGCATCACTCTTAAATATCTACTGAATGTTACTGAACTTAAACACTGAATTCTCCACCTTAACTAAGTTAATAGAGGATTTTTTTGTTATGAGGCCCTAATTCTAATTTTGCTTTATAATTTAAAAATAAGCTAGAATTCAGTATACATAGTTTGTTCATTCTCCTTCTATCCATATCTACTCTACCAAGTATCTATTTTCAGATACCTAGTAAACTGATTCTAGTCATCCATTGTTGACTTGCCTCAGTATGTCTCATTCATTCATTCATTCATCCATTCATCCAGAAAATACTTACTACATATTAACTCTGCACCAGGCATAGTTCCGTGCTCTGGAAAAACAGCAGTAAACAAGAAGAAAGCCAAAGCCCTCGTGGAGTTTACATTCAGAACGTACCTCCTATTTCAAAAATAAAACTTCATTCCTTTAGTACCCTTGTTCAATTCATGCATTTGAGAAATATTAATGACCATAGAATTATTATATAACAAATTATCATCTGTTTACAAAGGAAAACAAGATTAGGAGAGAATGAACAATTGGCCTAAAATCAAATAGAAGCAGACTTCTTGACTGGAAGTGGAAGAGAGACTTACTTTGGTCTCCTTGAGATTAGTGGGAAATCCAGTCTTTAAATTGCAAAATATATTTTCTGTGCATTAACAAAGGAAAGTTAAAATTACATATAGAGTAGATGAAAAACTACAGTATGCCATATTGCCCTGAAATGTGTAGTGTATGAAAATACCCATAAATTTTATCTTAAAAATCTAGAAATGAAAAAGGTAATTAAGACTTCAGTCACATTAAAGTGGCTTTTTTTAGCCTAGGTTAAATAATATTAGAGCAATTAGCATGTCAGAGTTTTTCAGATTTTTTTTTTATATTTCTTATATTCCCTAAAGTAAAGGGAATAATTAACTGAAATCCAATTAGTGTAGACTTAGAACACCTGTTTCTGAAATCCTTTGAATAACTATCATATTATTATTTTTTTCTTAGTCTTTGTTTTAAGATGAAACACACATCCCTATCCAGTTGCTCTTAGGAGCTGGGAGATTTGCATATCACATAGAAGAAAAGTACCTGTTTGTAAAAGAAACTAAAAAGATTAAAAAGACCAAAAGAGTTGTGGATATATTAGAGCAGCTACTGTTTCTTAACCCTCTTTTGACCAAACACAAATTTGTAAAATCTCATTCAGAGCTGAAGAGGATGATATAGATTCCATTTTTTAAATAGCCATAATAAAATCATGTGGTGTGAAATGCACACCAAAGAAGGAAATAAACATTTCTATTGGGGGAAATACTTGATATCTTATTTTTCAAATAATAGTGGTGAGAAATACATGTTTTATTATGATAGCAGAAATAGTAAATTATGGTAATTTTTAGAGATCAATAAGATGTCAAAGCAGAATAAATATCTAACTGGAAAAGGCATTACAAATAGGAAAAGGTATAAGGAGAAGGAAGAGGCAAAAGAATAAGCATAAAATACATCAGTCATTTCACTAAATGCCAGGCAGATTTTTTTCATTAAACAAGAACATCTGATCAAGTTTTAAAGCAAAATCCAGTTATATGCTGGAAACCAAAAAATCTTACAGACTTACAAATTAAAAGTTCATTTCTCACTATTCCTGGAATCAATTGAAAAAGAAACCAAAGAGAAAGTACAAACTGTTTAAGAAGCAACGCAAAAGAGAATGGTTTATAATGAAAATATGAATATCAATGGTACCTTTTCAATAAGAAAGTTAGGCAGATGAAAGATTCTGAGAAGCAATGGAACTTCCATCCCTCCTCTGTGACTTTGAGAAGTTATCTCTATTTCCAATGGCCATTTTAAGAAGTTTATTTACATTATCCGAGTAACCTCGCCTCAGGATCCACAGTTGCAAATCCAGTATATGACCCTGTAGATGATTACCTTCTGTCTTCCCTTTAGCTAAATTTTTTTGACCACTGCATTTATCATTCACCTTCATAAGGTAAGGATAAAAAAAAAGACTGAGAAACAAGCTATAAGAATGTTCATTTCTCTAACTGTTCATAATTCCAGAATAAAATGATATGGGAAAGACTTAAAAGGAACTTAAAAGGAATTCATTTTGGAATATGAATACTTTGGTACCAATAATATTAAATAGCTTTCTTTAGATCTCTTTGTACATTCTTTTTTAAAATCTAAGAAAATATTCCTTTGAAAGAAATTATATAGAAATGTGAATCAGAGCACATGCCAAAATACAGATGAAGATAATACAATAAAGCTTAAATTAATGTTTGTTCTATGTAAGATAGGCAGAATACATTGAACTTAAATGATTTTTTAAAAATCTGGCACCATTTGGAACCATATTTTCCAATTACATATAATGTAGGCCAGATATATAATTTTAAATTCTCCAGTTACCACATGAAAACAAATTTTTTTAAAGGTGATTTTAATTATAATTGTATGGAAGCTACTATATCTCAAGTATCATTTCAAGGTATAATTTATATAAAAAGTGATTCATGAGATACTTTTCATTCTTTTTATAATACGTCTTCAAAATTCAGTGTATATTTTACTTAAAGCACATCTCACTTTGGAAAAGTTACATTTCAGTGCTCAGCAGTCACGTGAGATTATCATATTCATATTGAATAGCAATAATTGTACACACTGGAGAACACTCAGAAATCCAGAGACCCAGTAGTAATTTCCAGGTCCACTTCTTTTATCTTATTGGTAGATCACTTAAAATTCTATTTAGCAAAAGAAGATTCACTCAGTGACCACAAACTATTGAACTCTAATTAGATCCTTTCGTAGCCAAATGTTTCCCTGCCCTTGCAGAGTTCCCAACCAAAATACATAGATAAAACAGGAGAGTAACAAATGTATACCTGTGGCGGATTCATTTCGATATTTGGCAAAACTAATACAATATTGTAAAGTTTAAAAATAAAATAAAATTTTAAAAAAAAGTTCCAAATATGAAGCAAAAGTCTATTTAAAGAACAAGTTCACAAGGCAATGTTTAGAGTCTAATTTTAAGTTATCTTACCTGAGGGAATTTACATTGATAAAATTATAGAAAAATTACATGTAATTTTTTTATGCAGTAGTTACTGATCTACAGTTTTCTATCAGACTGGCGTTTTGAAGTATCTTTAGTAGAGACAAAAGTACCTTTAACAGTGACATTCTACATAGTCTGATCTATTTCCTTATATTTACTTTTCCTTAAATCTCATTAATTATATTTTCATTTAGGTGATTCTAATGTAAGGCCTAGTGTTTTATTAAAAATTCCTTATTGAAATTCCTTTCTGTAAATCAGTGTTAATTTGATTTCTCCAGATCGGCTTGATGCAATCACCCTAAAAACCAAATTTATAGAACAGTAACACATGAAATGCACGTGGTGGGGTCTTATTTTATCTTCTTGTATGTTGATTTATCCACAGACTCCCTGCGCTGCTATATGATAATTAGTCTTCATCCTGACACTTTCTCCTTCACCTTTGATCGTACACTCCATGCTTTTATTCTCTTTGGTCAGAATTTTACTATTATGCAGATACAATTCATAATCCGAAATCCTTGTTAGTCTTGAATCCCTATCATGATTGTTCCTAGTTAACTGCTTGGTGACATGTTTTATACCAAGTCAAATATTTAAAAATTACTGACAAAATTAGCCAGTCTGAATTGTAAGTTTATAACAGAAATCCAGGCCTATTTCAAACTGTGCATGTGACAAAAAACAAGACCATGGTGAAAGAAAAGAAAATATACCTTAAAATATTCCATAAATGATAATACAGATTTTAAACTTCATGATTCATTTGAGAATTTTAGTTGTAGTTGACTCTAATAGTCTGAATATATACTTACATATTCTGCTATAATTTTTTCATTCATGGATACACTCCCATTGCATAGAATATATTAAGAAGATATTACAAATAGAACAACTTGACTAATTCACTGCTCATTATATCTATGTAAACTTTATAAAGAATCTTGTCTTGGCTCATTTCCATACATTTTTATTTTGCCACATGTTCAAATTCACTAAAAAGTAAAGTATGAATTTTAATGCCCTACAACAATATTTTGACTACATTCATATTTAAAGAGAAAAGCATTCATTGAAAGAATAATAAGCATATATTTTTTCTCACCAAAGGGAAAATACAAATGGAAATGAATAGGATGAAATAAATGTTTGTTAATTACATACATTTTGCCAGCTGTTGAAACCAATGCATATACTCAAAAGATATTGACTTCACAAAATAAACATCTTTTTAAAAAATCTTATTTCAAAATGGGAAAATGTGCTATTTATCCTAGAAAATTATTATAATGGATGTTATACCCACAGAAACTTTGGGAGAGTGGAGGGAAAATATTAATAAAGTCCTCTGGGTGAAGAAAGAGGACACAAGGTAAGAAGATCTGACAGGACCGTAAGCCTGGTGGGCAGGTTATAGAGTAGAAAGAAGGGTCAGATGCACAAAGAGGAGGCAAGGCAAGCTGGGGTAAAAAGCCAATTAGTGGATTAAAGGGTACGAATCTGAGTTCTAAAACACAGGGGTGATAATATAGGCAGCTTGGGAGAGGATTAAAATAAAGAAGTGATAACAGTATTCAGTTGAGAGGGAAGGCTGTCAAAAATGTAAATAGGGGAAAGAAAGGTAAAACAATGAAAACAAAAAGCTGACATTTACTCAAGGGTTATAGTAGCAGAAACTCAAAGGGGTAAATGTGATGGTTTTAGCTCTCAGTGTTCTGAAATCATTAACAGAGGACCAAGGCAGATGGAAAATTTGGTCCCAATTACAGGAAATCAAATGGACTGCAAAGGAGAAGAGGGAAATAACCCATTTCATTTCCCGGTTGCTTTTCTTGAATACATCATATTAGACAATAAAAGCCTGACATCCACAGATAGATTATTATTAGAATGGCACTGTATTATTTAGAACAACATATTAACGATAAATCTGGTGTTTGACAAGTCTTAAGAATGTGAAATTTCAGAGTGTATCACTAAAACTAGATAGTGTTGAGTTTTCAATTGCTAATTTTTTATTTAAATGTTTATAAAACCCAGCTATAGTCATATTACTTCATTAAAGTATTTTGTTAATAGTTCTTGAAATGAAAGTTTATTAATTTGGGGAAAATTTTGGCCCTTGATTAATTTTGAATACATAATTAAGCTGATGCTTTATTAGTATCTACTCATGCTAATAAAATTTTAAAAGTCTATCATGGGTATCATATTAAATTTCAATGTATGGCACTTGTTAACCACATATTACAAAGAGATACGTCTCCACCCATTATTCCGTCAAAAATTGGCACAAAATACTCAAAAGAAAAGTGAAAATTTACAATTAGAATTTTCATCCTTGTTCTGACTACATTTCAGATAACTTTTTATAACATAAAAAATGCTTTTATTCAATCAAGATTCTGATTATTGGTAGAACATCATATTTTTCAATTAAAATGACAAAATGAGTGATTTACAAAAGTTTAGTGAAGATAGATGGGACAAATTGTGATAAGGACAACACATGAGTTTAAAATATTTTAAACTATTATGTAGTGTATATGAAGATAGCTGTCTTATACAAGTGAAAATTGAAATTTCATCTTAATAAGTTGCTTGTAATTAAAATGAAAATGGACTATGATTTAAAATTTTTCTGACCAACAACTCCTAAAGCAGACTCTCATAAAGTATGATTGAAACACACATGTGGACATAGAAAAATTAAGCTAAAAACAAACTAAAGTGAAAGCTGACACCAAGACTACTTCATAGAATGTCAAAGCTACACTTCATGAACTGGTAGTGAATGGGAAAAAATGTGAAGTGTGTGTGTGTGTGTGTGTGTGTGTGTGTGTGTGCCTCTCCTGACTCAGGAATCTAGGCACTATGCAATAAGAAAACCGGGGATAATGTTGTTACTCTCTCAAAGTACACACCTTTGGAGCTGCAAGAATTTCCCAACAAATTAAATAAGAGAAACATTTTTATTTCTCATGGTGTCCTAATAAGACCTTTCTCAAAAAATATGTTTCCTAGAACAGAGTTTAGGGTCATAATGACCAGTGCACATTTTCATAAGTTTAGATTGCAATAATGTTTTCAAAAACCTTATAAGACACCAGACGAAAATAACAAAGGACTAACTACAATGGAACAAACAATCAAACCAGCCTCAGACTTCTCCTTTATAACATTAGGTGCCAGAAGGAACTGGCAACAATAGTTGATTTTTGAAATGAAAGTGTGGTAATGCAACAATTCAGTCTCACGCTAAATTATATTTTATGTGCCAAAGCATGTGATAACTATTCTCAGAATGGAAAAAATTCTATGTATTACTAAAAAAATTATTGAGGACATATTCCAAAAGACCAAGAAATGAGAGATTAGAATTAAAAATTTTCCCTGGTGATCCAGCCATTAAGAATCTGTCTTCCAATGTAGGAGACTTTCCTGGTGGTCCAGTGGTTCAGAATCTGCCTTCCAATACAGGGCACATGGGTTCAATCTCTGGTTGGAAAACAGAAATCCCACATGTCTTGAGGCAACTAAGCCCATGCACCACAGCTAGAGAAGCCGGCGTGCCACAGTGTTTGGCTGATGCAGCCAAATAAATAAAATTGAATTTAAAAAAATTTAAGAGGAAAAAAAACAGTAATATTTTAATCAATAATACTCTCTAAAACTCAATTACTACAAAACATCCACATGCTGGACATATTACAACAAATGCAGTCTATAATACAGTAATAAGCTCACACATAATTAGAGAAAATCCTTAGGTATTAAGAAAAATATAGAATAAATGGAAATAAAAAATGGGTGAACTTAAATTCAAACAGTACTGACTTTGGGGCAAAACTGATCCAAGGAAACAGAGTTCTAGAGTAAAAAAAATATATATATATGTATATGTATATATGTGCATGTATATATATATATGTATATGTATATATGTGTGTATGTGTGTATATATGTATATGTATATATATATGTATATGTATGTGTATATATATATGTGTGTATATATATATATATATATATATAAAATCTCCCCTGGAAATGTGTAGTCTTAGGCCTGTTTATGATTCAAATTCATATCCTAGCTAATATATTAATAGAAGGAAGCATAAATACACAAAATAAACTACAGAAGACAATCATTTGAAATAATAAACTAAAAATCAAAGTTATTACTTCACAAAACTCTATGCAAATAAACTTGAAAATCCAGAGGAAGTGGGTAATTCCCCAGGAAAACACAATTTACCAAATCGATACTTACCGGATGCATAGATAGAGATAGAGATATATATCCTAAAACCAATATCTAACATAATTGAATCAATGTGCTGCAGCACTGTGCTGTGCTTAGTTGCTCAGTTGTGTCCAACTCATTGCGACTCCATGGACTGTAGCCCGTCAGGCTCCTCTGTCCATGGGGATTCTCCAGGCAAGAACACTGGAATGTGTTGCCATGCCTTCCTCCAGGGGATCTTCCAACCCAGAGATCAAACCCAGGTCTCCTGCATTGCAGGCAGATTCTTTACCATCTGAGCCACCAGGGAAGTCCAAGAACATTGGAGTGGGTAGCCTATTCCATCCCCAGGGGAACTTCCTGACTGAGAGTCGAACCAGTGTCTCCTGCATTGCAGGCGCATTCTTCACCAGCTGAGCTACCACGGAAGCCCAACTGAATCAATAGGAAACACTAAAGACGTTTCCTCTGTTTATGATCAGGAATAAGACAAAAAATTTCACTATCTCTAGTTATAACCTTGAATTTGAGGTATTAATTAAATCAGAAAAGAAACTATAATATTTTCATTTGTCTTCAGGTATTTTTCTTCTTTGCTTTCTTCAGTGATCCATTGGTTGTTTAATAGTACATTGTTTAGACTCCAAGTGTTTGAGAGTTTTTCACGTTTTTTCCCTTGCAGTTGATTTCTAAGCTAACAGCATTGTGGTCAGAAAAGACACTTGTTATGATTTTAATCCTCTTAAATTTACTGATACTTCTCCTGTGGCCTTTCAGTTTATCTATCCTGGAGAACGTTCTTTGTGCACTGGAAAAGAATGTGTATTCTGTTGCTTTTGGATGCAATGTTCCACATATTTCTGTTAATTTCAGGAAGATCTCCTGGAGAAGGAAATGGCAACCCACTCCAGTATTCTTGCCTGGAAAATCCCTTGGACAGAGGAACCTGATAGGCTACAGTCCATGGGGTCGCAAAGAGTTGGACATGACTGAGTGACTTCACTTCCACTTTCTTTAATGTGTAATTTAAGTCCAGTGTTCCCTTACTGATTTTCTGGCTGGATGATCTGTCCACTGATGTAAGTGGGGTTTTAAAGTTTGCTATTATTATTGTGTTTTTGTCAATTTCTCCTTTTATGTTAATATTTGCTGTTGATATTTTCTGTTAATATTTGCTTCACATATTTAGGTGCTCCTATGTTCAGTTCAGTTCAGTCACTCAGTCATGTCCGACTCTTTGTGACCCCATGGACTGCAGCACGCCAGACCTCCCTGTCCATCACCAACTCCCAGAGTTTACCCAAACTCATGTCCATTGAGTCAGTGATGCCATCCAACCACCTCATCCTCTGTCGTCCCCTTCTCCTCCCGCCTTCAATCTTTCGCAGCATCAGAGTCTTTTCCAATGAGTCAGCTCTTCACATCAGGTGGCCACGTATTGGAGTTTCAGCTTCAACATCAGTCCATATATATTTAAAACTTTTATTTTCAACTGATCCCTTGATCATTAATGTAATATCCTTCTTTGTCACTTGTTATAGTCTTTGTTTTAACATTTATTTTGGCTGCTGTAACAATTGAAACTCCAGCTGTCTTTGGATTTCCATTTTCATGGAATATCTTTTTCTATCTTTTCACTCTCAGTCTGTGTGTGTCTTTATATCTGAGGTGAGTCTCTCTTCTCTTGTGATTTCATGCCCATCTTTGGTATTATTTTTAATCCATTTCTCTTTTTCATATGTGTATCTATTATACATTTTTGATTACCACAAGTATATGTATATATGAATGATTATTTTAAGATGCTGATCTCTTAAATTCAAATGCATTTTAACAAACCTGAATTTTTACAATCATAATATTTGCTATTTTTGACATCATATTTTTCATCTCTTTGTTTTGTGTGTCCCTTAAATGCTTATTGTGGATATAGGCGATTTTACAACCTTAATTTTTATCCTTCCCGCTGGCTTTATACATGGTTAATTTACTACCTTTATTATGTATTTGCCTGTACCAGTGAGATTTTTCCTTTTGTAATTTTCACATCTCTAGTTGTGAGCATTTCTTTTTTTCCCTTAGAGAAGTCCCTTTAACATTTATTTTAAAGTTGGTTTGCTGGTGTTAAACTCTTTTAACTTTTGGTTTTCTGTAAAACTTTTCATCTTTCCATCAAATCTGAATGAAAGTCTTGCCAGGTAGATTATTCTTGATTATAGGTTTTTCCCTTTCATCACTTTTAATACATTGTGCCATTCCCTTCTGACCAGCAGAGTTTCTGCTGAAAACTGAGCTGATAGTCTTAGGGGAGTTCACTTGCATGTAACTTATTGCTTTTGCCTTGTTGCTTTAAATATTCTTTCTTCAATTTTTGCCACTTTAATTACAATCTGTCTTTGTATGGTATTTGTTGGATTGATACTGTTTGGGACTCTCTGTGCTTCCTGGACCTGGATGTCTGTTTCCTAAATTAGGGTAGTTTTCAGGCGCTATACTTCAAACATTTCCTCTGTCCTATTCTCTTTCTTTCCTCTTTCCAGGACCCCTATAATGTGAATGTTAGGACAACTGATTTTGGCTCTTGAACTGTCCTTATTTCTTTTTGTTCTTTTTCTTTTCTTTCTTCAAGCCAAGTGACTTCTATAACTCTGTCTTTCAGTTTGTTGATTTGTTCCTCAGTATCATCTAATCTGAGGCTTCCCAGGTGACTCAGTGGTAAAAAATCCATCTGCTAATACAGGAGATACAGGTTCAATCCCCAGGTTGGAAAGATCCCCTGGAGAAGGAAATGGCAACCCACTTCAATATTCTTGCCTGGGAAATCCCATGGACAGAGGAGTTTGGTGGGCTACACTCCACAGGGGTCACAAAAGAGTCAGACACAACTTAGTGACTAAATAACAATTAAAATACATACTGTATATTATTATAGAATATATATAATTAAATAATATATTAATATAAACATAATTACTCATATTTAGTATATTTAATTTTAAAACGTTGCTAAATCATATTTTAATAAATGTGTGTGCTAGCCACTCAGTCATGTCTGCCTCTTTGTGACCCTGTGGACTGTAGCCCACCGGGCTCCTCTGTCCGTGGAATTCTCCAGGCAAGAATACTGGAGTGAGCTGCCATTTCCTTCTCCAGAGGATCTCCCTGACACAAGGAACAAATCCTGGTCTCTTGCACTGCAGGCAGATTCTTTACTGTCTGAACCACCAGGGAAGCCCATATTAACAAATATACAGTTTAAATTTTTATACGTTAATAAATACACATACTATATAAATATACTACAGCTTTTAATTACTATATATATTATTACTATATATTATTTATAATATATATTCAATATGCTAGGTATTATTTTTATGTACAATATTTAATATGTAAGTCATATAAACTTTTTATATAGTCAGTCATAGCTAACTCTTTGTGGTCTCACACTGTAGGCAGATTCTTTACTGAGCCATCATGGAAGCCCCAGTCAAAAATTAAGTTTAATCAAAAATACAAAAACACTAAAATTTAATACAAATATAAATATTTATATTTAATACAAATATAAATTAATTTAACTGGATATTAGATTTATAACATAAGTGTTTGAGCATGAACACACACACAAGTAATTTAAGTAAATTTTGAACACAATATTATGACTATAAACCCTTGATCAAATATATTTAAAAGACAAAAATATAATTTAAAAAAAAAACTTTGTTTGCTTAGTAAGGTTGTTGTGGCAGTGGTATTAGTGTTGTAATTCTGAAAATATTTTGTTTGTACTGTACTAAATGAGTAAATATATCTATGTTCTTATGAGTCAGGATAATCACTGTGGGGGAAGTAAGATTCAAACATGGACTAGGGGGAGTATGAAGTATGAAGAACTCTGCAGTGTAGATATCAGAGTAAGATATATACATATATACACATATCCAGGAGTTGGTGATGGACAGCGAGGCCTGGCGTGCTGCAGTTAATGGGGTCACAAAGAGTCGGACACGACTGAGCGACTGAACTGAACTGAACACATATGTACACACAAATATGGGCTTCCCTGGTGGCTCAGCAGTAAGGAATCTGCCGGCCAGTGCAGGAGATGCAGATTCAATCCGTAGGTTAGGAAGATCCCTTCGAGAAGGAAATGACAACCCACTTCAATATTCTTGTGTGGGAAATCCCGTGGACAGAGGAGCCTGGTTGGCCACAGTCCATGGGGTCACAAAGAATCAGGCACGACTTAATGATTAAACAACAGTAACCATACACATACATATATATTATTCTAGTCTATCCCCTGAAAATACATAGAAAAAATACGCACAGCAGAAGACGCATTCGTGGTTTCTAAATACAATTCCATACTAAAAAGAACCAAGGATAACTGGAAAAATGGTTGATTCCAGGTTTGGGGCATGGACAGTTTAAGGCAAGCTTGCAGTGTCTTGCTGAGCTACAAAGCAAGGAAGTAAAAGAGGGAGGAGGAAGAGAGAGTTCTTTCTCAAAGGAGGTCTATTAATAAACGTAAGATAAATGATATAGATTTAAAAAATCATCATTTTGTAAGCATTAACGCGGTTATTCAAGTAAAGACCATCATGAATACTAAAAATATTGAATGAAATTTTTGTTGAGAACAGGATATTTTTACAAAGTATCACCCACAGTTATCTATCAACTGCAAAACAAAAGTATACCTTTACAATGAAAGAATCTCAGAGATGTCACCTTACAAAGAATTAAAACCATCACCACTAATGGAACAAGCCAACATTACATGTCTCCTGACATAATATAGGCTTCCTTGATGGCTCAGACAGTAAAAAATCTACCTGCAATGTAGGAGACATGGGTTCAATCCCTGGGTCAGGAAAAACCCCTAGAAAAAAAAATGGCAACCCACTCCGGTATTATTGCCTGGAGAATCCCACGGACAGAGCAGTCTGTCGGGCTACAGTCCACGGGATTGTGAAGAGTCGTACACAACTGAGTGACTAACACTTTCAACATAACATAATATAACAAGGATACAACATCACCTGTATAGTATTCTTAAGAAAATGTTTAACTTGATTCCAATAATACAGCAATAATATGTAAAATGTTATACAAACAACTAGTCTGGACTTTTCAAAGGCTTCAAAGTAATGCAAAACTAAGAAAGAGACTGTTTTAGATTTAAATAAAATTAAAATAACTAAGTATATTGAATAATCTTTGTCTAAATTATGAGCTGAAATATAAAGCAACTATAAGAGATTATTAATAGAATAATTAGAAAATTTTAATATGGACCAATATCAGGCAATATTCTGACACCAATTTTATATATTTTGAATGTAGAAAAAGCATCAAATAATGAAGAAAATGTCCTTGTTTTGAAGAGATATATGTTGAACTATTTAGGGGTGAATTATCATGATGTCTGAAACTGATTTCCAAATGGTTCAGCAAATGTATATCCATATATCTGAGAAAGAGACAGAGAGAGCAATGGCAAATATGGTAAATCCGTTAACAATCAGTGACTCCAGACAAAGGGCATATAGACATTTTTTAGTTTATCTGAGGGTTTAAATTTTTCAAAATAAAATTTTGAGAATTTTTTTAAAAAGCAGTATTAGTAAACTAACAAATCATTAATGAAAGAATTCAAAAATTAAATTGTACAAAACTAAGACTATTGATGACATTATAATATAATTATAGTCAGTTGATTTAACACTTTCTTTGCGCCTAAACAAAGCATGCATCCTTTGTTCAGCACACCGCTTTCCCTATTTTAAAGAGATATTCCTATCATAGGTGGAATTATAATTTTCTTAATTTTCACATCCACCAAATATGTGTAGTAATTCACAAGAATGTTCACTCTTCTGTTAATTCCAGAAGTGTATTGTAGATTTTGTAGTAAACAGAAGTTGGACGGGGGTCATAAACCTAATGATAGCAAAATCACTAATTAATATCCAATTTGGCATCAAGGAACCATGGCTTCAAGTCCTACATTTTTTATTCACTATATGTACGGTTACCGTCTAACTTAAACTTCACATTTTTTACGTGTAGAATGCATATATGAACATCTAGTTCATTCCTGGCTCTGAAGAAGTTAAATCATAGATACCATATAATGGCATAATGTCTGGCCAAATTAGGGATTTCATAAATGGTAGCTGAATATCCGTTGGATCATAGGAAAAGCAAGACAGTTCCAGAAAAACATCTATTTCTGCTTTATTGATTATGCCTAAGCCTTTGACTGTGTGGATCACAATAAACTGTGGAAAATTCTGAAAGAGATAGGAATGCCAGACCACCTGACTTGCCTCCTGAGAAATGTGTATGTAGGTCAAGAAGCAACAGTTAGAACCAGACATGGAACAAAACACTGGTTCCAAATTGGGAAAGAAGTACATCAAGGCTGTATACTGTCACCCTGTTTATTTAACTTATATGCAGAGCACATCATGTGAAATGCTGGACTGGATGAAGCACAAGCTGGAATCAAGATTGCCAGGAGAAATATCAGTAACCTCAGATATGCAGATAACACCACCCTTACAGCAGAAAGTGAAGAAGAACTAAAGAGCCTCTTGATGATAAAGAAGAACTAAAGAGCCTCTTGATCAAAATGAAAGAGGAGAGGAAAAAGCAGGCTTAAAATGCAACATTCAAAAAACTAAGATCATGGCATCCAGTCCCATCACTTCATGGAAAACAGATGGAGAAATAATGGAAACAGTCACAGACTTTATTTTTTGGGGCTCCAAAATCACTGTGGATGGTAACTGCAGCCATGAAATTAAGACACTTGCTCCTTGGAAGAAAAGCTAGGACCAACCTAGACAGCATATTAAAAAGCAGAGACATTGCTGACAGAGGTCCGTCTAGCCAAAGCTGGTTTTTCCCGTAGTCATGTATGGATGTGAGAGTTGGACTATAAAGAAAGCTGAGCGCCTAAGAATTGATGCTTTTGAACTGTGGTGTTGGAGAAGACTCTTGAGAGTCCCTTGGACTGCAAGGAGATCCAACCAGTCCATCCTAAAGGAAATCAGTCCTGAATATTCATTGGAAGGACTGATGCTGAAGCTGAAGGTCCAATACTTTGGCCACCTGATGCAAAGAACTGACTCTTTGGAAAAGACCCTGATGTTGGGAAAGATTGAAGGCAGGAGGAGAGTGGGACAACAGAGGATGAGATGCTTGGATGGCATCACCGATACTATGGACATGAGTTTGAGCAAGCTCCAGGAGTTGGTGATGGACAGTGAAGCCTGGAGTGCTGCAGTTCATGGGGTCACAAAGAGTCGGATGTGACTGAACAACTGAACGAAACTGAACTGAACTGACCTGAGCCTGTTATTGTCTAACAGAAGCAATGTTGTAACACATTTTTGATACTTAAACTTGATTCTTTCTATATTAATATAGACATGGTGCAGTTTATAAGAGAGGATACATTGAATTCATGAGTATGTACTCCCTAGTAGAGATACGTCTTCAAATAAATTTGCATAAAATGACAGCTCTCAAATAGGCAAAAAGTCATATGTAAACTATAAGAAATTCGATTTATAATTGAGCCACAAATAGGCTTTTAATTAATGTGTTTTCCTACTAGCTATTCAGCTATGACATTAGTATTACTGAAATTAAAACATTATAAAGTATCTTATCATTCCAAATATATAAATATACCTAAAAATAATTTTACCTCTTATCAATTTAACCCCTTGTGGTTCCCCCTTTTTATATAAATATGCCCAAGTTGTCAGAATACAGTCATCTTGTACATGAATGAAGCAGATAGTAATCTATTTTGAGGCAGCATATTTTGAGACATGTCAGGGCAGAAAGATCCCCAGTCGCTTTACCCTAAATATAACAAAAAAAGGTGCTAATGGTATATTATCCTACAGAAAAGAGCAGCAGTGATAAAAAGTCCGTTCAACCCTCAAATTATTTTAATAATTTGCTTCTCTTTTCAATGTGCTCCAGTGGGCAAAGGTGCAGATACAGAACAGTGGGCATGAGAAGGCAAATTTGCTATTTTTTCAGAGGTTAAAACACAGCACATATCGATCAGATCAAATCAGATCAGTCGCTCAGTTGTGTCCAACTCTTTGCGACCCCATGAATCGCAGCACGCCAGGCCTCCCTGTCCAGCACCAACTCCCAGAGTTCACTCAGACTCATGTCCATCGAGTCAGTGATGTCAACCAGCCATCTCATCCTCTGTCGTCCCCTTCTCCTCCTGCCCCCAATCTCTCCCAGCATCAGAGTCTTTTCCAATGAGTCAACTCTTTGCATGAGGTGGCCAAAGTATTGGAGTTTCAGCTTTAGCATCATTCCTTCCAAAGAAATCCCAGGGCTGATCTCCTTCAGAATGGACTGGTTGGATCTCCTTGCAGTCCAAGGGACTCTTAAGAGTCTTCTCCAACACCACAGTTCAAAAGCATCAATTCTTCAGCGCTCAGCCTTCTTCACAGTCCAACTCTCACATCCATACATGACCACAGGAAAAACCATAGCCTTGACTAGACGAACCTTTGTTGGCAAAATAATGTCTCTGCTTTTGAATATGCTATATAGATTGGTCATAACTTTCCTTCCAAGGAGTAAGTGTCTTTTAATTTCATGGCTGCAATCACAATCTGTAGTGATTTTGGAGCCCAGAAAAATAAAGTCTGACACTGTTTCCACTGTTTCCCCATCTATTTCCCATGAAGTGATGGGACCAGATGCCTTGATCTTCGTTTTCTGAATGTTGAGCTTTAAGCCAACTTTTTCACTCTCCACTTTCACTTTTATCAAGAGGCTTTTGAGTTCCTCTTCACTTTCTGCCATAAGGGTGGTGTCATCTGCATATCTGAGGTTATTGATATTTCTCCCAGCAATCTTGATTCCAGCTTGTGTTTCTTCCAGTCCAGCGTTTCTCATGATGTACTCTGCATATAAGTTAAATAAACAGGGTGACAATATACAGCCTTGACGTACTCCTTTTCCTATTTGGAACCAGTCTGTTGTTCCATGTCCAGTTCTAACTGTTGCTTCCTGACCTGCAAAGAAATTTCTCAAGAGGCAGATCAAGTGGTCTGGTATTTCCATCTCTTTCAGAATTTTCCACAGTTTATTGTGATCCACACAGTCAAAGGCTTTGGCATAGTCAATAAAGCAGAAATAGATGCTTTTCTGGAACTCTCTTGCTTTTTCCATGATCCAGTGGATGTTGGCAATTTGATCTCTGGTTCCTCTGCCTTTTCTAAAACCAGTTTGAATATCAGGAAGTTCACAGTTCATATATTGCTGAAGCCTGGCTTGGAAAATTTTGAGCATTACTTTATTAGCGTGTGAGATGAGTGCAATTGTGCGGTAGTTTGAGTATTCTTTGGCATTGCCTTTTTTGGGATTGGAATGAAAAACAGAGTATCTTGAGTGGCTGAGCCATAGAGCAGACTCCTTCACCCACCTCATTCAGTCCAGTTCAGTTGCTCAGTTATGTCCAACTCTTTGCAAGCCCGTGAACTGCAGTATGCCAGGCCTCCCTGTCCATCACCAACTCCCAGAGTTGACTCAAATACAAGTCCATTGAGTTGGTGATGCCATAAAACCATCTCATCCTATCGTCCCCTTCTCCTTCCGCCTTCAGTATTTCCCAGCATCAGGGTCTTTTCAAATGAGTCAGTTCTTTGCATCAGGTGGCCAAATATTTGACCTTCAGCTTTAGCATCAGTCTTTCCAATGAATATTTAGGACTGATTTCCTTTAGGATGGACAGGTTGGATCTCTTTGCAGTCCAAGGGACTCTCAAGAGTCTTATCCAACACCATGGTTCAAAAGCATCAATTCTTCAGCATTCAGCTTTCTTTATAGTCCAACTCTCACATCCATACATGACTACTGGAAAAACCATAGCTTTGGTTAGTCGGACCTCTGTCAGCAAAGTAATGTCTCTGCTTTTTAATATGCTATGTTGGTCATAACTTGTCTTCCAAGGAGCAAGTGTCTTTTAATTTCATGGCTGCAGTCACCATCTGCAGTGATTTTGGAGCCCAGAAAAATAAAGTCTCTCACTGTTTCCATTGTTTCCCCATCTATTTGCCATGAAGTGTTGGGACCAGATGTCATGATCTTAGCTTTCTGAATGTTGAGTTTTAGGCCAACTTTTTCACTCTCCTCTTTCACTTTCATCAAGAGGCTCTTTAGTCTACTTTGCTTTTTGCCGTAAGTGTGGTGTCATCTGCACCTACCTACTCATATCAAACACACACCAGTCTCTATTTGTAACCATTGATCTGTGTGGATGTTTGTTTCATAACTGAGAAAGGAAAGAAACTTTTATTTGGAGCCTCACACTACAGAATGAGGGGAGATGAGAATAATGAAGGAAATGGCATCTGCTCCCTGCCTAACCCATCCAGGTATGAGGACCTGAGGTTCCAGAGCTAAAGGTGAGGATGTGATAGAACCATCTTATGAGATTTACTGTTGTTCTTAGAGGGCTTAAAAGACAGAATATACTTGAATGTTTTCATGAGAGTCTTCGTGTTACTTGTCACAAGTGAAATCCTGAGTTGGGGGGAAAAATCTATCTCTCTAATGTTTCCCCTCCACTCTGCACTTCTATAGCACTCTGAAGGCCGGAAGCTTTGTGGGCAACCATACCCAGGAAAGACAAAAGGGCTACTGCTAGCCCAGTCAGGAGGTGCAGCTTTGTAAAGCTTCTTAATGGGTGGAGATTTTGAATGGAGAATAACACTGGAGAGAAAAACTATTTGGTCACATGGGGGAAAAAATGGGATTGTGAGCACATGTGAGGTCTTATCCCATTAATTTTACCACATGCGGCCACTGGATCAGCTTTTCCCAGATAATCTTTTCATCTAAAAAGAAAAAACAAAAATCTGTAGACATTTCTGTACTGTAAGATAAAGGAAGCTTTCTAATCACAGTCTTCCAAAATATGGCTTCAACAAATTCCCATTAATTTTCTCTAAGAATCTGCTATGATCAGTGTGTTCTCCCAAACACGTGCGCTAATCTTTCTTTTTTCCCAGCCCCTGATCTTTAATCAAAGTATATCACTTCATGAACTTAGTATAGCCTCTCACTCCCTCTCTGGCCCTTTTAAATACAAACTAGGTCATCTCAGCCACCATCAGTCCTAGAAATCCTTCACAGATTTTCATAAACTACCTGGATCTACTGATCCTTTAAAAACACCACAAATTGCCCATACTCATATATCATGCATTTCAAACTGAAAAAAATAATTTTAATTGAGACTTCGTCAATTATCTATTGTTTGGGAATATCTTTTCTTCTATTGTTTGATTTTTCATTTGAGCTTTGTCTGGCTTTTCCATTTACAAAATAAGTCTTTTGACAGGATCTGTGTTATTTTCATTTTTGTATCTTCCACAGTACCTAGGACAGAGAGGTCCTCAATAAATATTTTTGGTATATAGGTTGATTCTTTTATTCAGGAACATTTTAAGGTGTGATACTATTTCCTCTGTCTAGAAAATCTCTTCTCTTCTATAAGGAGGCCATATTCTGCTAGAATTTGACAGCAAAAAATTTCCAATCAACCAGGAAAATTATCAGAGATAATGTTCATAGTCCCCTCTCCTTTCATCAGGTTTGCCAATACTGAGTATATGTCTGATTATATATAAGATAGAATCTAAATGAGGCAACATGATCTTGTTTATATTGCCCATTGTGAATCATCTTAAGAAATTTAATGACAAAAATTGAGCTTAAACAAACTTAAGTTCTAAATAAACTCTATTTATCTTTAAAGTATGCTTTTATGTACTAAAATAAAGACCCTTCTCTCCAAGTTCATTGATTAGTCCAACCACACTAGCAAAAAGACCAAAATGTTTTGCTTAGTGTTTTGCCTCCGTATTTACTGAGGATCAAAATTTTAACCCAATACAGGAAAATCATCGGCTGCTTAAAACTCCTATTTATAAAACACAGTCAGAGATTATTAAGAACTGATAGTTTTAAACATGAATTTACAGAATGCTTAATAGTCTGTTATATACATCAAAAAAATTTGCTTTCCTCTTATATGAAGACTTTCCTCTGTTGTATTGTTCTACTAATACATTAACATTATAAATTCTATATCAGAAAAATGTACAATGGGAAGAAATCTCTTTATTATTAGCATGAGAAATCAGGCCCATGTTAAATTGAACACATATCCAGACAAAAAGAATCCACCGATCACCAACCTCCAGTGCAAGAGAAATTAAGCAGAAAGAGTTGCCTCCAATGTTTTTGAAAACAATATATTAAACTGGATAGATGGGGAGGGAAAGCAAAGAGTTGATTCGCATGACCAGGGTGAAAAGAAAAACAAACATCAGAGTTGCAAAAACATATATTCTATAACAAGTTCTTAAGACTCCCAGGTGCAACATCAGCAGCGCTCCAGTCTCGATTTTTATTGTAATCTTGTGGCTTTTTATTTGTAACTTATATGAAAAGAATCATATTGATTGGGGCAGATTTAACTCAGTAAAACCTATTCTACTGAGATTGTCTGTGCTAGGTGATTTTATCAAGTTCTCTTTTGGTTTCATTTTCTTCCTCATCCCTATTCCCAGGGGAGGCTGCAGCCCAGCTTGCAGAGCAAATTGCCCTAAATTGAGTTCTTTCTCTGGCGTACACAGGGCTGCCTTTGGCTCCTCAGCTCGAAAACTTTATGCATTCTTTTTTCCTTCTTCCTTAACAATCCCCTTCCCTTTTTCCAATTAAAATGGAGAAGTTTGCACCGGTACCTGCTCCCAATTAAATGAATACTGCATTACCAGCCGCGCTCCCGGATCTTCTTTACCCTCCCTTCATTAGCCTTATTCCTCTGAGGCTGTCTGGCTGTCTGCCAGGGACTTATGGCAAGAATTCAAAATCTTGCACACTTTATCCCCTCCAAATCATTCTTGAATATAAGCAGTCTGCTCCTTAGGCCCAGCATGAGAAATCCAAGAATGTGTTCAAAATAGATAGGGGGTGGGGAGGGAGAGAAGAGAAAAATGATTTAAAAGGCTAAAATCCTATGCAAAGAAAGACGAGCTAAGTGAGGCTAAGCTTCCCAGTTAATTGACCTTGGTTTCTTTTTTAAAAGCCTGAGTAGGAAGAACAACAAGTGACAGTTCCATGGCCGTGCTTTGTTTCTGAGCGCTTTCATGCCTACAGGAAGTACATCATCATCTTCACACCTCAGGCATGCCGACTCCCCAACACTCAAATTATCTCCCATAACTGAAAAAACTAATCTGGGAAGCTTAAGCAACTGGGTTTTTTTTTTTTTTTTTTTTTAAATAAAGATCAACATGGAATTTTCCAACAAATTTGAGTGCTATGAGGCCATTGCATCAGCCATTCTCAGCTGACACTTGGAATCAGAAAGTGTGCATCAAGCTGTCGTGAGTGATGACTCAGGTGTCAGGCCACAGAAACAAACAGGCATTCAGTGTGCCACCACTGTTCTCTGAAACTGCAAATTCCACTCACAGAGTCTTTGAACACATTTTAGCAGAATATGTGATCAAATCTCAGCTCTGGTATATACTGTCTGGGTGACCTTGGGCAAGTTATGTAACTTCTCTGAGCCTCAGGATCCTCATGTGTAAAGTAGGGATAACTGTATCTAGCACACAAATGCTGCCTGGGGACTAAGTATAATGTGCAAACGACTTGGCACAATTCCTGGCACATGGTACATAGCCAGTGTAAGCTCTTATTATTGTTGCTACTACAATAATATTAATATTAAGCAAAAAGTACACCATATGATCTGACAGAAACTTTGGAGCCTTTCCCAGAACATGGAAAGGGCTAAGGACAATTTGTAGATTATTTTTAATTTAACAAAATCAAAAATGTGCAATTGGATTCTCAGAAGCCGATCCTTTTTTGGCACACAGCCCAACACAGCTATGACATCCACTAAGGTCATTATTAGATAACCTATCATTTAGTGGTAATTATGTCATCAAATTCTTCAAGCACCTTAGAAAACATATAGTCATGGCTAACTTTTATGAAGACAATATGTGATTGAACACTATAAAACAGTCATCAGTGACTTCAATTTGTTTCAGTTCTAAGAATTAACATATAATTCCGTTTATCTCCTAATGAGAAATTTCCAAGGAATATTATATTGCTTCAGTTTACCACCTAAATAACAATAATAGATAAAAGGAAAACTATAAAAAGTCATTACTAAATCTTTTCAAATAACTATATTGATGAAAAGACAAAAACAAAACATATTTATGAAAGAGGATAAGTGTTTCAAACACATTTTTATCTTCTACAATAGACACAACTCCTTGCTCTCCATGAGCTGCAAGATTATTGCATAATTTGCAAGAAATACAGTGTTGTCTAAGAAATCCAAAGCCGCAGACATTCTCAATACAGGAAGGTACTTTATAAATAACATTTTTGATTAATCAAATCCAAGTCAAATACCCCATAGCATTTCATACAATTATTAGAAATACAAACATTGAAATCAGAGACATGGAACTACTTTCCAGCCTCCCTTTTTTATTTGCTATGTGACCCCTAAAAAATTACTTAACTTCTCAGACTTTCAATTTCTCAAATATAAAATATGGCAATGTGATGTCATTTTAAGAATTGCATTTAAAATGCTTAATTAAGCCACAAGAAGCTCTTGGTTTTTATCATCGTCATCATCAACACTGTAATTATTGTCAAGTGTTTGACTTTTCAAAGATTAGTTCTTAGAAATAGGAAAAGAATACAAAACATGAAGCAAGAAATTTTGAAATATGTCATTCAGTCCATCAAATATTGGTGAACTGCACTGAATCCAATATAGATAATATACTCACTGGTTCATATCATGCATATTTGAGGCCAACTAAAATGGGATGGTTTTTAGAGATGAAGGTTTTAAGGAATAAACTGGAAAATCTACCCCATCCAAAAAGTTAACAAAATGACAAAATCACAAACCTAGCACATAAGATATAAACAAGGTCACAGAGCAACAACAAAACCAGGACTTAAGCTCAGATCTGTCAATTCTAGACAAAGATATCTCCAGTGACTTTTACACTCATAATTCATAGATACCATATTACCTGGTTACATGAGAAAAAAATCTCAATAGAAGAGTATGAAATTTTCCATGGTTGTACTATCACATACAATTTAAAATTACAAAGTTAATTTTAAGTAAAAATATATTCTAAACCTCAAGTATCACAAGAATGTCCCCTATAAAACCTGTCCCCCTGTTATAAATCCTGTTTTTGCTAATGGCATGAACATCCACCCATCTCAGAATCTTGGAGCCATACTGATATTTCCTCCCTCAATAAGTCACTTGTTCTGACAATTATATTTCCATAACTTTGACCAAAGCTGCATCTTCCTCTCAATTTCTGCTGATACTGACTTAATTCAGGACCTCAACAATGGTTTCCCAACTAAGTCTCCTTTATCCTAGCTTTCCTATGTGTTCCACATTCTACATTCCATTCTCCACTCCTCCACATTCTCATCAAAATGCTCTTCCCCATAGTCTGATGGTGCTCCTTTCCAACTAGAAACCTTGATGCTCGTGCAGTCAGCCACCTATATGTATGTCTCTCCCCTCTCCTACCCTCATTTCCACTCAACGCTCATGCTCTCTGTGTATCAGCAATTTTCTTTTTCATCTTTGTTCTTTAGCTTAATGCTATTCTTCCAATCTGTAATTCTATGGTTTTCCCCACTCAGTCTAAGTATTCCATTAGTGCTTAAAAAGAAACTTCTATGTAAATACTATATATATGTAAATACTATATATACTAAATGAAGCTAGTGTTAGTTACTGAGAGAAATATGTTAAAATCTTTTTGGATTGTGAGTTTGTCAATCTTCTATATAATTCTGTACACTTATGCCTTCTATTTTTAAAATAATATTACTTAAGAGCTACAGGAAACACAGGTTTGATCCCTGGGTCAGGAAGTTCCCTTGGAGGAGGAAATGGCAACCCACTCCAGTATTCTTGCCTGGAAAATCCCACGGACAGTGAAGCCTGGCAGGCTATAAAGTCCATAGGGTCACAAAGAGTTGGACACGACTGAGCTACTAAGCATGCACATGTGTTATTTCTAAATCCATAAACATGTTTTAATATTCCATTTAACTTTATATTAATTTATACATATTTTGCCCAAAAGTGATATAATTATACTAGATTTCTTCTGGTTAGTATTTATCTGGGATAAATACTTTTACTTTAATCTTTGCTCTGTCTATGTTTTAAGTATGAATCTTTAGATAGCATACAACTGGGATTTTTTAATTGGATCTGACCATTTTTTCTTCTAAATAGAATTCACTCTATTTTCATTAGTTGGGATTATCTGACTTTAAATATATTTCACTTAATTTGTGCACCTGAGATGGACATATTCATGTTTTTTTCTCTTTTTTCTTTGTATGACTCCTTAATTCCTTCAAGAAGCCTTTCTTGAACAACTAAGATATTGCAGGCCCTACTTCAGACATTGGTGATCAGGGCTCAAGGGAATAGACAAGATCTCCTTGCTCTTGAGATATTATATTCTAGTGGAAGGGGACAAAGAATGTATAAGTAAACAACTAAAGAGTAATACAAATAGACAGTAATGAACATATAAAAAGTTATGTTCTATTCTTATTGTCTGTTTTCAGAAGCTCATTTTTTTGTTCTCCCCAGACTACAAAAGTAGCCATGAAATGGGGCTGTCATTTTCCCATTTCTCTTCTGGTATATCTGCTTCATTAACATTTTTATATCATAATTCAAATAATACTGTTCCCTAACTTAAAACCTTCAGTGTCTCCAGATTGGCTACTCCACCGAGTAAAAACTTTAGCCTGACAGTAAAGTCCTTTGCAAAATATCTTAGCCTCCATTTTCTAGCTCTCCCTTCCTTATATCCATCCGTATCTTCTACTCTACTCTCTAGCCAAATAAACTATTTACTTCCTATTTCTAAACACATATAGTTATTGTTTTTTCTACCTCATAGTCTACTTTCTCATCCCTTTCCACTTGAGTCTTTCATTTCTGTCATTATATAAAGGACATTTGAAATTTTACTTACCCCCAAAACACCCTTCATGATTCCATACATTTGTAAGCTCTGCCTCTTTTGAATTTCCTAGCACTCATTATTTTTTACCCTTTTAATGGGCATCATTCTATATTTTTAATCTATATCTGAATATATGTTTATACACACACATATATATTCTTTTTCAGATTCTTTTCCATTATATATTATTACAAGATATATAATATAGCTGCCTGTGCTATACAGTAGGTCCTTGTTGTCTATTTTATATATAGTAGGGTTTATGTATTAATCTCAAATTCCCAATTCATCTCTGCTTCCTTTTTAGCTTTGGTAACCATGTTTATTTTCTATGTCTGTGAGTCTATTCTGTTTTGTAAATATGTTTATCTGTATTATTTTATTAGATTCCCATATAAGTGTTATCATATGGTATTAATATTTGTTTTTATCTGACTTATTATAATAATCTCTAGGTCCATCCATGTTGCTGCAAATGGAATTATTTCATTCTTTTTATGGCTAACTAATATTCCATTGTGCATGTATGTATGTACATAAATATATATATATCAACACTAATGTAAGCTTATTAAAGTCAGGAATCTTTTCTTATTCATTTTGACTTACAAATAGTACTAAGTACAATGTCCTATAGATAACACATGAGCAGTAAATAACTCTTGAATTAAATTAACTATTGTGTCCAAGGTTGGCCACCAACTCATACCATCCATCATTATCCTAAGAGGCAAATAGATCTGGATAAATGTCCATAAATGACCAACAAATAAAAAAACAATATTGCTTAATTCTGGAGAAAATTGTTGTGAAAGTGAAAGTGTTAGTCTCTCAGTCATGTCCGACTCTTTGCAACCCCATAGACTATAGCCTGCCAGGCTCCTCTGTCCATGGAATTCTCTAGGCAAGAATACTGGAGTAAGTTGCCATTCCCTTCTCCAGGGGATCTTCCCGACCCAGGGATTGAATCAGGGTCTCCTGCATTGCACACAGATTTTCATCTAAGCCACCAGGGAGCCCTGTTTCAAAAGTAAAACACCTCAAATGATTAAACAGCCTCAGTTAAATTGCAAAAATTAAGTAATAGAAATATATGAAATATATCTATACTTAGTTCAAGTGATGAGTAAAAGTAAATTTTGCTTGTTGGGAATGGCAGAGCTAGGAAGCAGAGAAGAGGGAAAAAACTGGACAGTATTTACTTTAGATATGAGATATTAAGGGGCTTCTCAGGTGGCACTAGTGGTAAAGAACGTGCTTTCCAATACAGGAGACAAAAGAGACGTGGGTTCAATCCTTGGGTGGGGAAGATCCCATGGAGGAGGGCATGGCAATCCACTCTAGTATTCCTGCTTGGAGAATCCCATGGACAGAGGGGCCTGGTGGGCTATGGTCCATAGGGTCGCAAAAAGTCAGGTAAGACTGAAGCGACTTAGCACACACGCATGCAAGAGATGTTAAGAATTTCTTGGAGATGTAGGTAAATTATTAGCGTATTCATTCAGCATTTTTCAGTAAAGATGTGTGGAGCACCTACTACATGCTCAGCAGTGTGCTCAGCCCAGGGATTACAGAGATGAATGAGGGTTAATATTTGCCTTCAAGAAGCTGAAGCTTAGTGAGAAAAAGATAAACAAACAGATAGAGGGAAATGCAGCAAGTGTTAACAACAGAAGGATCTGTGAAGTGCACTTGGAGAACTCAGACAGGAGGCTCTGTAAAGGTTTCAGGTGAATTAGCTCTTCTACTGAGAAAACAGCATGAGAGCCAAGAAAGGCAGGCCTCTACTCGAGTATTTATGCTCTCTTTTACTTGCAGCTATTGTAGTGATAAATTGATAATATTCTAAATAGTATTAATATCACAGCATGGAGGTATCCTATCTTTTGCATATCTGCTTTAAGATATTTTATGAACTTTTGATTAAGCATGACAGAGGATGCATATATTTATTTACTCCTCACCTTTACAAAGCCACACTAAACTGACAGTAAGTGAATTTTAAACTTACAAATCTGTAAGGATGAAAAGAATAGGAGAAAAGTTACCAGATAAGCAATATCAAAAATATTTCTGAAGTGTTGGAAGATAGATGGATGAATGGTAACTACTTAGAAAGCAGATAAAGCTGAAACCTCAACCTGAGTTGAAAGAAGCCAATAGGAAGCTCCCAATTTTACCTGAAAAGCACAGAAAGTCTTAGGATATGAAAATATCAGGTATCTCTGAATGTGAGATTTTAATATGGCAGGGAAAGGGCATATTCATAACACAAGAGAATTAGCTGAAAATTCATCTTTTAAAAACTTAGATGGTAGATCCTTTCCCTGACCCCAACAGGAGATCTGAAGTGTGCACTCTGTAGAAGTTTGTACAGCAGAAGACAGTGCTAGACATTCTCAGAAGATAGTGTGAGATATTCTACTGAATAATAGATGACGACATGCAAATCCCTGTGCTGAATGCTGAGACCCGCAGGTCATTTTCTGGTTTGCTTCCCAGAACACAGACCACTAGGTTTTAACCTTCCAAGCATAAAATTGGTGAAGTTTTCTCTAGAGAAACTGAAAAACCCTGAGAAAGCATGTGCATATATGAGATTTAGGGTCTTTCAATTAAAAAGCCATCTTATCACATTATAATAAACCTCACCAATTAATATATCCCTATAATAATGGTTTTCCAAATAATTATGGGGTCTCTTATTCTTAAGTATAGGATTGCCAAGGATAACCGATCACATGGAGAAATCTTCTAGCATGAAAGAGAGAAACCAAAACATATACTCTAGAATCTGAATGGAGTCAGGTTTCTGGATAGAAATAGGAAAACTAAAAGATAATGAAGGAAGATCTGAAAGTTTTGATGGGAAATTATGTCTAAAATAAAATTCAATAGCTAGCCAATGTACTTACAGAATATAAGCAGAAATCAAGTATATTTATTGAATAAGAAAATTCTGGTATATTCAAGACTACAAAATATTTACCTCCTATGTATTCTCTTCAGGAATCTTCTAGATAATGAACTTCACTGAAAAGTTTGCAGTATAACAAGAAAGAGAATCAGAAAAGAAAGAGACAGGAAAAAATAAAAAGAATGTCCCAGGATGATGGTGAGGGCTCTAGGAGGGATATTTGCAAGAAAAAATAACGTCTGAAAAACCTGACAGGGAACTGATTCACTTAACACAGATGTGCCTGTTTGCAGAAAGTAAACTCAATATATCTGATGCATTAACATGGAAAAGGGTGATGGCTGAGGAATAAATATACAAATTATCAAAGGGGGAAGATTTGGAGGTTGAAAAAAAAAGTGACTCAATGAGTTCAATGACTGATCTGAAAGAAGATTTCATCACTTTTAAATATTTAAAGCATGGTTACAGGAAACCCTAAGAGAAGAAATAATTTAAACCAATTCCACTAACAAAGTTTTGCTAATTGATTTATTTGAAAGCTCTTGATATACACTGACATACCTCTTCAGTGATAGCTAGATTATGTAGAAAGGATTGTTGCCTATTGAAGGTGCTATTTTGTACCTGATTCTAATCACTGAAAGAAATGTCATAAATCTGCCTATCTCATAAAAACTGTGCAGCAAAATAGGAGAATGAGCTATCATGTATAACCTTCTCCTAAAATTAAAAGTGGCTAGAAATTAAAAGTCTTGCCATAACTGTTAGGTCCCCTGAGATGCACTAGATGTCTTATAATAAAACTTTAACTTGGGCTAATTTGAATGGCTACCTATTCCCTGAAAGAATCCCTAATTGGTATGTGTAATAAAATATAAGCCATATAAACTGAACACAATTTCATGAGAAACTTCCTCAACTTGGCTATTTGGTGATGGTTCTTTAATTACATTTTCATTCCTACAGGTAGAGTCTACAAGTATAAAATGAATCTACTTCACCTTATTCTAGCCTCAACTCAAATGTTTCCAATGCTCTTCAGTCATACTAGCTTATGAACTCAAATTCATTAAGAAGCCTGGCTATTGTGGGAAACTGGTCTTGTACTTTGGTTAAATTAAGGAGGATAAAAACAAAAAGTTACATAGTAGGCCAGGAATGTATAATAAGCTGGGTGTTCAGCTAAGAAGTGAAACAAAGTTATTTAGTAAAAAACAGTAAGTAACCCCCTTATTTTCAAACATAATCTCTTTAATTTTACATGGAATTAGTCAAATGGTGCCATTTACCCAATTTGACTAGCTTATTATTCAGCCCCCTTCCAGTTTGCAATGAAAAAAACAAATGCTCATCTCAAAGAAATGAAAATGCAATTGGCTCTAAATTTACAAACTTACATCTGAAGTCACCATCTAAATCTCTAGAAATAAAAAAAAAAACACATAAATCCTAATATTCTCCCCAGAATAAATAATCATTTTACTTCTCCAAATTAACCGACCTCAAAAGTAAAAATAATCATTTAAACAAATGTTCACATGGTACAGATATATACAATAATACTAAAAGTAGTTCCCTGAGTCACTGAAAGTTTTAAATTTTGGATGTAACCACTAGCTTAATTAGTGAATCTTTCCAAGTTTGGGGTTTCTTTTGAGATAATAGAAACCTACCTTACGGGCAAAAAGAAGAGATCTTTAACATGTTATCATCTTAAAACCTAAATGAAAAGGATGCTAGTCTGCTATGGTAAAATTTCATTTGTGAATAAAGATATGGTCTATCATCTGGTAATATTTAAGCCGTTTAATAACCTATACAGAAAAAAAAATCTCTGCTTCTCACCGAGTTAAATCACTTGGATTTAATTCGAACCTACACACATGAGACAATTTCAATAAAGAAAGTTTCTAAACTTAACAAAACATTGTCCTTCCTTACTTCACCTGAAACTACAGGGTAAATTCATTCTGGAAGAACCATTATAAAATCACTTCAGATGGCCCTTGACAGCAGTAAATTTGACCTTATTATTTCAGCGTACTCACATATTTTGTTCACAGGCTCAGGACATAAGGACTCAAAACCACTTCTGACGCTATCTGACAGACTGGAGATGAACCGGATTCCACAGGGTACACACAAAGGACATTTAGAAGCCAAAACAAAAAATTAACATCTCCAGATTCTGTGTAAAAACAGGAGTAACTTTGAGAATTTTAAACTCTGAGTGTACCAAGAGAGTCAAGTCCATTTTTTATGAACTTTGCTATGTTTCAAGATTTCATTAAAAAAAAAAGGCATTGTTTTCTGAAACCAGTTTTTGTATATCTAAAAAGTTAACTCTGTAATTTGTTTCTATTAGTCTCAGTTTTCATTTCAAGAGGAATAGAATTTAGGACAAGGTGTTGGCTTTTTGTGAAGATTCATTCAAACATTTCATGAATTTTATAACTAGAACTTTAATTCATTCACAGAAAGAACATCTTAAGACCATATAACATAATAAACATAATAGTTAAGACAAGCTTTGAAGAGTTACCATCAGTTGAGTTGCAGCCTGATTTTTAAAGGTGAAATGGGAACATATGTGTGCTAAGTTGCTTCAGTCATATCTGACTCTGCAACACTATGGATTGTAGCCCATCAGGCTCTTCTGTCCATGGAGATTCTCCAGACAAGAATACTAGAGTGAGTTGCCATGTCCTCCTCCAGGGGATCTTCCTGACCCAGAGATCAAACCATGTCTCTTATGTCTCCTGCATTAACAGGTGGGTTCTTCACCACTAGTGCCACCTGGGAAGCCCAAAATTTGGAACACTAGTACCTACTTCATGATGGAGATGTAAAGATTAAATCTAGCACAGTCACCAACCCATGTGTTTAGAAATGTGAGAGTCATTGTTTTCATCTTAGTCCCCATTAACTCAAAATTCACACATACTTAAAAAGCACTCTTACTCACTTTGCAGGTTTATTAGCTCTGATAGACTTTTTGAAGGTTATTTAGGATTTTCTATATGTAGGATCATGATATTTGTAAGCAAAAATAATTTTGCTCTTTCCTTTTAAATTTGGACATTGTTTTTCCTTGTCTAATTACTATGGCTAGAGTTTCTAATACAGTGCTGAATAGAAAAGGTGAAAGTGGGCATCTGAATCTTGTTCTTGACCTTAGATGGAAAATTTTAAGTCTTTTAGCTTTGGGTATAAGTTTGACTATGTATTTCTAATAAATGCTCTTTATCTTGTTTATTTACCATCAAATTTTCATCTATTCACTATTTTTGAATGTATTTACCATATCATTAAAGGTATTGGGTTTTGTAAAATCCTTTTCCTGCATCAATTGATATTATACCAAAAGCGCAAGTAACAAAATAAAAAAATAGATAAGTTGGATTTCATCAAAGTTAAAAACTTTTGGGCATAGAAGAACACCACCAAGAAAGTGAAATGGCAACCTCCAGAATAGGAGAAAATATTTGCAAATCATATAGCTGATAAACACATACAATACATGTATGTAAATAAATGTTGATAGTAGCACTATTCACAGTAGCCAAAAGCCGGAAACAAACTAAACGTCAATCAACTGAAGACTGGGTAAACAAAATATGGCACACAGACAAAATGAAATACTACCCAGCCATGGAAAGAATGAAGTACTGATAAGGTGACAGTGGGGATTAACTTTAAAATTATGCAAAGAGAAAGAAGCCAGATATGAAAGGTCATATTTTGTATGATTCTATTTATAAGAAATATCCAGAATAGGTAAATCTATAGACAGAAAGTAGATTAATGGTTCCTGGGCAGTAGCAGAAGGATCCCAACTCTTTACGGGCAAACAGTGTATTCTTTTGAAGTGACGGAACAGTTTGGGAATAAGATAAAGCTGATATTTGCACAATACTGTGGACTGCCACTGAACTACACAATTTAAAATGGTTATTTTTATGTTATGTGGATTTCACCTCAACTTTTTAAAATGATTCACAAAAACATCTAGAACAGTTCTCTCAGTACTCAGACTGCTATTAGATCAGATCAGATCAGTTGCTCAGTCGTGTCCTACTCTTTGCGACCCCATGAATCGCAGCACGCCAGGCCTCCCTGTCCATCACTAACTCCCAGAGTTCACTCAGACTCTCGTCCATCGAGACAGTGATGCCATCCAGCCATCTCATCCTCTGTCATCCCTTTCTCCTGCCCCCAATGTCTCCCAGCATCAGTGTCTTTTCCAATGAGTCAACTCTTCGCATGAGGTGGCCAAAGTACTGGAGTTTCAGCTTTAGCATCATTCCTTCCAAAGACATCCCAGGGCTGATCTCCTTCAGAATGGACTGGTTGGATCTCCTTGCAGTCCGAGGGACTCTCAAGAGTCTTCTCCAACACCACAGTTCAAAAGCATCAATTGTTCAGCGCTCAGCCTTCTTCACAGTCCAACTCTCACATCCATACATGACCACAGGAAAAACCATAGCCTTGACTAGACAGACCTTTGTTGGCAAAGTAATGTCTCTGCTTTTCAATATGCTATCTAGGTTGGTCATAACTTTCCTTCCAAGGAGTAAGCGTCTTTTAATTTCATGGCTGCAGTCACCATCTGTAGTGATTTTGGAGCCCAAAAAATAAAGTCTGACACTGTTTCGACTGTTTCCCCATCTATTTGCCGTGAAGTTATGGGACCAGATGCCATGATCTTAGTTTTCTGAATGTTGAGCTTTAAGCCAACTTTTTCACTCTCTTCTTTCACTTTCATCAAGAGGCTTTTGAGTTCCTCTTCACTTTCTGGTGAAGAGTGGTGTCATCTGCATATTTGAGGTTATTGATATTTCTCCCGGCAATCTTGATTCCAGCTTGTGTTTCTACCAGTCCAGCGTTTGTCATGATGTACTCTGCATATAAGTTAAATAAACAGGGTGACAATATACAGCCTTGACAAACTCCTTTTCCTATTTGGAACCAGTCTGTTGTTCCATGTCCAGTTCTAACTGTTGCTTCCTGACCTGCATACACATTTCTCAAGAGGCAGATCAGGTGGTCTGGTATTCCCATCTCTTTCAGAATTTTCCAGTTTCTTGTGATCCACACAGTCAAAGGCTTTGGCATAGTCAATAAAGCAGAAATAGATGCTTTTCTGGAACTCTTTTGCTTTTTCCATGATCCAGCAGATGTTGGCTATTTGATGTCTGGTCCTCTGCCTTTTCTAAAACCAGCTTGAATATCTGGAAGTTCATGGTTCACATATTGCTGAAGCATGGCTTGGAGAATTTTGAGCATTACTTTACTAGCGTGTGAGATGAGTGCAATTGTGCGGTAGTTTGAGCATTCTTTGGCATTGCCTTTCTTTGGGATTAGGTCTAGCTAACTGAAGACATGTCACAATCAAAGCTGTTTCCCAAGTATGCGAGAGATGATTTGAGGTGGTAGAACAGTAAATATGTTGTGTATACGTGCTAAGCCTCTTCAGTCATGTCTGACTCTTTAAGATAAGTAAATTACATGAAGCTGTTCCTATCAGCCCAAGGTTTTTCAGAAGTCAGCAGTCACCTTGGGTCAACAGACTTCCTTACACTTGTCAGTCCCTCTGTCTGTACCTAAATTATCCATAATAGTCATCACTTATTTGTGTGCTATTTTAGGATACTGTTTACATTTTCTTATAGACAAGAAAAAATATTTCTAAATAAGTTTATTTAGGCCAATGAACAGGAAGAAAAATCACAACTGAAAGACAGTAAAAGATAACTTTTGGATTTGAAATTATATAATTGTAACTGGAGTTGACTGCACAAAGAGCTACATAGTTTTCTCAGTAAATAAATCAACTTCTGACAACAGAAATAATACATAAGCATGGGCACAGAGGGTTTATACATGTAATTTTTAAGATTACAAGCCTATTATCACATCTTTACCATCCTCTACATTAACATATCTTATTTAAACTCTACTTAATTTATTTACTTTAACAGATAATATTGAGTCCTCCCCAATTTTAAAAGCAGTAACTTTTAACATTTCTTACCATATGTTCATATATTTCCAAAGTTATGCAGCTCTAAGACAAGTCAATCAATACCCTTTTTAAGATAATGAAAGTTTTTTAAAATTATAGCAATAAAAACATATACACATAGACACACCAATGATGGCTCAGTGGAAGTGGAAGTGTGGAATCTTTCTTTTCACTGCCCTCTCTTTTTTAACCTGCTTCTTGACAAAAATTCCTTCTAAAATTCAATGGGGAAGTATAAATAATATTGCATATAGCCAGGAGTCCTTAAAAAAATAACCCACTGATGGCTAGAGAAGGGAAGTGTTAAATCCACAAGTTTCCTAGGATATCTTCATAGATCTCCTGAGTGGACGCCAGTCTCTTTTTAACCAAGTCAGTTTAAACTTCTAAAGTGATATTCTACAAGTCTCTTTGATCTTTGTGAACTTGAAGACCGTCCCCACCCTTGCACTCCATATATATAAATATATGGAGTTAATAGATAAATAGATATATATAGCTAATGATCCTCTTACCCTTTATTTTGGGAAAAAATGAAAGAAAATTTGTGACTGTCATCCATTGTTCTTAAATGCCATGCTAATGTTGGTGTTTCCTTCTTACAAAAAAATTAAGAACTTGCCTGCCATTTTCAATGCAGGAGACATAAAATAACTCGGTTTGATCCCTGGGTTGGGAAGATCCCCTGGAGAAGGGAAATGGAAAGCCACTCCTGTATTCTTGCTTGGAAAATCCCAAGGACAGATAAGCCTGGTGGGCTGCAGTCCGTGGGGTCCCAGAGAGCTGGACACAACTGCAGCAACTGAGTACATGTGGCAGCAAAATACAGAGCACACAATGTGTGTGAAATTCCTGTGGCAAGTCTCTATCCAGAAATCACATTTGTTTGCTCGGAGAAGGCGATAGCACCCCACTCCAGTACTCTTGCCTGGAAAATCCCATGGATGGAGGAGCCTGTTAGGCTGCAGTTCATGGGGTCACGAAGAGTCGTTCACGACTGAGCGACTTCGCTTTCACTTTTCACTTTCATGCATTGGAGAAGGAAATGGCAACCCACTCCAGTGTTCTTGCCTGGAGAATCCCAGGGACGGGGGAGCCTGGTGGACTGCCGTCTATGGGGTCATACAGAGTCGGACATGACTGAAGTGACTTAGCAGTAGCAGTAAGAGTTAAGTCTGGCAAGACACAAATCGATTAAAAACAATGTAGGACTGTCCAATAATTGGGACAGAAACTAGGAACAGAGTTGATCACAACGTGATGATGATAAGGGTGGTGGAGGATTGCATGTGTAATAATAAGAATTTGGGGGAAAAAAAAATTCTGTGCCTCAAAGAAAGAATGCCAGATTTCAACTTTCTTTTCCTTTGACAAGTGAGTTATGTCTTCTTCCTACTCTCTCTTTCTCTTTTTAAAAAATGGAGTAAAATTGCTTTACAATGTTCTGTTCGTTTCTGCTATACAACGAAGTGAATCAGTTATATGTATACATACATCTCCCCATCCTGGACTCCCTCCCTCCAAATCCCACCCATCTAGGTAATCACAGAGCACCCAGTTGAGCTCCCTGTGCTATATAGAACACTAAGTTCCCACTAGCTATCTAGCTTACCTAGCTATGGAAAGGGTATGGAGACTAGAGGTGATGGAAATGGGGTATTATGCTCAATAGAATAACTACCATGTGTTAAGCATTGAAGCGAGTACTGAATCCTAACAGCCTTGGAGGTAAGTATTATTTTATTTCTATTTTACAGATGAAGAATTTATAGCTCAGAGCAATTATTTGATGAGAATCACAATGGTACTGATATAAATATAATCAAATTTGAATTGAGATTGTCTGCTTATCCTACTGTTACCCTCTGCCAATTCCTCCACAATTTAATAACAATACTTCACAGAATTCCTGCACAAAACAGACACCAAGATGCCCAGTAAATATTTACTAGATTAATGACTTTGATGTTTTTCTTGGAGCCAATGGGAACTCTAATAAGCCGGTGATCATGTGGAACTTTACAACTTCTCTTACTCCTCTACACCAATGTCTACATTTCCTCTGAAACTTTGAAACACTTGTTTGGGACACCCAGTCCAGGATTACTTTATTTTAAAAACTATACCTATTCAATCTACTTAAGGGAGTCAACTTGCACCCCTTTATTTTTTCTGGATTAGGAAAGATAAAGAGGGAAAAAAACACTCAGAAATAATCAAAGAAGATGTTACTGGAGGCAGAGTCCAGGAAGGTCAGAGAACACTTGAAGAAAGGATCACAGTGGCTATGAGGATGAAAAGAATTTGACTTGATTTTCTTAAATTCTACTTTATTCATTAATGTTCATGTGTAAGTGAAGTTTTATTTTGAGGGAACTCAAAGAAGAATACATCAAGATAACTAACAAAGATACTAAATCAAGGGGCATTCAAATTTTATTAAGAGAAATTCAAAATCCCTATAAAATCCTACTATATAGTTTCAAACAAATATTTAAGTCATGCAGAGTACATCATGAGAAACACTTGGCTGGAAGAAGCACAAGCTGGAATCAAGATTGCCGGGAGAAATATCAATAACCTCAGATATGCAGATGACACACCACCCTTATGGCAGAAAGCGAATAAGAACTAAAAAGCCTTTTGATGAAAGTGAAAGAGGAGAGTGAAAAAGTTGGCTTAAAGTTCAACATTCAGAAAACGAAGATCAAGGCATCTGGTCCCATAACTTCATGGCAAATAGATGGGGAAACAGTGGAAACAGTGTCAGACTTTATTTCTTTGGGGTCCAAAATCACTGCAGATGGTGACTGCAGCCATGAAATTAAAAGACACTTACTCCTTGGAAGGAAAGTTATGACCAACCTAGATAGCATATTGAAAAGCAGAGACATTACTTTGCCAACAAAGGTCTGTCTAGTCAAGGCTATGGTTTTTCCTGTGGTCATGTATGGATGTGAGAGTTGGACTGTGAAGAAGGCTGAGCGCTGAACAATTGATGCTTTTGAACTGTGGTGTTGGAGAAGACTCTTGAGAGTCCCTTGGACTGCAAGGAGATCCAACCAGTCCATTCTGAAGGAGATCAGCCCTGGGATTTCTTTGGAAGGAATGATGCTAAAGCTGAAACTCCAGTACTTTGGCCACCTCATGCGAAGAGTTGACTCATTGGAAAAGACACTGATGCTGGGAGGGATTGGGAGCAGGAGGAGAAGGGGATGACAGAGGATGAGATGGTTGGATGGCATCACCAACTCGATGGACGTGAGTCTGAGTGAACTCTGGGAGTTGGTGATGGACAGGGAGGCCTGACATGCTGTGATTCATGGGGTTACAAAGAGTCAGACACGACTGAGTGACTGAACTGAACTGAACTGAACTGAAAATTAGTAGCCTGAGATATTGACCTGATGATTGACCTGACCCAGCCAGATCTTAGGAGAAGGCAATGGCACCCCACTCCAGTACTCTTGCCTGGAAAATCACATGGACTGAGAGGCCTGGTAGGTTGCAGTCCATGGGGTCGCTAGGAGCCGGACACAACTGAGCGACTTCACTTTCACTTTTCACTTTCATGCATTGGAGAAGAAAATGGCAACCCACTCCAGTGTTCTTGCCTGGAGAATCCCAGGGACGGGGAGCCTGGTGGGCTGCCGTCTATGGGGTCGCACAGAGTCGGATACGACTGAAGCAACTTAGCAGCAGCAGCAGCAGCCAGATCCTAGCCAAAATTTTCTGAACTATGAGAAATTGTAACACACTTCTCTGAATCTAGAATATTGGTATTAATTGTAGCATAAAGAACAAATTATCAGAAAAAATTAGAAATGTAAGCATCATTTTGTATTTTACTACCGAATATAGATCAAGAAATTAACAATTTGTATCAACAAACACATCATTTTAATGTTGATATTTTGTCACTGAATATTTTTCATATACTTGGTATATGGACTTTCAGTTTTTGCTAAAATATCTTTTTTTAAATAATAGAGGTCTCATTTATTGATTTTAAAAAGTCCTTGCTTATTCAATCATATATCACAAGCTCAGCACTAAATCCTGCCTAATCAGAGTGACAAGGGTAGATATTGATGAGTGTCTAGTATATGAGAATATATGGTTTATCAGGAAAGACAAATATTTTTTAAATTACATAAATAATTTCATAATTTCAACTTACGATGGTGTGGGTTATTTTAGCATCCTTAGTTGGCAATAAATTGAAAATCTTATATTGGTCTCTCAATTTTTTTCTGGCCCATGAGTTTCAGAAATTTGGAAACCACTGGAATTAGGATATAAGGATATTTCAAGGAACTGGAGCAAAAGAGCATGAGAGAATGCAAGAAATTAATGAGAGAATGAGAAAAACAGCATTTTAAAAGCAAAAATGTTATAAACAGAGTAGATATTTTTATGGTTTAAGATCTGAATGGTAGATCCATTTATGGAACTAAGTAAATAAGTTGCTGAAGCACAAGGTGATAATTGCGATTTGCTGCAAATTTCCTAATGCCAAAGGTGTTATATGTATTCATCATACAACAAACAGATGGAACATACTATAATTCTCATTCTACAGGTGACAGAAATGACACAAGGAAGTTGGGAAACTAGCCAAAGGTCACAAAGCCAGAAGTGATTTAACTCATTCTGTATTCAGAATTCAGTCTTTTAACTTCCATGTTCTACCACCACCAATAAGAAATATCACTGAAGTAATGGAAACCAAAGTATAGTGAGACTTGGGAAATAGATGTGTCATCAGTAAGACTACAGAAAGAAGATCATAAATAAAATGCAAGGTACCCAATAAATATCAATCAACATACCAGAGGTTCTGAAATTTGTTGGCTACTAGTAAACAATATAACCCAAATATAAATCAGAGCAACAAAGAAAACAATGGCATATTTTCCCAGGAACCAATGAGGTTAAATTTTTCCTCTTTCACCTCTAGTTCAGTTCAGTTCAGTCGCTCAGTCGTGTCCGACTCTTTGCGACCCCATGAACTGCAGCATGCCAGGCCTCCCTGTCCACCAACAACTCCCGGAGTCCACCCAAACCCATGTCCATCGAGTTGGTGATGTCATCCAACCATCCCATCCTCCATCATCCCCTTCTCCTCCTGCCCTCAATCTTTCCCAGCATCAGGGTCTTTTCAAATAAGTCAGCTCTTCGCATCTGGTGGCCAAAGTATTGGAGTTTCAGCTTCAACATCAGTCCTTCCAATGAACACCCAGGACCAGCTGGGAGGGACTTTATTACGTTTGTATATTTTTATATCTAGCTGTATTTCTTTGGTCAATCTATCCTGAGAGACGGTATCTAGAATCAAATAGAACACAGAGTAATGAAGACATCAATAATTCTGTAATCATAAAACTGAATAGACATTTATGATTCCTTGATATAAAAAAGCCCAAACAAGTTATTTTTAAGATGATATATCTTGTAATTATTCATTAAAGACTATAATATTCATCAATAGATGTTATTTAAAAGACATGTGTCTCTTCTCAAGAACTGATTTAACCCTCATGAAGATATATCCAGCCTTCTTTCTGTCCACCATCATCACATTTCACTTTTACCACATGTCCTACATCAGTCCAACAGAGAATGTGAAGACATTCTTTTAAACAATTAAATAATATGTCATTTACCATTATAATGTAAATTTTATCTTCAATATTCAGACTATTGAGGAAATTTACTTTTTGCAATGAATTTCTGCTTAATATGTGAACATATTAATTTAACAATTATAATTTAAGAAATATATCTCCAATTTCATCTGTTGATCCCCCCATAGTGATGCATGTATGTAGTTAAACACATTTTTTAATTATTTTCATGAAAGAAAACATATACAGAAAAGTCCATAAATGGCTGAGTAAATTATTATAAAGCAAATCCCCTAAAGTAACTTCTAGATCAAGAAACAGAATCTTAATATTACCATTTGGAAAACTCTTTTTGAAGTAATACATCTACTCAATGAATTTCAATGACTGCTAAACTTCCTAAAAGAGAAACAACTAGATGCTATATTCTTTCTACCAAAAGTAAACAAAATCACCCATGAACTATTCTTCTCCTCTACCCTCATGAAACTCAATACAAATCAAGTTTCTAGTTCTACCTTGCAGGTTTCAGGAAATACAGAGGACAGAGGAGCATATTGGACAACACCAGGGAGATGTATTTAGCAAATATCAAGATACAGAAAATACTATAGGGTAAATATCTCAGTTTCTTCCAACAACTAAAACAAAAAATAAAAGTAAGAAAAAGAAAAGAGAGGGGCTAGGTGCTTAAAGATCAAAAAAAAAAAGACTAAATTGTAGAGTGACTGTAAACTTTTCAACCAAACCAGGATATTTTAGACAGTGAAAGGGAATGCTATTGAAATGGGATTCTTCCAACAATCTAGAATGTGGAGTCACACCCCTCAAGAGGCATAACAACCAAATAAAATAGGTTGATTTTTCTGAGAGTCCTGATCTTAGCAAACCAGGTGTTTAAAAAAAATTGAGAATATCAGAGAAACTTAAATATTGATTGGATAATTTATGATGTGAAAAAATTAAATTTCTTGATGTGATAATGGTATTGCAAATATGTTTGTAGTACTCTATATAGCCCACTAAGCTCCTCTGTCTGTAGAATTCTCCAGGCAAGAATACTGGAATGGGTAGCCATTCCCTTGTGCAGGGGATCTTCCCAACCCAGGGATCAAACCCAGGTCTCCTGAACTGCAGGCTGATTCTTTACCATCTGCACCACCAGGGAACACCCCTTATCTCTTACAGATACATAAAAATATTTATAAATTGAAATGATATGATGTATGGGATTTGGCCCAAAATTATCCATATGGTAGATAGGAGTACAGGATAGTAGAAATTATATAAGATAATAAGCTGCTAATTTTAAAACTAGGTAGTAAGTATTTGTAAGTTTATCCAATTTTTTTTCTCTGTCTTTATGTTTGGAATGTTCTACAATTATTTGCCTAGACATTTAGTTTATAATAATATATTACCAGCACTCAGAAATCCCCCACATGCCAACTCCCAATTGTACTTCTTTTGCTGTTCTCTAAAAATGACCATCTTTTTTTTAATTTTATACCTTCATCAATATCTACTCATCAGTTCAGTCACTCAGTTGTGTCCATGTCTTTGCGACCACACGGACTGCAGCACATCAGGCTTCCCTGTTCATCACCAACTCCTGGAGCTTGCTCTAACTCATGCCCATTGATGATGCCATTGGTGATGTCATCCAACCAAAAGTGTCAGTTCTTCAGCGCTCAGCTTTCTTTGGAGAAGGCAATGGCAACCCACTCCAGTACTTTTGCCTGGAAAATCCCATGGACGGAGGAGCCTGGTAGGCTGCTATCCCTGGTGTCGCTGTGAGTCAGACACATCTGAGCAGCTTCTCTTTCACTTTTCACTTTCATGCATTGGAGAAGGAAATGGCAACCCACTCCAGTGTTCTTGCCTGGAGAATCCCAGGGATGGGGGAGCCTGGTGGGCTGCCGTCTATGGGGTCGCACAGAGTAGGACACGACTGAAGCGACAGCAGCAGCAGCAGCAGCTTTCTTTATGGTCCAACTCTCACATCCCTACATGACTACGGGAAAAACCATAGCTTTGACTAGACAGACCTTTTCAGCAATGTCTCTGTTTTTAATAGTCTGTCTAGCTCGTCATAGCTTCTCTTTGCCAAACATATTTTAATTTCATACTGCAATCACCATCTGCAGTGATTTTGGAGCCCAAGAAAATAAAGTCTCTCATTGTTTCCACTGTTTCCCCATCCATTTGCCATGAACTGATGGGACTGGATGCCATGATCTTCGTTTTGTGAATGATGAGTTTTAATCCAGCTTTTTCACTCTCTTCTTTCACTTTCATCAAGAGGCTCCTTAGTTCCTCTTCACTTTCTGCCATAAGGGTGTTGTCATCCTTGTTATTCTTGTTACACAGTCTTAATTCCTACAGCTTGATAGTAAACTAAGATATCTGGTAGAGCAAGTCTTGGCACTTTGTTCTTCTTCATCAAGACTACCTTATCTATTTTGACAATTTGTATTTACATGTAGATTTTAGAATGAGCTTTTCAAGTCCCACAGATTATGTGTTGGGATTTTGAACTGAATTGCACTGAGTCTACAAACAAACTTGGGAAGAATTAATATCTTTACAATATAGAATCTTTCAAAAATATCATAGTCCTCCATTTATTTAGGTCTACTTTAGCAATTCTCAATAGTTTCTAGTTTACTGTATAGGTCTTCTACAGTTGTGAGATATGTGTCTAGTTATTTAATATTTTATGTTATGTAGAGATTGTTGCATTTTATTGGTACATAGAAGTACAATATTAATCTTATATTAATCTGATATTCTGTAATCTTTATAATGTATCTATTAATCCTAAAAATATTTTCATAGACCTTTTTCTGATATATACCCAACCATAACACATTAAACATGAAACTTTTTATTTATTCCTTAAATTTTTATTTCTTATTTCTTTATTTTTCTTTTTCATTCAGTACTACAAATAAAATATTACAACATTGAATAGATGTGAGGAAATAAGCATTTTTATCACTCAATCTCAAACAAAAGTATTTTAACATTTCACCATTAGGGTATGATTTTCCTACAATTTTTCAATATATACTATATGGGATTGAGGAAGTTCTCCAAGTTTGCTTAGAGTATATATTATGAATGTTAAATTATTTCACAGATTTCTGTTTACTGAGTTAGGTGATTTTCCCCATTTTTTAATGTAGTGAATTTCTTTAAATAACTTTGAAAATTTAAATCAACCTTGCATTCCTAGAATAAACTCTACTTAGTCCTGATATCTTGTCCTTTTAATATTTTGCTGGATAATATTTTCTTTACAATGAGTGAATTAAACTATAATTACAGTAATGTATCTATCAGGTTTTGGTATTAAGGCTCATGATACCACGGAATGTGCTTCTGGCTTCTAGTGTTTCAGTTTAGAAGCCAAATGTCAGTCTAATAAATGCTTCTTTGGAGCAATAAAAAAAAAAATTTTTTTTAAGCTTTAAAAGTATAAAAAAAAAGTAACCATAGAAGCTAGAATTTGAGGACATTTGTTTGATTGTTTGATTGAGTGAAGACATACTTCACTCATTTTTCCCTCAGGAATCTATAGGTTTTCAGCACAGGCCATAAAGGCAGAGAAAAAAAAAAAAAGTGATACCCTGATATTCAAGAGCTTTCTTCAGTCTCAGGGATCAGGAGAAAAACAATTGGAGTGTGGGACTAACCAAAACAGACAACACTGAGTGGTCTAAGATTCTAGAGAAAGACAAATGTAGTAAAATCAGCCCAACATTCTTTATTCCTTTCCCACTTGAGGCACTTGCTGAACTCTGAGTTCAAATCTTTGTCTGACTTACACCTTTTCTACAACCTCTTTTCAAATTACTCTTTCCCTGTGCTCCTGCCATAGTAATTATCCCTTCTTCCCTCCCTGGTTTCTTGAGTGTGCTGTTCTCTGTCTCTCACAATCAAGAAGATTATCTATTCTGTTCAAGTTACCTGGAATTATTTCCTCCTTTCTCCCATAAAGCCATCCCCAGAGGCATTCAGGATCTATAGGACAGATCTGGGACCCTAGCAAGAAGATGAATGGGTAGAGAAACTTTAGTGGCACTCTGAGAGAAAAGAGAGAAGTATGAGACACGCCAATTACAGGAGGCTCTTTGTGGCCTGATAAGTGCCTCAATGAGAAGAAAAAATATATTTTATAGTATATGCTAAATTCCAAGAGTATGCAAGAACAACTAATGGTAGCACTTTCTAGTAATATACTGTCTACACTCCTTCCCAGGTACTAAAGGCATAAAAATATGGAGTTTAAAACTTCTTATCCTATCTCAAAGGGAATGCTTCCTGATAGGCCCCCGTAAATTCACTGCTCCCACAATATCAGGCCTACCTCGTTAGTGACAGATACACATTTTTAGCATTGAATGCAGCATATTTATTTCAGTTTGTAATTTTATATTTATCTGTGTTACTATTTGGTTTTTGTATCTCTCCATCACTGAGTTGTCCATAAGGCAAGATCCATGTGAGTCTCTCCCTGCCATTCATAGTGCCTAGTATTGTTCCAGACACCTAATAGATACTCATATATCTGCTGGATGGATTAATGAATAAATGTGATATGAAAATCACCTCTCTCATTTGAACTTAATTTCATAGAGGAAGCTGGAGTGTGTTTTGACAGGATGACAGCATCTACAGAGTTACAGGCCTGGCTGAAGCAAATTGTTTTAAACACTATAGCCTGAAAACAAGGACAGGGTGAATCATTAGCTGCAAAATGAATAAAATCATTATAATCACATTTCTTACAATTTTAATAACATTAAATAAGCTACCTATAGAATCTTTCATTTAATATACAATTACTGAGAGCTCATCTCATGGAGGCTTAAGACTTCCTCTATAGCACAAGGTCGTATTAGGCAAGATTAAAAAAAACAAAAGCAACACACTCTTGTGTGAAATTTCTTGTAGGAAATGATGGTACATAGTGAACAACAAAGCACATAATCTTTAGATTCTGAAGGATCTGGGCTCATATCCTACTTCAGTTTCTTCCCAGTCTATGTGACACTGGGACAGTTATTTAATGTGTCTGAGTTACATATGTAAAATGAAGGTAATGTCTACTTAACAGAGTTATTATAAAATTACACAAAGAAATGTATATAATCTTAACACAGAGTGGGCACATAAGTACTGGGAAGATGGCATCACAGAATAAAGAACATAAACTTTGGAATCAGAAAACCTGAGTTAGAATCTCTGCTTGAAGATTTGTTATTAAGTGATCAAAAAAAGCTACTTCACTATTTAAAGACTCAGTTCTCTTATTAGTAAAATGTGCACAATAATATGAATAGTTACCCTGTGATTTAAATGTATGGAATTACCATTTATAAGTTCCCTCCACATCTTATGGCAGAAAGTGAATTTTCAGTAGGCAATAGGAAGAAGAAAGAGAAAGAAGAGGTGAAGAATTAAGGAGGAAGAGAAGAGGAAAGAGGAGAGGGAGAAGATGTTAAGTTTGAGGCACCACATGTTAACACACAACAAAAAAAATACAACAGAAAGAGAAACCTGTCTGCCCATAACTGAGGCAAGAGGTTGAACATATTGAGCTAAATCAACAAAAGTAATTCTTCCTTGCTATTGTTTCTCAATACACATTACTTTCTCCACATCATTTATCAGAATTTATAATTCATATTTATTTGTTTACTAGAAAATTGTCTTCTTCAGAAATGTGTTTCCATGAGGAAAGAGCTATGATTGCTTTATTGCTCAATGCAGAACATACAGTAAGGACTCAGCAAGTATTGTTAACTAAGAATTATCAACTGAAAACCTCTCTGTACAAAAATCATAGCTCAGTGGTTGGTGCATAGTGCTGGAAAACAAAAATCTATATGAAAATTGAAATTTAAATAAGGAAATTACTACAATCCCATAAGTTAATTCCAATTATTTGAACTTAATGGAATTGATAAAAGCTTAAAAAATTAATTAAAACAATATCCCTATGATCTGATGTCAATATGAATAACAAATACCTATTTAACATCATGGCCTAATGCATAGTAGATAAACAATAAATATTATTGAATGAATTATAAATTTATGAAATCAATAATAATCACTGTATAATGATTACATTAAAGTGCATTTTTAAGACACTGTTAATAACAGGCAATATTATTATTTCAAAACACATGACTTAATCCAAAGAAAATACAGAAAGTAAAAGGAAGTAGACAAAAATAGGATTGTAATTATTATCACACACAGTGTTAGCTGCAAAGTTTAAAGGTTTACAGCCATAAAAAGGAAAAGAAGTTTAAGTCAGGAATCCTTAGAAGATTTTTCAACAGAGATTGCTGTTGGTTCAAATCAACAGATGGTATCCAGTAGAAACAGTGGTAGGAAACAAGCAAGAACTAGCATCATAAAGAAAAGAAAAGAGATACTATAATGCAGAGGATAAAATAGATCTACAAAATGCTAATGTGCAGGAAAAGAAGGCAATCAATAATGAATAATATTATATTAAGTAAGTGGATTTCCATATGTTAAGAGCATGGAAACATGTAAATACATAATCAATAAAATAATAAAACTGAAAATAAAGTTTATTTTTAGTTACTAAATCAAGTACCTGACCAAATAATTAGGCAATAGCAAGAGCAAAGAATTTTATATCTTTTGATTATCTAATACTGCATTTTCCATAGACAAACTTCTTTTAAAAACCTGTCCTAAAGAGTTTAAGGGTCTTACCCACAGTAAGATTATAAAACTGTATGAAAAAGGAAAACAAATTTAATACAGCATGATTGTTAATGGAATTGTCTTTTCTTTATAAGGAGCTTATTGTGTACTAGGCAATGTGCTAGACACTGAAGGCATGAACAACAAATCAAACATGGTTCTTCCTGCCTTTACAACTGAAATATGCCACTTCCCGTCTGGCACCACAAGGATTAGGTTTTTAGCCACTGCAACCACTGACCTTTAACACAACCTGAAAGGAGTTCAGGGCGGAGGTCAGAATGAGGCATTCTGTGCTCTAACACCTTATAGAACAGGCCTTCAGATAGACATTTCCAGGAGAAAATTTTATGAACCTAATTCTTATATCTTCTCATACCTAGAAAATCACTCAAACCATTCACAGAGGCATCTGCTCCTCATGACTAGCAGCAACCTTCTACTGAGACATATATGTCTGACAGCATGTGCCTCCTTCACCAAATTATATGCGTTTGTGCGTGCGCGCGTGTGTGTATGTTATTCGTGCCCAACTCTTTGCGACCCTATGGATGGCAGCCAGCCAGGCTCCTCTGTCCATGGGATTTTTCAGGCAAGAAATACTGGAGTAGGTTGCCATGCTCTCCTCCAGGGGATCTTCCTGACTCAGGGATGGAACTCGTGTCTCTAATGTCTCCTTCATGGGCAGACAGTTTCTTTACCACTACCACCACCTGGGAAGCTAAATATATATATTTAGCTTATATATTTAGGTAGACCTCACCTACCCTTATCTCTTCAGATCAGTTCATTAGCACTATCTAAGAGGCTTTCTCCTGGGCTATAGTCTTCAGTGTGTACCCAAATAAAACTGAATTCACAGCTCTTACTATATGCTTTTTTTTCAGTCAACAGCTCTTATGATTTTTTTTCAATCAAGTTTTCCTTGTAATCTTACAATATAGTGGAAAGGAAAGTTTACAAAGAAACCAATAAATAACTTCTATTGTGCTAAATGACATGAAAAAAAGAATAGACTCCCATAAGAGAAGAGGAGTCTTTTCAGTTCAGCTCAGTTCATTCACTCAGTCGTGTCTGACTCTTTGCAACGCCATGAACCACAGCACACCAGGCCTCCCTGTCCATCACCAACTCCAGGAGTCCACCCAAACCCATGTCCATTGAGTCGGCGATGCCACCCAACCATCTCATCCTCTGTCGTCTCCTTCTCCTCCTGCCCTCAATCCTTCCCAGCATCAGGGTCTTTTTAAATGAGTCAGCTCTTCACATCACGTGGCCAAAGTATTGGAGTTTCAGCTTCAACATCAGTTCTTCCAATGAACACCCAGGACTGATCTCCTTTAGGATGGCCTGGTTGGATCTCCTTGCAGTCCAAGGGACTCTCAAGAGTCTTCTCCAACACCACAGTTCCAAAGCATCAATTCTTCGGCGCTCAGTTTTCTTTATAGTCCAACTCTCACATCCATACGTGACCACAGGAAAAACCACAGAGGGGTCTTTTACGGTGTTACAAATGTCCTAGAGCAATTAGCCACTTGGAGTACAGCAGCAAAAATAGACATGTAGAGAAAAATATAGGATTGGTTGCTTTGTTAATAAATTTGATATAAGAAGAGAGTGTAAAGAAAAAAGTCAAGAATGAGTTAGCAACTTGCTTAGATAATTTTATCCATTTCTCCCATAATGAGGGAAAGTTGAACATATGAATTTAGAAAACAGAGAAGTTGTCATGGTTAAAGATTTAAATTTAAGTACTACCAATACATATATTAAATTATTAGGAATCAAGACCATCCCAAAGAAAAAGAAATGCAGAAAGCAAAATGGCTGTCTGAGGAGGCCTTACAAATAGCTATAAAAAGAAGGGAAGTGAAAAGCAAAGGAGAAAAGGAAAGATATATCCATTTGAATGCAGAGTTCCAAAGACTAGCAAGCAGAGATAAGAAAGCCTTCCTCAGCGATCAATGCAAAGAAATAGAGGAAAACAATAGAATGAGAAAGACTAGAGATCTCTTCAAGAAAATTAGAGATAACAAGAGAACATTTCATGCAAAATGGGCTCAATAAAGGACAGAAATGGTAGGGACCTAACAGAAGCAGAAGATATTACGAAGAGGTGGCAAGAATATTCAGAAGCACTGTACAAAAAAGATTTTCATGACCCAGATAATCACAATGGTGTGATCACTCACCTAGAGCCAGACATCCTGGAATGTGAAGTCAAGTAGGCCTTAGGAAGCATCACTATTAACAAAGCTAGTGGAGGTGATGGAATTCCAGTTGAGCTATTTCATATCCTAAAAGTTGATGCTGTGAAAGTGCTGCACTCAATATGCCAGCAAATTTGGAAAACTCAGAAGTGGCCACTGGACTGGAAAAGGTTAGTTTTCATTCCAATCTCAAAGAAAGGCAATGCCAAAGAATGCTCAAACTACTGCACAATTGCACTCATCTCACATGCTAGTAAAGTAATGCTTAAAATTCTCCAAGCCAGGCTTCAGCAATACATAAACCATGAACTTCCAGATATTCAAGCTGGTTTTAGAAAAGGCAGAGGAAACAGAGATCAAATTGCTAACATCCGCTGGATCATCAAAAAAGCAAGAGAGTTCCAGAAAAATATCTATTTCTACTTTATTAACTATGCCAAAGCCCTTGACTGTGTGGATCACAATAAACTGTGGAAAATTCTGAAAGAGATGGGAATATCAGATCATCTGACCTACCTCTTGAGAAACCTGTATGCAGGTCAGGAAGCAACAGTTAGAACTGGACATGGAACAACAGACTGGTTCCAAATAGGAAAAGGAGTACGTCAAGGCTGTATATTGTCACCCTGCTTATTTAACTTATATGCAGAGTACATCATGCAAAATGCTGGGCTGGATGAAGCACAAGCTGGAATCAAGATTGCCAAGAGAAATATCAATAACCTCAGATATGCAGATGATACCACCTTTATGGCAGAAAGGGAAGAAGAACTAAGCCTCTTGATGAAAGTGAAAGAGGAGAGTGAAAAAGTTGGCTTAAAGCACAACATTCAGAAAACTAAGATCATGGCATCCAGTCTCATCACTTCATGGCAAATAGATGGGGAAACAGTGGAAACAGTGGCTGACTTTATTTTGGGGGGCTTCAAAATCATTGCAGATGGTGATTGCAGCCATGAAATTAAAAGACGCTTACTCCTTGGAAGGAAAGTTATGACCAACCTAGACACCATATTAAAAAGCAGAGACATTACTTTGTCAACTAAGGTCCCTCTAGTCAAGGCTATGGTTTTCCAATAGTCATGTATGGATGTGAGAGTTGGACTATAAAGAAAGCTGAGTGCTGAAGAATTGATGCTTTTGAACTGTGGTGTTAGAGAAGACTCTTGAGAGTCCCTTGGACTGCAAAGGGATCCAACCAGTCCATCCTAAAGTAGATCAGTCTTGGGTGTTCATTGGTAGGACTGATGTTGAAGCTGAAACTCCAATACTTTGGCCACCTGATGCAAAGAGCTGACTCATTGGAAAAGACCCTGATGCTGGGAAAAATTGAGGGCAGGAGGAGAAGGGGATGACAGAGGATGAGATGGTTGGATGGCATCATTGACTCAATGAACATGAATTTGGGTAAACTCCGGGAGTTGGCGATGGACAGGGAGGCCTGGCATGCTGCGGTTCATGGGGTCGCAAAGAGTCGGACATGACGGAGCGACTGAACTGAACTGAACTGTTTGAGTGTTTGAGTTGTCTGAGAATAAAGTGTAGAAAAGGAATGCAGATTCAAAACCAAATTCAGAGAAATTCTCATATTTAGTGCTAGGACTGAAATGGAAAATTGGCCAAACAAATGGGAAAAGAGGTAGAAGAAAATGAAGAGAGTAGTCTCTTGAGCTTCTTGCAAAAGAAGGGTCAGTTTTTAAAAAGAAAAAGTGGCCAATTGTATCAAATGATACCTGGAGTACACTAAACTCATTCCCACTGTCCAAAACAATTTCTTATGCTATTTTCAGCCTTAGATTCAAGAATGAAATAAACTTCTAAGTATGCCTCCAATTTTCTGAGAAGTGAAAAATCATTCAGGTCCACATTTAAGCAAAAAGTGAATAAATAAAATTTACTCAAGTTTCAGACATGGATAGTAATTCAGGATAACTTGAATTTAATAAACATTTCACTACATATTTTCCATGGGGTTCTCACGGCAAAGAATCCTGGAGTTGTTTGCCATTCCCAAGCTGAAACTCCCAACACTTTGGCCCATGTAATGCAAAGAGCCAATTCATTGGAAAAGACCCTGATGCTGGGAAAGGTTGAAGGCAAAAGGAGAAGGAAATGACAGAGGATGAGATGGTTATAAAGCATCATCAACTCAATGGACATGAGTTTGAGCAAACTCTGGGATATAGTGATTGACAGGGAAGCCTGGTGTGCTCCAGTCCTTGGGGTCACAAAGAGTCAGCCACGACTTAGTGACTGAATAACAATCACTACATACCAAAATACACACAGTGAGATGTAATAGCTAATTTTTTTAATGCAACTGCTGGAAAATGAGAAGAAAAGAGAATAGGATAACTGTGAAAGAGTAACCTTTTTAGCTTTGACACAAAGGAGAAATAATGATGGAAAGATCAACAGATTTTAGTTCAAAATCACATAAAACTTCCAATTAATGAAAAATAGTAATACAAATAAAAAGCACATGTAGAAGAAAATGGTGTAATGGTTTTTATTGAAAGAGTACTGGATTTTAGCCATAAATATAGTAGGTTCCCTGGTGGCTCAGACAGTAAAGAATCTGCCTTCAATCTGGGAGACCTGGATGCGATCCCTGTGTCAGGAAGATCCCCTGGAGGAGGGCATAGCAATCTACTCCAGAGAATCCCATGGACAGTGGAGCCTGGCGAGGTATAGTTCATAGCATCACAGAGAGTTGGACATGACTGAATTGACTTAGCAGGCACACATGCAGGCAATAACCATCTTACTCTTTCTCTACTGTCTCTGACTAATGTGGTCTGAAAACTACTTGCAATAACTTGCACAAAGTAAAAGCTCAGTCTGGTCTAATATCAAAACTCCAAAGCATCAACTAATGAAATTCTGTTTGGGTCCGTCCTAGTTTCAGAAATTTCTAAGAAAGTAGGCAGCTTCTTTACTTTTTATTCACTAGGTGAATATTTTGCTCTAGGTGCCATTTTGCTCTCTCTAAAGTTGGGTCTGGGGAAGGTGGATTATGGGAAAGGGACAGTATATTATGGATTATGAGCTGTGTCTAACAACACAGCTTGTTTGTTTACTCCCTCACATTTCAGGGAACTTCCAGATTTCTTCTATGTAGAAGTCTTCTTACTATCAGCTTTTAAAACAACTTCTTTACTATTGGCTTTTATTTTTTTTATTTTATTTTTAAACTTTACGTAATTGTATTAGTTTTGCCAAACATCAAAATGAATCCATCACAGGTATACATGTGCTCCCCCTCCTGAACCCTCCTCCCTCCTCCCTCCCCATACCATCCCTCCAGGTCGTCCCAGTGCACCAGCCCCAAGCATCCAGTATCGTCCATTGAACCTGGACTGGCATCTCGTTTCATACGTGATATTTTACATGTTTCAATGCCATTCTCCCAAATCTTCCCACCTTCTCCCTCTCCCAGAGTCCATAAGACTGTTCCATACATCAGCGTCACTTTTGCTGTCTCGTACACAGGGTTATTGTTATCATCTTTCTAAATTCCATATATATGCGTTAGTATACTGTATAGGTGTTTTTCCTTCTGGCTTACTTCACTCTGTATAATAGGCTCCAGTTTCATCCACCTCATTAGAACTGATTCAAATGTATTCTTTTTAATGGCTGAGTAATACTCCATTGTGTATATGTACCACTGATTTCTTATCCATTCATCTGCTGATGGACATCTAGGTTGCTTCCATGTCCTGGCTATTATAAACAGTGCTGCGATGAACATTGGGGTACACGTGTCTCTTTCCCTTCTGGTTTCCTCAGTGTGTATGCCCAGCAGTGGGATTGCTGGATCATAAGGCAGTTCCATTTCCAGTTTTTTAAGGAATCTCCACACTGTTCTCCATAGTGGCTGTACTAGTTTGCATTCCCACCAACAGTGTAAGAGGGTTCCCTTTCCTCCACACCCTCTCCAACATTTATTATTTGTAGACTTTTGGATCGCAGCCATTCTGACTGGTGTGAAATGGTACCTCATAGTGGTCTTGATTTGCATTTCTCTGATAATGAGTGATGTTGAGCATCTTTTCATGTGTTTGGTAGCCATCTGTATGTCTTCTTTGGAGAAATGTCTATTTAGTTCTTTGGCCCATTTTTTGATTGGGTCATTTATTTTTCTGGAGTTGAGCTGTAGGAGTTGCTTGTATATTTTTGAGATTAGTTGTTTGTCAGTTGCTTCATTTGCTATTATTTTCTCCCATTCTGAAGGCTGTCTTTTCACCTTGCTGATAGTTTCCTTTGATGTGCAGAAGCTTTTAAGGTTAATTAGGTCCCATTTGTTTATTTTTGCTTTTATTTCCGATATTCTGGGAGGTGGGTCATAGAAGATCCTGCTGTTATGTATGTCAGAGAGTGTTTTGCCTATGTTCTCCTCTAGGAGTTTTATAGTTTCTGGTCTTACGTTGAGATCTTTAATCCATTTTGAGTTTATTTTTGTGTATGGTGTTAGAAAGTGTTCTAGTTTCATTCTTTTACAAGTGGTTGACCAGTTTTCCCAGCACCACTTGTTAAAGAGATTGTCTTTAATCCATTGTATATTCTTGCCTCCTTTGTCAAAGATAAGGTGTCCATATGTGCGTGGTTTTATCTCTGGGCTTTCTATTTTGTTCCATTGATCTATATTTCTGTCTTTGTGCCAGTACCATACTGTCTTGATAACTGTGGCTTTGTAATAGAGCCTGAAGTCAGGCAGGTTGATTCCTCCAGTTCCATTCTTCTTTCTCAAGATCGCTTTGGCTATTCGAGGTTTTTTGTATTTCCATACAAATTGTGAAACTATTTGTTCTAGCTCTGTGAAGAATACTGTTGGTAGCTTGATAGGGATATTTCAGGGAACTTCCAGATTTCTTCTATGTAGAAGTCTTCTTACTATCGGCTTTTAAAACAACTTCTTTACTATTGGCTTTTAAAACAACTCAGTCCCTTGTTTCTGAGGCTTCATACTACCCATTGTCTAAATACAGGAAAGTTTCCCCTCCTCCAGAAGACTTGCTGCTCCTGGAAGCAGTCTCCCAGAACAGGGTCCTTTTCAAGATGATATAGTTGAGTTCTTTCCCCTAGACCACCCAGACCAAGAAAAACTCAAGCACCTTTGTCCCCTTTGGGGTAATACAGCCAGCTCCTCTCCTCTGGTGGTCCCAAGCTGTCACTTTTGGACTTCTTAGACTCAGGTTAGGCACCAATCCCTGTGTCCTTTAAACATCAGGGAACATAGAGCACTTTCTCTGAACAGTTCTCTTGAAGTTCCTCCATCTTCTTAAGACATGGAGAAGTATCCACTCTCTTCCTCACTGGGGAAGCATACAAACAACTCATTCTCCAAAGAAATTCCGATTTCTATGCTCTTTTATCTCCAAGATACCCAACCTGTGTAACTAGTCTGTTGTGTTAGATGTATATTGTCTCCAGTTGGAAATCTGAGATACTGAGAAAACTCACAATAGCATGCTACCTCACTTCTAGGGTTCTGGGGGTTTTCTTTTGTTGCTGGTGACAATGTAAACCAATACATTTTAGATTTATAAGGCTCTTCGTCCAGTAATTCTGCTATAAATACTACCCAAAAGACATGAAAACACTTGTGTATGTGGGCATTCACTATAGCATTCACCATCTAATGTAGTGCCCAGATGAGAAATATTAGCTAGGACTAAAGGATAAGTACCGGAGAAGGCACTGGCACCCCACTCCAGTACTCTTGCCTGGAAAATCCCATGGAGAGAGCAGCCTGGTAGGCTGCAGTCCATGGGGTCACCAAGAGTCAGACACGACTGAGCGACTTCACTTTCACTTTTCACTTGCATGCATTGGAGAAGGAAATGGCAACCCACTCCAGTGATGTTGCCTGGAGAATCCCAGGGATGGAGGAGCCTGGTGGGCTGCCGTCTATGGGGTCGCACAGAGTCGGACACGACTGAAGTGATTTAGCAGCAGCAGCAGCAGCAAAGGATAAGTAAAACTTTGTTTCTTCATAATAAGAATTATTATACTAACCCTACCTTATTTCAACTTTTGTACTTCAAAACTCTTGCTTTGCCCCTCTAGTCTTTACTTCCTAATCTTAAGGTCATTGCTCTGGGTCTTAACTTTGTTGGAATTTTGTTACATATGAGATGTTTTTGTTTTTTTTTTTTTTTCACTTTAGATTATATTTTATTTTAAATAGTCACAACATCTGACACTTCAAAAAAAGATACCACTAATAAATAAAACAAGTGGAATACTTAGAGTTACAACAGACATAATATTTAGCTGAGAATCACTTCAACAGAGTAAGGCTCTAAAGATACCAGACAAAGCAGAACTTGTTTGGATTAAGATGTACAACTCTCTTACTGTATGGGCGCTTACAGACAAGGCCTTGGTTCCATATGGTCAATGTTACAGTCATGCTTCAGGCTAAAATTTTCAGTAGTTTTGAGAGCCTATACAAGATGTTATGGACTATACCCTGCAAAAAGTTACAACTTGAAAACTTCTTTCAAGCTTTACCAGTATCCAACGTGTATATTTTTAACATTTCTGAAAAGAGAACAAAATTAATAGGTGATGGTATTCACATCTGATATCTCAGGTTTCATGGCAGACAGGTCTTAATGCTCCTAGACTTTGGGGTATAAAAGGGAGGAATATTTTAAATTTAAATAGAATGTGGGGAAAATTAGGATCAAATGGGCATACATTCCTTGACCCCAGTGCCCTTTGCCCTGTTAACTCCATAGGGAATGGTTAAGCCATCAAAAATTAAACCAATAGTTTTTATATTAAAATGATTCTCCATACTAGTAACACTGAAGAGTCACTAAACTAAGAATTTACCTTGTAGAGGTTAACACACAGAAATAAGCTGACAGAACAGTAACAATTATGAAAAATGCTACTCATCTAAAAGGACCCATGTCCACTCTTTGAGTCTACTTCATACATTCTGCCCATCCACCCCACTCCAAAAAGGTTCAGATTATTATGTCCCAAGGCAATCTATTCCTGAATTACTTGTGAAGAGACAAACTGCTCTGTAGTGTATAAGCTACTTAGGTCCTATTCTAGGATGATGCACTTCCATTGTCCTAGCTCTCAAATTTGGAAATCTGCTTAGGTTCGGTCTTTTAAAACCTTTCCAAATTAACGTAATTAGAATTTGTGTCTCTGTTGCTGTGGGATGATTTGGGAGAATGGCATTGAAACATGTATAATACCATACATGAAACGAATCGCCAGTCCAGGTTCAATGCATGATAACTGGATGCTTGGTGCTGGTGCACTGGGACAACCCAGAGGGATTGTACAGGGAGGGAGGAGGGACGGGGGTTCAGGATGGGGAACACGTGTATACCCGTGGCGGATTCATGTTGATGTATGGCAAAACCAATACAATATTGTAAACTAATTAACCTCCAATTAAAATAAATAAATTTATATTAAAAATAAAAAAATTTGTGATCCCTAGATTCACATACAGTACAGGCTCTGTGACACCTCTTTTTTGGGGGGTTGAATAAAAGCCACAGGATTCTGTGTGACTAAAAACTAAATCTCAGTTATTCGAGTCTGGCATTGTGTAAACATATTTTTAAGTTCATTTTGCTGGACTTCATTAACTACTTCAGGATCTTCAGGGCTCTTCTGAACTTTTGCCACTGCAAAGTTTATCCCTTGGGTTAATCCAGCTTGGGTAATGTTAGCAAACTGGACCACTGGACCATAGAACTTCAAATCTTTGCAAAAGGAGAGACTGCTCTGCTGCTACGGCTCTGAGAAGGAGAAGGAGTTACATGAAGCTCTCTCTCAAGTTCAAGCACGCCAGACTCAGAGCCAGGGGTCTTTTGAAATACAACTGAATGCACTGGTTCAACTGACAAAAACTGTGGGCCTGCTGTAGGAAAAGACACATCTAATTGAAAAGGTGGAGAAGGTATCTGTTCTATGGATTCAAACTGAGTTTCTTTGCTAGAAACTTGATTGGTCATTTGATTTCCTTCCTCACTAGCCTGTTGAGAAACAGATCTGGTTTCTGATAGGTGGGTCATTTTGTTGTGTGCATCTTTTTTTGTTGTTGTTGTTGTTGTTGTTGTGTGCATCTTGAACAAATCTGTAGCAGTACACATCCACAGGCTTGGCAAAGCCAGTCAATGTGTGTATGTTGCCAGGGGAAGGACTTTTCTTCAAAGAAGACTCAGGGCCTTTTCCAAGCCCACTTTCTGAGCAATAGTAACCTCTGAAGGAACATGAATGCTGATACCAGTGCTGCTAATAGACTGGGATCGACTGCCTAATCGAGGTGCTGAAGCAATGATACCACAACTAGGAAGAACATAGTCCGCTGGCACTACATTCTCTGAAGAGTTAGCTGCCTGTCTTCATCAGACTTGGAATTTGTAAGAAATTCATCAGAGTGATACGAGTCATTATCTGAAGACTTTTCCCTTTCTGACTCTGCCTGGGCTTTATTATCCATCACACTTATATTTTCCATGGTTTCAAGACTACTATGTGATTTCCAAAGATTTACTTTTAAGTTTGGTTTTAGAAAGTTAACTCTCATTTCAAGTTTTGTGAAGTTTCTTAGCTTCCATAGATTACCAATGTTTACACTGGATTTGGTCTGTTTCACTTTTTGATTTAGAGATGAAATTTTGCTCATTAAAAATTGTTTTCCCTGGGCCGAAGAGCCTTGGTTTTGAGATCTGATGCCAATGATGTTTTCATGAGGTTTACTGCTCTTCCTCTCAAGCTTTTTCTCTATTATAGGTACATCTAATCCCATGGCTTGCTTGGTGATCTGCAGCATCTCCTCAATGCACTGAAGGGTATCTTTTCCATCCTCTTCTGGGTTACGCATTATAGCTTTCAGTGTGTGGAAATAGCCACTTGCTTCTTTATATCTGTAGTGCAATCGCATGCAGGAGAACTTTGGCTTTACCAAAAAGAGTGGGTTCGGGACCTATTTCTATTTTTTCCAGGTCTTCTAGACTTAGTCCTTGATACTGGTTTACTTTGTCAACTTCATCATCATAATAGACCACGTAGTAGGCAGAGTTAGAAAGCAGTAACATCAAATCCACATCAATGAGGCTGCTCTTAAACTGTCGCTTGAGCCAAGCCATAAAAATTACATCACGACACATAGTTTAATATGAAGAAAATTTCCACACCTACTAAGTAGTGCTACTTTATCATAGCTTCTATTTTGACACTAATATTTACATTGGTCAAACATGATCTCAGTCAAAAGCATTATGTCTAGAACGAAAAGCACTTGGCACGTCACAGACAATGGATAAAGATGTTGGCCCTCCCCCCACCCACATTTTTACCTAAGTATAAGCTGCAGTAAATACTTAATTTCCCTCCCCACCACCCTCTGCCCCACTTAAACAGAAATAAACAAAACCTAACCCCACTTTTTTTTTTTTTAAACAGAGACAAAAGAAAGAAAACCTTTCGGTGCACCCCCGCCCCATGACTGCAGCTCGGAGGGAAGGGCTGCGCTACTCGTTTTTCTCTTCCTGCCCGTCAGGCAGCCCCTCCTTTCACAAGATGAACACAAACACCGCCAGCGCCACATGCAGCCCCACCACCGCGACAGTACTCGCGTAAAAGCCACTGTCATCGGGGGACATTAACAGGAAGCTTTGGAAAAGCAGCAATTTGCGGAAAAATACAACCCCACAGGAACTTTAACCATAAGTTCTGCAAAAAAGGAGAAAAATCTTGAAAGACATCGCCAGGCTGCCGCCTTCGGGCTTGGGCTGGGCAGGGCAGCGTTGCCAGCGGCATTGCCTGTGGCGTTCGCCTGCTTCTGAGCCGTCCTAGGAGGCCGGTGGGAGCGGGGCATCTAGTCAGTCAGTCAGTCTGTCCCCTCCGTTCGTCAACTAATCGAAGCTCGAGATGATTTTATAAGGAAGATCCTTCAAGCAACTCCTGAAGTAGTATATAGGAAAGAATGAATGATTTGAAACCCCTAACAAGAACAAATGTTGAATTGTCCAAAGAGAAAATTGAAATTACTTGAGGCAGTAGTCACTCAAAGATATCACATCCCCCAGCCAAACCAACACAACAATTTAATCAGAATCTCCCAATCATGGGTCGAGGTTTCATTCAACTTTAAACCTCACCATGGGTGATTCAAATGTGTAGCCAAGGTTAACAGCCAGAACCATAAGGCTTATTGGTTAGAGAGGAAAAAAGCCAAGCAGTAGAATATATGAATGATGTGTATATTATGCAGCCATTCAAAATTATAATTCTGAAGATCAGGTACTGCTGCTAAGTCACTTCAGTCGTGTCCGACTCTGTGCGACCACATAGACGACAGCCCACCAGGCTCCCCCGTCCCTAGGGTTCTCCAGGCAAGAACACTGGAGTGGGTTGCCATTTCCTTCTCCAATGCATGAAAGGGAAAAGTGAAAATGAAGTCGCTCAGTCGTGTCCGACTGCTAGCAACCCCATGGACCACAAGCCCACCAGGCTCCTCCGTCCATGGGATTTTCCAGGCAAGAGTACTGGAGTGGGGTGCCATTGAAGATCAGGTAAAAGATAATGTAATCTCTAAATATGGCACGCAAGGCCTCTTATTGTCTCATCTCTGCCTCTACTACCACATTTGCTGCTCCCTTCATGGGCCTTTCCATTCCATGAGTTACAGCCTCATCAGTCTATTTGCAGGTTCCTAAACATGCCTTAGCCTGAACTCAGCCTAGATCCTCTTAGGCCTCAGCCTGAACTGCTTCCTTATCTGCCTGGATCATTCCTCCTCCTAGTTAACTGAAAGCTGAAGTGCATACTCTTACAGACAGCCTTCCTGATCTTCCAGACTGACCTGAGTCCCTACAGCACTTCCTACTAAAAGTGGAACATGTCACACTGTATCATAATTGTTGGCTTACTTATATTTCAACTTTTATCACTTTGAAAACAAAAGCATTATCTTCTTCCTCATCTCTGAATCCCAGTATCTAACAAAGTGCTTTAACACAGCGTGTGTGTGAGTGAAAGTCGCTCAGTCATGTCCAATTCTTTGTGATGTCATGGACTGTACAGTCCGTGGAATTCTCCAGGCCAGAATACTGGAGTGGGTAGCCTTTCCCTTCTCCAGGGGATCTTCCCAACTCAGGAATCGAACACAGGTCTCCCGCCTTGCAGGCATATTCTTTACCAACTGAGCCACCAGGGAAGCCCAACACAGAGAGGTGCTCTAAAAATATTGGGTTGAACTTTTAAAAGCAAATAATATCATAGAAATACATGTATTAAAGTGCATTTGATATGGGCTTCCCTGGTGACTCAGTGGTAAAGAAGCCATCTGCCAATGTAGGGTTTGATCCCTGGATTGGGAAAGATCTCCTGGAGAAGTAAATGGCAACTCATTCCAGTATTCTTGCCTGGGAACTTCCATGGATAGAGGAGCCTGGCAGGCTACAGTCCATGGGGTCACAAAAGAATTGAACATGACTTAGCAACTAAACAACAACAGCAGCATTTGATAGAGAAGGAAGAAAGGAAAGGAAGGAGAGAGGGAGAGAAAAACTAATATTCACAGAATAAATTGTAAGTGACAATATTTATAACTTCACATTGTTCTCGCAATATTCCCTAGGATAAATATTATTTTCCTTATTTTACAGATGATGAAACCAAGGCCAAGAGTTTTATATAATTTATTCAATAATTGGGAGTTAATAAGTACTATACTCAGGTTTTGAACCCAGGTTTATATGACCAAAACTACCCTGTATTTCCAAAATAAAAAATAGTTATTTTACAGTTTTGATTTAGGAGGAATTACAAGGTATTTAGGGGCTGAAGACTATAGTCAGGGTAAGTCACTAGCAGATAAGAAAGTAACACATTTTCTAAACTGCTCAAAGGAAATCCATTCACAGACAAATACACAGTTACAGTCTTTGTGTAACAAATCAACAAAATTATATTACTGAAAAAATATCAAAACCATTCAATATACTTAAGTGTAATATTTTTCTGTATTTAGCCATTCTGTTTGTCTCCAATAAAAGTGTGTCTTTTATTACTCAACAGAATTTCTCTGCTATGGTGTTACAAATTATTCTTCATATTAAGTGTTTCAAGATCCTATAGTATTGAAAACCTTTATTTCCTCAACTTCCCAGCACTAAATTGATCAAAACTGAAGCAAAACATAAAGTACCTATCTCTGGACTTATAATTTTTATATCCTGCTAACAAAAAGTTATTTTGAGGCTCCATTACACCTATTAGCAAAAAGAAACCAACAAAAGAAGATATCATAAATGTAAAGGTAAATGCATAATAAAAAACAAATAAATGTAGGTATTAAAAAGGATGCCTTGAAATTTAAGGACAGACGCCTATGGGATACACAGAAATTACAAGCTGAATGTACTCATGCTCCATCTTCTCTAGAACCCCCAAAGGTGCTGAAGACAGGAGATTTAAAAAGTAAGGAAAAAACTCTTCTTTTCTTAATTTTATTTCTATAGTTGATGAAACTGATGTTCGATTCAGAAAAGTCTTTCCCAGGCTCTGGAGGCTATTTGAAATAGCCTGGAGGCCCAGGCCAGTCAGCATTTGAAATCAGCTCTTTGAGAGCCAAGCCCATCTTTATGCTAAACCATAGTGCATTTCTCTATTTTTGGTTTCTCTATCCTTGCAAAATCACAACAAAACATTCTTAGGTAGACCTGCTCTGTTTATTTCATTCCTTTGTCTCCCTTAGTCACAGCAAGTGATTTTTTTAATCGAGTTTTTTTTTTCATATGTATTGCCTGCAACATAAGATTTCTAGCAATATTGTCATATTTCCTCTCAAATTTTTATTAGGCAATATAAAGCAATATTATATATTTTATTATTAACAAATTTATACAGAATAAAGTACAAAATGATTACTACAATTATTTATAATAGCAAATGTTTGCATTGAGATAAACATTTCACTATTGTTATGGAACATTGATTTAAACAGTGATTAAACAACGAATAGACCCACTGCTTGATATTGTTAAATTGAGATATATCATTAATATTACTGAATAGAAAATGGAAAGAAAAATCATAATTAAAGAGACTGTAAAAACATATCTAGCCATCCCCAACGAGTCCAAATGTCTTTATCTTGACACATTAATCTCAGGGTACTAAGAGAGCTTGCAAGTGAGATTTCTGAACTTCAGTTGGAAATATTTAAGGAAATGGCTGAAGGCTGGAAGATGTTCTTGGGAAGGAGTGAGGAAGAAAATGGTACTAGAGACACCATTCAAGTTTCACAACTCAAGTGCCTCTATGGGTCATTCAGGTAGTATAAAGCAGTGAGGTAGCTAGCAGGGAACTAGTGAATTTGGGAGCACAGGCTCTGTCCACAGTGAGCAGCACCACTCGGTTACAGTCTGTTGATGGGATGAGAGGCTTTGGGTTTTACCTGGGAGCTCTTAAAAATGAAAAATAAAATCAAGACTTCTAAAATCAGTCAAAAATCCAGACTTCTAATGGAAATATTGCCTTTAAAAAGTATTTACAGGTCACACACACGCACGCACACACATCAGATGATAAAATTCCACCTATACTATGCCAGATTCAAAAGCCAGCCACCAGTTTATACAGATGTTTGCTGTTTCTTCCACTTGGAAATAAGTAATATTTCCTGTAGAATTGTAACATATATTAGACATATATTAGAATGAATCAGAGATCAAAAGTCATCTAAAGAACAGGAAAGGCTATCAGATAACAAGGCTTGATTGAATGAATTAATATACCCAAAGAAAGACTTGTCAATCCAAAAGAGATTAGTATGCCTGGAACAAGAATAACCAGAGTTTGAGTCTAGAAGAGAAGGAAAAGGATATTCTGGCTCACAGACTTGAACAATTCATTCCTAACCTAAGTTATCTAAATTAAGGAAACTGCTGCAACTGTTTCCTGCCATTAAATACTACATTTAATTTCATGCCTAACAAGCTAACCCTCTGAGTAAAATGTCAAAGTTACATCAATCTATATTCAGGATACTTTTGTCTCCCATGAGGTTGCATATCATTATAAATTGATAGGGTGACAGTTTTGTTTGTACATGTCCCTGGTGAGTTTGGTTAGTGGAAGTTCACTTCTGAGAAACAGACCCATTCACAGTATGCACAAATGTAAACAACAGAAATAGGATTTTGGCAAACTCACTAAGCCAAATTCTACTTCCTGAACTACTGGCAGACTGTAGTAAGCCATTTCCTAGACCCACCAAAATTCACCAGCCACTATTTTTTTACTTCATTAGCGTCAAAAAATTAGAAGTGTTGCAATAATCCAACAGGGAAAAAATAGTTAAAAAAAAAAAAAAACAGGTCAAGAGATTTCTGCAATCAAATACAGTGTAAGTTAAACATCAATCCCAAGTAAAATTCCAGAATTAAACTATAGACTGTGAGTATGTTGGATAAATAACATGAGTATAATTTTAAAAATTAATGATAAAGTTACTAAAGTGGAATGGTTTTAGAAATGTGATAGATATAATGTACCTATCTTTAAAAACAGTGATACTTAAGAGTTATCCTTAGTGATTTTTAAAATTCTCCTTCAGCCCTTAAACAAAACTAGATAATTTTCTCACAGTTTCAGATCACAAGGCCGCATAAAGAAATACAATGGATGGGACTTCCCAGTAGTCAAGTGGCTAAAATTCTGTGTTCCCAGTGCAGGGAGCCTCTGGTGAATCCCTAGTCGGGAAATCAGATCCCACATACCACCATTAAGAGTCTGCATGCCACAACCAAGGGATCTGCATGCACAGTGAAGACTGGAGATCCTTCATGCTGCAACTAAGATGCACAGCAGGGGAAACAAGATGGCAGAGCAGTAGGTGGATGTGGAGTACATCTCTCCACGGATACATCAGGAACACACCTTCAGACACAGAAGTGCAAGCAGAACACCAGCTGAGAGCAGACAGAAGCACCTGATCAGTGGAAAAGAATATATAGAACCACACAAATTCAGTAGGATGAAGGGGGGAAACAGGAGTGTTAGTAGGACTGGACCTGCCCTCTGCTGGTGGGGGAACTGAAGTAGGGGTCCAATCCCCACATCAGGGCAATTGTCTGGGTCAGAGGAGAAACATTTAAGGCTGAGAGTGAAGTAGCTGATCTGTGGCAGCCTAAATGGAATAAGAATCAGACAGTCCTGTGACAGCCATACGTACCCAGGACAGGGATGCAGGTCCCCTAGAAGGTGCAGCAGCTAGGAGCTGGAGCATAGGGATTGTGGAGCAATCCCAGGGTGAGGGCTGCTGTTGACTGCAGAGAGACAGACAGAGGGGGACAAGAGAGAGGAGATTGTGGTGGGAAATACCTGTGGAGGAAAGCCAGGCAGCCATGGAAGCAAGGCGATACTGCTGAGTCATGCACAGGTGGTGGAGCTATTAACGCCGCCTCTAAAGATGCAGAGCAGGAAAATAAATAAATAATAAATACAATAAATATTTTTTTAAAAGAAATACAATGGATGACAGAACCAAAAATAAAAATTATAGGGTAGAATGAGTCTGTTATATTTATTTGAATTAAATTCAAAATCTTCCATTCCAGTTCGTAAAAGCAAATTCAGGAAATATCATGATAAACATCAAAATACACATATTTTGGGGGGGGAAAACTGTGAAACTTTTTGGCAATAATATCATATGTTGTAAATAACATGGGCTTCCCTGCTGGCTTAGCAGTCAAGAGTCCACCTGCAAAGCAGGAGTCATAGGAGATGCAGGTTCAATCCCTGGGTCAGGAAGATCCCCTAGAGGAGGGCATGGCAGCCCACTCCAGTATTCTTTCCTGGAGAATCCCATGGACAGTGAGACTGGCAGGCTGCAGTCAATGGAGTCGCAGAGTTGGCTAGGACTGAATCGATTTAGCACACATGCATGCTAGCATAATTAATAGAATCTTATTAGTTCAATAAAACTTTCATTTTGTTTTCCATATCCAGAGAGAGTAGGGTAATAATTAGTCACAAATCTCTATGAAGTCAAACAACATCTAAGTCTGTATTCAGGTCTAAGAATGGTTTCTTAAAGGGCCTATAGGCTTATGGAATTCATTTGGAAGAGAGGAAACAAGGAAGGGCAATCAAAGCAAGTTATGTGAAAATCAATTAAAGGAACTAAGAATATTAGGCATTCAGATGGAAAAAATCAAATAAAAATCATCCTCTAATACCTAAAGGCAAAATGCAAATTTGTTCAGTCTAATCCCAAGGAATAGAACTTAAAGTATGTTAGAAGTTTCAGAAAAACATGATTCATCTCACTGTAAAAACAAATATTTTTCATGGTCAGAGTTGCGAAACTCTGTGCTAACACGCAGGGATGTTAATGAAGGTACTGATAACTATTTAGTGAAAAAATATTGAATGGATCATTGGATTTGGCTAATGATTTAGAAATACTTAATTGAAGAACTTGGTGTTTTAACAGTTACCTTGCCCTTATGATTCAAATTTAATCTTGAAAACACTTGTTCATTTATTTTCACAACTTTAACTTCAAAAACAAACTGAAATATAAGTATAAATATTATGTATGAACCAGTGTGTTCTCCTCTGCTACCAGTTATTCTATTTGTGTATCTTTCTGACAGGTGTTTTCCCTAGCACATGTGTGCTACACATTCAGCTAATTGCTAGCCGCTGCCATGGTGTATCAGATAGCACACACTCTCTGATAGCCATCAGTTGGCTGTATAATAACAAGAGAATATATAATAAAGTGTGTCCTGAAAACATAGAGATAATTTTAGGACTCTAAGTTCTAGGTGCTGATTCTCTGACTGGGTAAAGATTGTGATCTGTTTTGAGGTATATATTCATTCTTGAAACCAAAAATCCTTCCCTCTACTCTTTCAAATTTCTTTATCTATTCAATTAAGAGAATGAAACATTTCAAGGCACTCTTTTATGGGAAAATTATCATTTGCAACTACTTATCTATCTGTCTTAGTATAGTCTGATACTGTGCAACCAAGTCAAAATACAGAACTAAATTATATATCAAGGCAGCCAGAGGAGAGGAACAGCACACATATCTTCCAATTTCGAATGTATGGTCATCAGGTCAAAAAAGATTCACTGACTGATTTTATAATAAGAAAATATTGTAAACATAGATGATACTTTAGGCTAGTAAAACATCATTTATCTGTTTAGATGCTAGGGATTCTGAATAAAATTTCATTTTTAAAATGTATTTTCTGATTTTTAAGTGTGTGGAAACCACTGACATAATCATGAAGATTCCTTAAAGCCCATGATTTTATGTGATATAGTGTTTACTGTAAGAAAACTCTAGCTGGTCTTTACCAAGTCCTATAAATAATTTTCTAAAAACCAACAGCCCTAACATAAGCAATCACATAGTAGTTCAATACTTAGTAAGAGATATATGTATTTTGCCTGGAGAATCCCATGGACAGAGGAGCCTGGTGGGCTACTGTCCATGGGGTCACAAATAGTTAGACATGACTGAGCAAGTAAACAGCATATGTATTTTAATGCATCTCTATATTTATAAATGTGCCTTTCCATCAGTTCCTACTTCATATCTGCAGCATGTAGGGTTATTAAAATTCACCCTGTTCATTATAAATTATAAGTGAGTTATAATTTAAACTTTAAATTATTATTGTTCTAATCGATTACGCTCTTTTTGTTTAGTTTGATGGAACTAATGCAAAGGCAAGATTGTAGCTATCTAACTTCAGTGAAGCAAAACTACCTGAACCCTCTATATAAAGGTAGCAGATAGTATTTTGAGCAAGACAGTAAAAGAATATAGTATTTGAGAATGAAAAAGCAAAGAAGATGCACTTGACCTCGTAGAAACTGACAAACAGAAAGTGGGCTTATTTGACCAAGAGACTTTGGCTGTCAAGCAATTTCCTGTCCTAAACAGCAATCTGGCCCAGACCGCAGAGTTATCAGAATAAAATCTGAGAGCCATTTTACAGGAGAATCAAATAAGATTTGGAATGAAAATTTCATTGCAAAGGAAGAAAAATTTGCAATAATTTTCTATAATATAAGAAGACTTTTTAGCAGTTTCATTGCAGAAGCAATTCTAAATAACAGAGCTTTTCTTATAACAGCATTTCTATAATAATGGTGTTTTATAACAGAAGTGCTATTATTACAAAAATGGCATTATAATAGTGGCATTATTATTGTTGTATCTCTCTTATAACAGAAGTGCTAAATAAGCCTATCTATATTAAAGAAATTCCAAATTTCTTCCTTCTCAGAGCTTAATGTGATTTGGCCAGTCTCTTTCACATGATCATTTTACAAGTAATTTTATATGGGTTGACCCAACATCGAAATATATGTCCAGTTTACACAGACTCCCAGGAAATCTGACATTAAACTAAGAGTCAAAATATTTGAGTTATATTCTCAGCTCTAGCATTAGCTATTAAGTGACCCTTAGCAGCATGTTTCTCCTGCTCTGAGCAATTTTTATTCTCCATTCAAACAAAAAGCAAGGAGATTCTTCATAACTCCCAGTGAAATCTTTCCCATTACTAAAAAGCTCATTTGGTCCCAGATCTTAATAACATCAATTACATATTTTTACTTCTTTGTTTTAAACTCACTGATGTGCTACTTTGTAATTCTGATATTTATTTATTGGAATACATTTATATTCTCAAGTTAGAAGCTAAATAAAAGAAAGAATTCCTTTTGAAAAAAATCTTCCCTTAAATGATCAGCACAGAGCCATGAATATAATGGGTAATTTTAAATTTTTTATTACAATTCATCTGATAACAAAGTTCTAAAAAATCCAAGCTGAATTCAGAAAATAACAGGGTTTCATTCTGTAGCTAGTAGAATACTATTCAAGAACTTGACCATTTTCAGGTTGAAGTAAAGCAATAAAATATTAGAATAAGGTTGGAAGTGATAAAAATATATAATGTTCAATGATAGTTAAAGTTCAAAAATTGCCTCAAAAGAAATCTATGTCCACATCAAGAATGTTATTATAAATTTAACTTCTCATTCAATAAAGTATATATTGCTTTCCCATATATTTAGGGAGTATTCATTGAAATAATTTAACTATATATGGAAAAGCATAACTAAATTTAAGTTTATAAAATCCTACTTTTTATTAAAAGTAGCTTTTAATCCCTTGATAATGAGCTTTCAGCAGAGAAGACAGGAAAAATTTTAAGTTCCAAAGGTACTGACCTTTCAAATATTAAAATAAAATTCTATATATTTCTCAGATCAGATCAGATCAGATAAGTCGCTCAGTCGTGTCCGACTCTTTGCGACCCCATGAATCGCAGCACGCCAGGCCTTCCTGTCCATCACCAACTCCCGGAGTTCACTGAGACTCACGTCCATCGAGTCAGTGATGCCATCTAGCCATCTCATCCTCTGTCATCCCCTTCTCCTCTTGCCCCCAATCCCTCCCAGCATTGGAGTCTTTTCCAATGAGTCAACTCTTCGCATGAGGTGGCCAAAGTACTGGAGTTTCAGCTTTAGCATCATTTCTTCCAAAGAAATCCCAGGGCTGATCTCTTTCAAATGGACTGGTTGGATCTCCTTGCAGTCCAAGGGACTCTCAAGAGTCTTCTCCAACACCAGAGTTCAAAAGCATCAATTCTTCGGCGCTCAGCCTTCTTCACAGTCCAACTCTCACATCCTATATATTTGTAGGCCAATACAATTAGATTACATCATCTGCTTAGGATATAGTCTGACAAACAGTAAGGTAAGGAAATTCACTACAGGCATTTTTACATTTTTAGGTTGTTAAACAAAGTAGAACCTTACAGGGTCTTCCTGAGGATAGAGTCTCTACCACCAATGTCTCCCATCTTTCTTTTATTTGTAGAAAAGCTTTAGCCTCCTAGGCCTTCCCTGAGTTCCAAACAGCAGATTTAATCAGAGAAGAGAAAAAAGACAGAAACAAAGAAAAGCAGTCAAGTAAGACAAAATAATAATAGTTTAGCCATAAAACAAGGTCAAGGACTTTTTAAGTTCCTTCTCAAGGACTACAAATAAAATCCTGAGCAATATTCATGAGTTGCTCTGTAGCTACTAAAACCCCCGCCAGGAGGAGGAAGTTGACTGCATGTTGACCACCAATATGTAGACCCCAGATGGGCTAGAACTAGAAGGCTGTTGATTGAAATTCCTGAAACCTTACCCCATTACCTCACCATCAACCAAAGAATTATGTACAAGCTGATCATGTACCCTATGACCCTCTCCCTCACACTGTCTTTAAAAACTCTTCCCTGAAAGCCCTGGGGAATTCAGGTCTTTTGAGAATGAGTTGCCTGTTCTCCTTACTTGGTGCCCTGCAGTAAACACTATGTTTCTTCACCACAAATCCGTGTCAGTGGATTGGCTTTTCTGCTCACTGAGTGAGCAGAATCAAGTGTGGTTCAGTAACAACTGTCATGAATGCCTTCAGTGTGTATTCTGATAAAATGAAATTATTTTATTTTTGATTGCAAGTTGAAGAAAGTTTAATTAGAACACACACACACACACACATATATATATATATATATATATATATATACACACACACACACATACATAGGTGTATGTGAGGGCTTCCCTGGTGGCTCATATGGTAAAGATTCAACCTGTAATGCAGGAGACCCGGATTTGATCCCTGGGTCAGGAAGATCCCCTGGAGAAGGGAATGGCTACCCATTCCAGTATTTTTCCCCAGAGAATTCCATGGACAGAGAAGCTTGGTGGGCTACAGTGCACTGGATTGCAAAGAGTTGGACTCTACTGAGAGACTAAGAACACACACACACAGGTGCATGTATATAATATATACATGTATGAATATAATATTCTACCAGCACCAAAGAAATAGAGTTTTGAGGGACAATTCCCATACCATGTTTATTCATCATACTGAATGACATTATCAGGAGCTATCATTTTTTAAACAATTCACTTCAGCTCAGTTCAGTTCAGTCGTTCAGTCATGTCTGACTCTTTGTGAACCCATGAATCACAGCACACCAGGCCTCCCTATCCATCACCAACTCCTGGAGTTTACTCAAACTCATGTCCATCGAGTTGGTAATTCCATCCAACCATCTCATCCTCTGTCGTCCCCTTCTCCTCCTGCCCCCAATCCCTCCCAGCATCACAGTCTTTTCCAATAAGTCAACTCTTTGCATGAGGTGGCCAAAGTATTGGAGTTTCAGCTTTAGCATCAGTCCTTCCAATGAACTGCCAGGGCTGATCTTTAGAATGGACTGGTTGGATCTCCTTGCAGTCCAGGGGACTCTCAAGAGTCTTCTCCATCACCACAGTGCAAAAGCATCAATTCTTCTTCACTCAGCTTTCTTCACAGTCCAACTCTCACATCCATACATGACCACTGGAAAAACCATAGCCTTGACTAGATGGACCTTTGTTGGCAAAGTAATGTCTCTGCTTTTTAATATGCTCTTTAGGTTGGTCATAACTTTTGTTCCAAGGAGTAAGTGTCTTTTAACTTCATGGCTGCAGTCACCATCTGCAGTGATTTTGGAAAAATCATAAAAATAAAGTCAAAAAAATAAAGTCAGCCACTGTTTCCACTGTTTCCCCATCTATTTCCCATGAAGTGATAGGACCAGATGCCATGATCTTCATTTTGTGAATGTTGAGCTTTAAGCCAACTTTTTCACTCTCCTCTTTCACTTTCATCAAGAGGCTTTTGAGTTCCTCTTCACTTTCTGCCATAAGGGTGGTGTCACCTGCATATCTGAGGTTATTGATATTTCTCCTGGCAATCTTGATTCCAGCTTGTGCTTCTTCCAGTCCAGCGTTTCTCATGATGTACTCTGCATGTAAGTTAAATAAGCAGGGTGACAATATACAGCCTTGACATACTCCTTTTCCTATTTGGAACCAGTCTGTTGTTCCATGTCCAGTTCTAACCGTTACTTCCTGATCTGCATATAGGTTTCCTAAGAGGCAGGTCAGGTGGTCTGGTATTCCCATCTCTTTCAGAATTTTCCACAGTTTATTGTGATCCACATAGTCAAAGTCTTTTAAAAAATTAAGACCATGTAAAAAAAAAATGGTAGTAGCATTTTTAAACTCCAGAAGTTCAAGAGAGAGAACAAAAAGAAGAGATGCTAAAGGATGAGAAGCTAATGATTCTTTTAATTGAATCATTAAGAGATAGATTCTAAGCAGGAACTTGTGGCTTCCATTATGGACAAATGTTAACATACACATAATCCACTCACTCAAGCCTGCTAGTTCAATATTAAACAGAACAATGTGAAAGTTTAAAAGTACTGGGGTCCAATCTTCAGTGAAATATTTAGTTTTACTTTGTTCCAAGAAGAACTGAGGTCTAAGGTTGACTAAATACCTTCTAATGCGCCAGATCCCATTCCAGGTGTATGACATATGATATTTTATTCCTTACTGTTCTTGGAGGTTATTACTGCTATTGTCATTATTATTAATATTATTATTATTTTCAAAGGCAGAGATTGGATGAATAGATGAAATCAAGCCACTTACCTATAGTCATACAGAGACAATGTGACAGACTATATAGGTACATTCTTCAAGGAATGGGAGGACTAGAACAGGATGGAGTCATCCAGGGCAGATTCATCCTGATCATAAAGAAGTTTCTCTAAATGCTCAAAAGCATGATTAGCAGCAGTATTCTTGAGAAGATTCACATGATTTAAAAAGAAAAGGCCTCTTAAATATAAAAAAAAAAAAAATTCCTTTATTTCTAAGGATGAAAACATTAAGTGTAGAAAAGATAACCTACCCAGAGTTTGAGCCCAGACTTGAATGTTCTGCTTCTGTCTCCCAATTTGGATCTCTGTCAGTACAGTGCAGCAGAAAGCTGTTTTGTCAGTCTCCCTCCAATAAAAAATAATATTAAACTGAGGAAATACTTTTATAGGAGGCACTGAATGGGACCACCTTAGAAGAAAATCACTAGATTACTTGTAGCCTCAGGCACTTGTGCCTCAGGTAAACCAAAACAGGCCTTTCTTCCTAATTATCAGTCAGTTTAGTTGCTCAGTCATGTCTGATTCTTTGAGACCGCATGGACTGCAGCATGCCAGGCTTTCCTGTCCATCACCAACTCCCTGAGTTTACTCAAACTCATATCCATTGGATCAGTGATGCCATCCAACCATCTCATCCCCTGTCGTACCCTTCTCCTCCCGCCTTCAATCTTTCCCAGCAGCAGGGTCTTTTCAAATGAGTCAGTTCTTCCCACCAGGTGGCCAAAGTATTAGAGCTTCAGCTTTAGCATCAGTCCTTCCAATGAATATTCAGGACTGATTTCCTTTAGGATAGACTGGATAGATCTCCTTGCAGTCCAAGGGACTCTCAAAAGTTTTCTCCAACACCACAGTTCAAAAGCATCAATTCTTTGGCTCTCAGATTTCTTCACAGTCCAACTCTCACATCCATACATGGCTACCAGAAAAGCCATAGCTTTGACTAGATGAACCTTTGTTGGTAAAGTAATGTGTCTACTTTTTAAGATGCTGTCTAGGTTGGTCATAGCTTTTCTTCCAAGGAGCAAGCATCTTTTAATTTCATAGCTGCAGTCACGATCTGCAGTGATTTTGGAACCCCCCCCCCCAAAATAGGTTCTAACTGTTTTCATTGTTTCCCCATCTATTTGCCATGAATGATGGGACCAGATGCCATGATCTTTGTTTTCTGAATGTTGAGTTTTAAGCCAACTTTTTCACTCTCCTCTTTCACTTTCATCAAGAGGCTCTTTAGTTCTTCTTCACTTTCTGCCATATCATCTGCATATGTGAGGTTATTGATATTTCTCCAGCAATCTTGATTCCAGCTTTTGCTTCATCCAGACCAGCATTTCTCATGATGTACTCTGAATATAAGTTAAATAAGCAGGGTGACAATATACAGCCTTGACATACTCCTTTCCCAATTTGGCACCAGTTTGTTGTTCCATGTCCAGTTCTAACTGTTGCTTCCTGACCTGCTCAGGAGGCAGGTCAGGTGGTCTGGCATTCCCATCTCTTTCAGAATTTTCCACAGTTTGTTATGATCCACACAGTCAAAGGCTTTGGCATAGTTAATAAAGCAGATGTTTTTCTGGAAATCTCTTGCTTTTTCAATGACCCAACAGATGTAGGCAATTTGATCTCTGGTTCCTCTGCCTTATCTAAATCCAGCTTGAACATCTGGAAGTTCACAGTTCACGTACTATTGAAGCCTGGCTTGGAGAATTTTGAGTATTACTTTGCTAGCATGTGAGATGAGTGCAATTGGGCAGTAGTTTGAGCATTCTTTGGCATTGACTTTCTTTGGGATTGGAATGAAAACTGACCTTTTCCAGTCCTGTGGCCACTGCTGAGTTTTCCAAATTTGCTGGCATATTGAGTGCAGCACTTTCACAGCATTTTTTAGGACTTGAAATAACTCAGCTAGAATTCTATCACCTCCACTAGCTTTGTTCATAGTGAAGCTTCCTAATGCCCACTTGACTTCACATTCCAGGATGTCTGGGTCTAGGTGAGTGATCACACCATCATGATTATCTAGGTAGTGAAGATCTTTTTTGTACAGTTGGCCTGTGTATTCTTGTCACCTCCTCTTAATATCTTCTGCTTCTGTTAGGTCCATACCATTTCTGTCCTTTATTGAGCCCATCTTTGCATGAAATGTTCCCTTGGTATCTCTAATTTTCTTGACGAGATCTCCAGTCTTTCCCATTCTATTGAATTCCTCTATTTCTTTGCATTGATCACCGAGGAAGGCTTTCTTATCTCTCCTTGCTATTCTTTAGAATTCTGCATCCAAATGGGTATATCTTTCCTTTTCTCCTTAGCCTTTCACTTCTCTTCTTTTCATAGCTATTTGTAAGGCCTCCTCAGACAACCATTTTGCCTTTTTTCATTTCTTTTTCTCGGGGATGGTCTTGATCACTGCCTCCTGTACAATGTCAGGAACGTCCATCCATAGTTCCTTAGGCACTCTCTCTATCAGATCTAATCCCTTGAATCTAATTGTCACTTTCACTGTATAATTGTAAGGGATTTGATTTAGGCCATAAATCAAAACCACTGAATGGTCTAGTGGTCTTCCCTACTTTCTTCATGTTGTACCATTATCTAAGACAGGAGTTTTATTGTACCTAGTAGAGGAGATTCAGTTTGTTTTGTGCCATTTCCTCCTCCTCAGTGTTTTTCAATTCATGAAGGGAAATACATACATAGAAAACCAAATATATTAAAATTTTGATATCAAAACAGTCTTTTAACTGCTTTGAGATATGACTGACATACAAAAAGCTATAGATAGTTAATGCATACAACTCAATGTGTCTGGGATAAGTATACTCTCATGAAACCATCATCAATATCAGTGCCAAAAACTTATCTATTAAAAGATTAAGTTTTATTTTTTATTACTTCATTAAATAACAATATCTAGCCACAATTCTAATAACATCAATTGAAAACAGTGATGAGGGTAAATAATTTTTGAGTTAGGCATAATTATATATGAAAATATCAATGATTTCTATTAATGCTAAAGTCACAAGTACTACTAATACTACTGTGGCTTTTTGCCAAATTTCATAAGGAAATACTAAGTCTCATTCCATATGGGTGAAAATAAAGATGTGATTTTTGTTTGAAGTTTTATACACATACCCATTGCGAACACCACATTTTAAAATCCTGATTTTAGGAAAAGTTGGTGTGTTAAGGTGATTGGAAAAGAAAAATACTGGAGATTTTATTTAAGTTTCTAGAATTTTGACTCTCACACACACAAAAGTAAATAACTAAATAAATAGAAGTAGAATTCCTATATTCCCATAAATCTCAACAGCTCATGTTAAGTCACTTCATGGCATAACATCCTTGTTCCAAAAATTGTGTTATATAGTTAACATTTAATGAGAGGTCTCATAAGACCAATACTTGAAACAACTAAAATTTCTCTTTGAGATAGAAACTTTGCACTCTCCAGCTCTAAATATTCAAAGGAAAGGAGAATAAATGGGAGGAAGAAGTATGGAAAAAATGGAATGAATAGATTCTTTTTTCAGTCATCAGACAGTACAGAGAAGGCAAGAAGGAGAAGGGTTTGAGGGTAATAAAGCCAATTAGTGGATCGAAGGTAAGAAGCCACATTTTGATACAAGAGACTGATAATTTTAAGCAGCAAGAGAGAGATTAGAAGAGAGAAGTGATAGTGCTATGCAGTTTAGACAGGAGATGTTAGAAAACTGAATAGTAAAAGGATGGGGAAAACACTGCTATAAAAACAGCTGCCTAAGTTAATCATCCCTTTATTTTTGGTTCCTAGTTACAAAGATTTTGAACTTTATATACCAATTTATCTTTACATACTGTTGTTATCATTTGTTTTGTTGATTTTAATGTAATTCCTCAATTAACTGATTGCTCTCAAATTGTTTTCTTCTCTATCATCCATAACAAACAACAATCCCAGTTTTCTTCATCACCTACTTATTCTTTTTCCCTCATAGACTCCAAGTCAAATATTACTTATAAATAATTTTATCCCTCAATTCTTAATTGTTCATTAGCACTCAGCATCCTGTATGAACAGTGTCAGTTCTCCATGCAAAAGGTCATAATACATGTAGAAATTCTCCCAAACTATGTAGAGCTACATATTCTTGACCTCTGGAATCTGTAGGCACCATACTGAAAGGCTATAGTGGTCTACCAATCAGCACCTCAAAACCTCATACAATTGAGCCCAGGATAAGGAGGGATGCCCTCTGACCACCAGGACCTGAGAGACAAACTGTGGACTGTGGGAAAATCAACATTCTGGACTTCAGGTTCCTCACTGGACTTCAGAATGGGAATAGAATGCAAATAACTCGTTAGAATAAAGAGATCATAATTTATTACAAAGGCTGCTGCTGCTGCTGCTGTTAAGTCACTTCAGTCGTATCCGACTCTGTGTGACCCCATGATGGCAGCCCACGAGGCTCCGCCATCCCTGGGATTCTCCAGGCAAGAATACTGGAGTGGGTTGCCATTTCCTTCTCCAATGCGTGAAAGTGAAAAGTGAAAGTGAAGTCCCTCAGTCGTGTCTGACTCTTAGCGACCCCATGGACTGCAGCCTACCAGGATCCTCCATCCATGAGATTTTCCAGGCAAGAGTACTGGAGTGGGGTGCCATTGCCTTCTCCAAATGTCTATGCATTTCATATTTCAAATATTCTATTTTGGCTTCAATGAGTTTCTGAGGTCTGTGGGTTTAATATTTTTATAAAAACTTTGATGATCATGCCTTCAAATATTTTTGAGCCCTATTATCTCTCTACTTGTTGCTGCTAAATCACTTCATTTGTGTTCAACTCTGTGCAACCCCATAGACGGCAGCCCACTAGGCTCCTGTGTCCCTGGGATTCTCCAGGCAAGAATACTGGAGTGGGTTGCCATTTCCTGCTCCAATCTCTCTACTTTGGAGGGTCCATTTATATGTATATTAGACTACATGGTGTTGTCCCATATGTATTAATATTCTGCTACTTTTTTCAGTCTTTTTCCTTCCTGTGTTTCACTTTCAGTTCAGTTCAGTTCAGTTGTCGTTCAGTCGTGTCCGACTCTTTGCAAGCCCATGGACTACAGCATATCAGGCCTCCCTGTCCATCACCAACCCCCAGAGTTTATTCAAACTTATGTCCATTGGGTCAGTGATGCCATCCAACCATCTCATCCTCTGTCATCCCCTTTTCCTCCTGCCTTCAATCTTTCCTAGCATCAGAATCTTTTCAAATGAGTCAGTTCTTCACATCAGGTGGCCAAAGAATTGGACTTTCAGCTTCAACATCAGTCCTTCCAATGAATATTCAGGACTGACTTCCTTTAGAATGGACTGGTTGGATCTCCTTGTAGTCCAAGGGACTCTCAAGAATCTTCTCCAACACCACAGTTCAAGAGCATCAATTCTTTGGCACTCAGCTTTCTTTGTAGTCCAACTCTTACATCCATACATGACTACAAGAAAAACCATAGCTTTGACTAGACGGACTTTTGTTGGCAAAGTAATGTCTCTGCTTTTGAATGTGCTATCTACGTTGGTCATAACTTTCCTTCCAAGGACTAAGCGTCTTTTTTTTAATTAATTTATTTATTTTAATTAGAGGCTAATTACTTTACAGTATTGTAGTGGTCTTTGCCATATATTGACATGAATCAGCAATGGATGTTCATGTGTCCCCCATCCTGAACTCCCCTCCCACCTCCTTACCCATCCCATCCCAGGGTCGTCCCAGTGCACCGGCCCACAGTGCCCTGTTTCATGCATCAAGCCTGGACTGACAAGCAAGCATCTTTTAATTTCATGGCTGCAATCACCATCTGCAGTGATTTTGGAGCCCAAGAAAATAAAGTCTCTCACTGTTTCCACTGTTTCCCCATTTGCCATGAAGTGATGGGACTGGATGCCATGATCTTAGTTTTCTGAATATTGAGTTTTAAGCCACTTTTCACTCTCCTCTTTCATCTTCACCAATAGGCTCTTTAGTTCTTCACTTTCTGCCATAAGGGTGGTATCATCTGCATATCTGAAGTTATTGATGTTTCTCCCGGCAATCTTGATTTTAGCTTGTGCTTCATCCAGCCCAGTGTTTCTCATGATGTACTCTGCATATAAGTTAAATAAGCAGGGTGACAATGTACAGTCTTGACGTACTCCTTTTCCTATTTGGAGCCAGTCTGTTGTTCCATGTTAAAGTGTTTCACTTTAGATGGTTTCTATTGCTATTTTCAAGCAATAGATCTTTCTTCTCTAGTGTCCATTCTACTGTTAATTCCTGCTAGAGTATTTTTTTTCAGATGTTAAAATTTTCATCTAGAAGTTTGGGTCTTTTTTATATAATCATTTTATCTATTTGTCATGTTCATGCTTTCCTTTACCTTTTTAAACATACAAATTTTATTCATAATAGATATTTTAAAAACCTTGTCTACTATTTTTTACCATATCTATCATTTCTTAGTCCGCTTTTGTTGATTAATTTTCTTCCAGTTATTGGTCATCATTTCCTGTTCCTTTGCATGCTTAATAAGTTTTCTCTGGAAACAAGACATCTTTCATTTTACTTTTCTGGGCTCCAGATTTTATTCTAGTCCTTTAAATGTAGGTGAGCTTTGTTCCAGGACACAAAGTATTTCAAATCAGATTTTTGATTCTTTGAGTCTTGCTTTTCAGTTTTGTATAGTATGGGTTCTGCAAAGCCATTAGCTTAGGGCCAATTTGGACCCACAATTAAGGCAATACTATTGTGAAGACAATGGCACCCCACTCCAGTACTCTTGCCTGGAAAATCCCATGGATGGAGAAGTCTGGTGGGCTGCAGTCCATGGGGTCACTAGGAGTCGGACACGACTGAGCAACTTCACTTTCACTTTTCACTTTCATGCATTGGAGAAGGAAATGGCAACCCGCTCCAGTGTTCTTGCCTGGAGAATCCAAGGGATGGCGGAGCCTGGTGGGCTGCCGTCTCTGGGGTCGCACAGAGTTGGACACGACAGAGCGACTTAGCAGTAGCAGTATTGTGAAGACTCTACTCAACATACCTCACATATTAGGATTCTTTCCATTCACGCTGGAAGGGATGCAAACTATTCCCAGACCTATGTGAGCTGAGTCTCAAAATTGTTCTGCCTGCTCCTTCCTAGTGGTTCTTTCTCTGTCTTCAGGTTGCTACCTCTCACCTACCTACATAGAACAGTACTCAATACATTTTCCTTGTGCTGTATTTTGCCCCACTATTTATAGCTATCTTGGGCTCCCTGACTTTTGCTGAGCTGTCTCCTCAGCTCAGCAAGACCAGTAGGATTTGGATTGTTCTTACCTGCTCTGCAGCCTGGAAATAGTCTCCAATCAATAAGCTGAGAAAATCACAGCGTTCTCTTTGATGTTTCCCCCTCTTTCAAGAATCATTATCCTGTGCTGACTGTTGCCAAAATTTGTGAAAACGTTGTTTCATACATTTTGTTCAATGTTTCAGTTAAGATGAAAGGATAAATCTAGACCCTGTAACTGCATTTTTGGAAACTGAGTTCCATGTCAAGCATTCTATTTGTTGAATAAAATAGTTCTCTGAATTTCAAACCAAACCAAAACAAAACAACCCAACATATATCTTAAATCCCAATATTTAAAAAATAAGGTAATAGCAACAGAAATTCAAGGAAATAAAATATAATGCTGGTGTTAGAAGACAGAATTTCTATTCTTGGTCTTTTACTAGAATAAGGTATTGGGGGGCACTAATCTGGTTTAAAACCACGGTTGATACATTTTAAAGTGAGATTTTACTGTATGATTAAGCATATCAACTGGAAAGTAACACTTCAAGGTGTTCATTTTTCTTAAAGGACAAGATATTTAAAGACAACATTGCTAAATATTTTCTTAGTGCTGGGTGTTTATAAGAGTTGATAAAGAAAGTTGGTCCATTCCCTCTGTATAAGTGTAATAAATGTCAGGCAAACACAAACAGATGTGTTTGTATATTGGTAAAACTCTGTACAGCAAAATGGAGTATTATGAGTAGGCTTTGTATCTGCTATAGCCACATCTCAATATTCAAGCATGCACCAAAATTCACTATAGCACAGAGATTACAATCCTGGAACAGGACTAATGGTTTTAAAGCCCAGTGCTATCTCTTAGAACTGTGTAATGATAGGCAAGTTACTTCTCTGAGCCTCAGTTTCATTATTTATAAAATGGGAACAATAGCATAATTTGGGTGAGGACTAAATAAAATCTTGTATGGTATCTGAACTTTACACAGTATCAGCCAAATGTTATTGTCAGCTTTTACTATAGCTCATAAAGTCTCACCAAAGCCATTTGTTTTCTCTTATACTCCTGATTTTATAAGATGAAGTCATAAATTCAAATTATGAAAACAGACAACATAAATTTTTTTGAAGATGAAATTATATTATTTCTAAAAATTATTTTGAATAAAAAATTAATACTTCATAATGAATCAGCTTCTACAGTGTTCAAAGTATACTTACTTTTTCATTATAATACATGTGACAATTACAAAAATTATTCCCATAAAAATCTTTCTCAACTTCTATAGTAGTTACAGAAATACCACTTATAGGTACATTTTAGGGAAAAAATTATATTTTAAAGGTTTTTTTTGACAGTTTAGTCAATATATTTATGTTATCTTCTGTTATGATACCGGGTCTACAAATGATTTTATCATTATTTTATGATAAAACAACATGCTTATTATCTAGTATATATCTTAATTATCTGTAAAATATTCCCATCATATGTATGTTTAAAAACAAAAAAAATTCTTGTCACTTATTTTCAACTGAGACACATTAAATATCAGCTTTGTTGAACACAGAAAGAAATGTAAAAATATGATCTGGGAACACTGAAAAGGATAATAAAAAAATTTAGCAGAAATGAGATTTTATTTAAGCTTTTGAAATCTGATCTAAATAGAGGTCACTATATGTAGCCATGACTTACATAAGAATAATTATTACATAGGATCTCAATGTAAATAATTTTGTTCCTCACATAAAATATTAGTTATCTCTAGATTTCAATGCTTAGGATGAAAGTCCATAGGCTCACAAGTAAAGGAAACACATGCTGTATGTATTTACACCTATAACTTGCATTACAAGAGAATTAAAAAGAAATGAGGCTGTAAATGAAAGACTTTTATGGATAGATCTCTCCTAAGTGATATATGTGATACAAATGATTAGCATTAACTGATCTTCTTGAAGAATGTACGGGTATAATTCATTATAATGGCTTCGAAGTGCAATTAGTGAACTATAGTATAAATGACACTGCTGTTCATAGGCCTACCCATAAGAGTAATTATATTTTGAAAACTACTTAGTGAAAAATTGATTGAATGAGTCCTATGGGCATAGATAATTGAGATAAAAATATGTAAACAAAATGTCTATTAATAGGCTTTATGGCACATTTATATATTTACATGGTTTGCTAATGCAAGATTTTATAAATGGAATTTTTTAACTTTTGTTTTTAAGCAGATATTTATAACAGAAAAATTACAATTATATATTTCATTTAATAAAGCTAAACTATTTTTCTAAATATGGTAGAACTATATTTTTAACTGGATGAAAATAGAATGTCCTATTTTAATGACAAAGTAAGGAAGAAACAAAAGATCAAATTTCAAGTCTGCTTAAGAAATGGAATAATCCTATTTATTTTTATACTCCTAAGTAAAAGGAAAATCAGAGTAGATGACATTATATCATAATCGAGTCCACAAAATATAAATCAAAATTGCTCTATATTTATAGCATATAAAATAATAACTCAGATTTTTTCATTATTTATTTATGTACTATACTATCATATTGGTAAAAATAATGCTACAAATTAATTCTTAATCTAAAGGTTTATTGTTCTAATATAAAAAAGACATATGTACTCTATTTTCCATATTTACAAAGTACAATTTTACATATGTGTGTGTAACACCCACAAAGGAGAACTAAACTGTGATACTATAGGTTTGATTTCTAGCTCATAGTGATTAATGTTTTAAGTTTCAGCTTTGTATCTATATGACAACTGAGGATCTGAGATGACTTTTTAGTAAAATGAACATATTGCACCATATGATATCTAATTCTAACGGTCCATGAGACAGGACTTTGTGGGTGAAACTCAGAAATTAGCCAGAGTTATGCTCCTATTCATATTCCATATATCTTATTAGTCAACCCTGAGCTAATTTGATGAGCTGCAGATTCCCCAGTTGTGAATTGGAATGTGGTCATTTCTACACCATGCAATTATTGTGAAGTTTATGTGAAACAAGTATGAAAGTAACAGATACCATTCTTGGCCCACAGAAACTATTCAGTTTCAACTATTGTAGTTGTCTGGAAACTCTAGCTTAGACTAAGTTAGGCTGAAGTAACCAAAAAATAAAACCTCAAATTTCAATAACTTCAAACAACAAAATTTTATTTTTGCTCACATTATTTATCATTTGTGGGTTGGCTACAGCTCTGCTCAATAACCTCTTCTTTGAAAGGCCCGCTTTGAAAGAATAACTGCTAACTGAAACACACAGAGGGAAAAGGGTAATGCAGAAATGCACAATGGCTATTAAAGCTTTAGTTAGGAAGCAGGTGATTCACATCATTTTCAACACATTACATTTACCAAAGCAAATCCAAAACTAAGTTGTTGCTGTGCCGTGCCGTGCTGTGCTTAGTCGTGTTTGACTCTTTGCAACCAGATGACTGTAGCCCACCAGGGTCCTCTGTCCATGGGGATTCCCCAGGCAAGAATACTGGAGTGGGTTTCCATGCCCTCTTCCAGAGGACCTTTCCAACCCAGGGACTGAACCCACGTCTCCCACATTGCAGGCAGATTCTTTACTGTCTGAGGTGTTTACCAGGGAAGCCCCAAACTAAGCCTTAACATCAATGCAGTAGAAAAGTAAATTCTCTAGCAGGAAGGGGCCAGTAGGAAAGGGAATGGATAATTTTGAGAATATACAATCTACCACAATGTCCTTCAGTCCTCTTTGAATCCAGTTACCCCTCTGGCCATCTACTCTGTAGAAATATGTGTGATGCATCTCTGTTTCTATTCACATATACTTACATACCAATATGCAGTAAATGTACACTTTATGGGTATGGAGTTTTACCTTTCTTGTAACCCTAACTCAAAATTAAATGGGTTCATGTGCCTAAAGACCAAAAACACGCAGAACTTAAAGACTGATTATCATGACACCTTGCAAGGGTGGCTAATATTTATTTGGAAATGAGAAGAACAAAGAATTTTTACAGCAAAATCTTAATTAATAAAATCTAGTTGTTACTGTCAATTAAGTATTTGTATACATATTTATTTGCATAGTACAACTTGTTTATATTTTATTACGTTATCCTACACAGCTTTGATTTTCAGGAAAATTAATAAATGAAGCCAATATGCAGAGATGCTTCTTGCATCTCTGAATGTTTCATCTTAGTGCTTTCTGCAAGCCAATCAAAGGCATTTCATCTTGCATGTCCTACTGTTGAAATCAACGTGCTTAAATTCTAAACATTCGGTAAATAATCTGCCTGCAGTGCAGGAGATCTGGGTTTGATCCCTGGATTGGGAAGATCCCCTGGAGAAGGAAATGGCAACCCACACCAGTATCCTTGCCTAGAAAAATCTCATGGACAGAGGAGCCTAGTTGGCTTCAGTCCATAGCGTCACAAAGAGTCAGGCACAACTGAGTGACTAACACACACAGCTTTGATTTTCAGGAAAATTAGTAAATGAAACCAACATCCAGAGATGCTTCTTGCAGCTCTGAATGTCTCATCTTAGTGCTTTCTGCAAGCCAATCAAAGGCATTTCATCTTGCATGTACTACTGCTAAATTCAAAGTGCTTAAATTCTAAGATACTGGTACAAGTTATGGTTTTGAGTATTTTATGACCACATTCCTAGATTTTGGGATTGTATGTGGCAGGAGGTAGATACTCAACAATATTGATGGGTAAATGAAGAAGTAACTGACTAGATATTTTATTGGCTGACTGGTAGCTCAGAAGGTAAAGAATCTGCCTACAATGAAGGGGCCCAGGTTTGATCTCTAGTTGGGAAGATGCCCTGGAGATTTGTCTGGAGAATTCCATGGACAGAGGAGCCTGGCAGGCTACAGTCCATGGGGTCACAAAGAGTAGGACACAAGTCAGCAACTAATTATTATTATTATGATTAACAAATTTGACCTTATTTCTTAAAAGAAAGGACCTTTAATTAGTTACATTAGAATCCAAAGAAAAGGCCATTTAAAGACTTTTAAAATGCTTATTTCAGGGATAAGTGAAAACCAAATCCCCTGGCATTTCAAACGTAGAATGTACAAAAGCTATGCTGCATTATTTGTGAACGAAATAAAGAAAAGTCAGAAGTTCTTGTAAAAGTTGATCTGAAGCAGTGTCTGGTACAGAAGGGAAAGAACAGATGAGTCTTTCAAACAGAATGTTAAGTTTTTGATGAATATTGTAAACAGGCATTAACCATCTTTGTCTTTTTTTTCCATCATGGTTTTGATTTTCACACAGCAAAGTTTCCTTAACAATACTATGCTTTTCACATTTAAATACAACCAATTCTAGAATAATTACATGGTGCCAGTATGTTAAACATCAATGGATCAAATCTCTTCATTATAAAGCAAAAATTCTTCATGATCAAAAAATTTAAAAGCAGAGACGTTACTTTGCCAACAAAGGTTCGTCTAGTCAAGGCTATGGTTTTTCCTGTGGTCAGGTATGGATGTCAGAGTTGGACTGTGAAGAAGGCTGAGCTCCGAACAATTGATGCTTTTGAACTGTGGTGTTGGAGAAGACTCTTGAGAGTCTCTTGGACTGCAAGGAGATCCAACCAGTCCATTCTAAAGGAGATCAGTCCTGGGATTTCTTTGGAAGGAATGATGCTAAAGCTGAAACTCCAGTACTTTGGTCACCTCATGCGAAGAGTTGACTCATTGGAAAAGACTCTGATGCTGCGAGGGATTGGGGGCAAGAGGAGAAGGGGATGACAGAGGATGAGATGGCTGGATGGCATCACTGACTCGATGCACGTGAGTCTCAGTGAACTCCGGGAGTTGGTGATGGACAGGGAGGCCTGGCGTGCTGCGATTCATGGGGTCGCAAAGAGTCAGACACAACTGAGCGACTGATCTGATCTGATCTGATTCAATGGTTACCGTTTTCACACCTATCTTGATTCCCTACATGTTGGCATTCTGCAAAACTTAAGGATACAAGGTAGTCCAAGATACTATTAGTAAACAACAGTTATTTACTGAGCATCTGTTATTTTGTACTATGCTAAACATTTTTTGTTGGCTAACTCAGAAAATCCTTAGAATAATGAAAAAAAAAAAAAGTGGTATTTTTACCAATTTATGGCCAATGAAATTGAGTCTCAGAGAGACTCTATATATCTAAACAAATAGTTTAGTGACAGAATGAGGATTCAAATTCATCTTTTTAGGTATAGATACTTCCCTAGTGGCTCAGTTGGTAAAGATATGCCTGCAATGCCAGAGACCCAGGTTTGATCCCTGGGTTGGGAAGATCCCCTGTAGAAGGAAATGGCAACCAGCTCTAGTATTTTCTTGCCTGGAAAATTCCATGGACAGAGAAGCCTGGTGGGCTACAGTCCATGGTACTTTCTACAGATGTGTATGTGCCTGGTACACCTTGGAAATTTTCAATCCAATAAATCCTTGGTGCTAAACTAAAAGCCACTTTCCTTTGAAACAGACTCTGTCTTAAGATTAAAGTTTTAAAAAATTTGTATTGGTTATCTATTGCTATGTGGAAAATTACCACAAAATTAGTGACTTTTTTAAAAAAGCACATTTATTATCTCTCAATTTCAGTGGGTATAAAGTCTGAGAATGGCTTAACTGAATCCTCTGTTTGGTCTCATAAGTCTGTGTTCTCCTCTGGCAACTGGTCTGGGGAAGAATCTGTTTCCCTGATCACATGTTTCGGGACAACATTCAGTTTCCTTCAGTTGTAGGACTGAGAGTTTCATTTTCTTGTTGGCTCTAGGTTGGAGGCGGCCATTAGCCCTATGAAGACACATGTAATTCCTTGCCAAGTGAGATTTTGCAACATAGGTGCTTGTTTCCCAACAACTAGCCAATAATAGCAAGATTTCCCAAGCACACAGGAGGCATGTTACATATTCTACTGCCTTTCTCAGAGTCCAGTTACCTCTACTGACACATTGTAAGGTCCCAGTAAGAGACTGTAGTGGATACCACCACTCAAGTATCTTCAAGTAGTGGCCCCAGAGTGCTTGGGAGAGAATTATCATGGGTAAAAAAGAGAAAAATTTAAGAAGAAATTCTCATGTAGTTTATAGGAATATCTCAAGCTTCAATGGGATGGTTAAAAAAAAAAAAAAAAACTAGGGTTTTTTTGTTTGGAACATTAAACATTGATTCCCTTTCCTATACAGAAGGCAAGTGTGTATCTAAAAGGCTAATAATTATTTGGAGCCTACTGTGAGCCAAATTCTGCTCAGCATTTCAGATGTCATCTCATTCAAATGTTTATTTCTATAATTCTCAAACATTGTGAAATAAACATTATTAACCACAAATGAGAGTTGAAAATATGATCAGAGAAGAATTCCTTGATAGCAAGTGGATATAAGCTACAGAAACAGAAATTGTAAGCTACAGAAGCAGAAATTGTATTTTATAGTTATAAATGTTCCTAGAAACCTACAAGGTATTCCTATCTAAGAAGATATTCACAATTTCAACTAAGAATTGATTTCTTAAAAAGGAAATTTTCACTTTTTTAATGGTTTAAATGAGTTAGAGATGATACATAAAAAATAATAATGATAATTAACATGCATTTATCAATAACATTTACTAAGCATCAGGCACAGATAGAAATAAATCAGTTCATTTATTCTGCACAATCTACTGAAATATAAACTGCTATTATGTCCATTTTATAGATAAAGAAATCAAAGACTGAAGAGATTAAGTAATTTGTCAAAGTCACACACAGGCCCAGCCAAGATTTGAATCCATGCAATCTTAGTCCTTGATTCCAAGGGCCCCTGAGAGTCAATTCACTTTCCTCTTCAAATAGCATTTGTCAGATATGTGTGTGTGTGTGAAATATATATATATATATATATATATAATTCAAAACACAAATAATTTACAGTGAAAACAAGTCCAAGAGGATCTGAATGAATGCTTTAAGAAGAAAAATCTACATTTCATGTATCCAGGTCATTCCAATTTTCTCATTTTCCAATGTATGTTTAAAATCTTAATTGTGATGTTTCTTTGAAAAGGTGCCCTTCAACATTTTCAAACCCTTCTTTCTTTACATATGGAGTAAGGCAACTCTGTGGCTTCTAAGCACCTCTTTAATATGAGTTTTTGAAATGGTAAGTTGCTATGAGATGAAAAGTAGATCTCATATTTCTTGAGGCTAAATTCAGTCCTCAGCTACAAATGTGGTCACAAGGTCTCCTTGCTGAGGTGTTTTATGTTCCTTTAATTAAGTTTCAGCTATTATTATTACTGCTGCCTCTAAAGGTGCATAAAGTATCTTAGGAAACCTGTTTTTGAGAGCATTATATATTTGTTTTTCCCTAATCAATCTTGAGATTAATTTCATGTTCAATCCTGCTGTCTGCAAGGTGCTCTAACATTCTTCTTAAATTGATCTGAAACCATGTTTAAAGATCAAACCTTGGCCACATAAGGCTGGTAACATTATACCTGGCTTGAAAAAATGTCTCTGGTGCTCTAAACAAAAATTACCCTGGAAAGGTACAGGCTACATCCTCAGGCATGCTTTTGTGGTTAAGTCACTTCCATTGCTCTGTTTGTTATCCCAGAGCGGCCTTGGACAGGCTGCTGCTCCCCTGTGCCTCTGTAGCAGTTGGCAGCCAAAGCTCTCTATGGGGAACTTGAGAATGGAAAGGCAGCCAATCATGCATGGTATAATTTACATCTGATTGATGAAGGTCTAAGAATCACAGAAACAATTAATTTGTATCAGGACTCCTGTGGGCCTAAAAAGTAAGAAATTATGCCACTGGTACCCAATTTTAATTTTTGCCTTGATCAATCACCTGCCTTTCTACAGCTACTTTGTTTTCAGAATTACCTTTTGCAGCCACAGATGTTAAAAGGATGCAGCAGAAAGAATTTCTGGAAAACGAGAACACCAAGGAAAACACTCATTGATAAAACTCACTTGTCACTGCACCACATTATCCCCTTTTCAATTTGATAATAGTAAGGCATTTTCCACACAAGCAAGGGAGGATTTAAAAACTCTTTTTTAAAAATAAACCACTTTGTTTTTATTCAAGTAAGAAAGATTACAATGGCCAGGAGAAAGGAAAAAGAATAGTGGCTACTTCCTGGGAGGAGAACAGCAGCAGGAGCAATTTAAAATAAAAATAACTAAAGATGCCTTAACTTTATAGTTAAAAGTGAAATGAAAATTGCAAAAGCAATTTGTGGCAGGAAGCCTTTAAAATGTTCTAACGATTGTTCTTATTTTACATAAGCCACAGCCAATCTTTAAAATAGTTAGTACATTAAGTACACGTATATCTGATTGAACACTCTATCGTAGGCAGAAGCCCCTCAATTATGACATTGTAGAAGGATGGGTCTGACAGTCTCATCTAATTACAGGAGCAAATTACAAGTTCATAAACTTCATAAAGCATTCTAGTATCTTTCCTTAATAAGAAATCTCACTGCTTAAACCAGTAATATGTCTAACGCAGTCGTATTTTTTCTACTATTCTTGGCATGTAATTGCCCTTTACTTGTAACAATGAACAAAACAATAGAAAACAGCATCCATCATTTTTTATTGATCAAATGTTTAAATTAGTATTAATCTTGTTCACATACTTCTAAAAGATGATTTACCATGAATGCAATATTTATATTTGCTTTGCAATTATCCAATATTGCTCCCTAATCTTATACATGTGGAAAATGAAATAGTGAGGAAATGGCTATAGTGTCAAAGAATGCAGGAAGCTGAAGCAGGAATTAGAACCTACACAGCCTTAGAGGTATTTCTTTGTTTTGGTCCCTAAGTCAAACAGAGAGATTAATAACAGTATCCAATATGCAGTATTGGCTTTTCTATAACTCTGGTGGCTTGTACACTAAACTGTCTTTACCAATAGAAACTACCTGTGGATGATTAATTCGGTGATATGTAATACTATTCCTGTTTCTGCCTAAGCAAAACTTTTTCAGTGTAAAATGAGTGCAGCATATTATGCCAACTGTATGAAGACAGCTTCTGCCTAAGCAAAACTTTTTCAGTGTAAAATGAGTGCAGCATATTATGCCAACTGTATGAAGACAGCACTGAATTCCTCAGCACTTGGAAAAGATGGTTCATACCAGAAAAAAAATGCACAAATCTCCATCAGCCATGTATGATACCCACCCATCCTCTCAGAAGAGACTTACTGAGCACAGATTTGCTAACTGACCTTAAGTGTTGCTATATTTTATCAGTTTCGTAGTACTATTGGTTTACATTCATCTCATGTAACCCTTCCCTTGGATATGCTTATGACATTTTGACTATTTATGTTTTCCTATGCTACACCATTTTCATAGTATATACACAAATGTCATAATTTTTAAGTAACAGACAGTAAATGATTTTGTTAACTCATTTCCTTAGCCTGAGAATCTGAAGTTGGGGAAAACTTTATTATGTTAATATACATCATCATTTATTTGATAAATTTTAAAATGTGAATTTCCAGTCTCTCTTTTCTCTAAGAACTACTAAGATGGATAAACAGTTTTACATATGCGAGTGAGGGAAAGAAAGAAAGGACTGTGAGCACAAAGAGCCTTTCTTGTTTCTTTGGCTCCAGGAGGCAATTACCAATATCATACTAGTCTCTGATTCAGCTAGAGCTCAGGAATGGGCGAGGCCTCCCTGTCATGTAGTTCCCTGATCCAAGTGCCATGGGTGCTCACCCATGCATTTTTGATCACTCTGCTCGGAAACCCAACCAGCACAAAGGTATAGGCTTTTATCAATCTGTACGTTTCAAGGGTAGCAACTTAGACCCTCATATGTGATAGCTGGTTTATCCATGGGGAAGAAATCAAATTTGCTGGAGTGAAGAAGGGGTCCCCAGGTCTGAACAGCCATGCAACTAAAACAACATGCAATCCCTGAAGGAGGAAAAAGTTGCAAATGATGCAACATATATTTTTCCTGATTTTCACCCAAATTATTAATATTAATAGAAAGTGAAAGTGAAAGTTGCTCAGTCATGTCCGACTCCCTGTGACCCCATGGACTATACAGTCTGTGGAATTCTCCAGGCCAGAATACTGGAGTGGGTAGCCTTTCCCTTCTCCAGGGGATCTTCCCAAGCCAGGGATCAAACCCAGGTCTCCCTCATTGCAGGCATATTCTTTACCAGCTGAACCACAAGGGAAGCCCAGGCCATCTGCAAACTTCATTTTAACTAACCTGTACTCATGACAAGAAGAATGATAGGAAAAGACAAATACACCTACATAGTGACCCAAGACCAGCTCTAAAGTGACAGTAAGTGCCAGGATGACTGGGTTAACATGAGGCCTTTAGAATTCTATACTATAGAAGTGGTAAATACGATTACTCACATTCTCACATGTAAAACAAATGTGCAACAGATTTGCAAAACAAATTCTCACATATAAAACAAGTATGCAATTCTCAATAATATTTGAACAAAGATGTTGAATACTAATAAATAAATTTGATATCACATTCAGCACTTAAAGCTGCACAAGACACTTCCATGTTTCAAATTTGTTGGATATGCAGTAGGAAGCCTTACTGAGATAACTGGCAGATTATTTTTATTTATTTTTTCTTTTACAATCAATTACATCAGGAAACGAATCTAAGTAGCCAACAGTTCCAGACTTGGCACCAACTGCAGCTAAGAAATCCGTGATTTCCTTGATCCTACGATCTTACAAGTTCTACCTGGAGCTTAGGAAAGTTCCTTGTCATAACAGAGTACTGGATACAGAGTAACACTAGAGGCTGATGACCCATAATGTTGATCTTTAGCTGCCAAGATGCATTTATTCATACTTTCATTAATTGAACAAATATTCATTGATATTATATAATATATATTGAAGATGCTATTAATAGTTCTTACTATGTGCTAGGTACTAAGATAAGCATAAGGAATAAATAATAGAAAAACCACTAATTTCAAGAAATTAGTAATCTAATAAATCAGCTATTAATTTTTTCTGCCCCAAAAAGCCTAAGAGCTATGACATAGTCTACTCAGTATAAGTAGCTTCTGGTGGAAATCACTATCAAGATTGGGAGCTGGGTGTGTGGAGGATACAGAATAGGGTGTCTGATATATCTTTTTTATTTTAAAACAAATTTCTCTTATTTGGGGGGAGAATAACTATAGTAGAAATAACTAAATAAAGTTTTTTTTTCCTTTCATTGCTAGAGGTAGCATTAGCTAAGAAAAAAGAGTGAGAGAAAAAGAATAAGCAAGTCATTATGATTTCATTGCTTTGTTGGCCCAAGTAGAAAGTATGAAAAATAACAGTATAAACAGATATCACTTATTTAATGTTTCCCACATAACAGCTGAGTATTTTACACACATTTGCCATTGAAATCTCACAAGAACTCTGCAGAGTAGGTACTGCTATTACTGGGTGACCATATATTTTCCTTTGCTTGGATAGTATCAGTTATACCTATCTTAATTATTAATAGTTCCTCCTTTCAGTGTGCCAATTGGATAATAAAGTATTCTTTTTATGCACAAAACAGCAGCTTCATGTAGTTCAACTTAACAGATGAGTTGATATTAATGTCATGGCAGTCTTGGAAGTGCTTTCTAAAGCTCTACTTAAATAACTTTGGTGTCCTATTTGGATTTCTGAAGACAATTATTTGGGAAAGAGTCAGTGATATATCCTCTAATAAATCCATTTTCTATGGAGTGTGCTCATTGGGAGACATGGTAACAGGTGAGCATAGAAAGAACACTAGCAGCAGAGACTTAGAAGGTTTACACCTCCCTACAGATAGATAAGAAAACTGGAAATAATGGTTCTTAGTCAGAAAACCTTATGAGATATATTTTTATAAGATATATAATGACAAAAACTTCTATATCCAGTTTAGAAATCATTAAAAAGAATTTGAATCACTTCCCAGCCTTTTGGCTAAGGATCAAATATAAAGAATTGATAAAATGAGGGAATTTCCTGGTGATCCAGTGTTTAGGACTCTACGCTGTCACTGTGGAGGGCCAAATTCAATCCCTGGTTGGGAAACTAAAATCCCATAAGCCATGTGGTATGGCCAAAAGAAAGAAGAATGTGATAAGATGAAAGAATTTGATTAAAGTTTACCATAATGAGATTTGAAGATGAATCCCCACTCTGGACTCCTTTCCTATTAAGGAACTGAGTGGAGCAATACCTTTTAAAAAGTATTTGTTGTTGTTCAGTCACTCAGTTGTGTCCAACTCTTTGGGATCCCATGGACTGCAGCACTCCAGGCTTCCCTGTCCTTCACCATCTTCCGGAGTTTACTCAAACTCATGTCCATTGAGTCAGTGATGCCATCCAACCATCTCATCTTCCGCCATCCCCTTCTCCTCCTGCTTTCACTCTTTCCCAGCATCAAAATCTTTTCCAATGAGTTGGCTCTTGTTATCACGTGGCCAAAGTACTGGAGCTTCAGCTTCAGCATCAGTCCTTCCAATGAATATTCAAGGTTGATTTCCTTTAGGATTAACTGGTTTGATTTCCTTGCACTCCAAGGGACTCTCAAGAGTCTTCTTCAACACCACAGTTTGAATGCATCAATTCTTCAGCAATCAGCCTTCTTTAAGGTCCAGCTCTCACATCTGTACATGACTGATGGAGAAACCGTATCTTTGTCTATAGGGACTTTTAATGATCGAAAAATTTTCAAATTTGACAAAAGTAACAAAATTTCATCCTCATATTGAATGCAATATGATAATAGAGAAAAGGCAAATGTGAGTGCCAAACAGAAGGCAATATAGAAGCAATTAAAAATGAATGATTTAGCATTCAGTGAAAAAAACTGAATTCTTCCTGCAAATTTTGCAACATCTATATGCACACTAATTATGAATTTTTTCATAATAATTTAAAATATCTACATCATACTCTTTGGACTATAACACTCAAATGCATTCCAGCCTTGCTCACTTTACCTGGTTTTACACATGCTCAGGTACTGGCCAACAAAATTCCACTGGGAGGAATAATCTCAGAAATAAGCTTCCTACTATCAACCCAACAGTGATCTTCTCATCAGATAATAGGTGTTAGAATTTCTTTATCACCAGTTCCTCATTAGAACCAACAAGTATTGATTTATCATCTTGATAAAGAGAAAATTCCATTTACAGGAAGTTTTACTCTTTAAGGGGCTTCCCTTGTGGCTCAGCTGGTATCTGCCTGCGATATGGGAGACTTAGGTTTGCTCCCTGGGATGAGAAGATCCCCTGGAGAAGGGAAAGGCTACACTTCAGTATTCTGGCCTGGAGAATTCCAGGGACTATATAGTCCATAGGGTTGCAAGTACCTCAGACATAGCTGAGCGACTTTCACTTTCACTTTACTCTTTAGGAAATTGTCTGAATCATCTAGAATTATCAGAAAAACAACCCTCAAGTGCATTTTTCACCTCTGGCTTTTTGTGAGCACCCTGGAGTGATGCTTTAACCTCTGAAGGTATCTCTACTAAAGAAGGTAAAACCCCTATGTGAGTGTAATAAAGAGGACAATGTTTGATTATTCATGTATTTTTAAAGAGCACCCCTGTATTAGAAATGATTAAATATTTGCCCAAATATTTGTAGAGATTATGTGATAAAATTAAATGTACATAGACTGCAGATTGGCAAAGGAAAGACTTTCTTGAAGGAAATATATAAATTTCTATTACTGATTAAGGGTAAATTATTTCTATAAACTATGTGCAAAATTATGAATGAAGCTAATGGCAGATATATGTTCTCATCATAAGCAGTCACTCACTATAGGACTCATCTAATACACATCTTAAAGTCCCAGTACTTAGAATGATAAGGTCCTCATAAAAGCACCTTGTCTACCTAAGCTGCACACTTGTGAATCATCCAAGTGCCCTTCAGGATGATGAGCTTTTGATTAGTCCTTTCAATTAGTGTTTATTTTCTTAAGTAGAATACTCACAACAGTTTCAAAGCTCTGAATCTCCTTTAATCACCACCTTTAAATTAAGAGGAGTAGATTTTTTTAACTGGTCTCTTGCTGCTTTGGCCAAAAGATCAAGTACAAATGCAATTTAAATATGAAAGCTAGCATCCAATAAGCAAAGACTCACTTTTAACTAAAGGTGAAAATTCATTCTAACTCTGTTAAGTAAAAGCCATTACTCTGTATCCAAACTTGCTGACATATTCTTGAATGATAATTGTGCTTTCCTATCAGGGGAAAGATGGAACAATTACTTTTTTGAGAAGATTGAACAAACACCCTACACATTTTCCCAAGGTACCCTAGAAATCTTATGTTCCTAGTTTTATTTTTAAATGCCTCACAAAATTGGATATTTAAAAACTCACTATAAAAATCATCTATAAAGCATATTACTGAGGCAACTGGGAAATTTGAATATAGACTATATATTAGATACTTTTATTGCATCAATATAAAACTTATTCAACATAATAATAGTACCATGATCAGGTAGGAGAATGTATGTTCACAAGACAAAGCCTATAGCATTTAGGGATGGAAAATCTACAAATAACTTTCAAATTGTTCATATATATATATATATATATATTATATACACATATATATGCAAATACCTATAAGTAAACATAAATAGCAAATATGGCAAAATATTAATAATTACTGAGTCCAGATGAAAGTTCCAAGGGTGTTTGTTGTTTTCTTCTTCCAACTTTCCCACAGGCTTGAATTTATTCAAAACCTGAGAAAAAGTCTCTTTCCTTACCATAATTATCTTCTCCAACTTACAGAATCTATTTATCATTTACTGGCAAAAAGAGCTTCTAACTAGGTGGTTGGAACACAAGGCATACAACAGAAGTATGAGAAAGTAAGTCAAACTAGGTGGGTGGGCAAGAAATCTGGTCAGGTCCAAGGACTAAGATGTCATAAAGGAACCCGGAAAGCATCCAAGGAAGCATTTTCTCCATGGCTCTGAAAGAGGTTGACTGAAGTATCTCGTCGACCTTAGATTTTCATCTCTGTTAACTGTATGTTTCACCCAATCTGTGTAGCCCTTCGGTCCTGGCCTTCCTTCTGTGCACTTTAGGAGGAAAATAGCCCATCTTCCCTGGGCACCTCAGAATGCTTCCAAGATGGTGGGATACTATCTTCTGAGTAACTGAATAATGTATGCCTGGTAGAAAATCCATTGCCACAGTTGAAGTCTCTCTAATGCCACTGGCAGAGGTAGCTCCAATTCAGTATTTAAGTCTCAGTCTATTCCAAATTCCAGTATTCCAAATGACTTCCCTGGTGGCTCAGACAGTAAAGCGTCTGTCTACAATGTGGGAAACCTGGGTTCGATCCCTGGGTTGGGAAGATCCTCTGGAGCAGGAAATGGCAACCCACTCCAGTATTCTTGCCTGGAAAATCCCACGGATGGAAGAGTCTGGTAGGCTACAGTCCATGGGGTCCCAAAGAGTCGGACATGACTGAGCAACTTCACCTTATCAACTTACCTATTCCAAATTAGAGAGGAGTTATAGAAAGTTGAACCAGTAACTCAATACTAAGTCAGCTTACTGTTGATTCTGCTGTGTTTAGGCCCCATACCTACTAACTCACCTCCTAAATTATTTTGTGTCCCAAGGTCCTTACAAGGTCCAGTTCTAATATCTGGGGCTGTGTCTCACCATGCCAACTCTACCCATCCACTTCTTCCTTACCTCATGCCTGAGTATCTAGTTCTAGATGTACTTTAGGTAATTTTGGTTCCTTGGTAAGAGTTGATAAAAGTTCAGTTTCTGAAAGTGATTCTAAAAGGAAATCTCTATACATAATGCCAGGCAATTTTGCAACATAAATAAATTTTTCTCAGGCTTGGGAACCTAGAAGCTACTTCTTTTAAAGTCAGTCTCTCTAATAACCTCAGGTTAGAGATCTATTATCCTATTAAATACCCTGCTTATTTAACTTATATGCAGAATACAGCATGAGAAACGCTGGGCTGGAAGAAGCACAAGCTGGAATCAAGATTGCCGGGAGAAATATCAATAACCTCAGATATGCAGATGACACCACCCTTATGGCAGAAAGTGAAGAAGAACTAAAGAACCTCTTGACTAAAGTGAAAGAGGGGAGTGGAAAAGTTGGCTTAAAGCTCAACATTCAGAAAACTAAGATCATAGCATCCAGTCCCATCACTTCATGGCAAAAATGGGGAAACAATGGCAAATTTTATTTTCTTGGGCTCCAAAATCACTGCAGATGGTGACTGTGGCCATGAAATTAAAAGACATTTGCTCCTTGAAAAAAAAGTTATGACCAACCTAGATAGCCTATTAAAAGGCAGAGACATTATTTTGCCAACAAAGGTTCATCTAGTCAAAGCTATGGTTTTTCCAGTAGTCACATATGGATGTGAGAGTTGGACTATCAAGAAAGCTGAGTGCCGAGGAACTGATGCTTTTGAACTGTGGTGTTTGGAACACTCTTGAGAGTCCCTTGGACTGCAAGGAGATCCAACCAGTCCATCCTAAAGGAAATCAGTCCTGAATATTCATTGGAAGGACTGATTTTGAAGCTGAAACTCCAATACTTTGGCCACCTGATGCGAAGAACTGACTTATTGGAAAAGACCCTGATGCTGGAAAAGATTGAAGATGGGAGGAGAAGGGGATGACAGAGGATGAGATGGTTGGATGGCATCACCAACTCAATGACGTGAGTATGAGTCAACTCCAGGAGTTGGTGATCAAGAGGGAGGCCTGGCATGCTGCTGTCCATGGAGTTGCAAAGAGCCAGACACAACTGAGCTGAACTGCACTGATCCTATTAAATAGCAGCCATCTTTCAGTGCATAGACATCAGGTAATGAATAGGTCTAAGAATGACTACCTTGTGCCAGATAATCACAGAAAAAATTTCATTCAGTCTTTCATTTATTCAATTAACAAAAGTCACTCAATTATTTAAACATTTGTTGAGTACCTATAGTATGTTGAACATTATGCTAATAATCCAAGGCTACTTGGCCTGGCAGAATCCCTTTCCCTGGTGGCTAAGATGGTAAATGTGGGAGACCTGGGTTGGGAAGATCTTCTGGAGGAGGGCATGGCAACCCACTCCAGTATTCTTGCCTGGAGAAGCCCATGGACTAGGAGTCTGGAGGGCTACAGTCCATAAATCACAAAGAGTCAGATATGACTGAGCAACTAAGCACAGCACACATAATATAAGCAAAGAGAAGCTCCCCAAAAATGGTACTCCCTATTCCTACAAAGCTTACATGCTACTTTGGAGGACTGACATTAATCAAAGGGTCATAGAAACAAACGTACAATTGAAAGTATTTTGTGCTAAAAGAGAGGAGACATATGTCATGAGAGAGTATTAAGTTTGGCAGCATTCTAAAATGATCCCCTAAATTCCCCTAGTGCATATGCCCTTATAATAAGCTCCCTTTGAGCATATTATGGTCTGAATGTGTAAATATAATGGGAATCACTCTTATGTTAAAGTTACTAGTCAACTTGGGTTCATAAAAAAGAGATTAACTATGTGTGTCTGAGTGGGCCTGGTCTAATTAGAGGAGTCTTTAAAAGAAGGTGAAGCATCAGAAATATCCATTCCTGTTGCCCTGGAAGAAAGAAACCAGCCATGTTACGACCTCCCTATGAGAGTTGTGTGCCGGAGAACTGCAGACTGCCTCTGGGAGCTTACAGCAGTCGCTGGTCAATAGCTAACAAGAAAAGGAGCCTCAGTCATACAACCTCAGGGTAATGAATTCTACCAACAGCCAGTGAGCCTAGAAGAGGATCCTAGGTCCCAAATAAGAATAGCAGCCCAGCCAATCTCTTGATTTTAGTCTTGTGACACAGGAGCAAAAGATTCAGCTAAACCATGTGCACACTCCTAACATAGGAAAACTGTGAGATAATAAACTTGTGTAACTTTAAGTAACTAAATTTGTGGTGTTTTTTGTTTGTTAGTTTGTTTGTTTTTGCATCAATAGAAACACAAGTATAAGTATATAGCATATAGAGTTGACCTAGTCAGAGAAGGAGTATCTTCCCCTTTATGGGGAAGGGATGTTTGATCTAAGATCTTAGAAATAAGTATAATTTAACCAGAAGAGAGCTGCCGATGGGAGGCGGGGAGTGGCAGGGAAATCAGACATAGAGGATTTTTATTTAGAATCTTTAGAAGGCTTCAGGTTAAAAGGAGCATGACAATTAGAGATACAGACATCTAGAGTAGTAAATAAGAGGGATATGATAGAAATGGGGCTGGAAAGCACAATGGAGTGAATAAATAAGACTTTGAAGACCATGTTGAGTGAAGATTTTATTTCCAGCAATTGAAATATTGTCCATATATTTTCAGGGGGTATCTCTTTTACTGTAGAGTTCTGTCCCAGGGATCTCCAGTAGCAGCTCTACAGCTTTCAAGGAGCTCTTGAAAGCATGGACTCTGCTATTCAGAGGACATAGAGTCATCCTAATCTGCCCATGATCTTTCACTGGACATCTAGAATGATCTACCATTTAGACTTATTTGGAGAGCATAGACTACTTGAGCATTTCCATGTGTCAAGTTTTTAAATGAGTTAAGAATTAGAAGGGGAGGGGAGGGTAATAGGGGTAAAGAACAGAGAAGAAGAAAGAAGAAATTATCCATATGCCCGGGAATGGAATATACTTCAACTCTAAAATCCTAATCTAGGGTTTTCTCAACTCCCCTGCTGAAAGAATAGGGCCTATTTAAGTATAACTCCAGGGCTTCCCAGGAGGCAATAGTGGTAAAGAATCTGCCTGCCAGTGCAGGAGACCCAGAAGATGTGTGTTCCATCCCTGGATTGTGAAGATGCCCTAGAGAAGGAAATGGCAACCCACTCCAGTATACTTGCCTGGAAAATCCCAAGGACAGAGGAGCCTGGTGGGCTACAGTCCATGGGGTCATAAAAGAGTGGACGCACTGAGCAGATGAACAACAACAAGCATAACTCAGGGCTTCCCAGGTGGTGCTACCGGTAAAGAATCTGTCTGCCAATGCAGGGGCTGCAAGAGATGCGGGTTTGATCCCTGGGTGGGGAAGCTCCTTTGGAGAAGGAAATGGCAACCCATTTTTCCAAGAGTAGACAAGTTTCTGTAACTTCCACCCATACTTTACCTTTTGAATTGAGAGTCAGCAAAGGAAGTTCTCAAATATATATTTAGCCAATTTTTCACCATATATGAAAAGATTATTTTTCTCATTTTTTCCCATGTAATATAAAATTCATCTGGTTTATCTGCAGATATTTCATTTAAAAATAAGGGAAGTTTTACATTTGAATCCCTTTAAGAAATCCACCCTTGAAGAAGTCCACACAGGAACTTCCCTGCTGGTCCAGTGGTTATGGCTACACACTTCCACTCTAGGGGGCACAGGTTTCATCCTTGTTGAGGGAACTAAAATCTCACATCCCACATGGCCAAAATGGAAAAAGAAGTCTACACGTTGTTTGACTTATTAAAGTCAAACAAACATCTAAAGTTACTATAAAGAAAGTATTTCTCAGGTTTCCATTGTCTACAAGGGAAACTTTCATTCTTAAACACTTTTAAAGGTGACTGATAAAGTATAATACAAATTACATAAGCTATGGTTCACTAGATTCAGCAATTCCATATTATATAGAAATTTAATCAATCTTTCAGGGGTTGCCGACATATCACAGTAGGAGGTACTTTTGACCTTTCATGGAAAGGTAAGCAAGATGAGGTACTGAACTGCATATTTCTGTGGGTTTGTTGGATTTTGAATAATTGTCTTTTTCAGAATTTCTGGCTAAATTTGAGCCCTCCTATTTGGTAATTCATGCTGATTTACATATGAAAAGCAAAACCTGCAATTTACCTATTTGAATCAAACAGTTACCTTTATTCAAACCTAAATTTTTTCTTTCTCTGCCTCAAAAAAGGTGGATAATAAGTAAAGGAGAGCATGCAAAGCTACATACAGCACATTAAAATCATCCCCTTCACAGCCCTTAAATGCTTCCCTCACAGTCCTGGTTAATAGTGACTGTCAAAATGTAATTGTTAATACTGGTCCTTTTCAATCTCAAAACTGTGCCAATTTGAATGATAAATTATATGTTCACCCTAGTCAAGTATGGCATCATGTCTAGGAAAGTAAGCTCAATACATCAATCTAGTCATCACTATCCTATATTGTGTGAGCAAGCATAGAGAAGGGTTACACCTTCGACTTCAATATGGGGCTCAAGACAGCGCAATATACGGCTCTAAAAAAGGAGAGAATTCTATGAAAGAGATACAGGATAGTTTAGATTTGAATCTAAAACCCAATAACCCTGTAAATAAAAATTATTAAACTTTTTTATGAATAAAAATAAGTATGGAGTAGGAAATGACAACTCACTCCCGTATTCTTACATGGACAATCCCATGGACAGAGGAGCTTGGCAGCAACCAGGAGGTTGCAGAGTTGGACACAACTGAGTAACTGAGCACACACACATGAATAAAAATAAAATAAAAATGTCATAGGCAATCTAGTCCTATGATTCATATGTAGAATTGTGTTCTTTTTCTTCACTCTTCAGGTTTTAGTATTCAGAATTTAAAGAAAATGAAACTTAGTGCTCAAGTAGTCAGAAGCTGTTATTTGACAAATGAGAAAGTGAAGCCCCAAAGAGGGCAATGATTTCCCCTAGATACCTTACCTGTCTCCTGAGAAACCTGTATGTAGGCCATGAAACAACAATTAAACTATGGCGCAATGAATTAAACAGATACAGAACAATGGACTGGTTCAAAATTGAGAAAGAAGTATGTCAGGGCTATATATTGTCACCCTGCTTATTTAACTTATCTGCAGAGTACATCATGTGAAAAGGCTGGATGAATTACAAGATGGAATCAAGATTACCATGAGAAATATCAACAACCTCAAATATGCAGATGATACCACTCTAATGGAAGAAAGCAAAGAGGAACTAAAAATCCTCTTAGTGAAAGTGAAAGGGGAGAGTAAAAAAGTTGGCTTAAAACTCAACATTCAAAAAACTAAGGTCATGGCATTTGGTTCCATCACTTCAGAGCAAATAGAATGGGGAAAAGTGGAAACAGTAACAGATTTTATTTTAAAATAAAATTTTATTTTATTAAAATCACTGTGGACAGTGACTGTAGCCATGAACTTTAAAAAATGCATGCCTTACCTCAAGAAACAAGAAAAAAGTCAAATAAATAACCTAACCCTACACCTAAAGCAACTAGAAAAGGAAGAAATGAAGAACCCCAGGGTTAGTAGAAGGAAAGAAATCTTAAAAATTAGGGCAGAAATAAATGCAAAAGAAACAAAAGAGACCATAGCAAAAATCAACAAAGCCAAAAGCTGGTTCTTTGAAAGGATAAATAAAATTGACAAACCATTAGCCAGACTCATCAAGAAACAAAGGGAGAAAAATCAAATCAATAAAATTAGAAATGAAAATGGAGAGATCACAACAGACAACACAGAAATACAAAGGATCATGAGACTACTATCAACAATTATATGCCTATAAAATGGACAATGTGGAAGAAATGGACAAATTCTTAGAAAAGTACAACTTTCCAAAACTGGACCAGAAAGAAATAGAAAATCTTAACAGACCCATCACAAGCACGGAAATTGAAACTGTAATCAAAAATCTTCCAGCAAACAAAAGCCCAGGTCTAGATGGCTTCACAGCTGAATTCTACCAAAAATTTAGAGAACAGCTAACACCTATCCTGCTCAAACTCTTCCAGAAAATTGCAGAGGACGGTAAACTTCCAAACTCATTCTATGAGGCCACCATCACCCTAATACCAAAACCTGACAAAGATCCCACAAAAAAAGAAAACTACAGGCCAATATCACTCATGAACATAGACACAAAAATCCTTAACAAAATTCTAGCAATCAGAATCCAACAACACATTAAAAAGATCATACACCATGACCAAGTGGGCTTTATCCCAGGGATGCAAGGGTTCTTCAATATCCACAAATCAATCAATGTTATACACCACATTAACAAATTGAAAAACAAAAACCATATGATTATCTCAATAGATGCAGAGAAAGCCTTTGACAAAATTCAATATTCATTTATGATAAGAACTCTCCAGAAAGCAGGAATAGAAGGCACATACCTCAACATAATAAAAGCTATATATGACAAACCCACAGCAAACATTATCCTCAATGGTGAAAAATTGAAAGCATTTCCTCTAAAGTCAGGAACAAGACAAGGGTGCCCACTTTCACCATTACTATTCAACATAGTTTTGGAAGTTTTGGCCACAGCAATCAGAGCAGAAAAAGAAATAAAAGGAATCCAAATTGGAAAAGAAGAAGTAAAACTCTCACTGTTTGCAGATGACATGATCCTCTACATAGAAAACCCTAAAGACTCCACCAGAAAATTACTAGAACTAATCAATGATTATAGCAAAGTTGCAGGATATAAAATCAACACACAGAAATCCCTTGCATACCTATACACTAATAATGAGAAAACTGAAAGAGAAATTAAGGAAACAATACCATTCACCATTGCAACGGAAAGAATAAAATACTTAGGAATATATCTACCTAAAGAAACTAAAGACCTATATATAGAAAACTATAAAACACTGGTGAAAGAAATCAAAGAGGACACTAATAGATGGAGAAATATACCATGTTCATGGATTGGAAGAATCAATATAGTGAAAATGAGTATACTACCCAAATCAATTTATAGATTCAATGCAATCCCTATCAAGCTACCAATGGTATTCTTCACAGAGCTAGAACAAATAATTTCACAATTTGTATGGAAATACAAAAAACCTCAAATAGCCAAAGCTATCTTGAGAAAGAAGAATGGAACTGGAGGAATCAACCTACCTGACTTCAGGCTCTATTACAAAGCCACAGTTATCAAGACAGTATGGTACTGGCACAAAGACAGAAATATTGATCAATGGAACAAAATAGAAAGCCCAGAGATAAATCCACGCACATATGGACACCTTATCTTTGACAAAGGAGGCAAGAACATACAATGGATTAAAGACAATCTCTTTAACAAGTGGTGCTGGGAAAACTGGTCAACCACTTGTAAAAGAATGAAACTAGAACACTTTCTAACACCATACACAAAAATAAACTCAAAATGGATTAAAGATCTCAACGTAAGACCAGAAACTATAAAACTCCTAGAGGAGAACATAGGCAAAACACTCTCTGACATACATCACAGCAGGATCCTCTATGACCCACCTCCCAGAATATTGGAAATAAAAGCAAAAATAAACAAATGGGACCTAATTAAACTTAAAAGCTTCTGCACAACAAAGGAAACTATTAGCAAGGTGAAAAGGCAGCCTTCAGAATGGGAGAAAATAATAGCAAATGAAGCAACGGACAAACAACTAATCTCAAAAATATACAAGCAACTCCTACAGCTCAACTCCAGAAAAATAAATGACCCAATCAAAAAATGGGCCAAAGAACTAAATAGACATTTCTCCAAAGAAGACATACAGATGGCTAACAAACACATGAAAAGATGCTCAACATCACTCATTATCAGAGAAATGCAAATCAAAACCACAATGAGGTACCACTTCACTCCAGTCAGAATGGCTGCAATCCATAAGTCTACAAGCAATAAATGCTAGAGAGGGTGTGGAGAAAAGGGAACTCTCTTACACTGTTGGTGGGAATGCAAACTAGTACAGCCACTATGGAGAACAGTGTGGAGATTCCTTAAAAAACTGGAAATAGAACTGCCTTATGATCCAGCAATCCCACTGCTGGGCATACACACTGAGGAAACCAGAAGGGAAAGAGACATGTGTACCCCAATGTTCATCGCAGCACTGGTTATAATAGCCAGGACATGGAAGCAACCTAGATGCCCATCAGCAGATGAATGGATAAGAAAGCTGTGGTAATATACACAATGGAGTATTACTCAGCCATTAAAAAGAATACATTTGAATCAGTTCTAATGAGATGGATGAAACTGGAACCTATTATACAGAGTGAAGTAAGCCAGAAAGAAAAACACCAATACAGTATACTAACGCATATATATGGAATTTAGAAAGATGGTAACAATAACCCTGTGTACGAGACAGCAAAAGAGACACCAATGTATAGATCAGTCTTATGGACTCTGTAGGAGAGGGAGAGGGTGGGGAGATTTGGGAGAAAGGCATTGAAACATGTATAATATCATGTATGAAACGAGTTGCCAGTCCAGGTTCGATGCACAGTACGGGATGCTTGGGGCTGGTGCACTGGGACGACCCAGAGGGAGGGTAGGGGAGGGAGGAGGGAGGAGGGTTCAGGATGGGGAACACGGGTATACCTGTGGCGGATTCATTTCGATATTTGGCAAAACTAATACAATATTGTAAAGTTTAAAAATAAAATCAAATTTAAAAAATAAATAAATAAATAAAAAATGCATGCCTTTTGGAAGGAAAACTATGACAACCCCAGACAGCATATTAAAAAACAGAGATATCACTTTGCCAACAAAAGTGCATATAGTCAAAGCTATGGCTTTTCCCAAAGCCTTTGACTATGCGGATCACAATAAACTGTGGAAAATTCTGAAAGAAACGGGAATACCAGGCCACCTGACCTGTCTCTTAAGAAACATATGTGCAGGTCAGGAAGCAACAGTTAGAACTGGACATGGAACAACAGACTGGTTCCAAATAGGAAAAGGAGTACGTCAAGGCTGTATATTGTCATCCTGCTTATTTAACTTATATGCAGAGTACATTATGAGAAATGCTGGACTGCAAGAAGCACAACATGGAATCAAGATTGCCAGGAGAAATATCAATAACCTCAGATATGCAGATGACGCCATCCTTATGGCAGAAAGTGAAGAGGAACTCAAACGCCTCTTGATGAAAGTGGGAAGAGGAGAGTGAAAAAGTTGGCTTAAAGCTCAACATTTATAAAACTAAGATTATGGCATCTGGTCCCATCACTTCATGGGAAATAGATGGGGAAACAGTGGAAACAGTGTCAGACTTTATTTTTTGGGGCTCCAAAATCACGGCAGATGGTGACTGCAGCCATGAAATTAAAAGACGCTTACTCCTTGGAAGAAAAGTTATGACCAACCTAGATAGTGTATTGAAAAGCAGAGACATTACTTTGCCAACAAAGGTCCGTCTAGTCAAGGCTATGGTTTTTCCAGTGGTCATGTATGGATGTGAGAGTTGGACTGTGAAGAAAGCTGAGCACAGAAGAATTGATGCTTTTGAACTGTGGTGTTGGAGAAGACTTGAGAGTCCTTTGGACTGCAAGGAAATCCAACCAGTCCATTCTGAAGGAGATCAGCCCTGTGATTTCTTTGGAAGAAATGATGCTAAAGCTGAAACTCCAGTACTTTGGCCACCTCATGCAAAGAGTTGACTCATTGGGAAAGACTCTGATGCTGGGAGGGATTGGGGGCAGGAGGAGAAAGGGATGACAGAGGATGAGATGGCTGGATGGCATCACTGACTCGACGGACGTGTCTTTGAGTGAACTCCGGGAGATGGTGATGGACAGGAAGGCCTGGTGTGCTGCGATTCATGGGATCGCAAAGAGTCGGACACGACTGAGCGACTGAACTGAACTGAACTGACGGCTTTTCCCATCAGTCATGTACAGATGTGAGAGATGAACCATTAATAAGGCTGAGCACTGAAGAATTGGTGGTTTCAAATTGTGGTGCTGGAGAAGACTCTTAAGAGTGTCTTGGACAGCAAAGAGATCAAACAAGTCAATCCTAAAGGAAATCAACCCTGCATATTCACTGGAAGGATGATGCTGAAGCTGAAGCTGAAGCTCCACTACTTTGGCCACCTGATATGAAGAACTGACTCATTGGAAAAGATCCTGTTGCTGGGAAAGTTAAGGGCAGGAAGAGAAAGGTGAGACAGAAGATGAGACAGTTAGATAGTGTCACTAACTCAATGGACATGAGTCTGAGCAACCTCCGGGAGATAGTAAACTATTTGAGAAACAGAGCATGAAATTAAGTTATATCCCTTTTGCAACAACAAAACTATGAAATCATACACGTACTAACTAGAGAAGCCCGATGCACTGCAGTCCATGGGGTTGAAAGAGTTGGATACAACTGAGCCACTAAAAAACAACTAGTTTATTGACTGGGACAGGAACCTACATACCTTGGCTCTCAATAAACAGCTGTTTCTGATTCTGCACTCTATCTCCTGTCGTACAACTCAGATTCCCTCTAGAACTGCCAAAAATTGAGTATTTTTATAAAAAATAATTTTCTAACTTATATATGTCCAAGTTTTAAGGCTATATGTCAGTTATCTGGACTTTATTGTAGCTCTAGGCACTGCCTTCATAACAAGAAGACATTGCAATGTGTGATTTAAATGTAGGATTTTCATTAATGTTAAATAATATTAGTTTGTAAATAAACCTACAACTTCAAAGCACCTTTTTAATTCCTGCTATTCAAATGCATCAGCACTTGAAAATATATCATATACAAAGAAGTTATGTTCTCTCTGAATACAACATTGAAATAAACAATTAGGAAATGCATTGTACTAGCTAAAAGCACTCAAATGTGAAATCACTGTGGCTGGTTTTCAGATTTTATTTTGGAAGTCACGCAGACATTAATATCCATTAAGCTAATTGTTTGTTAGGGATGAGATCATTTACAAATAGACCTGCCCATCTGTAAATTGGCAGAAATTAAATTTTTAATATCTGTGTTTTAAATAAGCTTCTGCACATCAAAGGAAACTATTAGCAAGGTGAAAAGACAGCCTTCAGAATGGGAGAAAATAATAGCAAATGAAGCAACCGACAAACAACTAATCTCAAAAATATACAAGCAACTCCTACAGCTCAACTCCAGAAAAATAAACGACCCAATCAAAAAATGGGCCAAAGAACTAAATAGACATTTCTCCAAAGAAGACATACAGATGGCTAACAAACACATGAAAAGATGCTCAACATCACTCATTATCAGAGAAATGCAAATCAAAACCACTATGAGGTACCATTTCACACCAGTCAGAATGGCTGCGATCCAAAAGTCTACAAATTATAAATGCTGGAGAGGGTGTGGAGAAAAGGGAACCCTCTTACACTGTTGGTGGGAATGCAACCTAGTACAGCCACTATGGAGAACAGTGTGGAGATTCCTTAAAAAACTGGAAATAGAACTGCCTTATGATCCAGCAATCCCACTGCTAGGCATACACACTGAGGAAACCAGAAGGGAAAGAGACACGTGTACCCCAATGTTCATCGCAGCACTGTTTATAATAGCCAGGACATGGAAGCAACCTAGATGTCCATCAGCAGATGAATGGATAAGAAAGCTGTGGTACATATACACAATGGAGTATTACTCAGCCATTAAAAAGAATACATTTGAATCAGTTCTAATGAGGTGGATGAAACTGGAGCCTATCATACAGAGTGAAGTAAGCCAGAAGGAAAAACATAAATACAGTATACTAACGCATGTATATGGAATTTAGAAAGATGGTAACAATAACTCTGTATACGAGACAGCAAAAGAGACACTGATGTATAGAACAGTCTTATGGACTCTGTGGGAGAGGGAGAGGGTGGGAAGATTTGGGAGAATGGCATTGAAACATGTAAAATATCATGTAGGAAACGAGTTGCCAATCCAGGTTCGATGCACGATGCTGGATGCTTGGGGCTGGTGCACTGGACGGCCCAGAGGGATGGTATGGGGAGGGAGGAGGGAGGAGGGTTCGGGATGGGGAACACATGTATACCTGTGGCGGAGTCATTATGATATTTGACAAAACTAATACAATTATGTAAAGTTTAAAAATAAAATAAAATTAGAAAAAAAAAAAATAAAAATAAATATGAGTTCAAACTCATTACCTTATAAGTTTTCTCTAGTTAAAAAATAATAGTATAATTTTTATACTTATGCTTTAACTAAATAATTGTGCATATTTTTAATACTCCCACTTGGGAAATTTTGAGTGCACTATTTCAAATTCACCTGAAGTACAGTATAGTCTAAGAACAGTTCTATACATGGGCTTTAACATATCCCCTTCTCTTTTTCATATTCTCGATGCTAAGTAACAGGAGAGAAATCGACTAGTTTTCTTGGGCAAGTCTTCATGAGAAATCTTTTTTTTTAATTGAAGTATAGTCGACTTACAATACTACATTAGTTATGGGTATACAACATAGTTCGTGAGCAATGTATTAAATATTGAGGAGAAATTTAAATCCAGGGAACTTCTCAGAAAAAAAGCTATTGTCATATGACTTGAATATCTAAGTTCTAAACCTTTCATATTTACCAGTGTTAAATTTGGAGAACTACTATTTGGCTGGCATGATGGCATTTGCTCACAGCATTAAAAACTATTTGAGAAACAGAGCATGAAATTAATTTGTATCCCTTTTGCAACAATAAGTAAGTAAAACTATGAAATCATACATGTACTAACACAGCAGCCATCATACTAACTTTCTTAGCTATAAACATATCCCCTGCCACTTGAAAACTATAAATTTGAGTTTTCAAATACTAATAGCTTTTACATAATTATATCAGGTATTACTCTTCATATGCTGAAAAACAACATTCTGATGCCAAGTTTTACTCGGGGTCTTTCCTTGAAAATATAATCTGGTACCAAACCAAGATAAAGAAGAAATTTGAATTCTAGTTCAAGTTTTATTCAAAATCTATAAGACCTGACATTTGTTACTCTTTCAGAATAACAGAATTCCTGTCTGTTCAAAGCAAAATTGTCTCTAATCTTTGGTTATAGAGTTATAAAGAAACAGGAATTGTTTTAATATATGTGAAGCACTTAAGAGTTCGTAGGCAAAATGCAAAATACATAAACACTGAATTATACACACTAGGTATTATTCATGATTCATGTTGTCATGACCTAAAGAAAACTTTCCAAGATTTGAGAAAGTTTATTGCCTATTCTTATTTCACCTAATTGTACTAGTAGGACATATACTTCAACAAGGAAAGTTTCCTTGACACTAAGGACAGGTTTTTAATCTCAAAGAATCAATACTTGGGGGTATTTCAATTCTGATATCAAAGTCAGATAGAGAAGTGGGCACATTCACAGGTTAAAAGGCAAGAGAATGCCATTTGGTAGTCATCCAAATTTTACATAATTTTAAATATCTTCTTATTATAAAGATAGTATATATACCATGTGAAAGTGTTAGTTCCTCAGTCATGTCCAACTCTTTGCAACCCCATGGACTGTAGCCCGCCAGACTCTTCTGTCCATGGAATTTTCCAGGCAGGAATACTGGAGTGGGTAGCCAATTCCTTCTCCAGGGGATCTTCCTGGCCCAGGGACCGAACCCAAGTCTCCTGCATTGGCAGGCAGATTTTTTACCATCTGAGCCTTCAAGGAAGCCCCATATAGCATATTCAGCATTACAAACATTCATATATTTTGTAAAACATGCATTATCTCATTTAGACGTTAATGTGAAAGGATAGCAATTATTATGTTCCCGATTTAACAGAAGAGGAAACGGAGACTTAGAAATTTGAGATTTAAAAACATAAATCATCCTTATGATCCAGCAATCCCACTGCTGGGCATACACACTGAGGAAATAAGAATTGAAAGAGACACATGTACCCCATTGTTCATCACAGCACTGTTTATAATAGCCAGGACATGGAAGCAACCTAGATGTCCATCAGCAGATGAATGGATAAGAAAGCTGTGGTACATACACACAATGGAGTATTACTCAGCCATTAAAAAGAATACATTTGAATCAGTTCTAATGAGGTGGATGAAACTGGACCCTATTATACAGAGTGAAGTAAGCCAGAAAGAAAAAGACCAATACAGTGTACTAACGCATATATATGGAATTTAGAAAGATGGTAACAATAACCCTGTATATGAGACAGCAAAAGAGACGCTGATGTATAGAACAGTCTTTTGGACTCTGTGGGAGAGGGCGAGGGTGAGATGATTTGGGAGAATGGCACTGAAACATGTATAATATCATATATGAAATGAGTCACCAGTCCAGGTTTGATGCACGATACTGGATGCTTGGGGCTGGTGCACTGGGATGACCCAGAGGGATGGTATGGGGAGGGAGGAGGGAGGAGGGTTCGGATTCATGTTGCTATATGGCAAAACCAATACAATATTGTAAAGTTAAAATAAAATAAAATAAATTTTAAAAATAAATAAAAATAAAACCATAAATCAAATAATAGATAATTACACACCAGAACTTATAATTAAACAGAGTCTTGGTGAATAAGAGAGTTACCAAACCACGAATCATATCTCACTGGAAGCAAGCATTAGATAAAGTGTGAATTAATGTATGTATATATGTATTTGTGAATGATAGTCAGAGTCTCTCTATCCTTCCATTTTATTATCCAAAAATAAGATTAACAATACAAACCCCAGTAAATTGCTAATTTAACAAATATTATCTGAATACCTACTATGCCAGGTGCTATGTTAGCAACTTGAAATACAATGGTGAGTGGGATCTATGCTGTTCAAAGTTACTAACCATACATAACTATCTAAATTTTAATTTTAATAGATTAGAATTAAACAAAGCTAAAATGTCTTCAGTCATGCTAACTACACTACAAGGGCTCAATAGCCACATGTCATTCATGGCTACCATACTGAATAATGCAGAATGTTAGAGAATGTTTCTATTACTGAAGAAATACCAGTGTACAGTACTGAACCAGATAGCTGTTAATACCTATCTTCCTGAAGCTTGCATTTTAGTGGGGAAGACAGATAACAATTATTCAAATAATTTTATTATAACAGAAAACTAAGAGCATGGCATCTGGTCCCATCACTTCATGGCAAATAGATGGGGAAACAGTGGAAACAGTGGCTGACTTTTTTTTTCTGGGCTCCAGAATCACTGCACATGGTGGTTGCAGCCATGAAATTAAAAGATGCTTACTCCTTGGAAGGAAAGTTATAACCAACCTAGACAGCATATTAAAAAGTAGAGACATTACTTTGCTTACAAAGGTCCATCAGGTCAAGGCTATGGTTTTTCCAGTGGTCATGTATGGATGTGAGAGTTGGACTATGAAGAAAGCTGAATGCTGAAGAATTGATGCTTTTGAACTGTGGTGTTGGAGAAGACTCTTGAGTGTCCCTTGGACTGCAAGGATATCCAACCAGTCCATCCTAAAGGAGATCAGTCCTGAGTGTTCATTGGAAGGACTGATGTTGAAGCTGAAACTCCAGTACTTTGGCCACCTCATGCAAAGAGTTGACTCATTGGAAAAGACTCTGATGCTGGGAGGGATTGGGGGCAGGAGGAGAAGGGGACGACAGAAGATGAGACGGCTGGATGGCATCACTGACTCGATGGACGTGAGTCTCAGTGAACTCCGGGAGTTGGTGATGGACAGGGAGACCTGGCGTGCTGCGATTCATGGGGTCACAAAGAGTCGGACACGACTGAGTGACTGATCTGATCTGATCTGATCTGATCTGAACCAGAGAAAATGGTGGGGAGATTTCTGAGCGAATTGCTAAGACATGTGTGCAAGCTCTAAGAAAGGAGAGTCTGGGGAGAAGTGAAGTGACTGGGGCACGAGAAGTGTGGGAGCAGGTGCCTAGTGATCTGAGCAGGTTCAAAGAGGAGTTACTAAAAGGTTTAAAGGAGAAGAACAGTACATCTGATTGATGTTTTTAGAAATATTACTCTGGCTGTAAGACACAGAGTGAACTGGTAGGAGAGCTTGACAGATGGAACCCTAAAGACAAGTTTATTATGATATTAGGGCAAGAAGTTAGCAAACTTTGTGGCTTAGTCTAACTCTATATTGTTATTGCTGTTGTTGCTCAGTCTCCCAGTCTGGGCTCTTTGCGATCCCATGGACTGCAGCATGCCAGGTCTCCCTGTCCCTCACCATCTCCTAGAGTTTGCCCAAATTCAGGTTCATTGCATCGGTGATGCTGACTCTATATTAGTGTGCACCCGTGGCGGATTCATGTTGATGTATGGCAAAACCAATACAATATTGTATAGTAATTAGCCTCCAATTAAAATAAATAAATTTATATTAAAAAAAATTAAATAACCTGAAATAAATTTTCTGTGGCAATTTACCTGAAGATCCATTTGCCAAGCAACCAATTCACCAAATTTACCATGTTTATCAATTAACTTCTCAGAGAACATTATATCTTTTCAAAGGATTAGATATGAAGTCAGCAACAGAAATTCTCAGACTGCTTTCATGGTGGTCAAAAGAATATCATCCACCAGCTGTCACAAAAGCAGCTTCTTGGACTCAGAAGCAACTTCTTTATCATTTAACCTGGCGCTGTGTGTACTCAGTAGCTCAGTCACGTACAACTCCTTGAGATCCCATGAACTGGAGCCTGCCAGGCCCCTAGGTGCCACTTTAAGAGAGCAAACCTTAGCCATATGCAGATGAATATCTGTCATGCTGCCTCAAGGACTCAGGAGCCAGAATAAACCTTGAAGTTTCTAGAATTGTTTGTTTGCTTTTGCTATTCTAAAGAAAAAAAAACTAAACAAAAAACATCATTGTTCTGCATATTTTAATGGTTTTGGTCATTTAGTAGTTCTAACTGAAATCCTCTGAGTGAGGCTGTGAAGAATAGGAGGAAAGGATAGCAATAGCCTTTACCTGAGAACTGAATACCTGCCAAATATTGGAATAGTTTGCTCTACCTCCTGGTGAAAACTGCCCACTGAAAGACAGGGAGGAGAAATGATGGAGGAGTTAACTAATAAAATATTTTACTTCATTATGTAGGTTAGGGTTGTAGGGTAGTCAATTCATTACTAGTTTCTATGGCATAAGACAGTTTTCTTCTGGGTGAAAAAGGCAGTATTAATATACAAGTCAGTAAATAAGCAATTTAAGTTCACAGCACAGAGCTGAATCCTGATTGATGATTTTTCAAATAGCCTATGGTAATAATTATGACTCTGAGTAATGAGAGGAAAAAATCATAATTTTTGGATAAGTTTTGTAAACTTTCTCAACCTGGAAATGCAAGCATTAACTATCAAGATCACTGATAGACTTTCAGTTCATTTTTTAGTACAAAAGTAGATTTTTATTAAGTTAATTTGCACTATATTTACAACAACTAACCAGAGTTTAAATGGAAAAATAAAGCCAAATTAAAACACTGAGCCATTGCCTTTGTTTTCCAAGGAGGAGAAGGAAAAAAATTCTCAAACATTTAGAAACAGTAAAGCACTTAAAAATTAATACTGCCAATCTTTAATCTATTTACTTGACACATTCAAGATTGCAATTAAAGAAGCTCAATAAATCCATAATAGACACAGTAAAGGATTAAAAGTGACATTCTACCCATGAGCTTTCTTTTAGATAGTTAAAAAAAAAAAAAAGGAAAATATGATAAAGGCTTCATTTTGCTTTCACTGATAGTCACTTTCTGAGCTTTTGAGAACCAGAACATTAGCATTCATAATTGTTTGGAGTGTATCTTACAGCTCAGCACTACAAAGTACCTCTTCCTATTGCCAAGGAAAAAATGGTTAATAAGAGGTTAAATTAAGAAGATCCAGTATTAATTTATCCTGGCAGGCCACCATGGCCTTGCCCATTTCTGCTTCTCTTGGTTCCCTGGAGCACCCTGCACAACATTAGGCATATGGCAGGTACTTAAGGAAAATGTGTTGTTTCAACTACCGTACCCTGGAAGGTAGTACTTATAATAGTGTATCTTAATAATGAGTCCAAACACTTGCTCCTCCTATATTGAGACAAGTAAAATTTTGCCCTTAGGTTTTAATGGCTCTAAAACCTAGAAAAGGCCAAAGCTGTTATGAAATGTATCAGATAATACCTTTACCCCAGGCTCTAGCTACATTTCCATAAATGTTCCCTATCTTTCCATCAAGATTCTGCCAAGAATCTCTTAGCTTCACTAGATGTGTCTAATTTACCATTTCAGTACCAAGATCAAGCAGTAATTTTCAAGGATGAAAACAACATAATAATATTTTAAAGAACAATGTACACTTTATAATTTAATCCAATACAAAAATTGTTGAGAACTTCAGGGATTAAATTGAATGGTGACTTGATCTAGTGATGTCTACAGTTCTACCAAGGACTAATGCCAACCATTTTCAGATTTCACTCAATTAACTTAGCACAATTATTTAGGATTCACAAAGAAATTGAAATTAGTTCCCCAGGGACGTTAAGCCAAACCATTTTTTGACCAAATGGTGCAGGCTACAACAAGAATCTAAGAAGAAAGTGCAAAGAATATTTAATGTAATACAGAATCAAAGAGGCCAGTGCTCATCTCTCTGTTGTCAAATGGAAACTTAGATTATTGCTCAAGATTATCTTAACAGAGGATTAGTAATGAGACTTACACAAGTGGCAGATTCATTGTGTGCCTTATGATGAATCTAAATTCAGTGTGCCACCACCTGTAAACTTGAGCAATAGATTTCTTTTTTTTTTTAATGACCTGGAAAGAATCTAACAGGCTATCCTTGGGGAACTAACACTTTTTGAACTAATTAATCACCGGATGCCACCACTGCTCCACTCCACTGAATACAAAAATCAACTATTGGGCAATAAAGAAAAAATTCTCTAGAAAAGAAAGTGTTGATATATGACTACTGAAGAGCAAACTATTCTGCAAACAACATTTATAAGCCATCTTCAAAATCTTCATTTAAAAAGCAGAAAAAGATCAGTAATATTTCTGTAAATGAATGGATTCTAACACTGAAACTAATTTAACCATTTTAATTTCCTTTGAAAGAAACATGGATCAAGAGTAGCTAGCTAATGAACACTAAGAATATTCAAAAGAAAAGGTATTTTATAGTAGCTAAAGTCCTGGACTGGACTGAACTTCAAAGCAGACTGATTTGCATTTGGGGCCTGAAAATTAACCAACTTTATGACTCTGGACAATTTACTTCAGCTCTGTTTCTCAGTCTCTCCAGGTATGAAATGAGAAGGTTAAACTATATGATCTATAAGATCCCCTCCAGTCCTAACCTTGTATGAAATGTCAACACTTTTAGAACTATTTTTTCCTTCACATCCATACAGCTTTGTCAATATGTAGGCCACTACAGAAGGATTATGGTTTGGAATCAGCATTTACAATCAATGAACTTTCATTATTACTTCCCTAAGTATCTCTGAATCCTGGCACGGTTTATTCTTTCACATACATTAATAACAAACAAGGCAAACTTTATGAGACCAAGCAAGAATTAGGAAGTTGTGACTGACCAGAGACAAATATCAAACTAAGGATACTTTGAATATATCATTACATTTTCTTGAGGCTTCAAATCATAATGCATTTTTCTTATTCACTATATTTTTCTGATCTTTTATTATCTTCAGAATACTAATATAGGTTTTAAAACGGAGAGGCAACAAAAATTGTACAATTTGTTACAAGAACCTGTGAAATAACAACTCAAATTCTTGTTCAACTATTCACTAATGGAAGCTACGTGAGAGTTGCAGTACGATGAGTACACTAGGTACAAAAATCTCAAAACGCCTGTTAACAGAGCAATTGGATATAAAATCCATGTGCATAACAATCATTTTCTGCAAAGAAGACCATGAATAAGGAGAACACAAAATGAAAGTCTACCTTAAACATTACAGTGCATTCAGAAGACATATGATGAACTTTACTTGTAACAACAAAATAACTAACATTCTTTGATATCTTATCATGAATTTCTAAGAAATAAATTTTGTATTATAAAGGCTGGAGAGCTCTCATTTTCTGCATTCCCTCAAATCTAGAATATCAGATACAAATTAACTGTTACCAATTAGATGCATGATACCTGAATTCAGTGCTTACTTAAGTGGGACAGAGGCTTAACACAAAAGATAACAAATTTTTCTGGGTCAGATCTAGTAGCTATAATGTGACTCTGGAGTCTACAGTTCTGGCAATAAACTTGGTGTCTCAGCTTCCTGATTTAAACTAAATTAAAGTGGCAGAACTGTTCTGCAACATCATTCTGGGAGTCTCCCTGGAAGCTTGGTCTAGCTTCTAATCCTTCCAGAATTTCAACATTTGTAAGTACCTAATACCTTGTATTTATTTTTGCTTAGCATAGCTAAAGTGGTTTCTGCTATCAGCAACTTGATCCTTGACTAATACAGATTGCTATCAGAAATAATTGTAGCTAAAACATTCAAAGATAGACATCTAAGTTTGCTTAAAAGAAGTAAGAACCTGCCTGCTGAAAAGAGTTCAATATTGGTAAATCATGGTCTCCAGCAATAAAACAGATACCTCAGTTACCACCTATGGTCACTTGGAATGAAGAACTTATCAAAGGCACAACTATTATAAAATAAGTGGCAGTTTCTGAAACAGTGTATGATGAGCATAAGAATACAATGAGGGTCAGGTAGATCAGTTGCTCATAACTACATGGAAAACTTTTAAGAAGAAAAATAGCAGAGTCTAACATAAAGTCTTTATTTAAGCCATAAGAAGGAAACAAAGAGTTTCTCTGACTGCCTTAAGAAAAGTCTCTCATTCCTATTGTCACAGGATTGATTAGTTAAAAATCAAAATAAGATTCTTTAGTTGCTAAATTACAACAAAGCCTTGTATTTCTTATGTTAACATAGAAGCTAGCTTTAAAAAGAACAGAACCTCAAAATTTTGGTAACAATTGAGAAAGGTGACAATTAGGATCTTTGAAGTATCACTGACATACAACACCCCCCAAATCCCATCAGCCTACTGAGTTAACAGGATTCATCTTGCATTAAGAACTGGTACTGACCCCACTTGAGTCTACTAACTTGTAAAGGGAAGGCAATACTGCCCATGCCACATCCAGATCCAAATCAAATGCCAGCCTGTCATCAGTTACTTATCTGATACCTAAATACAATGGTGACCTAAAATAATTTGGGTTGCTTGCTAGATTTCATCTTGCTAGATGACAGAAGGAATGAAAGATTTTTTTTTTTAAGTTAGAAGGAATTGATCACATGTGACTACCTCTAATTTCTCCCAGGCCAGACCATACTACCTTTACAAAAACATTAAATAAATTGTCAAAGGAGCACCAATATCCTCAGAAAATATTGTCATAACTGTCCTCTGAAGGCAGGGGGTAAGGCGGAACACATTGCCAATAAAATGGGTTCCTTAATTTCAGTGTACATGATAAAATCTGAGGGGTGGCAGAGAATTAACTACATGAGGCAAGGAGAATACAGATACCATTATAGGTATGAGAGCTAGAGGGACCATAGAGTGAACTTTGATAACAACTAATTAACCACAGGGTTCCTACAACTAATAAACAGTCTTATTTTTTCTGTATAATGAAAACCTCTAGGTATGGTGAAGAGAGGCCTGACTGAGTCAGCCTAATAGAAAACTAAAACCTATCACTTAGAAGGCCAGGTACTGATATGGAAGAACCTACAATGTATCACCTCCCAGTTTTCCTCAAAGTACCTGCAGCCATTTACTACAGTGACCATACACTGAGCAAAGAGAAACACTAAGACCTCTTGAAGATTTTTAACGTGGGCTCTGAGTCCATCCTAAAGGAAATCCTAAAGGATATCAGTCCTGAATATTCACTGGAAGGACTGATGCTGAAGCTGAAACTCCAATACTTTGGCCACCTGATGCAAAGAACTGACTCATATGAAAAGACCCTGATGCTGGGAAAGATTGAAGGTGGGAGGAGAAGGAGATGACAGAGGATGAGATGGTTGGATGGCATCACCGACTCAATGGACATGAGTTTGAGTAAACTATGGGAGTTGGTGATGGACAGGGAGGCCTTGTGTGCTGCAGTCCATGGGGTCGCAAAGAGTCAGACACAACTGAGCTGAACTAAACTGAGCTAAAATCAATATGGGGGGAGGGGCACTGCAATCCTCTAATCAGAGAAGAGGCTCATGATAGTCACGTGACAAATGAAGTTTTGGCTCAAGTCTACATCTAATTCAGTCCAGTATATCTACAGACTCACTCTGTAGCTATTTCTCAATTCCATTAGTAGATAGTAGAATAAACATTCTTGATAGCTAGCAAAATCCCAATAACTGTTTCCTGATTTATGGATTGAGAGATGTTATGAGTCACAGTAGATGTGGTAACCACCCTGCAGGATGGTAACCACCTGCAAGACAGTAACCACCTTGCAAGATGGTAACCACTCAGTTACCTCTGCCTCCTTATATTCACAGCCTTGTATAGCATCCTCTCACATTGCACCAAGGTTACTCTGTTTTACCAGCAGACTGTCATTGCAAAGCTAGGTAACAAAAGACATGGTGGCTCCTACTTTCTTCTTCTCTTATATCACTTGCTCAGAGGGAGCCAGCTACCATGTTATAAGAAAACCCAGTCTATGGTGAAGCTCATTTGACAGGGAGCTAAGGCCTTCTGCCAATAGCCATGAGAGCGAGCCATCATAGAACTAGACTCTGCTGATTTCCTGGCTGCATGAGAGACTACCTAGCTGAACATCTGACTTAAGAAATCTGTTCTTAATTCTCGCTATGCATCAAATTTACCTTTTAAAACTACACATGACCCTGGCTCAGATTCCAAAGAGTTTAGTAAATGATCTGGGGTAGGGCTTAGCCATATGTAATGAAAAGAAAACAAAAGATTCTGGTTTTGACCAGGATTTTGAATCACTATTGTATTTGACTTATATTTCATCTTGTCCCAATTTTTAGTTTTTGTTGTATTATTCTTGTATCTTACCTCATTATAAATTAAAGCCATCTTCTTCTACTTCTGCTTCATTGACTACGCTAAAGCCTTTGACTGTGTGGATCACAACAAACTGCAGAAAATTCTTCAAGAGGTGGGAATACCAGACCACCTTCCCTGCTTCCTGAGAAACCTGTATGCAGGTCAAGAAACAAAAATTAGAACCAAACATTGAACGGACTGATTTAAAATTGGGAAAAGAGTACGTCAAGGCTGTATATTGTTTATATATTATTGTATATTGTATATATATAGTATATGTATATATAATTGTATTTATTGTTTAACTTATATACAGAGTTCATCATGCAAAATGTCAGGCTGGATGAAGCACAAGCTGGAATCAAGATTGAAGGGAGAAATATCAATAATCTCAGATATGCAGATGACACCACCCTTATGGCAGAAAACAGGGAGGAACTAAAGAGCCTTTTGATAAAAGTGAAAGAGGAGAGTGAAAAAGCTAGCTTAAAACTCAACATTCAAAAAACTAAGATCATGGCATCCAGTCCCATCACTTCATGGCAAATAGATGGGGAAACAATGGAAACAGTGAGAGACTTTATTTTCTTGGGCTCCAAAAACACTGCAGATGGTGACTAAGCTATGAAATTAAAAGATGCTCACTCCTTGGAAGAAAAGCTATGATCAACTTAGACAGCATATAAAAAGTAGAGACATTACTTTGCCAACAAAGGTCCATCTAGTCAAAGCTATGATTTTTACAGTAGTCATCTATGGATGTGAGATATGAACCATAAAGAAGGCTAAGCAACAAAGAATTGATGCTTTTGAATTGTGGTGTTGGATAAGACTCCTGAGAGTCCCTTAGACTCCAAGGAAGTCAAACCAGTCAATCCTAAAAGAAATCAATCCTGGATATTCATTGGAAGGACTATTGCTGAAGCTGAAGCTTTAGTACTTTGGCCACCTGATGCGAAGAGCTGACTCATTAGAAAAGACTCTGATGCTGGGAAAGATTGAGGGCAGGAGAAGGGGACAACAAAGGACGAGATGATTGGATGCCTTCACTGACTCGATGAATATGATTTGAGCAAGCTCTGAGAGATGGTGAAGGACAGGGAAGCCTGGCGTGCTGCAGTCCATGGGGTTGTGAAGAGGCAGACACAACTGAGTGACTGAACAACAACATGTTAAAATAAGACAAGAAATCAGTCATAAATAAACAAACCACTAAATCATTTTATTGTACAAGAGAAAGTCCTCAGAGCCACACCCAAGATGACACAAGGGATATAATCCTATTTTCTATTTATTTTTCCTCTCATCCTCCAAACATTCTCCTTTGGGTTAAAAAAGAACCTAAATTAAAGTTAAAGTATGACTTGAAATGAGTTTGAACAAACTCCAGGAAACAGTGAAGGACAGGGAAGCCTGGTGTGCTGCAGTCCATGGGGTCTCAAAGAGTTGGACGTGACTTAGCAACTGAACAACCACCATGATTTTAATGGACAAAGATTACGTGTGGGCAGCCTGAATGGCCAGTAGAGAGACAAAAGCACAGAAGCTCTTTGCTCTGATTTTGCAGTTTTGTTCATATGTTTTGGATTCAGGTGTCTCTCTGCACCTGGAAAGAAGGGTGCCATTTTCTCTGCCATGCTGTCATTAGGAAAAGTTGCCCAACTACAAGAAAGAGACAGTTATCACAAATCTCTGCAATTTGTGATTTTGAGATTGCTACCCAATCTCAAACTCCTGTAATATATGACAGGTTCAATGAGTGATATTTGGGAAACCCAGATTTGGATGCTATTCCACAAATATCCTGTTGCAGGTGAGGACACCAATAATTCCCAATCTAGTTTAAAAGGGTATCACCTAATTCCATCACCAGCTATACTTTGTGACATGTAATAGAATTAGAAAAAAGCTTTAATCAGAGGTTAGAGTTTGATTAGAGTTTGAGACATGCAAAAGAAAAAGGGTTACCTAATCACTGAGTATGAATAAAGCAAGGATCATAAACTGCTCTAAGCAAGAAAATGAGGCCTAGAGATTTAGCTATGAGTGCTTTATCAAATTCCCTTTCGCATATGATACTGCTTTCTCTGAGGTAGTCAGTGTCCTAACCCAACTCTCCATCCTCTAGAAGGTTGGAACCCCATTTTGGCAGACCTTCACTGGTTGGACAGAGCTCATGTTCTTAATTCATCCATTTCCATTCTTTAGTTTCACAAATTTTTCTGTATAATATTCCCTCAGCAATTTCCATTGAAGTTGGAAATTGAAATTTGCTTATGCTGTTACCTTCCCATAAGATACCTTCATTTGATCAGAGATCTTCAAACCCTTGAGACAAAGGAATAATTAACTGTAGAAATTTCTAGAACCAAGAGACGTAGAACATGCATGAGTTTAATTATGTCGTATAAGGTAGTTACAGAGTACAGAGGAGATATTTTTTAAAAATATATTCTGTCATTCAAACGACGGCAAACTCTGGTATCTACTCTACTATCGCCCCCTTTGGGAGGGAAGAATGTATTGGGAAGGTTTTCACATTTTTCCATTAGATGTTACCCAGCTTTAACTTAAATATCTCCAGTTAGAGAGATCTCAGTAATTACCAGTGCGACTTATTCTTTGAACAACACTATAAATTAGTAAAGCTTCATGTTCAGGTTAAACCAGACTACCTGAATTTTCTATACGTTGATCCAAATCTTGCCCTCTGAGTGATAGAGATGAAGTCATATTATTCTTCTTTCTGACAAAATTTCAAATATTGAACAAACATAGTGGTTTATACATTCCAGACTAAACATCTCCAAATCCTTCAAATCTTCCTGCTAAGACATAATTGTATGCCTCTTACAACCCTAGGTGTTCTTGAATATGCTATGGTTCAATGTTTCCCTGGGTCTCAGAGTTTGTTTTCTTAAAAACAAATTCTAGGCCCCACTCACATAGATTATGATCCAGTAATTCTGGGGTAGACTTGGAAATTTTAATTTTTAATTTTCTCCCAATAAATTCTGATACAAATCAGTGCCCTGGATTATTAATATGGTCCTCAGAACAAAGTCATAACTCTAGTTGAAGGCTAACCAGTCCAAAAAGCAAACCAAAAAAAAAAAAAAAAAGATTTATGATCTCTCTGACTTCAAATATCATTGATAGAATTGATAGAGTGTATCAACTATTGTTAGAGTATAAGATTGCATCATAATTATTAGTATCACCCATTTTCAATATACAGCAAATAAAATATCTAAGCGGTTTCTATTCCATCATCCTATGATTATGCCATCGTTGCACAGTTCGACCAGGTACACTGCTGATAAGTAACCACTCTCATTTTTATAGCCTCTCAGCTGTATTTTAGTTTTAGATTTTTCAAATAAAGAAATGTTCAAATCAGGAAAAGCAGACCCTCAGGTAAGAAATGTGTCTTAGCCAGTTTGGACTCATACCAAAATACTTAGACCATTCTTAAGCAACAGAAATGTATTTTCTCACAGTTCTAAAGGCTGGAAATGTGAGACTAGGGTGCCAGCATGGTTGAATTCTAGTGAGAGTTCTCTTCTTGGCTTGCAGACATCTACTTTCTTGGTGTGTGTTCACAAGGCCCTCCCTGCGTGTGTGTGTGTGTGTGTGTGTGTGTGTGTGTGTGTGTAAAAGAGTGAGAGAGCAAGCTCTCTGGAGTCTCTTCTTTTAATAGCAATCCATGAGGACCCTAATCTGATGACTTCACCTAAACCTAATCAACTCCCAAAGGCCCCATCTCCAAATACTACCACATTAGAGCACAAGGCTCCAACATATGAATTTTAGAAAGATACATCAGTCCACTGCCAAGTATAAACTTACTCATAATTTGTGCTTCATAATATTATGCATGGTATAACATAGGAAACAACAATGTTCAGTCTATTCCCTCTCACGACTCTTTTCCTCCAATTTTTAAATTAAGGCTCAAATTCACCAATGTCAAATAAGCTTCTAGGATCAGCTCTGCTTCTCCTCTACTCATATATACATTCAATAAATACTTGAATTGGTTTTGGGTACTAATATGTAGTATGCATTTTCCAAAGGTAAAAATCCTTTAGTAAATCTCTACAATACTAGGTTTTATAGACTTCATGTGGTAGGTGATCAATGAATAAGAAATTACTCAAATGAAGCTAGTAACTTTTTCGATTAGGTTATTTTCAACTTCAGTTTAGTTCAGTTCAGTTGCTCAGTTGTGTCCAACTCTTTGCGACCCCATGAATTGCAGCACGCCAGGCCTCTCTGTCCATCACCAACTCCCAGAGTTCACTCAGACTCACGTCCATCGAGTCAGTGATGCCATCCAGCCATCTCATCCTCTGTCGTCCCCTTCTCCTCCTGCCCCCAATCCCTCCCAGCATCAGAGTCTTTTCCAATGAGTCAACTCTTCGCATGAGGTGGCCAAAGTACTGGAGTTTCAGCTTTAGCATCATCATTCCTTCCAGTGAACACCCAGGACTGATCTCCTTTAGAATGGACTGGTTGGATCTCCTTGCAGTCCAAGGGACGCTCAAGAGTGTTCTCCAACACCACAGTTCAAAAGCATCAATTCTTCAGTGCTCAGCTTTCTTCACAGTCCAACTCTCACATCCATATATGACCACTGGAAAAACCATAGCCTTGACTAGATGGCAACTTAGCTTCTTTCAAAAAATTTTTATTAAGGATTTATTAGATGCCTAGCACTGTACTAAATACTGCAGATAAGCAATGAATAAAATATACATGCCTTCCTTTATATCTCTTTTATAGAGCTGAAAGCCTACATAAGGAGGGGGGTTATAAATTGAACATATAATCACAGAGATAAATGTTTAATTAAAATTGTGATAGAAATTGTGAAGGAAAAAGTATAATGACAGATTATATTGGGGGCATAGATGAAGATTCAGGGAAGACTTCTTTGGGAAAGACATTTTAGGAAAGACCTGAGTCATGAACAAGCAATAGCTAAGAGAGAGGCAAATTCCAAACAGAATAGGACAGGAAAAGATCCCAAAGCAGAAGCTCAGCCAGACCCTTTGGTCTGAAAAAGGATATATGACTAAAGTGAAAGGGAAGGTGGAACATGTTGAGGCTGGAGAGTTACACAGGGATTGGGTTATACATGAAATAGAAATCCAAATAGATGCTTTTGGATTTATTCTAAATGTATTTCATACACATCGAAGAGCTATAGCAGGGAGTGCTGCATTTTTAGAAGCTCATTCAGGGCACTACATATATGCAAAATATGATGATGGGAGACAAGAAGAAATACAGAATCAGTTTGGAAGTGTCCATGGTAGACAGTTCAGGAGAGAAAAGATATTTGCTTAGACTAAATGATGAGAGTAGATATTTGAAGAAGTAGGCAGTTTATAATATATTTTAGAGATACATTCCAAAAGAATCAAAAGCAGGGTATAGTGTTTGACACACATTTGCTTTACTAAAATGTCTACAAACGTATGCATTTTTCATAACTGCTAAGACTCATCAAGAAATTTTCATGCCTAAGTGCTCCTTTACCTTTTTCTAATTATTCATTTCAAGTAGAGGCTAGATTTGCTTAACTTTGCACAATAACCATCACAGCAAGCTACCCATATTATGGTCTCTTCAATTCACTTGATAATGTTCTAACAAGATTTGGGGGTTCTTAGCAAGTCAGAATTATACACATTAAAGGACAGTGCCATAAGAGACAAACTTTTAATTCAGTTCAAAAGAATGAATCTGACGTTCTCTTTAAATGTCATTTTTTTCATAAAAGCTATTATTAGAGTTCGGAATGTGAACCATACAAAATTAGCCTCAAATACAGGCTTCTGGCAAACACTAATATCCCTAACCTCAGTGAAACAAATCTCTTAATTTGCAATGATAATATAACTTCTCTCTAACATTGTAATAGGTTTCTATACGAAACATATTCAGTTGTGTCTGACTCTTTGAGACCCCATGGACAATAGCCCACCAGGCTCCTCTGTCCATAGAATTCTTCAGGCAAGAATATTGGAGTGGATAGCCATTCCCTTCTCTGGGGGATCTTCCTGACCCAGGGATCGAACCTGAGTCTCCTGCACTGCAGGCAGATTCTTTAAAATCTGAGCCATCAGGGAAGCCCTAAGAAACACACAGAATTTCCAAATATATACAGGATATATGGGATAAGCTTACAAAATAAAAATAAATAGATTCTTGCTGTTGCTGCTAAGTTGCTTCAGTCGTGTCCGACTCTGTGTGACCCCATATACGGGCAGCCCACCAGACTCCTCTGTCCCTGGAATTCTCCAGGCAAGAATACTGGAGTGGGTTGCCATTTCCTTCTTCAATGCATGCATGCATGCTAAGTCACTTCAGTCGTGCCTGACTCTGTGCGACCCCGTGGACAGCAGCCCACCAGGCTCCTCTGTCCATGGGCTTCTCCAGGCAAGAATACTGGAGTGGATTGTCAGTTCCTTCTCCTGACTAGATTCTTACTGCATTCAAATATGGAAATATGAAACTTCTAAACTGTATATTCAGGAAACACCACATGGGAAAAAATTAGTATTAAAATCATACAACATATTTTACATTTAAAAAATCACTCTAACTTTTCTCTCCTAGAATGTCAACTGAAAAAGAAACAAGCTGAGCTCATAGCTGCAGATTCTTTTCAATGTTTTCCTTTCTAGAAAAGGATCTATATTTTTAAAAATAAGGGGGTAAACCTAGTCAAGAGGAAAGAGAATCCAAAAGGATTTATATATATAAAGATCATATCTTCTCTATCAACCCGCATTCCTATTTCAACCTTGATCCTTTTCTTCATGGCCAATAAGCACTAACCTAGTGTAAAATAGTATAGGAAGAGTATGTGCATACATTGCAGATAAAATACAAGCTGCACCCATTTGGGGTGTTTTTATCATTAACTGCTGTTGCATAAACTGAACATACAATGAGCTGTGACATTGGATAAATCATTTGTTTCCACTTGTTATTGATGACATTTCATAACTCGTTTGGGGCTCGGCTTTGCCCCGTCACTCGTGAGTTATGAGGTCATCAATCATGACTGGGAATAAATGATTTATGTAAGGTGCCCTATTGTATATTTTAGGTAGAATATACAGTAAAACACACACTATTGATTTCTAATATTGTTGTATTATGTGTATCATGTGTGTTTGTGAGACTGTGGTCTTGTGTCACCACTAAGTATGAAATGTTAAAATAAAAAAACAAAAATGAAAAAAAGTAACATAAAAAGAAGTGTTAAATTATGAGAAGAGAAATGTACAGAAATGACTCAGAGAATTCCCATTTTTTATTAATGTCTTGCTAAAGCAATTTTAAAAGATCCTTGAATTAAAAACACACTGTCTCAAGGAAAAGGAGTTGTGCTTAAGGACATGAATTCAATATATAAGGTCATGATTAGGAAACAGAAAAGGATGGAGAAAAAGCCTTTGAATAGAGTATATGCCACCGTGGAGGAGGAAATGGTACCCACTCCAGTATTCCTGCCTGAAGAATCCCATGGACAGAGGAGCCCGCCAGGCAATAGTGCATGGGGTCGCAGAGTGCATGCTCTGGACATGCATGGGGTCACATGGGGTCGCACAGGACTGAGCGACCGAGCACACATGAACCCTGACTAACCTTTGGACACGCTGAGGACACAGTTCCCACTGAGGAATATTTTGTACTTGAACACTTGATAGGATCAATGTCTTAGTAACAAGAATATCATGGACATACGAAAAACTTCTTCCAGCCCTTTTTAGCAAGGAAAGAGGTAGAGTGCATACAAAAACCAAACTGATTCCTTTCATTGATGAAAGCTTAGCTCCTTTAACCATAACTCAGCCTGGGTTTGGAATAATCCACAAGCAAGTTTAATTACCATATTAATAGGAAATAAACATAAATTTATCAGGAAAATACTCATCCTTTCAAAAGGATATGGCATCTTAAGAAACTGGAAATTTTTTCTTTTGCTTCCTTCCTATTTCATCTGCCAACTGACTTTCCATTTCTTTTCCTGATGAGCTTAAAACTATAAACATGGTTTAAAAAAACAAAACTACAAGAAAATGCAAAGAATTTGAGGGAAGCAATCAAAAACATATTGAAAATCAAACCTAGAATAAGAGCATCAAAAATCCAGGAACTTTCAGCTATTTGCAATTACGAGAGTAATTGCTATTTTAACATGTTTTGCTTGTTCCAAAGAAACTCTGGTTCGTAAGCTGAAATTCAACGAGTTTAAATCACAGCAAAATCTTTCAGGAGATGATCAAGACTAAATATACAATCAAAACAACCTATTATCTACATATTTTAGTTGATTAAAAAAATAAGGTACTTCTCCAAGTAGTATTACACAGAAGTTGTTGACCAGTTAGTAAGAAAATAACTATTTAATCTGAAATATGAAGTATTTAGGTCAAATAAAAAGAAAAAAATTCTTTATCTTACAGGAAAATTGACATTATTGAGTATAGGTATAGAATTTTCTTTGGAAATTTTTAATAGTAATTTCATTTTTTAGAATGATTTAAATCTGTCCTAATCTAATGACCAAGGGTTATATTATAAATTCAAAATAACTTCTTATAATTCCTTTTGCTGCTTAATTCTGTGATGATGCTAATTAAAAGCACTGTTTTATAGAGCAACAGCATAAGAGGATTAGGGAATCTCAAAGTAACAGCTTGTTGCTTTAAGGATAAGTAAGGTGATATATGAGAAAATGAGTCAGATGTCCATGATCTAGCTAAAAGTCCTTAGTTTAAGTTCAATATTACTTAGAGATAGTTCGTTTTTAAATTTCTATTCTAGCTTTTTTTCCTTAAGTGCTCTTTTTAGGTATAAGAATTCTTAACCTGTGACCTTGAATAGGCTTTAAGGGAGTTCAAGAATTACCTAAAATTGTATTCAAAATTGTATATAATGAGCGCATATGCATGTTTCTGGGGAGAAAGCTTACAGCATTGCTAAAGCCTGACATGCTGCAGTCCATGGGGTCACAAAGAGTCAGACATGACTGAGCTACTGAACAACAACCAAACTTTATCAAGAGTCCAGGTCCAGAAACCACTTTTTAAAAAAAGACTAAACCCACTGTTTTTAAAGACTGTCATTCATAATCCAGTCTGTTATCTATCTTTCCAAATTGTTTACAAAATTAATTCCATTTTTTTTAACTTTTTTTCTCTTTCCCATGTCCTTAATTCATTTTGGTAACCGGTCAGAAGAAAGTATTAAACTCTGTGGCTAATTTTGCTCTTTCAAGTGCCTTTGGGTAAAACTTTCATTGTAAATTCTATAGTTTGCACTTGTCACATACACTATCTTCTTCTGTTGTGTGCAGATATCAAATAAATGTGATTTCCCTTCTCCCCCATGTATAATCAAAGAGTAGCTGCTACTTAAATGTGGCAACTCACATATGGAATCAGAACAGTCATTTAAGAAAAAAATCTTCTCCTCATCTAAAACTCAGGGTAAACCTTGCAACATTTTAATTGTAGATTTTACATTTTTAATGATAAAATGTGATGAGATGTGGGAAGATTATCATTTGCTATAAGGCGGCTACACAGAGAGGTACACAGTATAATTAGGACTCATCCTTGCACATTTGAACAGTAAGGGGTACATGATAAATTCAGAATATTTTTTAAAAGAAAGGGAGGAAGAGAGGGAAGAAAGGAAGGAGGGAAGCAAAAGAAACTGGTTATAAACCTTATTTAATCAGTTTAGAACTGTTTTAATGAGCTTGTTCCCCAAGCATTAGAAATGCTTATGGAACCACAACCTATATATTTGGTAGTGCACCAGGCTGGGTAGGAAGAGACTGGGGACTTAACCCCAGATCTGCTCCTGACTCATTGAGTAACCTCAAGCCAGTTAACCCATCTGTTGTTTTTCAGAAGGTGATGACTTGGAGACTGCCTAGCAATTGCTGTGCATTAATGGGGTGACAGTCAGAGGGAGATGCCTGGGGCAGGAGAGCTTCAGTCTAAAGAAATCAGCCTTTGCTGCTCTACCCAATCATGTCAGCACCAGCGCTCTTTGAGGGGGTTTCCTGCCATTGTTGCTCCCTGCTCCAGAACACCCCATGCTGCCAAAGACACTGCAGGAGGTCACCTTTAACAGACAACCTCATTTACAAATTTCCAGGCCACTAAATCAAATGAACCAGTGCAAGGGTGATTTTTTTAAGACTTCCAAAGAGATGCAGAGAAGAGATGCCTATCTTGGGAACAGAGAATTACAGCAGGAGTCTCACTTTGTGATGATTGGAAAAGAAAGTAGATCAGAAAGCAGCTTCTTAAGTTTGGGAATTATTTAGATTTTAAATTGTGTTTTGCTCTCCATCAAATTGGATTAGATTCCTTGAATCTTCCAAGACTTTGATCCAGCCCATTTCACATTTACAAATTAAAAGCAGCTTTAGCAGTGAAAATCATATAAGATACAACAAGCAAGCTTTGAGGGGCAGATGTAGCCTAAAGGCCCATCCACTTGTGCAGTGTCTCATACCAACATGTTTGTACTTTGAGAAAATATACTTAATTCGTATAATGATAAACATTCTTCAATAGAGAGGCATGCATTCATAAAATAGCTGCATACCTATATTCCTTTGTACTGTATCATTTTTCTGAATCCAACAATAAATGTATTTCATTGGAATTAAGAAAACCAAAATTACAAGGTATGAAAGTGTTTGTCAAACACAGATGAGTTAAAATGTTAACTAAATTTTGACCAAAGTTAAAATAAATGAGTTATCATGTATTTGATAACTTAGTATGTCCTTGACAACTGTAATCACCATAAATAATCATGTGGAAGTGAGAAACGCAAGGAAGAAGAGAGGTAAACATTCAAACTCTAGAATTTTAAGACAACGGTGAATTTGACTGGGCAAGAATTTTAAACAGAAAAACTCACTGATCACTCTGTGTGTGAGCAGAAAGTTTAATCCAAAATATTATCCATCCAAACTATAGAAACTAGACCAGGCATCCCTTAAGAAATAAAAGGATCACCAGCTATCCCCAAACAGAACCCTTCAGCACAATACACTCCAGCAACTTCTCAATGCTGCCATGTGTGTGCAAGGCTTTATCAATAGGGTTTTAAAAGCATTGCTATTCTCCAGATAGTGCTCACTACATGAACGCTAACATAAATCAAAAATACTAGTGTGTGTTCCCTGTAGTCACTGCTGCTTAATCCGCTTACTCCAGCCCTTCCCACCTTCACACAGGGTCGTCTCTCCATGTAACCAACATATTCCTCTTTCAAAAATCTTTTCTTTCATGAAGGTTTATAAATACCTTATTGATTTTCTACACGAGGCCAGTCAACTTCTAACTTCACAAAAAGAGTTGAATAAAGTGGCTGAACCCACTGCAGGTTCCCTCCCAACATAACTAAAGTACTGCTACCCAGTTAATTTTAGTTTTACTAACTGAGCTGGTTATAGAATAGTCATCATCAGTCTTGGAGCCCCCAAAGGGCAAAGATCTTCCTGTGCTCCTGCCTGACTACCAAGAGACAAAAGCATTGGCCAAAAAGCTACATGACTGGCTTGATTCTCTACCCAGTCTCAGTCCTACATGCTAGGAAGAAAAGAATCTTGATGCAGATTCGAAAATATTCATTTGATATTTGATTATTCTTTCAATAAATCAGTTACTCAAAAAAGTTTGTGTCATGTACCTTTTGCATTTTTAAGCATATTAGATTTAAGATTATATATATATAAATGTTTTGTCTCTGACTTCATATATGATTTTCCCATAATTTTTGAGAAAATATTTTATGTTTTTATTATTATAGGTTATTAAAATATTATGCTACTTCATAGTCTTAATTTTTATTTCATTTGTATCATTCCATCCATAATTTCTTCTTAGTCTCCACTGTCTTTAAACAAAATTGAGTTTTCAAAAATGATTTGCATCAGATTTTTCCTGCTTTACAAATTGAGTAGTATAAGGCAAAAGAATTACACACATTCCCTGGTGGCTCTGTGGTAAAGAACCCACCTGCAATGCAGGAGGTGCAGGAACTGTGAGTTTGATCCCTGGATCAAGAAGATCCCCTGGAGGAGAGCATGGCAACCCACTGCAGTATTCTTGCCTAGAGAATCCCACAGACAGAGGAGCCTGAAAGGCTGCAGTCCATAAGGTGGCACAGAGTCAGACACAACTGAAGTGACTTAGCACAGCAAATCATATGTGTGTGTGTGTATATATATATATATATATGTATTCCTTTGTACTGTATATATACATATATATATGCATGGTCTTTCCTTAACCAAATCAGAGAGGTGCTCAAGAACATCTCAAGGTGAAAATGGCTGGTGAAAGTCTATAACCTAGAAAAGACTTCAAACCAGATCTATTATTAACAAGATGTGGGCAATCTACTCACAGAGTTAGGGCCTGCATCCAACCATATATATGTATGTTGGATGTATATGTATACACACACACACACACACACACACACACACATATATATATATATAGGGAAGTAGTAAATGGGCTTACACCGTTGCAAAATTTCTACATTTTACTTAAAGTACTACAATATTAACCCTAATAAAACTGTGAAAAAATAATGATGCATATTATAATCTCTATTTTTGTTGTTGTTTAGTCACTAATTCGTGCTTGACTCTTTTGCAACCCCAGAGGAGCTTGCCAGGCTCCTCTGTCTATGGGATTTCCCAAGCAAGAATACTGGAGTGGGGTGCCATTTCCTTCTCCAGGATCTTCCTGACCTAGGGATTGAACCCACGTCTCCTGAATTGGTAGGTAGATTCTTTTACTACTGAGCCACCAGGGAAGCCCAATAATCCTTACGGTAACCATTAAATATATATGCGTGTGTATATTTATATATATATATGTATACATATATATCAGAGAAAGCAATGGCACCCCACTCCAGTACTCTTGCCTAGAGAATCCCATGGACAGAGGAGCCTGGTAGGCTGCAGTCCATGGGGTCGCTAAGAGTCGGGCACTACTGAGCGACTTCACTTTCACTTTTCACTTTCATGCTTTGGAGAAGGAAATGGCAACCCACTCTAGTGTTCTTGCCTGGAGAATCCCAGGGACAGTGGAGCCTGATGGGTTGCTGTCTCGGGTCGCACAGAGTCGGACACGACTGAAGCGACTTAGCAGCAGCAGCAGCAGCATACATATATATATATATATACACATATATATATATATACACACACACACATGTATATGTGTGTATATATATATATATATATATAGAAAGAGGGGAGAAGGCAATGGCACCCCATTCCAGTACTCTTGCCTGGAAAGTCCCATGGATGGAGGAGCCTGGTAGACTGCAGTCCATGGGGTCGCTAAGAGTCGGACACGACTGAGCGACTTCATTTTCACTTTCCACTTTCATGCATTGGAGAAGGAAATGGCAACCCACTCCAGTGTTCTTGCCTGGAGAATCCCATGGACAGAGAAGCCTGAGGCTGCAATCCACGGGGTTGCACAGAGTTGGACACGACTGAAGCAACTCAGCAGCAGCAGCAGCAGCAGCATATAGAAAGAGAGAGAATCTAAAATCATTTCTATACTTCAAATTTGAATCAGTTCTAATGAGGTGGATGAAACTGGAGCCTATTATACAGAGTGAAGTAAGCCAGAAAGAAAAACACCAATACAGTATAATAACGCATATATATGGAATTTAGAAAGATGGTAACAATAACCCTGTGTACGAGACAGCAAAAGAGACACTGATGTACAGATCAGTCTTATGGACTCAGTGGGAGAGGGAGAGGGTGGGGAGATTTGGGAGACTGGCATTGAAACATGTATAATATCATGTATGAAAAGAGTCGCCAGTCCAGGTTCGATGCACGATACTGGATGCTTGGGGCTAGTGCACTGGGACGACCCAGAGGGAGGGTATGGGGAGGGAGGAGGGAGGAGGGTTCAGGATGGGGAACACAGGTATACCTGTGGCAGATTCATTTCGATATTTGGCAAAACTAATACAATATTGTAAAGTTTAAAAATAAAATAAAATTAAAAAAAAAAAAGACAGCAAGAGAAAAACAGAGGAATGAAAATCAGAGGAAAAACAGAAAACAAATTTTTTTTAATTTTTTAATAACCTAAATACAAAGACATCAAGAATTACATTAAAGGTAAGCATATTAATAATTACAATTAGATACTAAAGATAGAATATGATTTTTTAAAGCAAGACACAAGTCTATGCAATCTATATGAGATGTATTTCAGATATTAAGACACAGATAGTTTAAAATTAAATAGGTGACTATAGGGAAAGAGCAAATTAGCCAAGATGGCGTGGTCAGACTCTCTTGCCCCATGGCCTCTCATTCTTGCCCCGCGTTTTGTAAATAATGATTATGTAACAGCTGAGATCACTTATAGCACTGTGCATGCGTGTCATGAGGTATGTGCTTGGTCATGGCTGGTGTGCGGTGCACCTGTATGAGCTTCACCATGAAAGCCCTGGCTGCTGCTGCACTGAGGCTACAATGGAGCAACTTCATGGTTATGTTATATGAGGTTATGTTATGGCTCTGTTATGGCTGCGCTGTGGTTATGTTATGGTTGCTGCTACTGCTGCTGCGTCAGCAGGAGAGAGGCTGTGTTATGGCTGCCATGCCAGCCAGGAGAGAATAAACATGTCTGCAGTTCCTACAGTTCCTCAAGTCTTCTTCCAGCCTCTTAGCTCATGGCTTGCCTACTCTGGGTTCAGCAGACAATGAAAACAGTGTGAACAGCAAGACAATTGGCAACACGAACAGGATCAGCAATACAACTGGCATAGTCAGCAGGATGAACAGCAATACAACAACAAAAGATATATCATTAAAACTGTAAGCATAAGGCTGGACTGGCCACCATAGCAGTTTTATTTAAACAGAAAACCTATATTCTGCAAAAAGGGGAGCATATGAGTAAACCAAGATTCATTCATATAATGGAATCAAATCAGATCAGATCAGATCAGTCGCTCAGTCATGTCCAACTCTTTGCGACCCCATGAATTGCAGCATGCCAGGCCTCCCTGTCCATCACCAACTCCCAGAGTTCACTGAGACTCATGTCCATCGAGTCAGTGATGCCATCCAGCCATCTCATCCTCTGTCATCCCCTTCTCCTCTTGCCCCCAATCCCTCCCAGCATATATAATGGAATACTACTTGGCAATAAAAGGAACTATTGATACACCCAACAGTATGGCTGTATCCTCAAAATATTATGCTGAATAAAAAAGTTTTACACAAAACAAGACATACTATGTGACTCCATTTATATTTCCTTACCAAACAGTAAAACTAATCTGAGGTGGAAAGTATCAGAACAGTACCTGTTAAAAGTTGCTTAGGGCAGGGACTACTGAGAAGGGACTTAAGGGAATTTTCCAGGGTGATGATAGTATTTTACAGCATGATCATGCAGATGGTTGGTTACACAGATAGATGCAAATGTCAAAACTCAAAGGAAGTACACTTAAGAACTGTGCATTTCATTCTATGTAAATTTTACATCAAAAGAAAGAATGTAAATAAGTATTGAACACTAATTAATGATATACATGATAGGTGTTCAGGGGAAAATGTACTGATGTCTGTAGTTTCATTTAAAAGGCATCAAAAAAATAAATGAAGAGTGTAGGATAGATGGATAGATGTGGGGCAGTTCAGTTCAGTCGCTCAGTTGTATCTAACTCTTTGCGACCCCATGAATTGCAGCACGCCAGGCCTCCCTGTCCATCACCATCTCCTGGAGTTCACTCAGACTCACGTCCATCAAGTCGGTGATGCCATCCAACCATCTCATCCTCTGTCATCCCCTTCTCCTTCTGCCCCCAATCCCTCCCAGCATCAGAGTCTTTTCCAGTGAGTCAACTCTTCGCATGAGGTGGCCAAAGTACTGGAGTTTCAGCTTTAGCATCATTCCTTCCAAAGAACACTCAGGGCTGATCTCCTTCAGAATGGACTGGTTGGATCTCCTTGCAGTCCAAGGGGCTCTTAAGAGTCTTCTCCAACACCACAGTTCATAAGCATCAATTCTTCGGCGCTCAGCTTCCTTCACAGCCCAACTCTCACATCCATACATGACCACTGGAAAAACCATAGCCTTGACTAGACGGACCTTTGTTGGCAAAGTAATGTCTCTGCTTTTCAATATGTTATCTAGGTTGGTCATAACTTTTCTTCCAAGGAGTAAGTGTCTTTTAATTTCATGGCTGCAGTCACCATCTGCAGTGATTTTGGAGCCAAAAAAAATAAAGTCTGATACTGTTTCCACTGTTTCCCCATCTATTTGCCATGAAGTGGTGGAACCGGATGCCATGATCTTCGTTTTCTGAATGTTGAGCTTTAAGCCAGCTTCTTCACTCTCCACTTTCACTTTCATCAAGAGGCTTTTGAGTTCCTCTTCACTTTCTGCCATAAGGGTGGTGTCGTCTGCATATCTGAGGTTATTGATACTTCTCCCGGCAATCTTGATTCCAGCTTGTGCTTCTTCCAGCCCAGCGTTTCTCATGATGTACTCTGCATAGAAGTTAAATAAGCAGGGTGACAATATACAGCCCTGATGCACTCCTTTTCCTATTTGGAACCAGTCTGTTGTTCCATGTCTATTTCTAACTTTTGTTTCCTGACCTGCATACAGGTTTCTCAAGAGGCAGGTCAGGCGGTCTGGTATTCCCATCTCTTTCAGAATTTTCCACAGTTTCTTGTGATCCACACAGTCAAAGGCTTTGGCATAGTCAATAAAGCAGAAATAGATGTTTTTCTGGAACTCTCTTGCTTTTTTGAGATGTGGGACAAAGCAATAGTAAAATGGTAATAGTAGCATCTAGATGGGACTTCCCAGGTGGCGCTAGGGGTAAAGAACCTGCGTTACCAACACAGGGGATGTAAAAGATGCAAGTTTGACCCCTGGATCAGGAAGATCCTCTGAAGCTGGAAATGGAGCAACCCACACCAGTATTCTTGCCTAGAAAAAGTCCATGGACAGGCCTGACAGGCTAGAGTCCATGGGGCCACAAAGAGTCAGACATGACTGAGTGACTGAACACACACACACACATACACACACAGCACCTAGATGTCAGTTATGTATATGGTGACCACCATAAGATTCTTTCTTTTCCATGTTTGAAATTTTCCTAAACAAAAGTTGTAAAATTACAGATTAAAAGAAAACTGGAAGGAAGAGAGAGGGGGAGGGATACAAAATCCTATCTAAATTGAGAGAGCTAAATCATATCTGATTACACTTTAAAGAGACAAAGTAGTCTGAAGCAAATAAAGCAAAACAGTATATTAAAGACACTAGTGTAGGATTAATAGGCATTAGTTTTTATTCTCTTTTGTCTCTTCTCCATGCTTGAAATAGCTCATAATTCAATTTTTTTATAAAACATAAGCAGAGTGAATGTAATGCAGAAAGGGCGATGGGCTGGGTTCTGAGACCTGGCGTTTTAGTCTCTGCTCAGGCTTTAGCTGGTTGTGAACCTGGCTCAAGAAATGAAATCTCTCTGGGCCTCAGTTTCCTCATTTATAAAATAAGAAAGCTGGACTGAATGATGCATAAGAGTTTCACCTTCATCTCTACAATTCTGTAAACTTTAAATATGTGAAAATAAACAAAAGTTCATTTTTTAGGAATTACCTCCTGAGAAATTGTTGTACGTTAGACAAATACTAAAAAAGTTAATTACACACGTAGTCAAAGAATAATTTTGTGAATGAGGGAATTATGACCTTTATGTCTTTACTCAATCTAAACCAAATAAAGTAATATATAAGTGGGGGGAATACATCACTAAAGATGTCAAAACCCAGAAAGAAAAGGGAGCAAAGTTTAATTTTTAAGACATGATTTCTACTATTTACTCTTCCAATAATTTGGAGTCTTGGGAATTGCATTTTAAGACTCAGTTTTTCATCTCTACAATATAGGGCTGCAAGTCAATGACCTTTAAGAATATTGCCAGTTCTAAGACTCTATGATTAGAATTGAGTTAAATATCAGTGAGTGTGTATTGCCAAACTTTTACCTATTCTCTTATAACCATTAATACCTCTACCTAAGCATCTTACTGAGGAAAAAAGCAAAGAATTTGCTGTAAAACCTTTGCTGAATAGTGTGTCATTTTTGGGGGGCCACAGCAGCGTACTACATTGTTAATCCCCACCACACAGCCACCCAGAATTGGTACTGCTAGTATATTACATGCAACGGACAAATTAATCTTCCAAAACTGTTGGGATTAAACTTTTCAGTGTAGCATTTAAGAATGCAGAGTATTCCTGGGGATCAAATAGCATGCTGTCATGTTGCCTATCATAACACCACCTCTTGACTGCTGATATCATAACCCAATATGTACACAGAAAGTAACAGTATACAGAAAAGGCATGCAGATATCATTTTAACTAGAAAAGACACAGGTCAAGGACAGGAATTGATGTATTAATGTCAATACTTACCTGCTACTTGACAATTCCCTAACCGTTTATTGAGTTTGTAACACAGTTTTTGGTTAACAGTAAGAACTGTTTTTCTGGCTACCAAAGAAACTTCTATCATCTTAAAAAACAAAAAACAAAATAAAAAAACAGAGAAAGGGGAGATTTCTGCACTCTTCAGTGCTTATCTATGCAACTAATCCCTTACATCTCCACAGTTATATTTAGGGAAGAAAAGGATAACTAAAAAGTAACAACTATGGCTACTTCTCAAAAAAAAAAAAAAGCATCTTTTCTTCCTTAGAGCATTGCTGTTCCAATCACTTCTTATTCTATGAACTTTCTATTTTAAATAAAAAATTACTAAATCCCACTTGGTATGGCAGCCTTTCTTAATGAAAGATGAGTGTTTTTATTTTTTTTTTCCAAATTTTTTCTTTCTTTTATTTGGTTTGATGAAAGTTAACTGTTTACATTTCCAAATGAATCCTTGTTTTCCCCTTAGGTGCTTATTGTTGTGTTTTGTTTTTTTTTTCCAACTATAATGTTTATTTTTTTTTAATTTTATTTTATTTTCAAACTCCACACAATTGTATTAGTTCTGCTAAACATCAAAATGAATCCATCACAGATACAAGATGAGTGTTTTTAATGTTTTTAAGATCATCTGCTGTCTCACAAATTGAAACGTATGTCCATGGAGAAATTTATCTTTTTAGACATATAATGTCATATTGAAACTTTAGCCTTTTAATTACATTGGGAGCAATTTCTTCTTTCTCTTCCTTTTCTCTTTACTACTTTCTTAGTTCCTTTTCCTTTCTTTTTACTTCTCGTTTTATTTTTCTATTTTCTTGTTCCTAACTTAAGTTTATCATTTCTCAGTGTCTTAACATGGTTAACACTTGTCTTCCTCAATGGAATCTAGCAGGAATATATTATATTGTGCAAAAAACAAACAAACAAACAAACAAAAAACCTTCTTGCAAGGAAGTTAAAGAGGAAATAAAAAGATCTGAAGGAACAAATCTATTTCTGTCATTATGTACCTGAAAGGAACCTGCCACCAGAAGAAAATCTATTTAGTTCTACAGTATCACTAATTATACATGAGTTTAGACAAGAATCCCTAATGTTCAAAGAAACTACATTATACCACAGAGTACAGATGTCTTTCATTTTTAAGAACTGACACAAGCTTCAGGTAGCCGTGGATTCCATTTGCACATTGTACACAATTGTTTTATGAAAGCTAAAAACCAAAGGCCCATGGAGAACTGACAGCAGCTACAGCCAACAGATGTACTTAAAGCTTTCAAGTTTTGCTTCATATTCTGCATGTGCATCTTTAGTTAATCTAAATGCATGTCCAAAACTCTTGAATGCATTTTCATTCCACTGTTTCTAAACCGCAAAAAAGACATACATTTAACAATAAACGTCAACTAGAATGGCCTAATAGGAAAATAGGAAAAAACGTCAAGTAAAATGCCCAAATAGGAAAAGGAGTATGTCAAGGCTGTATGTTGTCACCCTGCTTATTTAACTTTTATGCAGAGTACATCATGAGAAATGCTGGGCTGGAGGAAGCACAAGCTGGAATCAAGATTGCCAGGAGAAATATCAATAACCTCAGATATGCAGATGACACCACACTTATGGCAGAAAGAAGAACTAAAGGGCCTCTTGATGAAAGTGAAAAAGGAGAGTGAAAAAGTTGGCTTAAATCTCAACATTCAGAAAACTAAGATCATGGCATCCAGTCCCATCACTTCATGGGAAATAGATGGGGAAACAGTGGAAACAGTGGCTGACTTTATTTTTATGGGTTCCAAAATCACTGCAGATGGTTATTTCAGCCATGAAATTAAAAGACACTTACTCCTTGGAAGGAAAATTATGACCAACCTAGACAGCATATTAAAAAGCAGAGATATTACTTCGCCAACAAAGGTCCATCTAGTCAAGGCTATGGTTTTTCCAGTGGTCATGTATGGATGTGAGAGTTGGACTATAAAGAAAGTTGAGAGCTGAAGAATTGATGCTTTTGAACTGTGGTGTTGGAGAAGACTCTTGAGAGTCCCTTGGACTGCAAGGAGATCCAACCAGTCCATCCTAAAGGAGATCAGTCTTGGGTGTTCATTGGAAGGACTGATGTTGAAGCTGAAACTCCAGTACTTTGGCCACGTGATGTGAAGAGCTGACTCATTTGAAAAGACCCTGATGCTGGGAAAGATTGAGGGCAGGAGGAGAAGGGGACGAAAGAGGATGAGATGTTTGGATGGCATCACCAACTCGATGGACATGGGTTTGGGTAGACTCCGGGAGTTGGTGATGGACAGGGAGGCCTGGAGTGCTGCAGTTCATGGGGTCACAAAGAGTAGGACACGACTGAGCGACTGAACTGAACTGATAACAGCCCAGAGCAAAAATACCTTTTTTTCTTAGGGGCAAGCAGAGCTAAATTAGTTAGTTCTCCCAGAATCAGTGTGTAAAGGTATAAAAAAGAATGTTACCATTTCTGTGGGAAGGAGGAAGGGGGATGTATTCCCTGTGTTTCTCACAGTTTACTTTGTGGTTGGTTGGGCTTGGTAAGGTAGAGATGGAGAACAGCTTGAAGGCTTTTTCCCTAGGAAAATTCTAAAGGTCATAAGATTTCTGGATTATCCAGAAAAGATACGAAACTGTTGCCTATCTCCTAGCCCCATTTCTTACAGAAATATCCACTTTAAAGAAGAAAATCCTGGTTCCTCTATAATGGTAATATATAGGATATAGGTTCTGTTATCCTACACAGAGCTCCTCTAAACCCCTCTAAACTCAGATCAATATAATGGATATAATTGATTTATTCCATTACTTTCGAGTAAAAAAAGATAGGAGAATGTAGCAAAAAGAGGGGGCACTTAATGTGACTGGAGGGCCAGTGTCTTCCATAAACAGTTCCAAAATTGGAACAAACGAATCACCTGAAAGGAGCTAATTATGGATCTGGAAAAACAAGACCATTCTTAGAGACACACAGAATTAACAAGATAGATTGCCTGAAATGTTGTATCTTCATATGTTAAATTGAAACTATGCTGAATACTATTAATTAATAACAAGCTAAACAGAATACAACAGGAGCATTTACAGTCCAATTATATTATTAGTGAAATAATAAACTATTTCTTTGATGTCATAAAATGCTATTTTCCAAATATATGTATGCATTTTCCTGGTATATAACTATGTTTTCTAAAAAATTTATTTTATGAAACATGCTGTGAGAAGTGACTATTTATAGAAACTGTGTTTAAAAATTCTAAAGGCACAGGTTAATATATGATTTATATTCAAAAAATAAAGTTTAGTGAAAATACTATGCATATTGCCAAAGAAAAGGAACTCAAAACGGAAGAATTAAGCAGCCATTATATATGTATATAGATCTCCTACTGACCACATGCATGACTTCTCATTGCACATATAAAAAAATGGCATATATATATATATATATATATTCTCTTTTCCTTCTTATAAGCAAATAGAACAGAACTAGATATGAAATTCAATTTGCCTTGTCTTTCTAATCAGAGGTCAACTGATCCCTGAGGTATGTGGCTTTGCTCGCAACTGGCAACACAGAATAAAAGCACTTTTCAGACTCTCATCGGCAAGTACAATTTTGAACCCACAACTACTTCTCACAAATTAAAAACTGCATTCATAGAAATCTCATCTGTACTGAACTGCCCAAATTTTTCAGAGTCCCAGTATTTGTAACGAACTATCCCTGGATGGACTTCCCTGATGGCTCAGGCGGTAAAGAATCTGCCTGCAAAGCAGGAGACCCAGGTTCGATCCCTGGGTTGGGAAGATCCCCTGGAGAAGGAAATGGCTTCCACTCCAGTATTCTTGCCTGGAGAATCCTATGGACAGAGGAGCCTGGTGGGCTACAGTCTATGGGTCACAAAGAGCCAGACATGACTAACACTTTCACATTCACTATATCCCTGGATTAGGTTAGACCATCAGGCATTAGCTGAACCTTCTACTGACCACATGCATGACTTCTCACAATACACATATAACTAATTTGTCAATGACAATTGGGGAAAGATTCTAAGTTTGATGAGGACAAGGAATACACGTCTTGCTCACAACCATTTTCCACCTGCTGCAGTGCCAGATGATGCATAGGATGACTAGTGAATGAATGAACAACCTTAGACTTCCACTGACTTGCCTTACCAAAATGCTACATAACTAGCTTTCATCACACTAATGTGTGTGTTTACCAGAAGCTATGGTTAAGGGACATATTTCCCTGAATTATACAATGTTCTGTCTATGAATATCTAAGAGATAAATTCTCCATGAGACTATGTGCCTGGAATAGTAGCTTATCTCCTAAAAAATCACTTTATTCTCTTGATACTGAATATGTGCATCTTAGAATTGTTTCCATCTTTGTGTTAGATGTTAGAGAGCTGAGGCCTATATGTGTGACCCATGTCTATTCAGTAAATAGAGCTTCACTGTGGGCATTTGGTGCCATGCTGCTGCTGTTGCTGCTGCTGCTGCTGCTGCTGCTGCTGCTGCTAAGTCGCTTCAGTAGTGTCTGACTCTGTGCGACACCATAGACGGCAGCCCACCAGGCTCCCCCATCCCTGGGATTCTCCAGGCAAGAATACTGGAGTGGGTTGCCATTTCCTTCTCCAATGCATGAAAGTGAAAAGTGAAAGTGAAGTCGCTCAGTCGTGTCCAACTCTTCGCGACCCCATGGACTGCAGCCTACCAGGCTCCTCCGTCCATGGGATTTTCCAGGCAAGAGTACTGGAGTGGGGTGCCATTGCCTTAGTTACACTATATTCTCTACCCTTCCCTTCTCTGGCTTTCCCTTGGCTGATTTCCCTTGCTTAGTTTTAAATTTACATTATGTATCTCTGTAAGCCACCTTAATTTCTTTTGAATCAAGGTGGGACATAAATAAATGGATTTTTCCCTTATGTAGAAGTTATTAACTTTGCTGAAGAAGAGAAGGGGCAAAGGAAGACAAAATATAGACTTTGGCAATGTATGGCTGATTTTAAGAGACCTGAGGGATACCTTGTGAAGAGAAGATACTATTTCTATCCCACATTGTATAGTTTTGGTTTTATGTACAGCACAAGGCAATTGCACAATATCAACCTTTTTTATTGTTACATCAATTATTTGAATGCTACAAAATACTTAAAAATAAAAAACAAAGGAATATACCTGGACCAGATGAAGCTTTACTTTTACACATGGTTGGAACATTAGGAACAAGGAAAACTGAAGAAACCGTAAACACACATGGAAAACATTTGTATCAAGTAGATAGAATGACCTCTTGCTGCTCAATTGTTTTGAGATACAAGGTCCCTTCTCCTCCCCAGACACCTCTCTTTCACAGAGTAAATTATCCATATTTCATGAGAGGTAGATTCTCGTGAGACAGAGAAATAGACAAATGCTAGATAGGAGCAAATAATCACAATTTTTCTAAAAACTAATACTTGAGTCATATAGTTTATTCAGAGGTGTAGTTGCATTGTATCATGCTCTGAAAAAATTATGATAATAGTCAATCTGAACATAGACTATTTCTGTGTTTGCTACTGCTACCCCTACACCCACTTATCAAGTACATTTAACTAAAAGGAAGAAATGATAACAAAGGACACACACTGTCATCTGCCCCTAAATAGCAAAAACATCTCTGCCACAAGAACCATGCCCATCTCTATTCCAGGTTCAGGTAGAGAGTATTGTCAGTCTATTTTAGCACACCCATTTAAATTCTGTACATCTTAATAAAAGGAGTTATCATTACCATTGTTGCCTTATCACTCTCCATGATTGCTTTCTTTTAGACAAGTACAAAGGCAGTCTGAATATAAATGTTTTGTCATAAAACTGCTATTCAAACAATAAAGAGGGTTATAATGGTATTAAAAATAATTTACCCCCAAGACTGCCACATAGACTGGTAGTGTGCAGACTAAGGGGCACAAAACTTCTTCATCCATACTCTCACTATCTTCCAGTCTCTTCCACTGCATCTGTACTCACAGCTGCATGATTTTAAAGATAATTCAGACATCATCACATGGCTAGGATACCCAGAATCATTTTAGCACAAGATTTTTTAAAAGACACAAGTTATTTTTAGCAATATTATCATTACTGTGCCTAATAAACATAGGATAAATTAGAATGAAGATCTTTCAAAGAGAAAGTCATTTTTAAAATTTGTTAGTTTGGAAGCAGATGGATAAATATGCATCATGTATACATATATATATACACAGACATAATGTATATATATATACATTATATCATATATACACATCTATCACATATATACATATATATCATATACACATACATATATATATATATATCATATATACACATCACATGTAGACACATATCTATTTAGTATACATACACAAATCTTTACTCTGAAAATTCTTTTTTTGGCAACAGGACTGACTGTGCACTGCCACCCAGGGGCTGCCTACAACATTTTAAGACTGATATCTTGCCAAAAGGCATTCAAAATTATTACCAAATATATCCTGGACAGTCCTTCACGGTAGCTGTTAGCATTCCCACTGCATTTCTCTGTAGTTTTGGTGTCATTTCCCATAGCCTGAATCCACACTTCAGAGAAAGGCAGAGAAAAGGAAGAGAGAAAAGAATGCCAAACAAGCAAAAGACCACCTAGAAGGAAATAAACAAATTATACTGACAAGGCTGACAAGAAGGAGTAAGTGAGAGGGAAAGACGGGAAAGAGGAGGTTTATCAGGGCTTCATGCCCACTGCTCTGGGTGAATATCCCTCTTTGCAACAATAAAGGCAAATAAAGTACAAAGAAAGGATAAAACAGAAGATTACAGACCTGGCCGGTGTTTGATAAATGGCACTCTACTTCACTCTGCTTATTGTGTACTTCATACCTCACTCCTGAATATGGAAGAGAATTTTATTAAAGATTTAGCCACGGTGGTGGTGGTGACTGGCTCACAGTAATTTTCCTACAAAGTAGTTTAATCTATCACAGGGCAGACAGTGCACCTTCTTACCATGTATCATATCTGTCTATTGAGTAAGTGCTATCCAAATCCAATTTCTTTTCATTTTTGGAACCTGTGATGCATATTCAAGATACACTTTCGTTTTGTCTTTGTCCTAAACTGGGTGCTGTATTGAGATTGGGGTAGAGGAGGAGGGAAAGTACTAATAAAAAAGAAATCTGCCTTCTATGGTTTCTATATCATTCTGGTCATTTTTTGTAATTTAAAAAAGTAAATTACAAAATTTCAATGGCATATAATATTGGTCACATGTGGAATCACCAAGACCTTTCACATTTATGGGTATGAATATGAAGCACTACACCACTGATTATGGAATGAACTTAGAAAATCATTACAGTCAAGCTCCAGTTTTGAGCTTTGTGGAGCACATAGGGTTTGTTCCATTCAATAACGAGATGGCTCGTGCAATAATAAGGAAACGATTTTAACCAAAATGATTGAGCGGTTCATCATGTGGTAGAATGTAAATCCAGAAATGTCCTAAGCAAGGTACCTTCAAAGTGCTCTGTTATGAAATCCCCAAAATTAGAAAAGCCCCATGAGGTTGCTCACTTCATCTGTTTCTAGTAACAGAGTGCTCTCAGCAAAATATTTTCAAATATAGAGTCTGTGTTTCCATCATGAGATTGTATTATTTCTCCTTTCATTACATTTCTTTATTTCACTGTGATGAATTGTTTTCCTAACCTGACAATTGTTTCCTTCCATTGTTATTGGTCTTTTTGCAACAAATAAGTCATTCTGCCCTTTCCCAGTTGTAACAAATTTTTCACACTGCTGTTATATAGGCTCTCTTTAAAAACAATCTTACACATATTTTTCAATTATAAGGCTAATTACCATATAATTTGGCCAGAAAATTTTACACTTAGAATTACAAATTATTATTTTTTTATTGTACCTTGGAGAACCAAGAAGTCCCAGACACAATCATTTCCCACCTACCAGCAATTTAAAAGATGTGTGTATGCATATTAGTTGCTCGGTGGGTCCAACTCTTTGTGACACCGTGGACTGCACCTCACCAGGCTCCTCTGTCCATGGAATTCTCCAGGCAAGAATACTGGAGTGGGTAGTCTTTACCCTCTCCAGGGGATCTTCCTAATCCAGAGATCAAACCTGGGTCTCCTGCACTGCAGGCAGATACTTTACCTTCTGAGGCACCAGGGAAGCCCCAATTTAAAAGGTATATCTCTTCAATTTCCAAGCTGTTTCCACTACCCACTTCTTAGACCCTTTCTTGTTTGGCCCCAAATACAAACATAAGATTTTGGAAATATTAAAAGTAATTCTTTATCAGGAAAACTTTGAACCCTATCTAATCTTGTAGAAATACTTCGATTTTAAAAAGTAATCTATCTGTGTGGTTAAGTACCAATTGATTCACATTTAGACAGGAGAGAAAAGACTTCAGATTTAAAAGACCGCGTCTCTGCAGTTAACTAGCCCTGCGACTGTGGATAAACCACTAGCTTTCTGAGCCTCAGTTACTTGTCTGTAAAATGGAAATAACAATACTCAGCATAGAGTTTGTTATGTGAATCAAGATAAAGTGCTTAAAATGCTATTATCACAATGCCTGGCACACAGTAACTGCTCAATAAATGACCTCAATCAGTCATATAACCAAGCCTAGAAACCATTGTATGATGGGATTTCTTTAGCCACATTTATTCATGCCATCTATCATCTCTTCTTTACATATATATATATATATATCTTCTTTACCTTATATGTCATAAGCCGTGCTTATGACAAAGACAAAATTAAGCTTTCATCTAAGACGAAGTATAAGATATATACTTATAGAATTAAACTTTCCTCTAAGACTAGATATAAGACATTTACTTATAGAAACAATCAAGGGTTATTACAACTAAAGAGATTTTTTTTTTAAGTCCCATTATAGAAAATAGGATGAGCTAGATATTGCATCATGAAAAATTTAGCCCTTGGTTTGGGAACAATGGGGAGATAATAGTAATAAAGGCAAGAATCTAAAATTTAGACAATAAAGTGTTTATGTTACCACCTTTTAACATTAATTAATACTGTTGTAAGATCTTTATGTAAGTTTCTGTTTTAAAGTCAAATGCATTTTTTCATATTATAAAAATAATACAAGTAGTGAAGAAAATTTTCAGAGTACAAAAAGAGAAAAAAATAGTCATAATCCTACTATCCAGAAAGAATTATTTTTAATATTTGGTGAAAAAAATCTTTAAATATTTAAACACACATTTTACAATTATTTCATATAAATTACATTATATGCTACCCTCACTCCCAATTATAAATGGTGAGTATATGTCCATAACATTATAGATTATTGAAAACCTATTTTTAAGTGGCAAATCACAGGGCTATGCCACTTTATTTAACTCCTTTTTAATTTCTATTCTAATAATTTACCCTGTTTTCAGTAACTCTGCAATAAGCATACTTTATTTCTGCACATTCTTCTTGAATTAGAATTTGATATTATTCATTAAAGTCTGCTTGAAGCCACACCTCCTGTCCAACCTCTATTTGATTTTACTGCTAATATAGTGTGAATTTTCAACAAGAACTACTATAAGAAATATGATCCTCTGAAATAACATTCAACTAAAATATTTCCCTTTACAAATACTATGAAACTAATTCACAATCTGGGATTTATATTACTCTGATTTCTCTATATTATCATAATAAATTTTTCATGGAAAATTGAATAATTATCAATATATAAGCCCCTCTTTGGAAATTTCCTCTATAAACTATAGAGCTTCACAAATATCAATACAATCAAAATACATCCAAAAGTTAAACTGTTAATCACTCTAGTACCCAGATGATTAACATGAAAAGACAAAAAAGTTGGCAACAGAAAAAAAGTCTTTTATCCAGAGATTGAAAATTGCTCACATCTTTTATACACTATTTCTTAAAAAATCTAAACGCTAACACTGACTCATATTTCCGATAGGTGCTTCATATTCAAAAAACACATTTACCTTATACATTTACACAATTTGATGATTTAAATTTGCAGTGGTAAAAAGAGAAGCCCAACATTTAAAATAACCTTGGATCTGAGATATACCACCCGCACTAGTCTTGAAAACTTCCTTTCTGAAAATTAATCTGACAGTGATTTTGAAGTCAGATTATTATAATAACAAAGAAGAAAGCACCAAATTACATCATGCTGAAAATGAAAAAAATAAAGGGCAGAAAGTTGACCATTTTGAGGATGATAATTGTCCTTGAGGGGAGAAACAGGCAAAATATACTTATTCTAAAGAAAAAAAAAATGCTATAGGAGGTCTTTTTCTTTTCAAAAAATGATTTTAAGTATGTGCTTACACATGTTAAACTAATGCTGTATTTCCTCTATTCATCACCTTCAAATTCCTTCTATTCTATTTCAAAGTAAAAAGCTCTCTATTGGCAACAAAAGTTTTATTTTTAATACTGCTTTATTTATATTCAAAGCAGAGTATTTATAAGGCATGAGGCACCAGTTATAATGAAAGACATTAGTGCATTCTGGAAATCATGAGTCTTTTAACCAGTCTTTTAAGATGCATTCTCTAAACACAGAAGTTTCCCACTGAAAGGAAGAATAAGACCCGTTTAAGGACAGCTATATAGAGATGATTTAGATGTTTGTTAAAAGAAAAAAAAAAAGTTTACTTTCACACTTCTAATAGAATCAGTTACCAGTGTCAGCAGTGCAATTAAGTAGTCCAGTTAGGAGCAAACCTTTTACGCCGTGCACCTACTGCACCTACTGCCGCACAGCGCCACCTGGCAGCAGGATGAAGAACTGCGTCACTGTGGCCCGAAAACAGTCACTAATTGATACAGTACACTGGCTTCTTCTGAAAGTCCCCAAGTGATGCTGACCTCATTTTCCTTACTAAAAATGGACACATTCACATACCAAGTTTGAAAGGCTGGATGTTTTGCTCACTTGGTTTTTGATATCTGTACTTTTAAAGCATATTAATTTAGAACACTTCATTTTCAAAGGACTTCTTCACTGCAGTTGATCATAATGATGATGAAAATGTATCCAAATTTTTCAAAATTAATTTTTCATCAGTTTTCTTGGAAATCATCACAATAAGTCAATTTAGATGGCAGCACAAATAAAAATCCAGTGTTCAGCTAAGTGTAGCTGTATGCCTCTTTGGAAAAGGAAAAACAACAAAAAATAATAATAATAACATCTCATATCCATACTTGAATCATTCCAATTTTTTCTGATTTGGTTTTTCTTAACATATATATTTTTTGAAGTATAGTTGACTTACAATGTTTCAGGTACACAGCAAGGTGATTCAGTTATATGTATACACATATATTATTTTGGAGAATATTTTTCATTGTAGGTTATTGTAAGATATTAACTATAGTTCCCTGTGCTATACAGTAAAGTTCTGTTCCTTGTTGCAAACCTATTTTTTTAATTAAAAATCTAGCATTATAGTCATACTAAGTCAAACTTGTGGAATCAAAATGTCATAGATTTTTTAGTTAGGCAAAAATTCATGTTTTCTAAAATACATATACATACTATTTATATATATGTCTACAAAAGCTTTTCTACTACACCTGATAAAGCCTTGAAAAAGAACATAAAAAAAAAAGATATGGAGAAATTGGGAAACATAAGTTAAATAAAATGGGAGCACTGAATATGAAATAGAAAAAGTAAAATAAACTAGACAAAAGTAAAAAATTATCATACATTCCAGTTTTTTTTAAACATGGCTGCTCATTAGAAACATATCTAGAGTTTGGAGGAAAAAAGCAATACCCAGTTATTTGTATTTTTCAAAAAATTCCAAGATAATTCCGATATGCATCTGGATTTTAAAAAGTGATCACAAGTTTTTCTATTAAATGGTAGTTTTGGTGATGTAGAAGTCTGTTATTTTTCTGTTGACCAATCATGATACAATGGTATTGAGTAATAGTTACATACTCACAATAGTAAAAGATGTTTATCGGTTTTCACAATCAATAGCCAGACAAAAAATAAAATATAATTACAATTGCAAGCCATAATAAGAACATGATTAACCTAACAATATAAAATAATTACAAACAATTGGGGGAGGGGTCAAGCAGAGTGATGTGGTATGTGGAAGTGCATACATACACATATTTTCATCCACTCAGCAGTCTATGTCTTTTGGTTGGTGCATTTAATCCATTTACATTTAAGGTAATTATTGGTATGTAGGATCCTATTACCATTTTCTTAATTTGGGGGGGTTCATTTCCTGCAGGTCTTTTCTTTCTCTTGTGTTTCTTGCCTACAGAAGTTCCTTTAGCATTTGTTGCAAACCTGGTTTCGTGGTGCTGAATTCTCTTACCTTTTTCTTGTCTGGAAAGATTTTGATTTCTACATGATATCTGAAGGAGAGTCTTGCTGGGTAGAGTATTCTTGGTTGTTGATTGCTCCCTATCATCACTTTAAGTATATCGTGCCATATAGTAGGGTTAATGGCTACCTCCAAGAGGGCTTACACTAATGGGGACCTTCCAGGACTGCTGCGGCCAGTGTGCCCATCATGGCGTGAGCCCCTGCAAACCCACACCTCCACAATGACCCTCCAACACTAGCAGGTAGCTTTGGTTCAGTCTCCTGTGGGGTCACTGCTCTTTTCCTCTGAGTCTTGGTGTATGCAAGATTTTGTTTGTGCCCTCCAAGGCTGGAGTCTCTGTTTCCACCAGTCCTGTGGAAGTCCTATAATCAAAGCCCACTGGCCTTCAAGGTCAGATTCCCTTTATTAGAGCCCCAGGCTGGGAAGTCAAGTCCCTTTATTAGAGCCCCAGGCTGGGAAGTCTGACGTGGGGCTCAGAACCTTCACAACAGTGGGAAAACTTCTTTGGTATTATTATTCTCTGGTTTGTGGGTCACCCACCTGGCAGGTATGGGATTTGATTTTATTGTGATTGTGCTCCTTCTACCATCTTGCCGCAGCTTCTTCTTTATCTTTGGACATGGGGTATCTTTTTTTGATGGGTTGCAGTATCCTCCTGCTGATGATTGTTCAACATTTTTGTACAACATGATTGTACTTTTGGTGCTCTCACAGATGAGCACACGTCCTTCTACTCTGCCATCTTGAACCAGCAGCTCCTCGAATAATTCCAATTTTTATTTATATGTCTACACACACAGAAACATTTGTATTTGCCCCATTGGTATATATCTAAATACATTGTTGTTGTTCAGTCACTAAGTCGTGTCCAACTCTTTGCAACCCCATGAACAGCAGCACCCCAGGCTTCCCTGTCCTTCACCACGTCCCAGAGTTTGCTCATGTCCATTGAGTCAGTGATGACATCCAACTATCTCATACTCTGTCATCCCCTTCTCCTCCTACCCTCAATCCTTCCCAGCATCAGGGTCTTTTCCAATGAGTCAGCTCTTCACATCAGGTGGCCAAAGTATTGGAGCTTCAGCTTCAGCATCAGTCCTTCCAATGAATATTCAGGATTGATTTCCTTTAGGATTGACTGGTTTGATGTCCTTGCTGTCCAAGGGATTCTCAAGAGTCTTCTCCAGTACTACAGTTCAAAATCATCAATTCTTTGGCATTCAACTTTCTTTAAGGTCCAACTCTCACATCCGTACATGACGACTGGATAAACCATAGCTTTGACTATATGCCCCTTTGTCGGCAAAGTGATGTCTCTGCTTTTTAATATACTATCTAGTTTTGTCATAGCTTTTCTTCCAAGCAGCAAGTATCTTTCAATTTCATGGCTGCAGTCAAGATCCACAGTGATTTTGGACCCAAAGAAAAGAAAATCTGTCACTGCTTCCAGAGAGAGCCCTTCAGATGATACACCCACACAGAGACCTCTTTTCGACTTTTCCTTTGGGTCATTATAATGCATATAAGGTAGAAGGAAGATGTTACAGGAAGGACAAATTTACTGGAAATAGCTTAAACCACTTTTTGTTAATGCATTTCCCTTCTTTCCTCAAAACCCAGGGTGGAAGCAGCAGTCACCACATAGGAGAAGAAAAATCAGCATTCAAAAGTGGTGTTCTTCCCAACCTACTTATCTGAATGGGCTTCCCTACATTGGTGGACTCTCATCCCAGCTGATGTTGAGAAAAGCACTAAAAGTAAAAACTGGGAGGTGCAGGGGAATAGCTTATTCAAAAATCCTCACCAGGGCTTCCCTGGTGGCTCAGATGGTAAAGAATCTGCCTACAATGCAGGAGACCCAGGTTCGATCCCTGTGTCGGGAAGATCCACTGGAGAAGGTAATGGCAACTCACTTCAGCATTCTTGCCTGGAGAATTCCATAGAGAGAAGAGCCTGGTGGGCTACAGTCCACGAGATTACACAGAGTTGGACACGATTGAGTGACTAACACACATACATGACCTCATTCTTATATTTAAACAGAATGACCAGCACAATATGGTCATCAGGCCTGAATCCAGCCTGCAGGGTTGCCCTCAGGGACTTCTCTAAGCAGAGAAGCCACAGGCTTACATACCCTGGATAGATTTGGAAGAACAAGTTTTATACTTTCCTTCGCAGGTTTTGCAGGATCATCCTGCTTAGTACATCATGAGTATAAACATAGACACTTAGATATACAATAGACACAAATACATACTAGCTACCTGTTTAGGCCTCACTTCACATCCTCCTAGCTAACTTTTTTACTACAACCTTTGCTGTGGCAGCCAGGTGCCTTCAGGTGTGACCCAGAAGCCCCTCCGGTCAGGGCCACTGTGTGCTTCTAGCAAGACTGGCTAGATAATCTGCAAAGCCTAGTAGAAAATGAAAACATGAGGCCTCTTGTTCATAAATAATAATGATTATCAAAACAGTGAGAGCACAGCATTAAGCAAAATCATTAGGATCTTCAAAGTATGGGCCCCAGTGGCTGCACAGAACACTGACAGATCACATCCACATGAAGCCAGCCCTGGGTTCGTGCAACCAAACTCCTCCACTGTGACCCCATGTTGGCATCTATTCAACTAAACTTGGAAATGCAGGAATTAACACCTGCACAAGCAACTCTTGAGCAACGGGAGATGGAAAACAAGGGATAAATGCTCCCCTTTTTATGCTTTGGATATATAAATCTGAGATATTTTCTATGAGATTCCTTAGGATTCTCTAGCAGGATGGAGCACTAAATACCCACAGAAAAACTCAGCTTAATAACACACTCCTAGATCATGATTCCTTTCTTCCTTATGTCACTCTTCTCAGGTATTCCTTCTTGTCCTTTAGGATCACTTCCTAAAATAAACACCTGCACAAGAATCCTGGTCTCAGGATCTTTATGGGAAAACCTGGACTAAAATAAAGTAGAAGACAGACAAGATAGGTGAGGGTGGGAATGAGAGTATAGGGTGGGAGGCTAGTTCAAAGCTATAGCAGTAGTAACAGAAGAGACAGAGAAAAGATGATTAAGTGAAGTTGCTCAGTCATATCCGACTCTTTGCGACACCAAGGACTGTAGCCTACCAGGCTCCTCTGTCCATGGGATTTTCCAGGTAATAGTACTGGAGTGGATTGCCACTTCCTTCTCCAGGGGATCTTCCCGACCCAGGGATCAAACCCGAGTCTCCCACATTATAGACAGATGCTTTACCATCTGAGCCACCAGGGAAGTCCGAAAAGATGATTAATATTTTGGAAATTAGGAAGTGGGATCAAAGGGACTTGGCAACCAGTTAGATATAGGAGGTGAGAAAGAGAATCCAAATATAACTAAAAATTTCTTATTTGAATGAATAGCGGATGACACCATTGACCAAATTATAGAGAATTCAGAAACAGAAAAACTGGAGTATAACAAATTTATGATCTCTCAGCAAAAATGTGTCAGCAGCCAGTTTTACTTGAATCTGAAATCAGTAAACAAATCTAGATAAAAGGTATGGTGATGAATATAACTATGCTGCTGCTGCTGCTAAGTCGCTTCAGTCATGTCCAACTCTGTGCGACCCCTTAGACGGCAGCCCACCAGGCTCCCCCGTCCCTGGGATTCTCCAGGCAAGAACACTGGAGTGGGTGGCCATTTCCTTCTCCAATGCATGAAAGTGAAAAGTGAAAGTGAAGTCGCTCAGTCGTGTCCAACTCTTAGAGACCCCATAGACTGCAGCCCACCAGGCTCCTCTGTCCATGGGATTTTCCAGGCAGGAGTACTGGAGTGGGATGCCATTGCCTTCTCTGGAATATAACTATAAGTGCACACATAAACACTTACTGAATATGGAAATAGAGTTGGAAGAAAATTTTCAAATAAATTATTATAATAACATCCATTCTTTATGTTTACTATTTAAACTCCTGCTGGCAACCTATTATGCTTTAAAATACCTCCACAAGAATTATAAATACAATAGGAAGAAAAACTGGATCAACTAATTATTATATTGAGTGATTTCAGTGTGAAGTGTTTCCAAAATCAATATTTAAAATTCTCAAGGTTATTATATTCCCTTTTGCCATTATTCTGTCTCTTCAGATGACATAATCTATTTGGGAATTTAAATAATTTTAAACTTTTATTAGGAAATTAAAACTTTCATGTTACTAAACTCTGGGGATCTGCCAAAGTTGGAAATTTCCAAAGGTTTTCCCTCTGACCCCAGACAGTTAGACAAGAGCCATTGGGCAAATTTTTCCTTAAGTTATATTTATGGTAAAAGTCATGCAATCTTTCATTCCTACCAAAAACAGATAGCAAGTTGGCTTTAAGAGAATAGTTCAAAATCAACTACATATTGAATCATCATATTTGGGTTTATTGATCTTAGAAATTTAAATCTATATGGATATTTGGGAATTGATCTTACTCAAGAATTTACCATTCATATATTCTATATCTTTAAAATTCTGAATTTGGAATTATATATACTTTCAATGTTACCAGGCTTTTCTGAAAGCAGAACTGTCCATGTGAATCATAAAGAAATGAGACTGGCATAGAATATAAGGTAACTTGATCTTTTGACAACAAATATATATATAACCTCTTGCTGCATGCTTGGGCTAAGTCACTTCAGTCACGTCTGACTCTTTGAGACTCCATGGACTGTAGCCCACCAGGTTCCTCTGTCCACGGGATTTTTCTAGACAAGAATACTAGAGTGTGTTGCCATTTCCTACTCCAATGTAATCTCTGAGAGGCAGTCAAAACCAAGACAAACACTTCAGCTAAAAAAGATCATGAAGACACCCTAGCTAAGACAGGAATCATGGTAGGCTTGAACTAGAACATTAAGGTTGGAAAACCTGTCCCAAAGCTTGTGAAACACAAAATACCCTGACACTTTGAGAAAACAGAAAGTTTACCAATGAGAAGTAGGAAGACCTTCCCCAAAAAGACACATAAAAGAGATAAGGAGATAAACAGAACATCAAATTTAAAATGTCAAGTAGTCAACATATGCAATTCTAAGATCAGCAATAGAATACAATCATTTGTGTATAAACAACAAACTGATTACCTCCAGAATAAATTGTTTTTAAAAACTCTTTTAAATCAAGAAGAAAAACAAAATTAGCCTAATAAAAAAAATGGAACAAGAACATGAAGAGAATAGCACAAAACAGGAATTATATATAGTACAAATAACTACAATAATTTTTTTTCAAATAGCCTCATTATTAACCAGGGAAATATAAACTAAAACAAACTGAGATACATTCTTCACTCATAAGATTGGAAAAGAAATTTAAGTTCTAAATCTATTGGACATTGGATAATCTGAGGGATAGACTTAGAATTTATATTTCTTTCCCAATCGTATGAGTGAAGAATGTATCTCAGTTTTGTTTTAATTTATATTTCTCTGGACATTGGATAATCTGAGGGAGAGGCTTCCCTTGTGGGTCAGACAGTGAAGAGTGCGCCTGTAGTGCAGGAGACCTGGGTTCAATCCCTGAGTTGGGAAGATCCCCTGGAGGAAGGCATGGCAATCCACTCCAGTATTCTTGCCTGAAGAATCTCCATGGACAGAGGAGCCTGGTGGGCTACAGACCATGGGGTCGCATATAGTCAGACACGACTGAGCGACTAACACACACACACAGTCTGAGGGAATAGTTATTTCGGGGTACCACTATTTGGTACATAACTGGTATAGCAAGTTTAAAGAAAATTTGGCAATATCTACTCAATCTTGGGTACACTTGCTATTACCCAACAATCCCATTTTTAGTTGTCAAACACACAGAAAAACTGGCAGACATAAATAAAAAGGCATGTACAAGGATGTCCATTGTAGCTTTTTTATAGTGCCAGAATTTGGGGTGTGTGTATATATGTATGCAAATTTATACATATGACTTCAATAAGAGAATGACTAAATAAACATTTAATTATCTCAAGGACGGAGCCTAGGCTTTAGAGTGCTTTTAGTTAAAGGTTCCTTTAAACTTATTTTTACAATTTTAATGTTTCACAAGAATTTATTCATGTATTATATGAGTAATTAAAATAGTTTTTAAAGCAAACAAGAAATCTCCAGAGGATTAAAGTGAGCAAAAAAAAAAAAAAAAAGGCAATTCCAAAAGGTCACATACTGTATAATTCTGTTTATATTATATAACATTTCTGAAATGACAAAATTTTACAAATGAAGAACTGATTAGTGATTGCAAGGGATTAGAGATGGGAGAGAAGTTGGTGTCATAAAAGGGCAACACAAGAGATCCTTGTGGTAATGGAACTGTCGTATCTTTTCTATGGTGTAGATACATGAACCTATAAACATGATAATACTGTGTAGAATTAAACGTACACATATACACAAGTACAAGCAAAACTGGAGAAATCTAAGATCAGTAGATTGTAACAATGTCAATAACCTGGTTGTGATACTATACTATCGTTTTGGCAAAATTGTTAACAATGTGGGAAATTTGGTAGTATTGAGGATCTGCATATACAAGAAGATAATAGCAAGATCATGTAAGACCATAGTACTCTGATCCATAAACTCTAGAGCAACTATCTTGAGAAGCCAAACCTCTATAACAACTGGCCTAAAAGTCAGGATTCATTCAGTACCTGCCAGTTTCCGTATTTTTGCCACCCTTTCAACTCAGGGTCACTAGAAAAAGTCAAATACGCACTCCAAACCAATCATCCAAGATGGCTCACTTCTAGTTAGTCAACATCCAATTTCCTTATGCCAACAATCTCCAGTCAGAGCTCACCTGAGGCTTTCCTTCCCCACTTCTCACCCCACCCCCCACCCCTATAGTGAAACTATGTGTTCAGTTCAGTTCAGTCCAGTTGCTCAGTCGTGTCCGACTCTTTGCGACCCCATGAATCGCAGCATGCCAGGCCTCCCTGTCCATCACCAACTCCTGGAGTTCACTCAGATTCACGTCCATTGAGGCAGTGATGCCATCCAGCCATCTCATCCTCTGTCGTCCCCTTCTCCCCCTACCCCCAACCCCTCTCAGCATCAGAGTCTTTTCCAATGAGTCAACTCTTCACATGAGGTGGCCAAAGTACTGGAGTTTCAGCCTTAGCATCATTCCTTCCAAAGAACACCCAGGGCTGATCTCCTTCAAAATGGACTGGTTGGATCTCCTTGCAGTCCAAGGGACTCTCAAGAGTCTTTTTCAACACCACAGTTCAAAAGCATCAATTCTTCGGTGCTCAGCTTTCTTCACAGTCCAGCTCTCACATCCATACATGACCACTGGAAAAACCATAGCCTTGGCTAGACGGACCTTTGTTGGCAAAATAATGGCTCTGCTTTTCAACACGCTATCTAGGTTGGTCATAACTTTTCTTCCAAGGAGTAAGCGTCTTTTAATTTCATGGCTGCAATCACCATCTGCCGTGATTTTGGAGCCCCCAAAAATAAAGTCTGACACTGTTTCCACTGTTTCCCCATCTATTTCCCATGAAGTGATGGGACCGGATGCCATGATCTTCATTTTGTGAATGTTGAGCTTTAAGCCAACTTTTTCACTCTCCACTTTCACTTTCATCAAGAGGCTTTTGAGTTCCTCTTCACTTTCTGCCATAAGGGTGGTGTCATCTGCAAATCTGAGGTTATTGATATTTCTCCCAGCAATCTTGATTCCAGCTTGTGCTTCTTGCAGCCCAGGGTTTCTCATGATGTACTCTGCATAGAAGTTAAATAAGCAGGGTGACAATATACAGCCTCGACGTACTCCTTTTCCTATTTGGAACCAGTCTGTTGTTCCTTGTCCAGTTCTAACTGTTGCTTCCTGACCTGCATACAGATTTCTCAAGAGGCAGGTCAGGTGGTCTGGTATTCCCGTTTCTTTCAGAATTTTCCACAGTTTATTGTGATCCACACAGACAAAGGCTTTGGCATAGTCAATAAAGCAGAAATAGATGTTTTTCTGGAACTCTCTTGCTTTTTCAATGATTCAGCGGATGTTGGCAATTTGATCTCTGGTTCCTCTGTCTTTTCTAAAACCAGCTTGAACATCTGGAAGTTCATGCTTCACGTATTGCTAAAGCCTGGCTTGGAAAATTTTGAGCATTACTTTACTAGCATGTGAGATGAGTGCAATTGTGCTGCAGTTTGAATGCTCTTTGGCATTGCCTTTCTTTGGGATTGGAATGAAAACTGACCTTTCCAGTCCTGTGGCCACTGCTGAGTTTTCCAAATTTGCTGGCATATTGAGTGCAGCACTTTCACAGCATCATCTTTCAGGATTTGAAATAGCTCAACTGAAATGCCATCACCTCCACTAGCTTTGTTAGTAGTGATGCTTTCTAAGGCACACTTGACTTCACATTCCAGGATGTCTGGCTCTAGGTCAGTGATCACACCATCGTGATTAGCTGGGTCATGAAGATCTTTTTTGTACAGTTCTTCTATGTATTCTTGCCACCTCTTCTTAATATCTTTTGCTTCTGTTAGGTCCATACCATTTCTGTCCCTTATCGAGCCCATCTTTGCAGGAAATGTTTCCTTGGTATCTCTAATTTTCTTGAAGAGATCTCTAGTACACTAGGTCAAAACAAAGATTTTGACACCAACCCCTGAAAATGGATTCCTTGAGACACCAAAAACAAGGCTTTCTAAAGAATACACATGAGTACACACAGGTTAAAAACTAGCTACCATCTATATGACCACAAACCTCCTATAAGGTAATAAGTCCACCACAAATTAAACTCAGCACACAAGTTAAATGCAGAAGGAATGTGAAAGTGAAGTGAAAGTGAAAGTCACTCACTGGTGTCCTACTCTTTGCAACCCCATGGACTATACAGTCCATGGAATTCTCCAGGCCAGAATACTGGAGTAGGTAGCCTTTCCCTTCTCCAGGGGATCTTCCCAACCCAGGGAAAGAACCCAGGTCTCCCACATTGCAGGTGATTCCTTCCCAGCTAAGCCACAAGGGAAGCCCTAAATGCAGAAGCCAGCAATAATCAGTACAGATTCTAAGCAATGGTCACAGCATGCTCTGAATTACTTTAACCTTCAGATGCATATTACTAAATATTGCATGGGATATTTCCTTATGATCTAAAAGCTGCCGCTACTCAGAGTGTATTCAGAGATAAGTAGTAGTGGCAAAACCTAGGAGCTTGTTAGAAATATAGACCCTCAGGCCAACCACAAACATACAGATTGAGAATCTGCACTTGAGCAAGACCCCTAAGTAACACATCAGCACATTCAGATCTGAGAATCACCAGTCTAAACTAGCTAAAGCTTAGTTGGATAACTCAGAATTGTAATGTCTATTTAGAAGAGTCTGGAGTTAAATAAAAACAGATTAAGGAATTCTTAGCACAATGCTAAGCACATGATCAATAAACACTGGTGTCCTTATCACATTCAGTCTAATTTGTAGCTAACTGGATTTCCATCAAATATAGCTGTCAATGAATGATAAATGTCTAACTGGCAGGAAAGAATTTCTCATCTAAAGACAGTTAATTAATAGTGTGTGTGTTAGTGGCCCAGTAGCGTCCAACTCTTTGCAACCCTATGGACTGCAGCCTGCCAGGCTCCTCTATCCATAGGATTCTCCACACAAGAATACTGGAGTGAGTTGCCATTCCCTTCTCCAGGGGATCTTCCCAACCCAGGGATTGAACCTGGGTCTCGTGCATTGCAGGCAGATTCTTTACCATCTGAGGATGGGCTGGTGTTAAGACTATGTTCTTCTGCTGGACATTTTACTGTCATTAATTGATGATAAAAACAGCTAACACATAATGTTGAGTATGCAGCAGACATTTTCTATTTGTCAAATTACTTTATCTAATCCTTACAATAATTCTAAGAAGTACTATTTTTATCACCCTCACTTTATATATGAGGATATTGGGACACACAAAGGCTAGACAACTTTCTCAGAAATCACATAGCTTGTAAAAGAAAGAATCAGGATTTAAACACATCAATCTTGCTCCAATGTGATGTTTTTAATCACTGCACAATAACTTACAGTATGGGCATTACATAGGACCTATCCATCTTAAAGATTTGTTAACAATAATATTTTATAATTATAAAGCTATTTAAATTTCCTCTTTTTACTAAAATTCTAGTCACACATTTAAAACTACAACACTAACCATAATAGGTCAAATACACACTTTATTGTTAAAATAGTTAAATCACTGACCTACTCTCATTCAATTTCTTAAAATACATCAACATTCACAGACCTTACATTCTCACAAAGCACAAAGTGTTCAAATTTACTTCAAAAATGTACTGCCAATTAGGAATCTTTCTTTATGGCAATGGTTAATAGAAAAATATTAATAAGTAATCAGATAAAATAAAGTGATTATTTATGAACAGATTTCAAATGCAGGTAGGAGAGAAAAATCTACACTAAACTGAGAGGCAACAAATTCTATTTCTGGAAGTTTGAAAACTAGAGGACAAGAAAAAGTTCTGTAAAATCCCTATCTGGCAAAATTCAAAACATTATTTTTCACTCAACTGATCTCATTAAAGAAAAAGAAAATTGCACTATATTTGAGCACTTTCAAAATCTTTGGCATTAAAGGACACATTTAATATTTATTCAAATAACAAAAATGTTGTTTGAGGAAAATGCATTAGCCTATAATCTTTTCTAATTTGGGATGCTTAAATATGTCAACTCATAAGAGTGATTAAACAAACAAAAACAATAAAAGATACAAAACTTTAAATGCAGATTCAATAATTCTATGTGGATTGAGATCTCCTAATTTTAACAGGTTTATGGCCATGAAAACAAGCTTCTTAAAGATCACATTAGAGACTCCCCTTGTGGCTCAGGTGGTAAACAGTCCTTCTGCAATGCAAGTGAGCTAGGTTCAACCCCTGGTTCAGTAAGATCCCCTGGAGGAGGGCATAGCAATCCACTCCAGTATTCTTGCCTGGAGAATTCCATGGACAGAGAAGCCTGGTGGGCTAACACAGTCCATGGGGTCACATGAGTCAGACACAACTGAGTGACTAACATGCACACACAAAGATCATATTACAAAAACAAAAGCAATATTCACATATATAAAGCAGTGCATTAACAAATATACAGCAAAATGAGTAGAAATAAAAACTTTTATAATGTTATATAAAGAATTACTGGTAGCTTGAATAGAATTTAGAGACTATTGTATGCTGATTTCAAAACTGCTGTATCTCAAACCACTATTAAGGTAAGATTATATACTTTGGAAATTTGTTAATTGGAAAGGTCTATTAAATGACTCAAAAGATAGGTTGAAAGACTTCCCTGGTGGTCCATTGGACTTTGTGTTTCCAATGTAGAGGGAGTGGGTTTGACCCCTAATTGGGGATCTAAGATCCCCCATGCCTTATGGCATGGTCAAAAAAAAAAAATGTTTTTAATTTAAAAAAAAAAGGAGAAGGCAAGTAAAAGGAATGAAATAAATCTATTTTTTAAAAAATAGGTTGAAATGTTGATAAAGATACTGAAGTGGTCAATTACTGAGTTCACTGAGATAAATTTGAATACAATAATTTCATGATGTGGGAACAGGAAAAAAAACCCACATTTATTAATTACTGCTTTCCTGGAAACTGAATTTCTAAATGAAATTCTGTAAGTGTATATCACACAATTTCATCTAGATTTTAAGTTAGCTAAAAACTTCAAGGTAATCTTTTCATTTGAAGATGAGATTCGCCCTGTGTCTTCCATTAGAGGTTGACATATTTAGACAAGTGAAAAAACTAAAAAATTAAATAAATAAGAAAGAAAACCTAGCTTCAAAGCGCTTAAGGGTTGCTACAGGCCACAAGAATAATTTGTGAAGTATTTATCTCTTGAGATCTTTAAAATTAGCACAGGGAAATACACGTTTACCTAGTTTCATCATGGGAGGAAGGGATTGAATCTGAAGATCTCAACCAATTCTATGCTTTCTTATTCCTCATATGAGCAATAGAATGCTGAAAACACCAGAACTGCACTTTTGTAAATGCTGTTTACCAAATAAAATAGATCTCTAATGATTTCTATTTATCAGATTGTTTTTATATATTCTTAAATATTTTAATTAAGGGTTATCAGAGAAGAGCATACTATCTAATTCTTTCCAAAATTCAAATAAGACTCTGATAACAAGTGTGTATTCATTTATTACACAAATAATATGATTCATTTATTACACAAATAAAATGATTGAGATTTGACTAAGCGGCAGACACTGTGCTAGGTTAAGGGAGAAAGTAGCAAGTGAGAAAGACCAGGAATTGTTCAAAGAGTTTATGTTCAAGGGAGAAGAGGCAAAAAATAACTGCTAGAGATACAAATAAATAAGAATTTCAAATAGTCAGCAATTCTGGAAAAAAATAAGAAGAGTCACAGGAATAACAATGAAGGTGACTGGACTGAGAATGCTATGAGGCAGTTACATTTGAGCTAAGATACAACTGATGAGAAAGAAATAGCAACAGAAGGAAGTTCTATTGCTGATTTCAAAATTGCTATATCTCAAATTACTTTTAAGGTAAATTATGTACTTTGGAAATTTATTAAATGGAAAGTGGTATTAAATGACTCAAATATATATTGAAAATTTCCTAGGTACTAGAGTGTTCAAGCGGAGAAGGCAATGGCACCCCACTCCAGTACTCTTGCCTGGAAAATCCCATGGATGGAGGAGCCTGGTAGGCTGCAGTCCATGGGGTCACTAAGAGTCGGACATGACTGAGCGACTTCACTTTCACTTTTTCACTTTCATGCATTGGAGAAGGAAATGGCAACCCACTCCAGTGTTCTTGCCTGGAGAATCCCAGGGGCAGGAGAGCCTGGTGGGTTGACGTCTATGGGGTCACACAGAGTTGGACACTACTGAAGTGACTTAGCAGCAGCAGCAGAGTGTTCAAGATACATAAAAAGATTCATGTAGTTAGAGCACAGTATGCAAATAAGAAAGCATTATATGATGAGGTCAGATTAGACAAGGTCCTTATACATTTGTCCTTATAGATCATGGTAAAGAACTGGAAATTCCTTTCTAATTTATTTTCAATTTATTCTAAATTTAATGTGAAGTCATTACTGAATTTATTTTTTAAATATAAAAAATGGTTTCACTGATTAATTCTAACATATTCAATAAAGAAACAATACAAATCCTTAACATATAAATATAGTCAACTGATCTTGACAAAAGAGTAAAGACAGTAGAGTGGAGCAAAGACAGTCTTTTCAATATATGGGGCTGGAACATGTGGATATCCACATTAAAAAAAAATCTGGACAGACATTATAATCTTCATAAAATACAAAAGTTAAGCCAAAATAGATCACAGACTAAATATAAAACTATAAAATGCCTAAAAGATAACATAAGAGAAAATCTAGAAGACCTAAGATTGAAAACTGACTTTTTAGATACAACACCAAATGCACAATCCACAAAATAAAGAATTCATAAACTGGACTTTATTAAAATTAAGTGTCTACTCTGTGAAAGGCACCATCAAGAGAATAAAAAGACAGACCACATGCTGAGAGAAAATTTTGCAAAAGATGTATTTGATAAAAGACTATTTAAATATACAAAGAATTCTTAGAGTTCAACAATAAGAAAAACTCAAAAAGTGGATCAAAGATTTTAACAGATACCTAACCAAAGAAAATATTTCATGGCTGCAGTCACCATCTGCAGTGATTTTGGAGCCCAAAAAAATAACATCTGACACTGTTTCCCCGTCTATTTCCCATGAAGTGATGGGACCAGATGCCATGATCTTCGTTTTCTGAATGTTGAGCTTTAAGCCAACTTTTTCACTCTCATGGTGACTGCAGCCATGAAATTAAAAGACGCTTACTCCTTGGAAGAAAAGTTATGACCAACCTAGACAGCATGTTGAAAAGCAGAGACATTACTTTGTCAACAAAGGTCCGTCTAGTCAAGGCTATGGTTTTTCCAGTGGTCATGTATGGATGTGAGAGTTGGACTGTGAAGAAAGCTGAGCACCGAAGAATTGATGCTTTTGAACTGTGGTGTTGAAGAAGACTCTTGAGAGTCCCTTGGACTGCAAGGAAATCCAACCAGTCCATTCTGAAGGAGATCAGCCCTGGGTGTTCTTTGGAAGGAATGATGCTAAAGCTGAAACTCCAGTACTTTGGCCACCTCATGTGAAGAGTTGACTCATTGGAAAAGACTCTGATGCTGGGAGGGATTGGGGGCAGGAGGAGAAGGGGACAACAGAGGATGAGATGGCTGGATGGCATCACTGACTCTATGGACATGAGTCTGAGTGAACTCCAGGAATTGGTGATGGACAGGGACACCTGGTGTACTGCGATTCATGGGGTCGCAAAGAGTCAGACATGACTGAGCGACTGAACTGAACTGAACTGAACCAAAGAAAATATACAGATGGCAAATAAACGTGAAAAGATACTCTATGTTATATATCATCAGGGAAATGCAAATTAAAACAAGAATGAGCTACAACTACACACCTTGAGAATAGTCAAAACACTCACAACACCAACTGTTGGTGGAATTCTGAAGCAACAACTCTCAGTCATTGCTGGTGGGAAGGCAAAATGGCTTAGCAACTTAGGAAGACAATTTGGTGGTTTCTTTAAAAAGTAAACATATTTTTACCATGCAATCCAGCAATCACACTCCCAGATATTTACCTGAAGGAAATGAAAATGTATGTCCACTAAAAAAAAAAAACAAAAAAAACTCCACAAAGATGGTTATAGAAGTTTTCTAACTGTCTAAGCCTTAAAGCCACCAAGCAGTCCTTCAGCAGATAAATGGATAAACAAATTGTAGTGCATCCAGACAATGATTTTATTCAGTGCTGAAAATAAATGAACTATGAAGCCATGAAAAGACATGGAGGAACTTTCAGTGCATATTTCTAATGAAAGAAGCCAATCTAAAAAGGCTGCATACTGTATGACACCAACTATCTGACATTCTGAAAAAAACATGGAGACAGTAAAAAGATCAGCATTTTCCAGGGATCAGAGGACAGGGGAAGATGAACAGGCAGAGCAGAGAGGATTTTTAGGGCAGTGAAACTATTCTATGATACTATAATGGTGGATACATGTCACTGTACATTTGTTCAAAGTAGGGAATATACAATACCAAGAGAAGTCTATAGTGTAAACCATGGCTATGGGTAATAATAATGTGTCAATGTAGGTTCATCAATTGTAACAAATGCACCACTCTGTTCATAGCATGAGATGCTACTTGTGTCGGGACAAGGAGATATCTCTACCTTCTGTTCAATTTTTCCATGAATTTAAAACTGATCTTTTTAAAAAACCTATTATATGAAACAAAACAAAGCGCTGCTTGGAGAAATTGAAGAACAGACAAATAGAGAGACATTCCATGTTTAAAGCTGGAAAACTTCATATTGGTAAAATGGCAATTCTCGTCACAATGATCTATAGATTCAACCCAACTGCTATTGAAATTCAAGAAATCAATTTTGTAGGCTTACAGGCTAATTCTTAAATTTATAATGAAATGCAAAGGATGTGGAATAGACAAAACAATTTTTATACAGAAACTGACTTAGATTGTCTGATTTCAAAATATACTACAAAGCTACAATAATTAAGACAATATGATATCAGTATAAATAGACATTTAGGTCAGTGAAATAGAATGGAGAATCCAGAAACAATTACATATTTGTGACCAAATGATTTTCAATTAAAATTCCAAAACATTCCAACAGCCAAAGTCTTCTCAACATATGGTACCATTAACTGAATATTCTTAAGTCAAAAATAAACTTAGGCTCTTACCTCACAACACACACAAATGATCTCAAAATGGATTAGAACCCTAAACATAAGAGCTAATGCCATAAACTCTTTAGAAGAAAACATATAATAAAATCTGTGTACATCAGGCAAAGTGTTCTTAGACATGACAACAAAAGCACAATTCATAAAAGAAAAGTTGATAAACTGGACTTTCTTAAAATTAATTTTTTTCAGATTCAAAACACATTTTGTATTGTATTAATTAATACAATAAAAAGAGAAGCCACAAACAAAAAAGTATATTCAGATCATATTTCTGTGAAGAATTTTTATCTAGAATACATAAAATGCTTACCATTCAAAAATAGCAAACAATTCAAAAATAAACAAACCACTTAAAAAGACATTTCAAGGAAGATATGTGAATGGCTAATCAGTTCAGTCGCTCAGTCATGTCTGACTCTTTGCAACCCCATGAACCGCAGCACGCCAGGCCTCCCTGTCCATCACCAACTCCCAGAGTCTACCCAAACCCATGTTCATCGGGTCGGTGATGCCATCCAACCATCTCATCCTCTGTTGTCCCCTTCTCCTCCTGCCCTCAATCCTTCCCAGAATCAGGGTCTTTTCCAATGAGTCAGCTCTTCACATCAGGTGACCAAAGTATTGGAGTCTCAGCTTCAACATCAGTCCTTCCAATGAACACCCAGGACTGATCTCCTTTAGGATGGACTGGTCGGATCTCCTTGCAGTCCAAGGGACTCTCAAGAGTCTTCTCCAACACCACAGTTCAAAAGCGTCAATTCTTCGGTGCTCAGCTAATAAATGTGCAAAAATATGTTCAATAATATTGAGTTTCATCATGGAAACTCAAGTTAAAACCTCAACTAGATACCACTATTCACCTACTGGGGGCTTCCCTGATGGTTCAGACAGTAAAGAATCCGCCTGCAGTGCGGGAGACCTGGGTTCAGTCCCTGGGTTAGGAAGAATCCCTTGGAGGAGGGCATGGCAACCCACTCCAGTATTCTTGTTTGGAGAATCCAACATGGACAGAGAAGTCTGGCAGGCTACAGTCCATGAGGTCACAAAGAGTTGGACACAACTGAGTGACTAAGCACACAGCACACATCCACCTACTGAGTCAGTAAGATCCTCTGGAGAAGGGAATGGCTACCCACTCCAGTATTCTTGCCTGGAGAATTCCAGAGACAGAGGAGCCTGGCAGGCTACAGTCCATGGGGTACCAAAGAGTTGGACACATACAAATTCACCTACTAGAAGAGCTATAATCTAAGCAATAGAAAACACAAAGTGTTAGGAAGGATGTGAAAAAACTCAAACTCATAGATAGTTAAACATAAAATTAACATACTACCCAGCAATTCCACTCCTAGGAATCTAACCAAGAAAATGAAAACACACATTTCCAGAAGTATTTCTAGGCAAATACTCATAGCAATTTTATTTATAGCAGCCCCAAACTGGAAACAATCAAAACGTCCATAAACTAATGAGCAGATGAATAAAATGTGGTAATATCTATATATTATTAAGCAATTAAAAAGGACTGAACTATGGATACATACAACTATATGGGTAAACCTAAAAAACATAAAGATAAATAAGAGATGTCGGGTACAAAAGACTACATAGTAGATGATTCAACTTATATGAAATATGAAACATACAAAAAGGTAAATTTATAGAAACAGAAAACAAAGGGAATAGAGATTATCTGCACATGGACATAAGAGAAATTTGGGAAGAGATGGAAATATTCTGACTGGCTTATTGTGATCTATATACAACTCAATAAATTCACTTTGATTTATATACTTACAAAGAGTTAATTTTATGTTATGTAAATTATGCCTCAATAAGGCTGCTAAAAAAAGGCATTGCCATGATAGAACCTAAAAGTTCAATTCCTTGTATCTCAACAGACCTGAATTGAATATAATCTTTTATTTGTAAAATGTTTCCCAATATACTTATTAATTTTTAAAATAATTCTATACTCTAATGAGTTATTATAGGTAATTTTTTAAATTTATGCACATACAAAAAATTTTTTTTAATTAAAAAAAAATTCTGAGGAAATTCTATTTTTACCTTCTCAAACCAAAATAGATGATCATGCACAACCCATTTGGGAAGACATTTTTTTATAATCTGCTAATCCACTCCATGTACCTGGAATGATACGAGAATATGCTTACAGATTTTTACATAGAAACCCCTTAGAAATATTTGAAGCAAAGACTAAATTACTCCCCAGGGGAGCTGAGATTATAATTCACTCTACAGGGGAGTGCTTTGAAAAATTAGAGCCACCATTTATTTAATAATTACAGATAACTATAATATCATTACTTTGCTCAATTTAACTCAAAATTCAATTCTAAAATGTAACTTCATTAAACATACAAAGAGTTATCTTGTTCTGTTCTTATCTCTAGAACTCATTCTAAATATCATATTCTATTTTTTTCTCCATTGATCTTTTAATGACCTTCAGTGAAATGACCTTCACTTAAAAAGCAGTGAAATATTGACCTTCTAATTGCCACACAAGCATCGTTCATTGTTCAGTTGCCCAGTTGTGTCCAACTCTCCATTACCATCTCCAAGAGTTTGCCTAAGTTCATGTCATTTCAACAGTGATGCCATCCATCCTCTGATGCCCTCTTCTCCTTCTGCCCTCAATCTTTCCCAGCATCAGGGTCTTTTATGAGTTGGCTGTTTGCATCAGGTCACCAAAATATTGGAACTTCAGCCATCAATCCTTCTAATGAGTATTCAGTGGTGGTTTCCTTTAAGACTGACTAATTTGATTTCCTTGCTATCCAAGGTACTCTCAGAAGTCTTCCAGCACCACATTTCAAAAGCATAAATTCTTTGATGCTCTGCCTTCTTTACAGTCCAGCTCCCACAGCTGTATGTGACCACTAGAAAGACTAAAGTTTTGACTATATGGACATATGTCACCAAAGTGATGTCTGCTTTTCAACACACTGTCTAGGTTTGTCATAACTTTCCTGCCAAGAATCAAATGTCTTTTGATTTCATGGCTGCAGTCACCATATGCAGTGATTGCAGAACCCAAGAAGAGGAAATCTATTTGCCATAAAGTGATGGGGCAGGATGCCATGATCTTAGTTTTTGTTTCTTTTAATATTTAGTTTTAAGCCAGCTTTTTCACTCTCCTCCTTCACCTTCATCATGAGGTTCTTTAGTTCCTCTTCACTTTATGCCATTAGAGTGGTATCATCCATATATCTGAGGTTGTTGATATATCTCCCAGCAATGTGGATTCCAGCTTATATGTTATCCATCTTGGCATTTAGCATGAGTTAAATAAATAGGGTGACAACAAACAGCCTTGTTGTACTCCTCTCTCAATCCTGAACCAGTCAGTTGTTCCATATAGGGTTCTAACTGTTGCTTCTTGACACGCATACCGGTTTCTCAGGAGACAGATAAGACGGTCTGGTATTCCCATCTCTGTCCACAGTTTGTTATGATCCACACAGTGAAAGGCTTTAACATAGTCAATGAAACAGAGGTAGATGCTTTTCTGGAATTCCCTTTCTTTATGATCCAGCGAATATAGGCAATTTGATCTCTAGTTCCTCTGCCTTTTCTAAACCTAGCTTGGATGTCTGGAATTTCTTTGTTCATGTAATGCTGAGCCTAGAATGCAAGATTTTGAGCATGACCCTACTAGCATGGGAGATAAGAGCAACCGTCTGATAGTTTGAACCTTCTTTAGTACTGCCCTTCTTAGGGACAGGGATGAAGACTGACCTTTTCCAGTCCTATAGCCACTGCTGGGTCTTCCAGATTTGCTGACATACTGAATGCAGCATTTTGATAGCATCATCTTTTAGGATTTTAAATAGCTCTACTGGAATTCCATCGCATCCACTAGCTTTATGGACAGCAGTGCTTCTTAAGCACTTGACTTCACACTCCAGAATGTCTGGTTCTGAGTGGCTGACCACACCATTTGTGGTTATCCAGTTCATTAAGATCTTTTTTGTATAGTTCTTCCATTTATTCTTTCCATCTCTTCTTGATCTCTTCTGCTTCTACTAGGTCTCTATCATTTCTGTTCTTTATTGTGCCCATCTTTGGGTGAAATATTCCGGTGATATTTCCAATTTTCCTGAAGAGATCTCTAGTCTTTCCCCTTCTGTTGCTTTCTTCTACTTATCTGCACTGTTCATTGAACAAGGCCTTCTTGTCTCTCCTTGCTATTCTGTGGAACTCTGTTTAGTTGAGTGTAACTTTCCCTTTCTCCCTTGCTTTTCACTTCTCTTTCTTCAGCTATTTGTAAAGCCTCCTCAGATTACCACTTTGCCTTCTTGCTTTTCTTTTTCTTTGGGATGGATTTGTTCACTGTCTCCTATACAATATTACAGACCTCTATCCATTGCTCTTCAGACACATGTTTACTAGATCTAAACCCTTGAATCTATTCATCACCTCCATTACATATTCATAGGGGATTGGATTTAAGTTGTACCTGACTGGCTTAGTGGTTTTCCTTGGTTTCTTTATATTAAGCCTGAATTTGCTTTGAGAAGCTGATGATGTGAGCCACAGTGAGCTACCAGTTTTGTTTTTGCTGACTGTATAGAGCTTCTCCATCTTCAGCTGCAAAGCATTAGTCAATCTGTTTTTGGTATTGTCTATCTGGTCATGCCCATGTGTAGAGTTGTCTTTTGTGGTGTTGGAAGAGGGTGTTTGCTATGGCCAGTATGTTCTTTTGGAAAAACTCTGTTAGTCTTTGCCCTGCTTCATTTTGTACTCCAAAGCCAAACTTGTCTGTTACTCCAGGTGTCTCCTGACTTCGTACTTTTGCATTCCAATCCCCAATGATGAATAGAACATCTCTTTTTTGGCATTAGTTGTAGGATGTATTCTAGGTCCTCACAGAGCTGATCAGCTTCTTCAGCATCAATGGTAGGGGCATAGACTTGAATTACTGTGATGTTGAATGGTTTGCCTTGGAAATGAACCAAAATCGTTCTGTCAATTTTGAGGTTGCATCCAAGCACTGCATTTCAGACTCTCTAGTTGTTTATGAGGACTACTCCCTTTCTTCTATGGGATTCTTGCTCACAGTAGTAGATATAATGGTCATCTGAATTAAATTCACCCATTCCCATCCATTTTAGTTCACTGATTCCTTAGATGTCAATGCTCATTCTTGCCATCTCTTGCTTCACCACATCCGATTTACCTTGATTCATCAATCTAACATTCCAGGTTCCTATGCAATACTGTTCTTTGCTGCATCAGATTTTACTTTCAACACCAGACACATCCACAACTGAGCATCATTTCTGTTTTGCTTCTGACCCGGGGAGGGGGGTGGGGCTTATCTTTTTGTGTCATCCCTTTTTGCCTTTTTATATACAGTTCATGGGGTTCTCACAGCAACTATACAGAAGTAGTTTGCCATTCCTTCCTCCAGTGGATAGCATTTTGTCAGAAGTCTCCACTATGACCCATCGGTCTTGGGTGGCCCTACACAGCATGTCTCATAGCTTCATTGAGTTACACAAGCCCCTTCACCAAGACAGTGATTCATGAAGGGGCCACAAATGCATAACAGGGCATAAATTAAAGGTGAAATACATTAGTCAAACCATGTAGTCTTTTTCTCAGTCACTGTAGAACCCACATTTTTTAGAATAAGTTCATATTTGAAGATATCCTACATTTTTAGATTTTCTCCATAATCTTCTTTTCTTTTTCCTATAACTAGTATAAAATCCCTATTTTCTTGAGCAATATTTCAATAGCTGTTGAACTCTAGCAATTTTAACTAACCTTAGTAATCTTTAAATCCTAAATCAAGATCTTCTTTCCCCCCTGTTGATGAATATTTGCTCCTTCACATTTGTACAACGATCCTTTTTTTCATTCTGACATTTCGAGGCTATAAATCTTAAAAACCAATCATCTTTCATGGATAACTCTTGAGTATTCATTTTATTAAAGTTCAAAATCAAATAGAGCTAGAATAATCAAGTTTAAATAAATTCTCACTAACCAGATATTCTATCTGCATAAACTAAATGGCAAACTAATTATTAAGTAAAAACTGTGAGTTACATATGAATTCTTTCACCCAATTTTGGTGTGGAAAATAACTAAGAGAGTTTATTTGCATCAAATGTTTTGTAGAAATCTATCATAAACTAATATAAAAATTCTCATTATAACTGGAGTGACATCAGAAACATAGTGGAATAGGAAGCACCAGCCTTCATTTGCCCACAGAGACATTGAATTACTATATGTACCAAAACATTTTTATGAGAACTCTAGAAACAAAATAAGAATTTGTAGTACCCCAGGTGAGCACAGGGCTGAGACGAGACACATTGAAACAGGTAAGAAGAGCCATTTCAATTTATATGATAGCCCCTTCTTGTGCCAGCATAGCTCAGCTTGATTCACAGTTTCTTCTTCAAGGATATGATCTAGCTTTGGTGAGGGCTATTTAACAGACTGATTTCTGCTTGCAAGCTGCCCAGAAGCTGTTGAAAGTAAAAGAGTGGAGAGGAGTGGCTTGCTGCTGCACCTGCAGTACCACAGTAGAGAACATCACAGCTCAGGACAAACAGGAGAAGGAGCCCAAAGAGTGACATATCCCGCAAGTTGGTATGAAAGGTGTCCAAGGAACTGCTATCTGTCTTACCTGTTTGGGGGAGATGGCATGGAGCTGGCATAATTTGAAGCCCAAGAGCTACTAAAGCAAAAGGAGAGTGGGTTATCTTGTTACTATAGAGCCAGAGAACCTGCAGTATCACAGACAGGCATCAGAGAGAGCAAGATATTATGAGCTAGAGAAAAAGAAACTGGCAGATAGCTCTAACAAGGAAATTACATGCATAAGTCTAGAGGAGTGGCAGCCCTCCAAAAAAGTTTTAGATAACCCCAGCAATCTTTAGGTGGACTGATTATTGAAGATATCTCTCTATATATTAAGCCAGTTTATATATACTGGGGACATGGCTTTTCATACAGATGCACGAATCTCAGCAGAAAAATACAACTGACACAAGGAAACAGGTGAACATTACTGAATCAAAGGAACAAAATAAATTTTCAGAAACCAACTCCAAATAAATGAAGATCTATGACTTACTTGACAAAGGATCCAAAATAATTATCTTAAAGAAGTTCAATGATCTATAAAAGGACACAGACAACTAAACAAAATCAGAAAACTGATGCATGAACAAAATGAGAATATTATGAGATAGAAACTATTAGAAAACTGAAACAGAAATTCTGGAACTGAAAAACATAACAATTGGATTGAAAAAATCACTACAGGAGTTCAATAGAAAACTTTCTCAAGAAGAAGAAAGACTGTGTGAACTCAAGGTCAGGTCTTTTAAAATTATTAAACCATAGGAGAAAAAAAAATTTTTAATGAAGAAATTTTAAAGGATTTATGTGATACCATAAAATAAATCAATATATGCATTATAAGAATTTCAGAAGGAAGAGAAACAGAGACAAAACTCTGGTGGGCAGAGTGATTATCTGAAGAAATAATAGCAAAAATTCTCCAAATCTGAAGCAGGAAATAGACATTCAAATTCAGGAAGTTCAAAAGCCTGTAACCAGGATGAACCCAGAGATACCCACACCTAGACACTGTCAAAAGTCAAAGATGAACAGAGAATCTTAAAAGAAAAAGGGAAAAATAACTTGTACAATGTAGTTCCCATAAAATTATCACCAAATAATAGCAGAAACCTTACCAACCAAAGGGAGTAGGGGGGTACATATAAAGTGCTGAAATAAGTTAAATGTCAATCAGGAATACTATAGCCAGCAACACTGTCCTTTAAAAATGAGGGAGAAACAAAGACATCACTGGGTAAACAAAAGCTGAGGCATTTCATCATCACTGAGGTATTTCATCATCACTAAGCCTGCATTATGAGTGTGTATGTGTGTGTGTCTATGTGTTTGTGTATGCAAGCACTCAGTCATGTTCAAATCTTTGCAACCCCATGGACTGCAGCCCACCACTCTTTCCATGGAATTTTCCAGGCAAGAATATTGGAGTGGGTTGCCATTTCCTCCTCCAGGGGATCTTCCCAACCAAGAGATTGAATAGCATCTCTTGCATCTTCTGCATTGGCAGACAGATTCTTTATCACTATGCCACCTGGGAAGCCCTATAAGCTTATAGGGAAACCCTATAATGCGGGAGACCTGGGTTCGATCCCTGGGTCGGGAAGATCCCCTGGAGAAGGAAATGGCAACCCACTCCAGTATTCTTGCCTGGAGAATCCCATGGATAGAGGAGCTTGGTGGGCTACATATAGTCCACGGGGTCACAAAGAGTTGGACACGACTGAGTGACTTCACTTTCACTATAAGCCTGCCTTATAAGAAATACTAAAAAAAGAAAAAGCCATGCAAATTGCAACAAAATGGCACTAGACAGTAATATGAATGCACACATGAAAAATATAAAGCTCACCAGTAAATGTGAATATAACACATTTCACATTCACATAACACATATTCACATTCACAAATGTGAATAAACAAATAAAGAATACCATAATATTGTAATAAAGTGAAGTGAAGTCGCTCAGTCATGTCTGACTCTTTGCGACCCCACGGACTGTAGCCTACCACGCTCCTCCATCCATGGGATTTTCCAGGCAAAAGTACTGGAGTGGGTTGCCACTTCCTTCTCCAGAGGATCTTCCCAACCCAGTGATCGAACCCGGGTCTCCCACATTATAGGCAGATGCTTTACCATCTGAGCCACGAGGGAAGTCATAATACTGTAATGGTGGTGCATAAAGGAAGTTTGTTGTTTTTAGTCGTGTCCAACTCTTTGTGACCCCATGGACTATAGCCTGCCAGGCTTTTCTGTCTATGGGATTTCCCAGGCAAGAATACTGGAGTGAGCTGCCATTTCCTTCTCCAAAAGTAACTTTAATCCTGGTTAAAATTTTAAATGACAATAGCATAAAATGTAAGTAATATCAAAAGAGGAAAGATGTCAAATCAACAGCCTAATTACATATCAAGGAACTAGGGAAGAAAAAGAACAAAGCAGACTCTAAGTTAACAGAAGAGAGGGAAAAGATCAGAAGAAAAATAAAATGATGAATAGAAAAATAATTTTAAAATTCAACAAAGCTAAGAGTTGTTTTCAAGAGATCAACTAAATCAACAAACTCTTAGCTGGGAATCAAAAAAGAGAAAAAATGAAAAAGCAAAAATTAAAATTGATTTCACATAAATAAAAATGGTTATAGAAACAACTATGCATAACTATAGATCAACAAATTGAGTAATCAAGAATACATGTATAAATTCCCAGAAATATACAACCTTCCAAGACTCAATCATGAAGTAATAGAAAATCTGAACAGACCTATAACCATAAGGATATTGAATCAGTAATCAAAAATCTCCCAGCAAAGAAAAGTTCAGGGACAGATGCATTCACTACAAAATTCTATCAAATATTTAAAGAATTAATAGCAATTCTTCCCAACATTTTCTGAAAAATTGAAGAGGGAGAAAACTTCCAAACTCATTGTGTAAGGACAGTATTACTCTGATATCAAAGCCAGACAAAGATACTACAAGAAAACAAAAACAGACCAATATCCCAGCTGAATATTAATACAAAAATACTAACAACCTGATTTCAATAGCATATTAAAAGGATTATACACCATGAAAAAAATATGATTTATTGTTGGCATGCAAGGATGGTTCAAGAAATTAAAAGCAATAAATGTAATACAACATATTAACAGATCAAAGGACAAAAATTACACAATCATCTCAATTGATGCAGAAAAATCATCTTACAAAACTTAACACTCTTTCATGATAAAGAAAAGCACTGAATAAATGAAGGATAGAAGGAAACTCAACATAATAAATGTCATGTATAAGAATTCCAAATCATACCTCAACAGTGAAAAATTGAAAACTTTATCTCTAAGGACAGGACGAGTGCACTCACTCTTCCACTTTAATTCTATATAGTAATAAAATTCTTAGCCAGAGCATTTAAGCAACAAAAGATACTAAAAGGCATCTGAATTGGAAATAAAACAGAAAATTACTCTCTTTACAGATGAAAGTAATTTATATTTAGAAAACATTAGAGTTTCCCAGTCATGCTAGTGGTAACAATTTCACCTCCCAATGCTGGAGACATAAGAAATGCAGGTTCAATCCCTGGGACAGGAAGATCCCCTGGAAGAGAACATGGCAATCCACTCAAGTATTCTTGCTAGAGAATTCCATGGACAGAGGAGCATGGTGGGATACAGACATTAGGGTTGCAAGACTTGGACATGACTGAAGCAACTTAGCACACATGCACATAGGGTTTCCACACAATTAGAACACTCTGTTAGAAAAAAATAAACAAATTCAGCAAAGTTCCAAAATACAAAACCAACACTCAACCATCAATTACCTCTTTCTACCCTTAAAAAGAAATATCTGAAAAGAAATAAGGAAGCACTTTAAATAGCATATTAAATAAATAATAAAATAGGAATAAGCTTTACCAAAGAGGTGACAAACTTATACACTAGAAACTAGAAAACATTACTGAACGAGATTAAGGACAATACAAATAAATGGAAAGCATCCCATGTTCAAGGACTACAAGACTTACTATTGTTAAATTACTACCCAAAGCAACCTGCAAAATCAATGTAATCCCTATGAAAATCTCAATAACAATATTTTATGCAGAAATTTTAAAAATCATCTTAAAATTTATGTATCATCTCAAAGATCCTCAAATATCCAAAACAACTTGAGGAAGAAGAAAAAATTTAGAGGCCTCACCCATGCTAATTTCAAAACATACTACAAAGCTGCAGTAATCAAAACAGTATGGTATCAACATAAAGGAAGACACACAGGCCAATGGAAAAGAATAGAAATCACAGAATAACTTTCTCATATATGGTGAACTGATTTTCAGCAACAGTGTCAAGACTACACAACGGATAGTCTCATCAACAACTAATGATAAGAAAACTGGATAACCACATGCAAAAAAGTATTAAGATGGATCTATACTTACATAATATGCAAAAATTAATTCAAAATGAATTAAAGACCTAAACATAACATGTGAAACTATAAAACTTCTAAAAGAAAACATAGGAGAAAAGCTTAATGACATTGGAATGTGCAATGACTTTGTTGATGTAACACCAAAAGCATAAGTAACAAAAGCAAAAATAATAAATGCAACTTCTGCACAACAAAAAATATCAACAAAATGAAAAGGCAATTTACAAAATGGGTGAAAATATTTGCAAAACATACATCAGATAAGGTTTGTATAAAGAAACCTTTATATATGCTGGAGCGGCAACGCGGCTGCATGGCACTGGAGTGGCGAACAGTGACAGCACGGCGCTTGAGCTGCGGCTGTATGGCCCTGGAGCCGGGAGCAACCCAGGGGAGATACCCCACGTCCAAGGTCAGGAGCTGTGGCCCAAGAGGAGATACCCCAAGTTCAAAATCAGGAGCAGCGGCCATGAGGACATACCCCATGTCCAAGGTAAGGAACACAGGGTGTGCTTTGCAGGAGCCTCCTTGAAGAGATACCCCACTTCCAAGGTAAGAGAAACCCCAGTAAGACAGTAGGTGCTGAGAGAGAGCATCAGAGGGCAGACAGACTGAAACCACAGTCATAGAACACTAGCCAATCTGATCATATGGACCACAGCTTTGTCTAACTCAATTAACTAAGCCATGCCATGTAGGGCCTCCCAAGATGGACAGGTCATGATGGAGAGGTCTGACAAAATGTGGTCCACTGGAGAAGGAATGGAAAACCACTTCAGTATTCTTGCCTTGAGAACCCCATGAACAGTGTGAAAAGGCAAAAAGATAGGACACTGAAAGAACTCCCCAGGTCAGTAGGTGCCCAAAATGCTACCGGAGATCAGTGGAGAAATAACTCTAGATATAATGAAGAGATGGAGCTAAAGCAAAAACAACACCCAGCTGTGGATGTGATTGGTAATAGAAGCAAGGTCCAATGCTGTAAAGAGCAATATTGCATAGGAACCTGGAATGTTAGGTCCATGAATCAAGGCAAATTGGAAGTGGTCAAACAAGAGATGGCAAGAGTGAATATCAACATTCTAGGAATCAGTGAACTAAAACGGACTGGAATGGGTGAGTTTAACTCAGATGATCATTACATCTACTACTGTGGACAGGAATCCCTTAGAAGAAATGGAATAACCATCATAGTCAACAAGAATCCAAAATGCAGTACTTGGATGCAATCTCAAAAATGACAGAATGATCTCTGGTCATTTCCAAGGCAAACCATTCAATATTACAGTAATCCAAGTCTATTCCCCAACCAGTAATGCTGAAAAAGCTTAAGTTGAACAGTTCTATGAAGACCTACAAGACCTTGTAGAACTAACACTCAAAAAAATATGTCCTTTTCATTAGAGGGGGCTGGAATGCAAAAGCAGGAAGTCAAGAAACACCTGGAGTAACAGGAAAGTTTGGCCTTGGAGTACAAAATAAATCAGGACAAAGGCTAATAGAGTTTTGCCAAGAGTACGCACTGGTCATAGCAAACACCCTCTTTCAACAACACGAGCAAAGACTCTACACATGGACATCACCAGATGGTCAACACCAAAATCAGATTGATTATATTCTTTGCAGCCAAAGATGGAGAAGCTCTATACAGTCAGCAAAAACAAAACTGGGAGTTGACTGTGGCTGAGATCATGAACTCCTTATTGCCAAATTCAGACTTAAATTGAAGGAAATGGAGAAAACCACTAGACCATTCAGGTATGACCTAAATCAAATCCCTTATGATTATACAGTAGAAGCGACAAACAGATTTAAGGGACTAGATCTGATAGACAGAGTGCCTGATGAACTATGGATGGAGGGTCATAATACTGTACAGGAGACAGGGAGCAAGACCATCCCCAAGAAAAAGAAATGCAAAAAAAAGCAAAATGGCTGTCTGAGGAGGCCTTACAAATAGCTATGAAAAGAAGAGAAGTGAAAAGCAAAGGAGAAAAGGAAAGATATACCCATTTGAATGCAGAGTTCCAAAGAATAGCAAGTAGAGATAAGAAAGCCTTCCTCAGTGATCAATGGAAAGAAATAGAAGAAAAAATAGAATGGGAAAGGCTAGAGATCTCATCAAGAAAATTAGAGATACCAGGGGAACATTTCATAAAGATGGGCTCAATGAAAGACAGAAATGGTATGGACCTAACCGAAGCAGAAGATATTAAGAAGTGGCAAGAATACAAAGAAGAATTGTACAAAAAATATCTTCATGACCCAGATAATCACGATGGTGTGATCACTCACCTAGAGCCAGATATTCTAGAATGTGAAGTCAAGTGGGCCTTAGGAAGCATCACTATGAACAAAGTTAGTGGAGTTGACGGCATTCCAGTTGAGCTATTTCAAATCCTGAAAGATGATGCTGTCAAAGTGCTGCACTCAATATGTCAGCAAATTTGGAAAACTCAGCAGTGGCCACAGGACTGGAAAGGTCAGTTTTCATTCCAATCCCAAAGAAAGGTAATGCCAAAGAATGCTCAAACTACCACACAGCTTCACTCATCTCACATGCTAGTAAAGTAATGCTCAAAATTCTCCAAGCCAGGCTTCAGCAATATGTGAACCGTGAACTTCCTGATGTTCAAGCTAGTTTTAGAAAAGGCAGAGGAACCAGAGATCAAATTGCCAACATTCACTGGATCATCGAGAAAGGAATAGAGTTCCAGAAAAACATCTATTTCTGCTTTATTGACTATGCCAAAGCCTTTGACTGTGTGGATCACAATAAACTGTGGAAAATTCTGAAAGAGATGGGAATACCAGACCACCTGACCTGCCTTTTGAAAAATCTGTATGCAGGTCAGGAAGCAACATTTAAAACTGGACATGGAACAACAGACTGATTCCAAATTGGGAAAGGAATATGTCAAGGCTGTATACTGTCACCCTGCTCATTTAACTTATATGCAGAGTACCTCATGAGAAATGCCAGGCTGGATGAAGCACAAGCTGGAATGAAGATTGCCAGGAGAAATATAAACAACCTCAGATATGCAGATGACACCACCCTTATGGCAGAAAGGAAAGAAGAACTAAAAAGCCTCTTGATGAAAGTGAAAGAGGAGAGTGAAAAAGTTGGCTTAAAGCCCAACATTCAGAAAACGAAGATCATGGCATCCAGTCCTATCACTTCATGGGAAATAGATGGGGAAACAGTGGAAACAGTGGCTGACTTTATTTTCTGGGTATTCCAAAAAAGATATTCCAAAATCTTTGCAGATGGTGACTGATGCCATGAAATTAAAAGACACTTACTCCTTGGAAGAAAAGTTATGACCAACCTAGATAGCATATTCAAAAGCAGAGACATTACTTTGCCAACAAAGGTCTGTCTAGTCAAGACTATGGTTTTTCTGATAGTCATGTATGGATGTGAGAGTTGGACTATAAAGAAAGCTGAGTGCCAAAGAATCGATGCTTTTGAATGTGGTGTTGGAGAAGACTCTTGAGAGTTCCTTGGACTGCCAGGAGATCCAGCCAGTCCACTCTAAAGGAGATCAGTCCTGAGTGTTCATTGAAAGGACTGATGTTGAAGCTGAAACTCGGATACTTTGGCCACCTGCTGTGAAGAGCTGACTCATTGGAAAAGACCCTGATGCTGGAAAAGAATTGAGGGCAGGAGGAGAAGGGGATGAGAGAGAATGAGATGGTTGGATGAAATCACTGACTTAATGGACATGAGTTTGGATAAACTCCAAGAGTTGGTGATGGACAGGGAGGCCTGGCGTGCTGCAGTCCATAAGGTCACAAAGAGCCGGACACAACTGAACTGAACTGAACCAAACTGATCTGCAGCATGCCAGGCTTCCCAGTCCTTCACTATCTCCTGGAGTTTACTCAGACTCATGTCTGTTGAGTCAGTGATGCCATCCAAAACATCTCATCCTCTGTTGTCCCCTTCACCTCTTTACCTCAATCTTTCCCAGTGTCAGGACATTTTCCAATGAGTCAGCTCTTCACATCAGGTGGCCAAAGTGTTGGAGCTTCAGCCCTCCAGTGAATATTCAGGATTAATTTCCTTTAGGATTGACTGGTTTAATCTCCTTGTTGTCCAACGGACTCTCTAGAGTCTTCTCCAGCCTCACAGTTCAAAAGTATCAATTCTTTGGTGCTCAGCCTTCTTTATGGTCCAAGTGTTGAACCACACTAAATTAGGATAAAAATTAAAACCAGAATTAAAGCCTTACACTAAGACAAAAACCATTACAAATCCTACATTTTGTCACATTTGCTGTTCTTTGGAAATCTGCATTCAGATGGTGTATCTTCCCTTTTCTTCTTTGCCTTTCACTTCTCTTCTTGTGTAAGTCCTCCTCAGACAACCATTTTGCCTTGTTGCATTTCTTTTTTGAGGGGATAATTTTAGTTACTGCCTCCTGTACAATGTTACAAACCTCCACACATAGTCCTTTAGGCACTCTATCAGAATTAATCCCTTGAATCTATTTGTCACCTTCATTGTATACTCATAAGGGATTTGATTTAGGTCATACCTGAATGGCCTAGTGGTTTTCCCTACTTTCTTCCATTTAAGTCTGAATTTTGGAATAAAGAGCTCATGCTCTGAGCCACAAATCAGTTCCAGGTCTTGTTTTTGCTGACTGTATAGAGCTTCTCCATCTTCAGCGGCAAAGAAAATAATCTGATTTTGGTACTGACCATCTAGTGACGCCCATGTGTAGAGTCGTCTCTTGTGTTGTCGTAAGAGGCTGTTTGCTATGACCAGTGCATTCTCTTGGCGAAACTCTGTTAACCTTTTCCCTGCTTCATTTTGTAAGTGGTTATTATCTATAATTTAAAAAGAACTCCTACAACTCAACATCAAAAATAAAACAAGCAAACAACATGATTCAAAAATTGGCAGAGGACCTAAACATTTTTCCAAGAAAGACATACAGATGGCCAACAGACATATGAAAAGATGCCAACATCACTAATCAGGGACAGGCAAATCAAAACCATTGTGAGCTATCACCTCACACCTGTCAGAAATTCTCTCATCAAAAAGACTACAAACAAGTGCTGGCAAGGATGTGGAGAAGGGGAAACCCTCATTGGTGGAATTGTTAATTGGTGCAGTCACATCATGGAAGTTCCTCAAAAACTTAAAATTAGAACTTCCTATATGATCCAGCAATTTCACTTCTGGGTATTTATCTGAAAAAAGCAAAAACACTAATTCAAAAAGATATACATAACACAATGTTCATTGCAGCATTACTTATAATAGCCAAAATATGCAGGCAGAGGGTGTGGTGTATACCTATAATGGAATATTCCTCAGTCATAAAAAAGATTAAATCTTGCCACTTGTGACAACACAGATGGACCCAGACAGTATCATGCTAAGTTAAACAAGTCAGCATAGAAAGATAAATACCATATGACTGCACTTATATGTGGAGTCTAAAAAAAAAAGAACATGACAAAGCAGAAACAGATTCCTAGATACAGAGAACAAACAAGTGGGGAGTGGTGTGAGTGGATGAGTGAAATAGGTGAGGAGATACAGGGTACAAACTACCAGTTATAAAATAAATGTCACAGAAATGTAGTCAACGATAACTCTGTAGTGTCAAAAGGTAACTAGACTTTCCTGATGATCATTTTGTAATATGGAATCACTTTGCTGTATAACAGAAACTAATATATTATTATAAATAAGTTATACTTAAATTAAATAAACAGAAATGTGTTGTTTAGCGTTCTGAAGGATGAAATTCCAATATCAGGCTCCAGCATGATGAGGTTCTGCTGAACTTCCTCTTCCAGCTGCAGACCATCGACTTTTCATTGTATCCTCACATGCAGAAAGTACAAGCTAGTTCTCTGGGATATGGGAACTAATCTCAATACTGAGGGTTCCACCTATATGACCTAATCACTTACCAAAGACCCCATCTTCTAATACCACAATTTGTGGGTTAGGATTTTAATACGTGAATTTTAGGGGGGATACAAACATTCAGACCATAGTTGAAATTTTTGTTAAAAAGACACATGGTCACCCTACTTAAAAATCTTTCTATAGTGTAAAGTGGAGAAGGCAATGGCACCCCACTCCAGCACTCTTGCCTGGAAAATCCCATGGATAGAGGAGCCTGGAAGGCTGCAGTCCATGGGGTCGCTGAGGGTCGGACACGACTGAGCGACTTCACTTTCACTCTTCACTTTCATGCATTGGAGAAGGAAATGGCAACCCACTCCAGTGTTCTTGCCTGGAGAATCCCAGGGACGGGGGGGCCTGGTGGGCTGCTGTCTACAGGGTCACACAGAGTCAGACACGACTGAAGTGACTTAGCAGTAGCAGTAGCATAGTGTAAAGAGATCCTTCACATATCACTTGGACACTGCAGAATGAAAAGATCAGAATATCAACTAAGTTTTAACACTTTTGCTAGTTTTAAGAATGTAAACCTAAATTTTTCTAAGATACTATGGATACATAGATTCCATAATAACCGAATAAACCACTGTTTGCAAGTATATCATACTCCAGTAGCTCATTTACAATGTACTTATTTGAAAACCTAATATTTTTCTATGAAGTTTATTTCACAAACACTATCTCTATAGTAAGCCACCTGAAAAGGTAGATTTAATATAATGCACTAGAAGAATATTTATAATAAAACATTCAGTCTTGAGACAGACCTGTATTCAGATCTTGATTCCACTACCATCTAATAGCCAAGAGACATTGAGCATGTCACTTGCCCTCTCTGAATTTCACTTCTTTCTCTCTCCAGATTAAGACCTAAAGCATACATCATAATCACAAGAATAAAAAGAAGATTAAGCATATATAACTGCTTTTGTTTTTTTTTCATGTTTTTATTTATTTTTTTTTACATTTTATTTTATTTTTAAACTTTACAATATTGTATTGGTTTTGCCAAATATCAAAATGAATCCGTATACACATGTATAACTGCTTTTGAATGATTATTTATTGGCTGGCACTAAACTAAGGCTATCCATTGTCATATTTAGTCTTTACACCAACCCAAAACAATATATATTATTAATACAGATGAAAAATAAAGCCTCATGGAACTAAGAAATTAAATGTAAAATACCTGTCATATTACTAGGCATATTCTTTTTTCCTCTGAGTAATAAACACTTGCTATAAGACCAAATTTAGTCTTTGTTTTCAAAATTGTGAATTCCATGAACATAGGGACTGTGCCTATTTGTTTGCTACTGTACTAGCAGCCTCTGATTATATCATGGGAAAATACATAATTTTGGATGAATAACCATGAATGAATATACAAATGCTATCTAATTTTCAGCAGAGACAACAGAATTTCAAAGGTTTTGCTAAAATATCTAGAACCCCCATTTTTGTTAATTTCTGGTAACATAAAGACTTCTGGGCAGCATATATAAATTTAAAGAGAAATATTTCATCTTCTGAAACTTGAGCTGACTTTTCTTCATAAAGGATCACTGAAGTATTAGCAAGATATGATTCTTTTTCTCCTTATTCCTTATGGTCTTTCTCATTCTCTGAGCCTAACATTAAAATAGAAATTTTCCTTTTCATAATTTGTGTCATTTGTTTCCATTTTCCTTGGATCTCAAATATTCCATATACTATATAAAAATAATCCCTTACGTTTTGGCTCCCATACCACATTACAGACTTCAGAATCATCTGGTGCCTACAACCACTAAAATTTTCTATGAAACTATAAAACCAATCATCTTATTTCTCTTGCTGTGTCTAAGTTATGTACCCCTTTTTCTTCAGCTTTATTGAGGTACTGTTGACATACAACATGTTTAAATTTGAAGTGTACAATGTGATTATTTGATATTGCACAATGATTACTACAGTTACTTAACACCTTCATCCACTCATTTTTATAGTCTGTGTGTGTGTGTCTGTAGTGATAACATTTAAAATCTATTTTCTTAACAACTTTCAAGTATATAATATAGTATTATTAATTATAGACACCATGCTATAATTCCATACATTAATCCATGGAACTTACTCATGTTATAGCTGGGAGTTGGTACACTTTGACCAACATCCCACTGCCCAGCCCCTGGAAACCATCATTCTTCTCTTTACTTCTCTGAGTTCAGATTTCCTGGATTCCACATAGAAGTGAGACCATACAGTGTCTGTCCTTCTCTACCTAACTAATTTCACTAAGCGTAACACCCTCAAGGTCCATCCACATTGTCACAAATGGCAGGATTTCCTTCTTTAATGGCTGAAAAATATTCCACTGATATATATTATACCTTGTTCTTTTTATCCATTTATTTATTGATGGATATTCAGGTTGTTTTCATGCCTTGGGTATTAAGGTAGTGCTGCAATGAACATGGGGGTGGAGATATCTCCTGAAGACCTTTTTCATTTCCTTTGGATACATACCCAGAAATGGAATTGCTGGATCATACATTAGTTCTCTTTTTAATATTTAAGGAACCTCTATACTGTTTTGCATAGTGGATGCACCAATTTACATTCCCACCAACAATGACCAAGAGTTCCCTTTTCTCCACTACCTCACCAACACTTGTTGCTTGTCTTTTTGACAGTAGCCATTCTCCTAGGTCTGAGGTAACATATTATTGTGGTTTTGATTTGCATTTCTCTGATTATTAATGACATCAAGCACTTTTTTGTATCTGTTGCCCATTTGTATGTCTTCTTTGGAAAAATGTCTCTTAAGCTCCTTTTGCCCATTTTTCAATTGGATTGTTCGGTTTTTTGCTACTGAGTTAAATAAATAGGTAACACTTTTACATCTGCTTTCTATCTTCCAATATTGGGAATATTTCTCATGTACTTTATTTCTCCCATTCTTTTTGTCCAAATGTGTCTATATATTAATTAATCTGTCATTTGAATTGGAGTTCATAAAGAACCAATGTAAATGCTTATGTAAAATCTAACATATTAAATGGGTACTCCATAACATTAATAATAGTTTCTCTATCTTTATTTCTGGGTTTATTAAGTGAGAAATCGTCATTGTTTGCAGTGTAAAATGGATAGAATGAAACTTCTTATGCACTAACCTATTTTCTACCTGTAATAGCATCTAAAAAAAGACAATTGCAGACAGCTATTCTAGCAGATGTCCTTGCAGATCAATAGAGGAAAAAGAAAGTAAGGAAAATGACAAGCGGGATAATCTAAAAAATTTCCCCAAATTTAAACTATGATTTACAAGATCTAGTTCAAAAACCTATGGAAAGAAGAAATTCCCCTTAAAATAATCCTAAGTGCTCATCATGTCACTACTTAAATGTTTTCAGTGAATAGGTCACAACCCTACTAGACAACCCACTACATTGTTCTAGAATTTTCACTATTTAAATCTCTGTGTTAGTCTCCAGTATGGTAAGATGTTCAGCAAAGTCATGCAGCAGAGCACTAGCCTACCACAGTGAACATGTAGAATCAGTTCTAGTGAAGATAGGCACAGTAGCAGCAGCAACTATATCCAGATTCCAGAGGCAGTGATTCTAAAAACAGAACCCAAGGTCCAGAGAGAGTATTGCCAAGGGTGCAAGGTTCCATATGTCTATCCAAAAGATCATTTGTTCTGCAAAATAACTTTGGTATTTGTTCCTGTAAGTATAAATTACAAGCTTGAATCTCTAGTTTTTTTTAAGAGATTTCTTTTAATATCCTATAAATGCTGGGAAAGATTGAGGGCAGAAAGAGAAGGGGGTGACAGAGCATAAGATAGTTGGATGACATCATTGACTCTGGATATGAGTTTGAGCAAACTCTGGGAGATACTGAAGGACAGGGAAGCTTAGTGTGCTGCAGTTCATGCAAGGAGTCGGACACAACTGAGTGACTGAATAACAAATAATTGGATAATATCCTTTTAACAAATTCTTTTTCAGCTTTAAATTAGCCAGTGGGATTCTTTCGTGAGCAACTAAAAATCTGATTAATTAAATGTACTAATTAGTTTTTAAATAACATTAATAAATTCAATAAAAATAAAAGTTGTTTAAACGAAAATGAAATAACTCTTGGCAAACATTACTAAATAACATTAGGAGTTAATATTAACTTTAAAATCTGAACCTCTTCGTGAGAAGATAATTTCTCAGTTTGAAAGAAGCGAATCATCTTTTGTTTTCCTTTTCTCAGTGCACTGTAACTCATTTAGAAAATTCCTTCTGTGGAACTAAGAAGCATCAGAGAGATCCACTGCTAGGAACTGAGCAGTGTACTCCCTTCTAACAACACAATGGTGGAAGTTGATTATTGCAGCCCAGCTGCTCCATGAGTAGAAAATGAGGAGTGATGGCTTATTCAAATAGTTGAGGCTGAATTATGATTTAAGACAGGAGCAAATATTTCTCCCAAGTACTTTGGATTTTACTGAAATAATTAATGCTAGTTATATATCCCTGAGATAATATGAAAATATTAATTTAAAATTTTTCATATAGATATAGTAGAGCTTATTGGCCAAGTAAAAACCCATCAAACCTCACTTCCCTTTTTTCTAGTTCAATACATATGGTAAAAACATGAAATCACTAGAATTTATAAAGGCAGGTTTGGCAGAATTTTTCTATTTACTGGGACTGTGAGCTATAAAATTGAATTTGGGGCCCTATCTCCAAGAAAAAGTTATTAGTTCTCAGAATAATGACATGTTAGTGAATCAGACATAGATAAAAGATTTCCATTATGACTGTTCTTAGCTATGATTTAGAGAGGCCCTACATTGTTTTATAATGACTTTCAATTTTGAAAATGTACATCCACTGTTAGTTTTATAGATGTAGTCACAATAGATTGTGGGTTTGAGAGATTTATCCTTCTGACTCAGTAACAAAAAGAAGAAAAAATTTAACATAGAATAAACAGTCATTCTGGATACATTTATAAGCATGTCCTTTAGTAGTAGAATTTTAAGGGGAAAATAAGTATACATGTTTTAATGTTTTAATGGAAAATATGTTTTAATAATTCTTAACCACTCAATACTTTTTGTTAGAGTCTGGAGGAAACTAGAGAGCTCTAGTCCTCTAATAAAATACGATTCTGAGATTATCTACTCACTTGTGCCCAGGTACAAAATTGGTACTTAGTGTGGAAAAACTACTAAATGAATTTGACAAAAGGAAACCAACTAGGACATCAGCTCTTGATTTATTTCACCCACATCTTTCCTTCCTAGCTCATAACAAGGCAGATTTGCCAATGATTTCAACCAAAGTCTTGGGCTTATCCAAAGCATCTAAGTTGAAGCCCACACGGAAATTACCTTAACTCTGCTTACCATTCCTCTCACCCTTTCTCCTACAGCTCCATTTTTGCCTACATCCAACAGAAGATTGATATTTACTCAAAATCAGACCTAGTTAAAGCCAAAATAGATACAGCTAGATCCCAATTCATATTCTACCCCAACCTATCCCATCTTAGCTTGGTCTTCTGCCTAGCTTTTTTACCCCTAATTTCTGGACAGTTGTATTGACTTCTGCACTCATCCTTTCCTCTAGAATTTAAGTCTACCAAAACCACATCCATTTTGGCTCAAGTGGCTAATATCTTTCCCAGGTCTCCCACATTGCAGCCAGATGCTTTTAACCTCTAAGCCGCCAGGGAAGCCCAATATCTTTCCTAGCTATACTCAATTCTTTTCACTGAGACAAGATGTGAATCCTTTATACTTGCTTAAACATAATGAACAAGGAGATATAAACACAGTAATTTGAGTAGGTAAAATCAGATGGAACACATTATTATCAGTGTTACATAACAGTGGTAAGGCATATTCATAAGACTCTAAGCTTATTTGTTCAATTATTTTTGTAAAGCAATGAGAAGAAAAAACTAACATTTATTAATTACTTATCATTTACCAAATCTGTACCAAAGAGTAAGAAATATTAGCTCTTTTCCTTTTATTCTCAGAGGTTTAAGAAAAATGCACACACACATACACCTCCACAGTCCAGACATAATTCTCCAAGAATTCATATTTGGTTAAGCTTTGAGCCAGGATTTGAACCAAAGTCTTGTGTAAGCCCAGCCATTAAGCATCTTACAATGTTTGATACCCCCTTAAAATAATAATTTCTTGGTCTGATAATAGGCCTCTCTGGCTATGCTCTAAAAGAACTAGCCATAAAAGTTCTGTTGTCATTATTATTGTATGGGAAAGGTATATTGTCCCTATTTTGCTAATGAGAAAATTTATTTACAGAGAGGTAAATAATTTGACCTAAATCACACAATTATAATTAATGGCAAATACAAACCAGAAACACAAATTTTCTGGTGAGTTAATTTGATTAGAGGATGTTTACACAAGAGAGATAGAAAACACATGTCCAATTCCTATATTTCATGCAAGTTGAGAGTGAAAAGAAGAAGTATTAGTAATTAGGCCATAACAAGTGTAAACCAAACTGTTCTGTGCATATTGGAATTTCTGATCACCCAACCTAACAAAGAGTGGATATTTTAAAAGTGTTAGTTCCTTTCCCCTTCAAGAACCAGATATTTTGCTCTTATCTGAAATAGTAAGATTGAAGTATTGTTCATTAAAATGCCTTGGCCAAAAGTTAAAATTTGTTAAAATTAATCTTTATATATTTCTTAATAGGAAATGGAAGACAATGTCATAATAAATTACTTCCACAGATGACATATTGAAGTGCTTACCTTCCTATTTCTTTTTATATTAATGAATTCCAAATTTTCTCTAGAGGAAAAAAACAGGAAAACAAAATCAACATAATATATAATGAGAAGCTAAACTAACGATATCTAAGTTTTCTACTAGTTTGATCTCTAAACATCCATGACTATGACCCTTAAAATGTCTAACACTACACAAATAGAAACCAAAAGCAAGAAACAAATGAAGTTCACCATGCTCCAAGTATTCAACTTTACTGACAAGTGAAAATTTCTAAATTACCAGAAAACCACCACACCATGTTACACACATATATACATTTCTCTTTATTTTATAACATTTTTTCAAAACTATCACTACAACATAAGTAAATAGTGAGGAGACAGAGCAACGGAATTAAGATATAACCAGTTTTAAAGTACCGAAGAGTTGTCAGGAAAAAAAGAACATCATTCTATGATTTTAAAAAAGAGAAAAAAATAAGTCTCAGGTTTCCCAAGTGTTTGAGACAAAGATAAAAATAGCAATGAACTGATATCTTAAACTACTGTTAGCACTGGCTTTCAAAGATTAATTAATTTTATATTTCCCTTATGTAGTGTGGTAAAATTGATGTCTTCTGGTGAATTATCAAAAATGATAAAGACTTCTCAGAAAATGGAAATTAAATGAAAGCTCAGTTGCTAGAGCATTTTGGTGCTATGAAAAATTTTAATGGCACATAGGTAAAATTACTCATTACTTTTTGCTATCTCTCATAAACTCTTTGGATAGTTCTAAAACTAAGATAACACAGTTTATAAGAATTACACTATCTGTAGTCCAAAAAGATGCTTATGAAATAATCTATGAACAAATTACCTTAAGGCATACACATTGTGATGAAAGTATCTTGGAATCAAAATCATCTCTGCCTCAGATACATTGGCCATAGTTACACTGGGCAAGTCACCTAATTTTTCTATAAATCTATAAATTTATTTACAATTTAAAGATATTAACCTATCTTAACCTACTGTCTTTTCAAGATTAAACATTAAAAATATTTTATAAACTATAAAGCAGTATATAAGCATAACTAATATTATTCTGCATGTCTCGATAAAAAAGTATTTTATAAACTATAAACAATATATAAGCATAGCTATTGTATTATTCTGTTTCCTCAATTAAAATAATTTAGAAATAACAGTAAAGAAATCAAGAATTTATTATCTTATGCAAATGACTCAGGTTGAACGTGATTGCACCCAGCCAAGCCTCCTGCCATTAATTCAAAATCCTATGAAATGGCAATGATGAAAAAAACATAATATACAAGAAAATATATCTAGTAAATTGACCATTAACCAGTTATAAGGAAGTTAAAATTCTTTTTAAAAAAAATAAAATTGAGGATATGAGAGAAGTGTAATATCAGGAAAGGAAATAGGACAACGAAAGTAAATAAAAAATGTTTGGGTGATTTACATTATACCATCCATGTATGTTTGCCCAGCAAGGATCTTTTTTTTTTCCTTAATCAACGCTCAGGAAATTATTCACCCTTTAAAAAATTTGACTATACAATTCAATCTGCTTTCCAACCAGTAATGCTTAACGGTCTGACAGTTTTTTTTTTTTTTTTTAAGTATAAAAGGCATTTACAACTGAACTGCATTGAAGTTCTTTCCCCTATTTCTTACACCACATCCAGCTAATTGCTCTTTAACATGCTAACAGAAGGATAAGCTGGTACATAATAATTCAGGCATGCACCAATCCCATAATGCCAGGAACTCAGAAGCAGCATGAGAAAACATCAGATTTTTGGCATGTGGGCTAGATGTTTAAATCTGCATAGATTCGAGCCAATTAGACTTGTCAGACTCCAATCCAGTTGAGAGTGACCCCTGATGGTGGAAAGACATGTGGGACAAGCCACAGAAAAGCTTGCAAATGTCAAAGAGGCCAAAAGGTGCCCCACTGGCCTCAAAACTATTAATTAGCAACCAGCAAAAGCACCACCAAAGAATTGCTGCCCTAGCACTCCTCCTCCAGAGGTTGCTGCTACCCGGCCTCATTATCATCTGGATGGAAAACAACACCCTTTCCTGGGAGCCCTCGGCAGCAACACTCTTATTGATTAAGTTCCCACAGTGTTAAATCATTCTGTAGCTTTCACTCCAATCTTCCCACCCCTGAATAATAAAACCTTCAAAGGATTTACTGGGATGGAGAGGGAAGTAGGGGCACAAGGAGAGAAACACTGCAACATACTGTTTATATAGTGCCCACAGTGTCAACTTCAATCAGATCCCAGGAAGGGTTTAAGAGACAGCACCTAAAATGAAGTTAATCAGAATTTTCTCCAGTACTTACTAAGGTATCAGTACCCCTGCAAAAATAAAAATAATAATAATCCAAACACATGGGCTATTTCTAAGTTACCTACACCAAATAAAATCATGACACTAAATTATATTTCCACAGGTGTTTAGTGATCTTATTTGGTTTGAAGATCACAAATGTTTGATAGACAGATGCCTGTTCCAATGTGCATAGTAAAATATTCCAAGGAATTTGAGATTAAAGCTAAAAACTAAAGCCATAATTTGAATTTCATGAGAAAAATATGTGTACGTATTTTCACTCCAAATAATTCATATTTGCTTTTATTATTAAGTATTTCTACTTAAACCCAGGAAAAACTGAAATGAGAGCAAGAAAATAGTTAATATGATATAATAGATTCACTTATTTAATAAACATTGCATAGTAGTGAAAGACAGTTTCCTCATCTGCAAACTAGAAATTACAACTATTAATATTTTGTATACTGAATGTGATGATTAAACAGAGCATCTCATGAAATCCTTAATATAATACTTAATATACAGTAAGTACTCAAAAATTTAGCTGCTAATGTCATTATCCTTAGGATTATAAAGCAAATAACCAGTCACTTGCTTGCTCTATAAAACAAGCTATTTCATCTATTGGGTCTTCTTGAAGCAATATATTTACACTCCAAGTTATTCCTAATTTCCCAAAAGAAATAAAAAAAATAAACATTAAGTTGACACACATGATCCATACTTATTTATGGTCTCTCAGCTAGTATCCCCTGACAAACTGCCTGATTCTAACTATGGAAGATCACAGCTTCTGTCAAAACAGAGACAGACATACCAGAGGGGAACAGAAGATAGGATTTGGACAATATTGGTTGCAAGTTCAGAATGATGATCACATTTTTGGACAGTATCCTTGGATCTTCTGAGTAAATTAGCTGGCTAGCTTTTAAGTAGGAAAAGTATTAATTTCACATAACCATGACCATGACCATGTGTGTACACAGTTGTGTCCAACTTTTTGCCATGCTATGGAATGTAGCCCCATCAGGCTCCTCTGTCCATGGAATTTTCCAGGCAAGAATACCAAAGCAGGTTTTCATTTCCTTCTCCAGGGGATCTCCCCTAGCCAGGGATCAAATTCACGTCTGATATGTCTCCTGCATTGGCAGGAGGGTTCTATACCAGCTGAGTCAGGGTGGAAGCCATGAATTAATTTCACATGACTATTCCATTGCAGACAATGGTATACCACAACCATGACATGTGGCAATTAGAATATCCAAGTTAGTGGAAAGACAGTGGCAATTTATGGATTTTGTATGAAGTTAAGATGTATATTATGGTTACATAAATGAGGTCATTTTTCAATATTTTTGACTCATCCTATATGTGCCCTATATCAATTATGAAAAGCTTTGTGGTGTGAAAACCCATAGTGAGAGGGGAAGGGTACAATTTAAATTTGTTAATAGCAGGTTTAGAAATAAGTCAGGGATAGAAAACAGGATTTAAGATTTTAAAAGTGGAAAAAAAGTACATAGTTCTCATAGGAGAACATTTAGTGTAATATTTAGCAATATAAGGTCAAAGTGAAATAACTGAAAAAGAAATAGTACGAGCAGTAAAAGGGAAAGGGAACTCTCTTGGGGTTAGACAACAAATTATATAAATAAGAACTTTGAAAGCAAAGATAGAATCAAATATAAAATGACCCATGGATGCCCAGTCATCTATCAATACTCTATTCTCTCTACTGAACTTGTAACTGCTGCATATGTGACTACATAAAACGTTAGGTACAAATCAATATCACCAAGAAAAAAAAGGAAACAAAAATGCTCAATTACTTGAATTTGCATTGAAGAACTTTATATCTTCATAAGAAAGGGATGTAGATTAAATCGTATAGTAAGTCAATTTATAATTTACAGTTCCCACCAAATAAATTCAGATGGTAATATTATTTTTGAATGAATATCTGTTAATACTGTCCTGAATTTTTTTTAATGTTTAAGGTCAACCTACACTAAAAAAGCACACTTTCTAAAAAAGTTGACTAGTGACAACAGGTTCCTGGACAGAATTCACAGTTAAAGCACAAAAAGATATTTTGTTATTTCCAAATTATACACGAGTCAAACAACTTTGGCTCTCAGTTTACATTTTGATGGAAGACCTGCTCTTCAAGTTTCTACTTTCCCAACCAATTCCACTATTTTCATAAAAAGAAAAAAAGAAAGCATAATAAGATTTTACCTTTAAACCCAGTGGGATTGATTATACAAAAATCTGATTGTGAAAGCAAAATGCCAAAATACTCTAGGCTTCCCTATATACCTCCTGCAATATTGAATACTCTCTAGTAGTAGATGTACATTGTCACCCTCCTATATGGAAACAACAGAGATGACTTTCATTGGGAGAAGAGAATGCACCCTCTTCCTCCCTCCAATCTTTCCAATATCCTCCCTAATGCCAACAAGTCACATTGGGAACAGTTTGAAGACAAAATCTAGCAAACACTCATCTCTGAACTCAGGATAGAAGAACTGAGCTCTCTGATGTTATCTTTGCTATTATTTTCTTAATAAAAATTTTAAATTATGGAAACCCATGACAAGCAGTTGATATAAGAGAAGAATATCTTTACAGATGCAAAGTTCTTGACAAATATTTTTATTAAAAACTAAATACTGTTTTTATTTAAACCTAAAAGTTTACTGTAAAAAAAAAAAAAGAAAATTGTCAAACAATAAAATACAAAAGGGCTTCCCAGGTGGCTCAGTGGTAAAGAACCCACATACCAAAGCAGGAGACATAAAAGATGCAGGTTCGATCCCTGGGGCAGAAAGATCCCCTAGACAAGGGCACAGCAAACTGCTCCAGTGTTCTTGCCTGGAGAATCCCATGGATAGAGGAGCCTGATGGGCTACGGTCCATGAGGTTGCAAAGTCAGACACGACTCAAGCGACTCAGCACGCATGCACAAAATATATAAAAGAAGACAAGAAAGTCGGGCAAAATCAGTTCAGTGCAGTCTATTCCAAACAGGTGAACTGCCACATGATCTCCATTACTTAGAGTCCAAACTCCTGAGACATCATTCTTGGAAAACATAGACACATAATCCCTGGTGACAGAGCATCTGGCCACCGCAGAGTTAGCCAAAAACATGGTGGGAGCCCAAACTCAGGAAAGCATTAGGAAACAACTCTTACATAGATAGAATTTTTCATTTCAGCTAGCACTTCCCACTCCACCAAGAAAACTTATCCTGAACAGCATTCTGGGAGCCTGCTTTTACCTGAGACCTGGACTGTTTCCTCAGTATCTTGCTCTAACATCATCAGACTGAAACTCTTGCTAGGAATAATGAAGATAATGACAACTCCCACTGAGCGACCATTCACATCAGTCATAATTACAGAACAGGTCGAAGTGGTTAGCGAATAAGTGGAGGACTAAAGGGTAAAATAGAAATCCATTCAGTCACATAAGCCATTCCTTGCCAAGGTGGAATACTAGGTCTTAACAGAAGTTCAAACAGCTACATTTATCTATCATTTAGTTAAAGCTGATTTGACAACTCATTTCATTAATTTAAATTCAATTTAAAAGAACTGATTCCAAATAAGCAATTCCTCAACTAAGATTTAATCACTATAGTTTTCTTTAAAATCAAATTCTCTTTAATAGTTTGCAGTATATAGAATGGTGTGTTATAACAAAGCATGGTTATAATTGTCCTTTATGATGAGAGGACAAGTCTAACTAAAAACTCTTGTATTCTTACTACTTCACAAAGAAACCATCAGTATATCTTTTATCCTTCAAGTAAACATTCTGGACCAGTAGAAGAGAAATTATGAACTAATCAGAGTCACATTCTTGGAGTTTGTCCTAGTAAATCCTGGTCACCATCCAAGCAAGTGCCCATCAATTTGATCAAGAGGTGAAATATCCCTCCAAGGACTCAAAACTTTTTTATGCACCTACTAACCCTCTACTTAAAAGTTACACACTTACCTTATTCATTTTGTTTATCAAGTGTTAAAATTTAGGTAGAATAATTCAGAACTATGACAAAGTTACTACTATAAACTTTGTATATTAAATAAGCAAGTGTTTTTTGCAAAGGAAAATGAAACCAGGAAAAAAAGCCTGATACAAATCTTTTATAAAAACTAGTGACAATAAACTAGTTTGCAATGTAATATCAATAACTGCTCATAGCTAGTTTTATTGAGAGATGATGAGTCAGAACTCATTTGCCAAGTAACTAAAATCAAGAGGGAAGAACGTCTCTACCAGCTGCTGTCATATTTTCCTATTATATGTTACTAAAGTATTGAGGCTTTTATTTTTGTAACATTTTGGCAAGCATGGGTGTCCTTCTTTAATTTCCACTGCAACTTACTGTGAAAGGTTTATGTAACAGTGATGGAATGCAATCCCACAACAGAAAACCATTATTTTTACTCTAGTTAATGAAAACTAGGGTTGTTTGGGGTTTTTTTTTCTTTTTAAGTAATTTCTTTCACTGTCACTAATGGTCTTATGATAATAATCATAGTATATAATCTGACACAAGTGCTCTTAAAGAAATGTCTACTAAAGGACTGCAGCCTCTGTGGGTGGTAACTGTTGGAATTATCTTAAACCACTACCTGTCTTCTGCTACAATAGAAAAGGCCTTTAATCAAAATAATCCTTTTTCCAAAGAGCAACTTTTCTCCCTCTGCGATTCACTCATCTTAAAAGAGCACTATAGCTTTTGTGCATAACTTAATTCATTCTTCAAGACAAGTACAAAATTTGTCACTGACATTTAGCGCCAGCCGTAGGCAATGGATAAAATGAACTAGTTAGCAATTTAACCTGTAAAAAAACAGAGTGGGATGAACAATTTTCTGCCATCAAAGCAAATGGCTAACATTTAGCAGGATTTTATTTTTATTTTTCAGCCCATCCCATCTTCAAGAAGAAAGAAGTCAGGCTAACATTTTTTCAGGGTCCTAAATCTTCCTCTCAGCCTATTCCTTTAATGGTTTCAAGTAAATGACTATCCAGAGGATAATTAGGCACTGTGCTGTCGCATCGTGTCAGGTCACAGCTGGATTTAGTCAGCATTAACCTTTGGGGAGAATTGGAATATCAGTATCATTTAAAATTAAAGACGTGTAAGCAGGCATTTCTGGAGATGTTAGAAAAGTAATTGTCTGTAAATTGTTTGACCTTGAGATTTAATTGCATGCACAACACACATTCTAGCAAGAGCCCTGGACTGTCTTCAGTCTTTTACCTCCAAACCTTTCTCCACAGGGCCCATTAGGCTACCTGTGGCTTTCTCAGGAAAATATTGAAGATTCTGGCCTTCAGTTTAAAACAAATGCTTAAAGTATTGCTTGGTATACTAAAAATTTAAAGCAAACATGCTTATCAATCATAATACTAATTTTACTATGTATTTTTAAATACACACATACCAGAGTTATATTTAAAGGCCAAGTTCAGTTTTTACCCCCTTTTTTTTTCTGCTAACAAGTTTGCATATTTTGCCTTATTCCCTTTTACCCTAATGAGACAGCTTATGCTTTCAAAGTCCCTCAAGCTAGGCAAATCTCTCCACTGCTTCTACTGTTAATAATGAAACTTTGTAATTATACAAATCCAAGGTGGCCAATCAGCTTTCCAGGCTGAGCCTTCGGGTACCTCATAAATTATTCATGTGACACTTGGGCCTGTGAATTCACTTGCTTATATTAGAAGCCTAATTAATATTTAATCACACGTGCAGAGGGCACTTGGAGCTGCAGTATCCCTGAAAGACGGGTAAATATAAATGTACATATGCCTTGATGTAAATCTCAACCAGTATCAAAAGGAAGTGTTTACAGCATATAGAAGTGAGCAGAAAACACACTAGGTGCCTTCCAGTTAGTGTGAATCACCCCCATTGAGCTTACTACATATCAGGTACTGTGTAGGAGGAGAAAGTTGAAACCCCTGTTCCCTAGGGCACCCATGAATCCTTTTGGCTTGAAATCTAGGGATTTCAAAGCCTCTGACAGGTAAATATTGCCTTTTCAAATTTCAAACAGAACAAAAAAATTGAACACAGTTATCCAGCAATCTAGAAAGAAATGATATACATCCACATTCTCAAAGGATGTCTGGCCTTGGATAGTTTTCATTTTGTTAAGAGACCGCAGTACTATTAAACATACAGAATAGCTTGGTAGCCTTTCCTGGGATATCACTATCCCCCCACCCACAGAGAAAGGGCTAGAAAAGCAAGCCAAATATTATCTGACTTGACTGACTTAAAGACAACTGCTATTTAGTGGAGTTATCCTATGTTGTACTAAGAAAAAATAAAATATATTCTTTCAAAGCATAATGAGAGAAAAAGACAGACCCACAGCAAGTTATGTTACATCAGAAGTCTGAGAGGTGATGTAAGAAATAGTCACTGAGAAAGAAGCATGAACTAGGTCCATAGACATGACTACTGGATAGAAGCAGCACTGCTACACGCTAGGAACCCACGCTCCCAGGTTTCATAGCGTTAAAAGTACAGCCAGTGGTTTTGTTTCTAAAGATCTGCTCCGTCTTTGATGACATCTCCATTTCACCAGAAATGACTGTATCATTTTCTCCTGGTGCTGCTATGACACAATCAACACTATTGGCAACTCCATATTAAGAGAACCAATGAGAAGACAAAGATTATAGTTCTTTGGGCAATTATACTGCAATAGCCCCAACATCTCATGAGGTAAAAGTGCTGGGACATTTTAGCAGGTAAGTCAAATAATGTGATGGTGTTACTTTTACAAAATGTGAGTGACACAACTGCCATTTACAGAAATCACTAACAAAATACTTTATGTTAACCCTAGGATATATTACTGGACACTGTGATTTTCTGTTACAGAATAAATTAGGTTGTACCCAAATGTGACCTTGGTAGGTCATAGTTAACATCGTTAGCAGAAACGATAGTTTTATGTTTAATTAGGACTCCTACTAAGCTTGTTTCTTCCTGGTCAATAAGAAACACAAAATTGAGGAGCATATATGAAGAAATCTTCTTGCCTTCACCCTGAAAAAAGTAAAATGTGAAAGTGAAAGTCGCTCAGTCGTGTCGGACTCTATGCAACCCCATGGACTATACAATCCACGAAATTCTCCAGGCCAGAATACTGGAGTGGGTAGCCTTTCCCTTCTGCAGGGGATCTTCCCAACCCACGGATTGAACTCAGGTCTCCCGCCTTGCAGGTAGATTCTTTACCAACTGAGCCACAGGGAAACCTTCACCCTGGATTGTCTCAAATGCCACACCTAATCTCCTTGGTTTCTAAAAGACACCCATTGCTAAAGATTCCTTTTCCCTGGTTTCACTGGTCCTGACTGATTCTAAGTCTTTTATCAATATCTTTCCCTGAGAATGTGTGTAGAAATTGTACACAGATATAAACTATACAGACCTAGGAGGAGTATACCTTAAATGTTATATGACATATAATCATCAATTTCTAAAAGACAGTGAATTTGGAGTACCCAAAATCTGAATCCAAATTTCAGCTGTCTTTATGGTTATGTGGCTTTGGGCAATAATATACTCTCATCAAATCTCAGTTTTGTCATCTATATATATAGTGAGTTTTCTGATACCTGCATAATATTAATAGAATAAAATAATGTATTTAAAGCATTCATCAAAGTGCTTAGCATGCAAAAGGTACTCAAAAATGATAGATAACATACTGTTATCAGGACTCACAATTCACAATATCACAACTCACAGTTCACAATATCAGGACTCATCATTCATTCATTCTTACTCCAATCCCTACTAAACTGGAATAGGCAATTATACAAGACAATTAGAAACCCTGGCACCTATATCTTTAAAAGAATGGGGGATTACCTCATGGGCTCTGGTTTTAGCAGAATCCTAACAAAACCCATTTGCTGTTAAAGAGTTGTGCTATGACTGGGTTATTATCGGCAAATGAAAAGGGAACAGGGCTAAATGTTTCTATACTTCTTTAGAAAACAACTTTACACCATCCATAAAAGCATAATCTGAACAAATCTTGTTTATCAATAGTCAGTAGTCACACATTGATAATCAATAGGAATTGTGATGCTGGGGAGTTTAATTTGGAAGAGTCTGAATCATGGGCTGTGGTGTGTTAAAACTCAAGGCGAGGTTTTTCTGGGGGTTAAGAGGAATGAGAGAAATGGAGGCAGAGTGCATAAAAATGTACTTCCTGCACTCCAGGTCTGCTATTGGGAAAATTTTGAGAAATAACAAGGATGTAGAATGAAGCAATCTTCGCTGGGCCACCAACTCTGTCTGGGCTATGGACTTCACTGAAAGACTAATGTATACATTAGAACTGAGAACTGAGATTGTTCAGATGCTTTCGGCTTCAGTGAGGGCTGCCTCTGAAAGGGAGAGAGTCTAACCTTGCAGGGAGAGGCAGGGAGGTGGGTGTAGTGGGGAAAACAGTAGACTCAATTTTTCAAAAATGAAACTCAACTTTGACAAAGTGCAGATGGTGGGGAGACCTAAAGCAGAATGTTTGAGGGGTGAATTGTAAAGGAACATTCCCATCAATTTAACAATAATCAAACAGTTTTTTTTAAAAATAGATACCCACAATTAGACACTCATTTAACACATCCCTGTGAAGGAACTGTATTTAGCACATGAGTGAAATTACCCCAATTCCCACTGCATGGCAAACTGGCATCAAGTGGTCACAGACTTGAAAGGCATAAAGCCTAAACTTTCTGGTCAAAATTAAATTTTGTTTCCATATTCACCTCTTGTATTATCGTTGACTCTTATAGGAACAATCCTTATGATATCTTATAGGTATCACATGTAGTTGTTGATATTCTATTTCCCATTCTATTCCTTAAACTCTGTATTAGCATTTGTCAAAGACTGGCCCAGGGACAGCATGCATCTTAATTATCTGAGGCTACTAGCCTAAGCTTATATAATATAATGAGCCCATTTTAGGAAAAAGAATGTAAGATTACAAATCAAAACTAGATAAAAATGTGAATATTTATTTAGAACAAGAAAAGAAATCACAACAAATTGTTGGAGTCTTGATAACCGAGCTCACTTTTGGAAATGTATCAATGGTGTATATATAGAAATGGTTCCTGGTAGAAACCTGGATCCTTTATCTCCACCCAAATTTCTCTATTACTCACAGCAACTTTCAGAATCAACAGATCCAATGACGTGAGGAGCCCTGCCCTGTTAGCTTCATGGTGAATCAGCCTCTGCCAGGGATACTTGGTAAAAATGGAAACCCAGCACCACCAAAAAAAAAAAAAAAAATGGAGATGGCCAGACCTCAAAATTACAGAATCTGAACTTGTACATGTTCTCAGAAATGTGCATGGACTCAGAAATTCCCACATTCACAGATGTAACTCTGAGAACTATCATCCTAAATTATAATAAAGCATCTGACGCCAAGAACAATTTCTTATTCACTCATGTTTCTTTCTTTACGTATCCCCAGCTCACAGCAAGCTCTTGATAAATATATTAAATTGTAGGTTAATTGTTGATGTGTTTTACCATCCTAAATGATCCTTGGACACAGATGTAAAGAACAGACTTTTGGACTCTGTGGGAGAAGGCGAGGGTGGGATGATTTGAGAGAATAGCATTGAAACATGTATATTATCATATGTGAAACAGATCACCAGTCCAGGTTCAATATATGAGACAGGGTGCTCAGGGTTGGTGGACTGGGATGACCCTGAGGGACGGGATGGGGAGGGAGGTGGGAGGGAGATTCAGAATGGGGAACACATGTACACCCATGGCTGATTCATGTCAATGTATGGCAAAAAACACCACAATATTGTACACTAATTAGCCTTCAATTAAAATAAATTTTTTTAAAAAAAGGATTTAAACTAAAAAAAAAAAAAAAGATAGCTTGGCAGGGCCTAGCTATGTATCCCTTTAAATCACTTCAACAGTTTAGAACTATGTTCTGTACACATTAGTCCCTCAAGAAACAGTGGAATAAACTACAGCAAAAGCATGAAATTTAGAAAACTGTACCAACTTGTAATTTTTAGGATGTAGTTTTCCAGTGGTCTTGTATGGATGTGAGAGTTGGACTATAAAGAAAGCTGAGTGCTGAAGAATTGATGCTTTTGAACTGTGGTGTTAGAGAAGACTCTTGAGAGTTCCTTGGACTGCAAGGAGATCCAACCAGTCCATCCTAAAGGACATCAATCCTGAATATTCATTGGAAGGACTGATGCTGAAGCTGAAATGCCAATACTTTGGCCACCTGATGAGAAGAACTGACTCACTGGAAAAGACCCTGATGCTGGGAAAGATTGAAGGCAGGAGGAGAAGGAGATGACAAAGGATGAGATGGTTGGATGGCATCACCAACTCGATGGACATGAGTTTGAGTAAGCTCCAGGAGTTGGTGATAGACAGGGAAGCCTGGCATGCTACAGTCCGTGGGGTTGCAGAGTCGGACATGACTAAGCAACTGAACTGAACTAAACCAACTTGTAAAGTAAAAAGTTTTGTGTAGTCCTAAGAAATTATATTACTCTTTTTAGAAAAACAAAGTGGGGAACTGCCAAAGCACATACAGAGTTGAAAAATGTTCAAGCATTATTCAAGTACATATACATCTTTTCACTCTCCTGTATTTATCAACACTATCAATGACACCATTTAAGTGATTGTATGTGGGTAATGAGGAATTTACACATAACTGTTGTATAGCTCAAATGTCAAAAATCTTCCAGATTGTTCTAGAAGCAGGGAAGTCAAGTAAAGAGCAAAGTGGACAGCAAGGACCTGGAAAGCAGCAGCTACTCTGCTCCTCCCCATGGTAACCATGTGGGAATCAGTCCAGCAAGGCCAGGGTTTTTAAGAAATGGTGAAAATCCAAACCCACTAAGAGATATCCCTTACATGTTAAATGTTGTTGAGAACTAACACAGAATTTTAAAAGGCATTGAGTTGATGAAACAAAACATCTTCAGGCCATCAAAAGTTATCTAACACAGGGAGTATTCATAAATAACACCGAAGTTAGAAACAAATACCCATATTACAGCCTATTAGGGCATGACAGGGCTTCCCTAGTAGCTCAGCGGTAAAGAATCTGCTTTCAGTGCAGAGGCCACAGGAGATACGGGTTCAATCCCTCAGTAGGGAAGATTCCCTGGAGGATGGCATGGTAACCCTCTCCAGTATTCTTGCTTAGAGAATCCCATGGACAGAGGAGCCTGTTCGGCTACAGTCCACAGGGTCACAAAGAGTAGGACATGACTGAAGTGACTTAGCATGCACATAGTATGACAACTCCCTAATTCAACTGTAGCCTTATCAGTAACACTTTTTATATATTCATCTTTGAGCACAGTGTCTTCCGGGAATATTTGACTTACTGCTGAATCCTCACGACCCAGTACTCTGCTAGGTGTGTAGTTGAAGCACATAATTGCTGAATGAATGATTGTATCAGGCTCCACTGATGAAATTCAAAATCACATTACTAGGTGAACAAGGCCAACCAAAAGAATTATATATATATATATCATATATACACCAATATAGTATCATTAATTAAAGTGTAAAATATATAGCATAATATTAAACATAGTCTATAGAATCATATATAGACAAACTGAGACAGTGTATTAACAAGCAGAGACATTACTTTGCTGATGTCACCACAAGTGCCCCTTGAAACTGAAAGTAGCTGTCTACAGTGGCACTCCAACTCAGTGGTTCTCAACTAGAGGCAGTTTTGCCTCCCACGGGACAGCTGGCAACGTCTGCAAGCATTTTTTAATGTTATAACCCAGGGAGAGATACTACTGACATCTAGTGGGTAGAGATGCTTGCTCCTTGCAAGAAAAGCTATGACAAACCTAGAGAGTGTATTAAAAAGTCAGAGACATGACTTTGCCAAAAAAGGTCCATATAATCAAAACTATGGCTTTTCCAGTAGTCATGTATGGATGTGAGTTGGACTATAAAGAAGGCTGAGCGCTGAAGAATTGTTGCTTTTGAACTGTGGTGTTAGAGAAAACTCTCAAGAATCCCTTGGACAGCAAGGAGATCAAACCAGTCAATCCTAATGGAAATCAATCCTGAATATTCATTGGAAGGACTGATGCTGAAGCTCCAATACTTTGGCCACCTTATGTGAAGAGTCAACTCATTGGAAAAGACCCTGATGCTGGGAAGGATTGAGGGCACGAGGAGAAGGGGACAACAGGGGACGAGGTGGTTCAATGGCCTCACTGGTTCATTGGACATGAGTTTGAGCAGACTCCAGGACATGGTGAAGGACAGGGAAGCCTGGCTTGCTGTAGTCCGGGGGTCACAAAGAGTCAGATACAACTGAGTGACTGAACAATAACAATAAGTAGAATCATACAAATATATAAAAAAGCTATAAAGATATGCACAGAAAAGACCAAGACAAATTTAGTATAGTATAGTAGTTACCTCTTAAGAAAAAGATATCAGGATTGTGGAGGTATGCATAGAAGATTTTAACTATATTTGTAATTTTTCTTTCTCAACTTGGGTCATGGGTACATGATGTCAGTTACATTCTTAACTTTTTGAATTACTTACATACTTCATAAAATTATTTAAATGAAATTTGTGTTTTGGAGTAATTTTAGACTTACAGAAAAGTTACAAAGATAGTACAGAAAGTTCCCATACACCCTTCACCTAGTTCTCCCCATCATACATTAGTTAACATCTTATATTAGTACGATACATTTGAGAAAACAAAGCTGACATGGGTATATTACTAGTAACTAAACTCCAGACTTTATTTGCCTTTCACCAGTTTATCCATGTCTGCTCAAGGATGCAATCCAGGGGAACACGTCACATTTATTTGTTATATCTCCCCATTCTCTTCTGATCTGTGACAGTTTCTCGGTCTTCCCTTATTTTTCATGAACTTGACAGTCTAATGCTGCTAGACAAAGATACTGAAATGTCCCCTACTCTGGCCTTTTCTGTTGTTTTTCTTATATTCATATTGGAGTTACAGATTTTTTAAGAAGAAATGACAGAAGTGAAGTGCCCTTCTCAACACATCACATCAAGGGTACATGTTATTCACATGACAGCACTGTTGATGTTAACTTTTATCACTTAGCTAAGATAGTGCTTGCCAGGATACTCCACTGTAAAGTTACTATTTTCCCTTACTTTATTCTTAGAAAATGAGTCACTAAGTCTAGCTCACCCTTAAGGGGAAAGAATGTGGGAGGGAAAGGGAAGAGCAAAATTAATCTCTACCTCCTGTAGAGGAGTAGGTAATAATTTTTTGAAAAAGAAAATTGAGTGCAGCCTAGAGAGAACAAGAGACATAAAAAAGTGAGAACAATTATACTCCCAGAAACATCCAAGGCTTTTCTGTGATATGTGGAGACAACACTGTGTCATCCTACAAGGCACTATAGAGATCATGTGTGTTCAGTCGTGTCTGACTCTTTGAAGCCCAGTGGACTGCAGCCCCACAGGCTTCTCTACTCATGGAATTTTCCAGGCAAGAACACTGGAGTGGCATGCCAGTTCATTCTCCAGGGGATCTTCCCAACCCAGGGATTGAACCCACATCTCTGGCATCGCCTGTATTAGCAAGCAGATTTTTTACCACTAGCACCACCCGGGAAGTCCAACAGTATCTCCTATTCTTAAGACAAATACATGTGCATATTCAAAACGTCCAAACAGTCTCTTCTGTGAGATATTTCTTCCATTCAAAGAGTAACCAAATTTTCTAACAAATAACCATTGTCTAAGCTTAGATACTAATACCTCCTTTAATAGAAATGAATGGTGGTTCTATTTTTAAAAGGAAAATTTTCCCCACAAGCATTCAACTACCTATTGTACACAAGAGAATAGACTGGCACTGTGAAAAATTTCTTCTAAAATATGGACTATGTTAAATACCTGCCCACCAAGGATGCTACAATCTGGGATAGGGGAAGAGGGCTTAGGTAGCTTGAAGATAAGTGTCCACATAACAACAGCAAAGTCACACTGGGCTTATGGCCATGAGAGAAGTATTAGTTCAGTGCTGTATGGACTTGGATGAGAAAAAGATAGCTTCAACTTAGAGGTAACTAGTGAGACTGTTAGGAGAAGGCAATGGCACCCCACTCCAGTACTCCTGCCTGGAAAATCCCATGGATGGAGGAACCTGGTGGGCTGCAGTCCATGGGGTCGCTAATAGTTGGACACGACTGAGCGACTTCACTTTCACTTTTCACTTTCATGCATTGAAGAAGGAAATGGCAACCCACTCCAGTGTTCTTGCCCGGAGAATCCCAGGGACGAGGGAGCCTGCTGGGCTGCCGCCCATGAGGTCACACAGAGTCGGACACGACTGAAGCGACTTACAGCAGCAGCAACAGCAGTGAGACTGTTAACTGTCTCTAGGACATTCTCTTTGTCTCTTTTCAGAGAGTCACAATATTTGAAATCTGAGGTCTTGATCAATTTAAATGTTAGGTTCTACAATAGAATATACCCATAAGGAAGAAAATCCTATGGGGTTGCACAGAGTCAGACATGACTGAAGTGACTTAGCTTAGCAGGACATGGAAAAAATCTAGATGTCCTAGATGAATGGATAAAGAAGCTATAGTATATATATATATATATATATATATATATATATATATGCAATGGAATATTACTCAGCCATATAAAAGAACACATTTGAGTTAGCTGCAGTGAGGTGGATGAACCTAAAGCCTGTTGAGCAGGATGCTTGGCAATTTCATTTTCCATTTCATATAGTTTAAAATATTTTAATTTTTTGTAAATCAGAAAGAGAAATATCATATACTAATGCATATATATGGAGTCTAGAAAGATGGTACTGATGAACTTATTTGCAAGGCAGCAATGGAGAAAAAGACATAAAGAACAGACTTATGGACAAGGGGAGAGGGGAGGGTGAGAGAGAGTAACATGGAAACTTACATTACCATTTGTAAAATAGATAGCTAATGGGAATTTGCTGTATGTCTCAGGGAATTCAAACCAGGGCTCTGTATCAACCTAGAGGGGTGGGATGTGGAGGGAGACGGGAGAGAGGTTCAAGAGGCAGGGGACATATGTATACCTATGGCTGATTCATGTTGATGTTTGACAGAAAACAACAAAATGTTGTAAAGCAATTACCCTTCAATTAAAAAATAAATAGATTCAAAAAATAAAAAAACAAATAAAATAAAATCAGCATTACTTTATATATAATCAATACCGGAGTACAGAAGGTAAAAAACAGAAAACTAAAAAATGAATCCCAGGAAAGAGACAAAGATTAATATCTTCACTGCATCAGTCTACTACTCAAAAAATACTGAAATGACTCTCATTTGTTGACATATAAATCCTCTCCTCTGTATATTGTCACCCTGCCTATTTAACTTCTATGCAGAGTACATCATGAGAAATGCTGGGCTGAAAGAAGCACAAGCTGGAATCAAGATTGCCGGGAGAAATATCAATAACCTCAGATATGCAGATGACACCACCCTTATGGCAGAAAGTGAAGAAGAACTAAAGAGCCTCTTGATGAAAGTGAAAGAAGAGGGTGAAAAAATTGGCTTAAAGCTCAACATCACTTCATGGCAAATAGATGGGGAAACAGTAGCTGACTTTATTTTGAGGGGCTCCAAAATCTTTGCAGATGGTGACAGCATCCATGAAATTAAAAGATGCTTACTCCTTGGAAGGAAAGTTATGATCAACCTAGACACATATTAAAAAGCAGAGACATTACTTTGTCCACAAAGGTCCATCTAGTCAAGGCTATGGTTTTTCCAGTAGTCATGTATGGATGTGAGAGTTGGACTATAAAGAAAGTTGAGAGCAGAAGAATTGATGCTTTTGAACTGTGGTGTTGCAGAAGACTTGAGAGTCGAGATCCAACTAGTCCATCCTAAAGGAGATCAGTCCTGGGTGTTCATTGGAAGGACTGATGTTGAAGCTGAAACTCCAATACTTTGGCCACTTGATGAGAAGAGCTGATTCATTTGAAAAGACCCTGATGCTGGGAAATATTGAGGGCAGGAGGAGAAGGGGACGAAAGAGGATGAGATGGTTGGATGGCGTGACTGACTCAATGGACATGAGTTTGGGTGAACTCCGGGAGTTGGTGATGGATAGGGAGGCGTGGTGTGCTGCAGTTCATGGGGTCACAGAGTCGGACATGACTGAGTGACTGAACTGAACTGAAAAATCCTCTCCTCAGCCCTGTGCCAACTTGTATTATCAGAGATTTCTCATCTCATATCTCACCAGTTTCAACATGACTCAACTGCTTCTACTAAGTCAACTGCTTATTCAACTTTGCTCACAGTTTCAAGATGGAGCCTCCAAGGCCTATATATTAGCCAGGATCCTTTTCAGTAACAAACAATTTATGTCCATTTCATATAAACTCCAGCAAAAAGAGCCAGAGAGAGTGAAAAGAGGGATTGGTAACTGGCTAACATAACTGAAAATTACAAACATTTATTATATATTTAATAAGTGAGATATTATATTTAAAAACACTGGAATAATTTAGGAATGACATGTTGCCTCATCAAATAACTATACCTTAGTGGAATTACATATATAGCATAGCATGTTTATAATAGGACCTGTTATTATTTCACTGGGCTTCCATAATGGCTCAGATGATAAAAAATCTGCCTGCAACACAGGAGATCTGGGTTCAATCCCTGGACTGGGAAGATCCCCTGGAGAAGGGAAAGGCTACCCACTCCAGTATTCTGGCCTGGAGAATTTCATGGACTGTATAGTTCATGGGGTCACAAAGAGTCAGACGAGACTGAGCAACTTTCACTTACTTTAGTTTTTAACTGAAAATTCAGGGCAAGTTCAGGACACTGACTTTGACTATTGGCTCTACATTCTTTGAATATTTCATTCTTAGGCACACTCTCCACTTATAGTGGCTCCTGGCTGCTGCAGGGGCACATCCTCACAGCAAAGTAACCTCAGCAGAAAGACATCTTTGCCCAATTATTCCAGGCAAAGTCCCAAGATAGAATCTTATTGGACTGAAGAGACATATTTTTGAACTGATCATTGCAGTCAGGAGTGGAATATGCTAATTTTCTAGGCCTGGGTAGCAGGCACATTGAAACTATCAGGACTGAGACACAGAGCAATGGTGTTTTTCAGAGTAAAATACGTTTATTTCAATAATTATAGGAAGGCAGCATGAGCACCCAGTGGACAAAAATAATCGTGTCTGTCTTATCCTGTCTGTCATTTCCCCAGGTAGAATTGACTCATTTTTCTTACTTCTGTGGGCTACTCACATCTCTGCTTTTCCCCATATTGTTTTCACATGTAATTTGTTACCTGCTCTGCCACTTGCAAGTTTTACTTATCTTTTAATAGCTTGTTTATGTGTCTCCTCTTTTGTTAAGCCTTTCACTAATGTTCCAGTCACATAATTGCTCTATGATTCCACAGATTACATGTCCTTCTATTTGTTATTTATTCCATTCTATCATATTAAGTTAATTTGTATAATACACATTATTTTAGGGCAGGAAAGGTGCCATACCCATCTTGGTTTTACCTATCTCAAAGCAAAGTGTCAAAGTCACTTAATAAACATTTACTGAATGAGACATTCAAATTTTCCCACCTTAAACTTTTTCTGCTATTAATTCTTCCTAACTTTGATCAACCATTTCTGACTCCCTCTCCACATTTATACAAGCTTTTGGTGCTGTTGGCTTTGCCAGTCTCTTAAATCACACAGAATCTACTTTATCTTCACCAGTGGTTTCAGCTTTGTCCCAGTTCCTAGGAAATATACATCTATGCTGAGTTGAGATGGAGGAATTTAAAGCATTCCAATCAAATACTAGAGAATTGCATTAACTAGAACAGTTCCTCCTCTGACCAAGCTTCTGCTTTAGAGACCTACATGGCACCTATTTCCTCCAGAATTGATTCTGTATATAATCTGTGAGATAAGGGATTGGCATGCATATTAAACAGAGCAAAATTTTAGAGGCAAAAGATTTGTGAACTCAAATAAACTACTTAATATGAGTCTTGCTTGTTCATCTGTGAAACAGTTATTTTTTAAATACTTAACTTTACAGTTTCACAAGGATAAAACAGAATAACAAACATAAACAGCGCAGCATAACATCTCATATATAGAAAGCAACAAATGTTACCAGTCTGTGCTAAAAAGTCAATGGAGCAGCTAAGCTGTCTCCCCTTTTCTCTACAAAATCTTCCCATCAAGGAATCTTCTAAGGATATGCTCACATGCATGACCAAAAATCATATTAGATAATTGAAGTTTTAGTTGCTACAATCCTCCTGGAAATATGAATAGAGCCAAATTTCTTCTTCAGAACCCAACCCAAGTGCAAGTCAATTCCTTAAATTGATTGAGTCTCTATCTACCTTCATTATCCTAAAAATCTGATATGCCAAGTCCTAAGAATTTACAGATGGCCCACTTTTATCCTGTTGTCTAAAATCTTCATGGCAACCCACTCCAGTGTTCTTGCCTGGAGAATCCCAGGGATGGGGGAGCCTTGTGGGCTGCTGTCTATGGGGTCGCACAGAGTCGGACATGACTGAAGCAACTTAGCAGCAGTAGCAGCAGCAAACCTTCATAATTGTTTTTTTCTAAGTCTCTATGACTTGAATTCTCTATGAATACAAGGGATTCATATATTACTCATATCGATGCCCTGCTAAGATCATAAACAGAATTATATAAACCAATGCTCAGCTCCATAACCAGGACCCACATAAACAAGTATAGAGACTTCCCTAAATATTCTTGGGGAATATAAATATATAAATAAATAAATATTAGGGTATTAGGAGACAAGGGGGAGAAAGGCAAGAAATCATCATATCATGATTTCTCACTTCTCATGGCAAAACACAGTTTTAAAAGAAAAAATCAAAGAGCTACTATTATCTATTATTCCCAGAAAAAAAAAAAAAAAAACTTCCTTCCAAAGAGTAAAATACAGAAAAGGGATAAAAGAATAACTTTAAAGTGGATAAATCTGACAAACACCTCCTGAGCCAGGTTATATGACCAATAATATCATGATGATCAAATAGATCCTTAATATGCATTATAAGAATGATCTTTTTACTTGCTTTTGTGGTCTTAGTCTCGAAATGCATAACCAGTCTAATCAAGAGAAAACATCAAACAAACTCCAGTGGAGGTACAGTCTACAAAATACCTAACCAATAGGTATTTTCAAAACTGTCAAGATCATCAAAAACAAAGGACGTCTGAGAAACTGTCACTGTCCAGAGGAGCCTAAAGACACATAAAAATTGAATGTAATGTGGTATCCTACCTACATGGGATCCTGGAACAGATAAAGGTCATTAAATAAAAGCTAAGTATGAAGTTTTTAGTTAAGGCGTCTACACTGGTTCACTAGTTGTGACAAATGTACTATAATAATGTAATAAATATTAAAAAGGGAAATTGAGGGTGGGGTATATGGGAACTGTCTAGACTTTCTTCACAACTCTTTGGCAATTTAAAACTATTCTAAAACAGGGAGTGTTTTTTTTAAATTTGCCTATTGAATTTAAGAAAAACAGATAAAAATAAAGTCTTACCTAGACAGTTGGAGTAGAAATGTAGAATACCTAAGATAAAAATAAGGTCTTAAAAGCAGCCAGAGAGAAAAGGCAGATAAATTAAAAGGAATATCAGCTTACTTTTCATCAGCACAATGAAAGCCAGAAGAAAACAGAAGATAATATTTTCAAAGCGCTCAGAGAAAACAACTTCAACTTGGAGAAATATACCTAGAACATTTTTCTTTTAAAATTAAAAAAAAGCAAAATAGCTATTTTTAGAGAGACTAAGATGAGAAAGTTTAGCATCTACAGACCCACACTAAAGCATAAAGAACATTCACTGAGTAGAAGAAAAATAAATTCAGATAGAAGATCTGAGATGCAAGAAAAAATGACAAGCAAAGAAAATTTAAATATGGATAAATTAAATATGGAAAATCAATGACTACCAAAAAGCAATAATGCTGCTGCTGCTGCTAAGTCGCTTCAGTCGTGTCCGACTCTATTCGACCCCATAGACGGCAGCCCACAAGGCTCCCCTGTCCCTGGGATTCTCCAGGCAAGAACACTGGAGTGGGTTGCCATTTCCTTCTCCAATGCATGAAAGTGAAAAGTGAAAGCGAAGTCGCTCAGTCCTGTCTGACTCTTAGCGACCCCATGGACTGCAACCTACCAGGCTCTGCCATCCATGGGATTTTCCAGGCAAGAGTACTGGAGTGGGTTGCCATTGCCTTCTCCAAAAAACAATAATAAAGATACCTAATTTCATTATTTTGAAAAAGACTGAAACTAAACTTCATATAATGGAGAGGGGAGGAGATAACTATACTGAATTTTTCTGAGGTCCTCTGGGCATTAATGAAGAGAGAAAATATACTGTTTAAATTTCAATTTAAATTATATATCTACATCCATATTACAAGGACAATCATTAAAAGAAAAGAATAGAATTTATGACCTCCAAACTAGAGAAAGGGGAAATTCTAAATGAGAAAAAAAGTTAGTATTCTAAAGGAATACAAGAAGAAGAGGGAAAAAAGAAGTGTAAGCAAGGTAAAATGAATCAATAAAAAATGGTAAAAACAAATTGTAATATTAGTCATTATTCAGAGAAGGCAATGGCACCCCACTCCAGTACTGTTGCCTAGAAAATCCCATGGACAGAAGAGCCTGGTAGGCTGCAGTCCATGGGGTCGCCAAGAGTTAGGCACTACTGAGCAACTTCACTTTCACTTTTCACTTTCATGCATTGGAGAAGGAAATGGAAACCCACTCCAATATTCTTGCCTGGAGAATCCCAGGGACAGAGGAGCCTAGTGGGCTGCCATCTATGGGGTCGCACAGAGTTGGACATGACTGAAGTGACTTAGCACTTAGCAGCAGCAGTCATTATTAACAGTAATTAGTTAACTCATTGGATAAAAGACAATATTCAGATTGAATCAAAAATAATAACAAAATCTAGCTGCACTGAGTTCTTAAGAGACACCCACTAAACACAAAGTCATGGAAAAGTTCCAAGTATGATGTAAAAATAAAACAGGTCTCTTAGACCCAAGATTGACTTGAAGGACTCACAGGACTGAGCATGTAGTCATAACCATGGTTAAAATTTATTACATTAAAAGGAAATGAAGTAAAATCAGCAAAGGGAAGTCCTGAGAATACCAGGAGCATGTTTCCAAGGAGTTTCCAAGAGGAGTTTCCAAGACTCCTCTTCCAATGGAGTCACACCAGACATGCTTAGTTCCCTAAGCAAGAATTGTAACAGCATTTGTGAAATGTTGTCTACTACACAATATTATTAAAGATTCAGTGCCCAAGAATACACAATAGAGAAAAAAATAGTCCCTTCAATAAGTGGTGCTGGGAAAACCAGACAGCTACATGTAATAGAATGAAATTAGAACACTTCCTAATACCATATACAAAAATAAAAAATAAACTCAAAATGGATTAAAGACCTAAATTTAAGACCAGAAATTATAAAACTCTTAGAGGAAAACATAGGAAGAACACTCTTTAACATAAATCACAGCAAGATCCTCTATGACCCACCTCCTAGAGTAATGGAAATAAAAACAAAACAAAACAAAAAAAAACAAATGGGACCTAATTAAACTTAAAAGCTTTTCCACAGAGAAGGAAACTATAAACAAGGTGAAAAGACAACTCTCAGAAAGGGAGAAAATAATAGCAAATGAAACAACTTACAAAGGATTAATCACCAAAATATACAAGTGGCTCATGCAACTCAATATCAGGAAAACAAACAACCCAGTCAGAAGTGGGCAGAGACCTACGCAGACATTTCTTCAAAGAAGACATACAGATGGCTAATAAACAAATGAAAATATATTCAACATAGCTCATTATTAGAGAAACTCAAATCAAAACTGCAATAAGGAATCACCTTACATCAGTCAGAATGGCCACCATCAAAAAATACACAAACAATAAATGCTTTAGAGAGTATGGAGAAAAGGGACCCTCTAGGACTACTGGTGGGAATGTAAACTAATACAACCACTATGGACAACAGTGTGGAGAGTCCCTAAAAAACTAAGAATATAGCTACCACGTGACCCAATAATCCCACCACTGGGCATAAATCCTGAGGAAATCATAACTGAAAATGACACATGTACCCTAATCGCTTTTGAACTGTGATGTTGGAGAAGACTCTTGAGAGTCCCTTGGACTGCAAGGAGATCCAACCAGTCCATCCTAAAGGAGATCAGTCCTGGGTGTTCATTGGAAGGACTGATGTTGAAGCTGAAACTCCAATACTTTGGGCACCTGATGCGAAGAGCTGACTCATTTGAAAAGACCCTGATGCTGGGAAAGATTGAAGGCGGGAAGAGAAGGGGATGACAGAGGATGAGATGGTTGGATGGCATCACTGACTCGATGGACGTGAGTCTGAGTGAACTCTGGGAGTTGGTGATGGACAGGGAGGCCTGGTGTGCTGCGGTTCACGGGGTTGCAAAAAGTCAGACACGACTGAGCAACTGAACTGAACTGAACCCTAATTGCAGCACTAATTACAATAGCAAGGACATGGAAGCAACCTAGATGTCTATCAACAGGTGAATGAATAAAGAAATTGTGGTATATATATACAAGGGAATATCACTCAGTCATAAAAAGGAACACATTTGAGTCAGTTCTAATGAGGTGGATGAACCTAGAGCCTATTATACAGAAGGAAGTAAATCAGAGAAAAACAAATGTTGTATATTAGCACATATATATGGAATCTAGAAAGATGATACTGATGAACCTCTTTGCAAGGCAGCAATGAAGATGCAGACATAGAGTACAGACTTGTGGACACACTGGGGGAAAGAGAGGGTGGGACTAATTGAAAGAGTAGCATTGAAACATATGCATTACCATATGTAAAGTGAGATAGCCTGTGGAAATTTGCTGTATGATGCAGGGAGCTCAAATTTGGTGCTCTGAGAAAACCTAGAGGGGTGGGCTGGGGTGGCGGTGGGAGGTTGGAGGGAAGTTCAAGAGGGAGGGGACATATGTTTATAACTACAGCTCATTCATGTTGATGTATGGCAGAAACCAACACAATATTGTAAAGCAATTATCCTCCATTTAAAAATAAATAAACCAAAAGAAAAAAAAAAAAAAAAGATTCAGTGTCCAGAGATTTAATTAGTAGTGGTATGGCCAAGCATCTTAAAACTTGACCCATACAGTCAATAAAATTCCAACCAAATATCTACATAGATTTTTTTCATTGCATTTGACAATCTGATTCTAAAATGTATTCAGAATATCAAAACATCAAGGATAACCTAAACATTCCAGAAAAAGAACACAGTCAAGGAATTTGTTTTACTAGATAGGTAGAATTATGTAAAACCTATTGCGATTATAACATAGTGCTATTGGCATTGAATAGACAAATTAACCAATAATGGATCAGAACACAGAGTCCAGAAAGAGTGATTTGAGATAGAGCTGATTTCACAGGATAATCACTTGAATAAATGCTGCTGGATTAGTTGGTTGTCATATGAAAAAATTTTTTAATGAACTTAATTACTGCCCCCCACTGGGCTTCCTTGCAGATGGTGACTGCACCTGTGAAATTAAAAGATGCTTACTACATGGAAGGAAAGGTGTAACCAACCTAGACAGCATATTAAAAAGCAGAGACATTACTTTGTCAACAAAGGTCCATCTAGTCAAGACTATATTTTTTTTCCAGTAGTCACATATTGATGTGAGAGTTGGACTATAAAGAAAGTTGAGAGCAGAAGAATTGATGCTTTTTAACTGTGGTGTTGGAGAAGACTCTTGAGAGTCCCTTGGACTGCAAGGAGATCCAACCAGTCCCTCCTAAAGGAGATCAGTCCTGGGTGTTCGTTGGAAGGACTGTTGTTGAAGCTGAGACTCCAATACTTTGGCCACCTGATGTGAAGAGCTGACTCATTTGAAATGACCCTGATGTTGAGAAAGATTGAAGGCAGGAGGAGAAGGGGACAACAGAGGATGAGTTGGTTAGATGGCATCACCGATTCAATGGACATGAGTTTGGGTAAACTCCAGGAGTTGGTGATGGACAAGGAGGCCTGGCGTGCTGCAGTTCATGGGGTTGCAAAGAGTCAGCCATGACTGAGTGACTGAACTGAACTGAACTGGGCTTCCTAGGTGGCGCAGTGGTAAAGAACCTACCTGCCAACGCAAGAGACCTGGGTCGATCTTTGGGTCATGAAGATCCGTGGAGTAGGAAATGGCAACTCACTCCAGTATTCTTGCCTGGAAAAATCCCATGGACAGTGGAGTCTGGTGGGCTACAGTCTATAGGGTTACAAAGCGTCAGACACAACTGAACATGCACGCAATACAATGCCCCACTAAACACAAAAATAAGTTCCAGATTGATTAACCACTTAAATTTGGAAGACAAAGCTTTAAACCATTTAGAAGAAAATAAATCCCGGAGGAGCCCATTTCCCCTTGGGCTTCCCTGGTGGCTCAGATGGTAAAGCGTCTGCTCACAATGTGGGAGACCGGGGTTCGATCCCTGGGTCAGGAAGATGCCCTGGAGAAGGCAATGGCACCCCACTCCAGTACTCTTGCCTGGAAAATTCCATGGACTGAGGAGCCTGGTAGGCTACGGTCCATGGGGTCACAAAGAGTCGAACACGACTGAGCAACTTCACTTTCACTTTCAAAGAATGTATAAGAGAGAGAGAATAAGAAAGAATCTCTTATACAATATGCAAAGAGTACAATTCATAAAAGAAAAGTTAACCTTCCATGGTAAAATCAAAGACTACAAGCATCAAAATATACTGTAAAAGCTCTAAACTGTTAACCAAGAATATATGGGGAAATATTGCACAATATTTAACCAAAAAAATACTAGCAACCAAGGGGAAAAAACTCTCCTTTGAATAAATGTAAAATCCCACCAAAAAAAAAAAAACCTGCCAAAGGTGCAAATAGGAATGTAACAGGAAAAGTAGTTACCACTAGGGGAGAAGGAAGAGAGATGGGCTGTAGAGACATGCAATGGGGCGTCAAAGAATGAAATGTTCTAATGTTCTGGAAATAGTGGGGAAACTTGTGTACTGTCTAGGAAGAAGCAAAAATACCTCAGTGTCTGTAGAAGTCTGAACCCAGTAAAGAGAGACAGGGAATAAAATCTGAAAGAGAGGCAGGGGGATGACCATTCAAAGCCTTGTAGGCCCAGGGAAGGGTTAAAATGTTATTCTGAGCATAATAGGTATTCCCAGGTGGCTTCCTCTTTATGGATCACAGACTTGCTCAGGTGAAGGAGCTTGCATAATTCAGTGAAGCTAAGAGCCATGCAGTGCAGGGCCTCTCAAGATGGACAGGTCATAGCTGACAGCTCTAGTTCTAACAAAACATGGTCCACTAGAAGAGGGAATGGCAAACTACTCCAGTATTCTTGCCATGAGAACTCCATGAACAGTATGAAAATAAAAAAAGATATAACACCAGAAGATGAGCCCCACAGGGCAGAAGGTATCCAATATGCTACTGGGGAAGAGCAGAAGGCAATTACTAATAGCTCCAGGAAGAAAAAAAAGGCTTCCCTCATGGATCAGGTGGTAAAGAATCTGGCTGCAACGTAAGAGGACCAGGTTCAATCCCTGGGTAGGGAAGATCCCCTGGAGAAGGGAATGGCTACTCACTCCAGTATTCTTTCCAGGAGAATTCTATGGACAGAGGAACATGGTGGGCTCCATCAATGGGGTCACAAAGAGTCAGACATAACTTAGCAAATAACACAAATCAAAAAGAATGAAGAAGCTGTGCCAAAGTGGAAACAATGCTAGGTTGTGGATGACTGTGGTGGTGAAAGTAAAGTCTGAGGCTGTAAAGAACAATACTGCATGAGAACCTGGAATATTAGATCCATAAATCAAGGTAAACTAGACGTAGTCAAGCAGGAGATGACAAGAGTGAACATCAACATCTTAGCAATCAGTGAACTAAAATGGATGAGAATGGGCGAATTTAATTCCTACTGCTGTGGGAAAGACTCCCTTAGAAGAAATAAAGTAGCCCTCATAGTCAACAAAAGAGTCCAAAATGCAGTACTTGGATGCAATCTCAAAAATGACAGAATGATCTCGGTTCATTTCCAAGGCAAACAATTCAACATCACAGTAATCCAAGTCTATTTCCCAACTACTAATGCTGAAGAAGTTGAAGTTGATCAGTACTATGATAGTTTACAAGACCTTATAAAACTAACGTTCAAAAAAGGTGTTCTTTTCATCATAGGGGATTGGAATGCAAAAGTAGGAAGTCAAGAGATTCCTGGAATAACTGGCATATTTAACCTTGGAGTAAAAAATGAAAGAGGGCAAAGGCTAACAGAGTTTTGTCAAGAGAACACACTGGTCATAGCAAACAGCCTCTTCCAACAACACAGGAGACGACTCTACACATGGACATCACTAGATGGTCAATACCAAAATCAGACTGATTGTATTCTTTGCAGCTGAAGATGGAGAAGCTCTATACAGTCAGCAAAAACAAGACCGGGAGCTGACTAAGGCTCAGATCATCAGCTCCTCATTACAAAATTCAGGTTTAAATTCAAGAAAGTAGGGAATACCACTAGACCATTCAGGTATGACCTAAATCAAATTCCCATGATTATACAGTGGAGGTGACAAACAGATTCAAGGGATTAGATCTGGTAGAGAGAGTGCCTGAAGAACTACAGATGGAGGTTCATAACACTGTACAGGAAGTGATGACCAAAACCATCCCAAAGAAAAAGAATTGCACGAAGGCAAGGTGGTTGTCTGAGGAGGCTTTACAAACAGCTGAGAAAAGAAGAGAAGTGAAAGGCAAGAGAGAAAGGGAAAGACACACCCATCTGAATGCAGAGTTCCAAAGAATAACAAGGAGAGATAAGAAAGACTTCTTAGGTAAACAATGCAAAGAAACAGAGCAAAACAACAGAATGGGAAAGACTAGAGATCTCTTCAAGAAAACTGGAGATATCAAGGGAACATTTCATCCAAAGATGGGCACAATAAAGGACAGAAATGGCAAGGACCTAACAGAAGCAGAAGAGATTAAGAAGTGGCAAGAATACCCAGAAGAACTATACAAGTCTAACTAAAAAGTGTAACTGATCCGGATAACCATGATGTTATGGTCACTCACCTAGAGCCAGACATCCCAGAATTTGAGGTCAAGTGGGCCTTGGGAAGCATCACTACGAACAAAGCTAGTGGAGGTGACAAAATTGCAGCTGAGCTATTTCAAATACTAAAAGATTATTCTGGTAAAGTGCTACACTCAATATGTCAGCAAATTTGGAAAACTCAACAGTGACCACAGGACTGGAAAAGATCAGTTTTCATTCCAATCCCAAAGAAAGGCAATGCATAAGAATGTTCAAACTATCATACAATTGTGCTTATTTCATAGGCTAGGAAGATAATGCTCAAAATCCTTAAAGCTAAGCTTTAACAGTACATGAACTAAAAACTTCCAGATGTACAAGCTGGGTTTAGATAAGGCAATGGAACCAGAGATCAAACTGCCAACATTTGTTGCAACATAGAGAAAGCAAAGGGATATCCCCCCAAAAATCTATTTCATTGACTACGCTAAAGCCTTTGACTGTGTGGATCACAACAAACTGTGGAAAATTCTTAAAGAGATAAGAATATCAGTCTACCTTACTTGTCTCCTGACAAATCTGTATGTAGGTCAAGAAACAACAGTTAGAACTTGGACATGGAATGACAACCTGATTCAAAATTGGGAAAGGAGTATGACAAGGCTGTACACTGTCACCCCACTTATTTAACTTATATGCAGAGTACATCATGTGAAATGCTGGGCTGGGTGAATCACAAGCTGGAATCTAGACTTCTAGGAGAAATATCAACAACCTCAGGTATGTAGATGATACCACCCATATGGCAGAAAGTAAAGAGGAACTGAAGAGCCTCTTGTTGAGGGTGAAGGAGGAGAGTGAAAAAGCTGGATTAAAACTCAACATTTAAAAAACTAAGATCCTGGCATCCAGTCCCAACACTTCATGCAAAAAATGGGGAAAAAGTGGAAACAATGACAGATTTTCTTTTCTTGGGCTCTGAAATTACTGTGCACAGTGACTGCAGCCATGAAATTAAAAGACATTTGCTCCTTGGAAGAAAAGCTATGACAATCCTAGACAGTATATTAAAAAGCAGGGACATCACTTTGCCAACAAAAGTCCATATAGTAAAAGCAATGGTTTTTCCAGTAGTCATTCATGGATGTGAGAATTGAACCATAAAGAAGACTGATCACCAAAGAATTGATGCTCTTGAACTATGGTGTTGGAGAAGACTCTTGAGAGTCCCTTGGACAGTAAGGAGATCAAATCAATCAACCATAAAGCAAATCAACCCTGTGTTTTCATTGAAAGAATTGATGCTGAAGCTGCAATACTTTGGCCACCTGATGTGAAGAGCTGACTCACTGGAAAAGACCCAGATGCTGAGAAAAAAAAAAGGCAAAAGGAGAAGGAGGAGGCAGAGGATGAGATGGTTATATAGGATCACTGACTCAATGGACATGAATTTGAGCAAACTCCAGGAGATAGTAAAGGACAGGGAATCCTGGCATGCTGCAGTCCCTGGGGTCACAAAGAATCAGACACGACTTTGACAGGTTGTTCAGTGGTAAAGAATCCGCCTGCCAATGCAGGAGATGTGGGTCGATCTCTGGGTTGGGAAGGTCCCCTGGAGAAGGAAATAGCAACCCACTCCAGCATTCTTGCCTGGAAAACCCCATGGATAGAGGAACCTGGGCAGCTACAGTTCAAGGGGCTACAAAAGAGTCAGATACAACTTAGCAACTAAACAAAGAGTGGACTCTGGAGGCCGGTTAGGATGATGCTTCAGAAATACTGGCAGGAGATAAAAGTGTCTTGGACAAGAGTAATAGTAGAGGTAGTGAAAAGTGGTCAAATTTAGGGATTTGTTTGAAGATAGAAAACTTGTTGATTAGGAGATTTATGCCAAAGTTCAAAGATATATTTGTGGTTCTGAGCAAAACAATTGGATGAATGTATGTATCATTTATTAATATGAAGAAGACTAGAGGAAGAGCAAGTTTAAGAACAGGTGGAAAATATACTGTTTTTTCATACTTTAATTGAAATTAGGGCATGCCTTCCAATCAATGCTGTCTTACAACTCATTGTAACACATATTTGGTAACATATATTTTCTTCCTTTGTAGTAAATAAAATAATGATTCATCTTATAATCAATAGGAATTTAGATTCTTTAAATTATATAGAATTTGAGAGACATAAAAATATTGAAGGCATTAAAGCCATGAAACTGTGAGATCACACAGGAAGTAAATATAGGCAGACAAGGGAAAGGTAGTAGAATGAGCCCGGGACATCTATAGGCCAAGAAAAGGAGGCAAGTTTGGTAAAGGAGATAAAAAGGATGGCCAGTGAATTAAGAAACATATGTCAGGAGTCAGTAGTGTCTTGAAAATAATGAAATTATTTCAAAAAGGAGAGAGAGAGTGATCTGCTGTGTCAGATCCTGTGAAGAAGATAAAAGACAATGAAGGTTGAGAAAAAAGAATGAGGCACTAGTTCTCTAACCAGGAGTGGTTCAGAAGAAGGACAGGGACAAAAGCCTGAAAAGCAAAAAGAATCAAATGATGAGTTCAAGTCCTTTAGCACATTTACTGCTTTGTTTTTGTTTTTATTATCCCAACTAGAAGAGTATATTCCTTAAGGCAGGGATCTATCTTTTGTTTGTTTGTTTGTTTATAGTCTAAGGCCCTAAAGTAGTGTCAGATGCTCCAACAATATTTGTTAAATTGAACTTACTCTTTTCTTGAGTTTTGCTATAAAATAGAGCAGAGAAATGTAGCAATAGCTTGATTTGGTGGTCTTTTATATAAAGAATGAGTGGCATTCTCATAGCTTTTTATCACAGAACACAAACCAGCAAATAGAAGCTATTGTAGGACATATTTGAGCTCAAAATAAGAAAAAAAAACTACTTGTTTCTTAAAATATCCCAGCATTAGAGGAGGTTGCCTTTTGCAGAGGATAGTGAGTATATTGCTACTGGCTCAAACAACAAAAAGCTATAAAATAGTACCAGAGGATGCTGGATTTTAGAGAAGATAAGAGAATGATTGGACAAAAGTTGAACTGAAGTGCCTTCTAACTTTAAACATTTTCTTTTCAGAGTCACTGCTATTTTTAAAGTCCAGATTCATCTCAACCTCTCACTTGGGACATTCTGAGCCATTCTGAGCATTCTCTGTTGGGGAATGCAAATGTTTAAATTTAAATCAGAGCAAAATATAATTTTAAAGGTAACCTTGCCATGAAAAATAATTTAAGCATTTCAACATCAATTTTAATTATTTATGCCCAATTGCACCATTGCATTAACATACATAATTGAGTGTTCCCTTAAATTAAAAACTTTTTTAAAGAATGAAAGGGGCATTCAGTTGCATTCAGAGATTGTACAGTTGCACCTGCTTGTAATATCTCTCAGCCTTTATTGCAGGAGTCTCATAACTGTTTCAGAGACAAATCAATTATATTACCAAAAACGTTTGTTACTATTCCAATAGTACTTTGAGTTAGTGGCAAAATCCCAGAACTGAACTTCAGTACTAATCAACCTTAATCCTGTGTCTGAAGCAGTCAAAATTATTTCAGTGAGCTATTCATTAAATTTTGAATGTCATGATATATCTCATAATTTTTACCTAAACATTATTAAATAACATAAAATAACATTAATTTTCTAAGATATAATTTAAACAAAATGAAACTTTTATTATTATTAATGTAAAGCACAGTACAAGTTGTCAAATTGTCCTTGGATTCTGAAATATGTACTACATAGCATGTTGTAGACAATCTGCTCAGAAATTCTTCTGCTGAATTTTTCTCTGCAGGCTGGCTACAGAGCCAGGAATAGGTTAATGAAATGCATGCATGGAATAAAAAACAAATTATAAGTGGTAATTCAGCCACTAAACCTTCACGAGGCTGGGGGGAAATAGGAAAATAAAGCTAATCTTATTTCATTTTTCTTTATACACTCAAAATATACTCAAAATGTCACCTCATAAATCCCATTTTCTGTTTCCATAAAGAATGTATGTTAGAACCATTGTTTATTAAAAGTTCTGCTGCCATATGGATAACTTAAAAAAAAATCTTCCCCCAGACCTGTACTATGTGCAAATATTCAGCAATTTTACATTCATGGTCTAAAATTTTAATTTAAATTCCCTTCATTTCCTCACAAATCAACATAGTGCACTATGTAAAGGAACTATGTAAATATCAGGACCTTGAACTTTGGTACAAGAACTTCTCTCAAAATATATTTATATGAACCACAAACTATACAGAAATTTTCCTACAAAATCATGCTTCTAGCTAAGAGTACAGTATTTTGCTTTTAGCATGTCTTTGAAAGCTCATAGATTGGCTTTAGATTATTAGCCTAACAGATCCAATAATGTAATATAAAATGTGAAACTGCCATCAAAAAATAAATATGGGACACCATATACAAGTCCCTATCATTAAAACATCTTGGGAATAGTAGAAAGTAAAACAACATTATAAAGCAACTATAATAAAAAATTAATTTTAAAATAATATTGGGATATGTAAAAAAATAAAGTATAACATCTATAATTCTAAATATACAAACAGCAACATCAGGATACCTAAATAGAATACCACATTCAAATAAATACAAAAAGACAAGATACATATAAAGATATGAAAAACTCTGCAGTGTGATTTTAACAAATGTACTTTTTATGTAGAATAAAATAAAAACTCAGAAGAAAACTGAAATAATCAATACCAAATTTTACAGAAATATAATAAAGATCTAAATAACTAAAAACAAATTAAAATCTAAAAGAACCAACACATTCTCATGTTCTTCTTTAAATATATATATATATATATATATATATATATATATATATATCACTTTCTGTTCCTAGTGGCTTATTAAATAAAACTCATGAAGCCTCTGTGCACTGGCTTTTATTTTCATCTTAAGTCTTAAGAATATAAGAAAAATGTGATGCTGCTAAATTTTTCATCTGAATTTTGCAAAGGGCTTCTGTTTTTTGATCTAATAATGATAGATCAGATCCTGTTTTAGTATCTATTTAAAAATTCAGATAGAATCAATTCAGAAAATATAATTAATTTCTTAAAAACCATGCTAGCACTTTCAAATTTTGCCTCCTAATATTTACATTATAAAGTATAAGCTCTTTGATATGCACAAATACCAACAAAAAACACAAGCCTTTGAAAAAATCTTGGTTGTGTCAGATTTCTTGAGAGTCTTTCACAGAGGGCTCCAGGTTCCTATTAAGAGCGGTTTAGTAGCAAGAACTGTAATGCTAGCATTCTTAGAACTTAGTGAAAGACAATGTCCATTTTGTAGGAAAACATTTTATTAATCTTTATTTATATATTAAATAATTATTCTGCTTAAAGTCGAAAAGATTTATTTTTAAATTTCTGAGGATAGGAGAATAGCGGGTTTGTAGATCATTTAGAAATATATATTTTATCACAATCCACATTAACGGCCTTCTGGAGAGTTAATTTAAAATTTCCTACTGTGCTGTTAAGCATCTTCATATTAAGAAGCAAATGCATATAAAGAAAAGAAGCAGTCCATAGCTGCAGTTAAAGTATTCTTTGGTTGCTGTACTGTTGCAAATATAGCTTATATAAAGGGTTTCAAAAAATAGGAACTTGAATTCTAAAGAGAGGCTAAAGATCACTTATTCTTAGGTATAAACCTGACTCAAATTCTAAGAAAAGGCTAAAGACCATGTCTACCTGTAAGCTATCATTGAAACCTGATTTCTCATTTGTACAAAAGAAAAAGACTTTTTGAAATATTGCTTTTGAGTTAATCATTTCTAATCAGGACCATTCTAAGTTTGGGGGTCAAGGAAGTAGACACCATAATGAAGAATGGAAAAAATTGCTTATGCTTATCTGATTTCTTAGTCCCTGATGTTTTTGCTTTTATTTTGTCCCTGGTATTTGAGACTTGAATCTTTGGTGGGAAAGCATATCATAACATCTGCATGTACAAAACTTTTTTAACACAGGTTTTAAAAAGTCAACCTAACTATATATTTACACTTAAAACTGTCATGACATATTTAAAGCTATCAGTCTTAAATATGGCATACAATTGATTGTCCTTATTTATTTAAAAAATGGCATTTGTTATTTTTTTATAGGTAAAAACTCTCATTTTTACAACCAATTTACCAGCAGCATATGCTAAAATAGGTTTAAGTCACATTATGTAAAAGTAATGATGATGTTAGGATGAATAATTAACAAATCAATCTAAGTTTGGGGAGTTCTTTCTCACTGTAGATAACTGACTACAGAACTAACCCACAAACTAAAAATAAGAATCACCTATATATTATCATTCACCTCACAGCTAATCTTGGTCTATCTGCTTTTATCTGCTGGCAATCCAAATCCATGAACCTCTAAGAAAGCTAACCTTTAAGGAAAGGATCTTTGTCTTAGCCCACAATTTGCAACATAGCCAGGAGAAAAAATTAGATTTGGAGTCAGAAGACCTAGGACTAAGCCCTGCATAGGTAATTAAAGTAATCACTAAACTCCTAAATATTTAAGCCTCTTAATCTGTAAAATGGGCCTAGCACCACCAGGCTCCCAAGTGATGCTGAAGTTAAATGAGACAATGCACTACTGATTAGATAATGGAGCCATCGGTAATGCTTTTCCTTCCTTTAAAATATGAGTATGCTGTGCTGTGCTGTGCTTAGTCACTCAGTCGAGTCCAACCCTGCAACCCCAGGGACTACAGCCTGCAAGTTTCCTCTCTGTCCATGGAGATTCTCCAGGTAAGAATACTGGAGTGGGTTGCCATGCCCTCCTCAAAATATGAGTATAATCTGTAATAAATACTTACTCTTCCCTTGTATTGTTTTAAATAGCATTTAAGAAAAAAGTAAAGAACCTACACTTAAATCACATTACAAGTAAAATCATCATCATCTTATTTCAGAAACTAAGAGGAAGGAAAAAAATGGGTTCATCTTATCTTTCAAATTGAAAGATAGCACCTGCATGGCCCCAGGGACATGAGGTTCCATTCCTCCTCACCTTTTACATTTCTTATATTTATCCTAAGGCCTTATTATCATATTTTCTAGATCCCATTTGAATACTTTTTGTAGGACATTACTCCTGAAACAAATGAGAAAGCAATAACTCCAACCTACAGAACTGAGTTAAGTGGTCCGTGTCTGTATACAACAGACGATCAGATTTTAAAATATATTGACTTCTTAATTATTTTAAAGTAAGTTATAGATCAAAGTATTAATGATGCATATAAAGAAATGAAATAGCCAAAATAGGTATAAGTCCAAAATTATTATACTTAAAATATAGATGGTTTTCCTCTTATAGTCACAGTTATAATGCATTTTAAATATTCATTTCAGAAATATTTGAATGCCAAAATTAAAATAACCTAGTTAAAATTACCATCAAAATTTATATATATATATATGTTTTACATATATAAAATATGTAAATATACATATTTACAGCTATATAATCTGAATATGTGAGCATTTCTTTTATAAAAGCTTTAGTCTTAAAGCACTCCTTTTAAATTCTTTTTGAAATATTTCCATAATTAATTTCCTACAGTGTGTCACAAAAAAATATGAATTTCCATGACCTAAAATGGTCATAACGTCTCTAAGTTTGAAAAAGTTTTCACTACATATGTTAAGCTAACCATTTTTTACACTTATAGGAAGTTTAATTCCAAACAATTAACAAAATAATTTATGATATTTTTTTTCACATTTTGATGTCAAGGGGCTTTGTAAAAACACTGTTTTGAAAGTTTATTTTCTCTGTGGCTTAAATGTCATATCTCAAACTGATATTCTTCTATCTTCTAAATTTCTATTTTTTCAAGAGTGATGAGTATATAAAGCTGCTTCCCAAAATTAGGTGTTTTAATTAAATTGTCTTTTAAAATACATATATGTAACAAAGTTATTCAGAATTCTTAATTATGTACTAGCCATATTAATATTCCTAACATACATACCATATCCTATTCTTCCTATGTATATAGAATCTTATGAATACTAAGAGCATAGATTCGATTAAAAATAAGATAAACACTCGTTGTTTTATTCTTAAAAGGCAAAAAATTTATATGTTTAACTAGAAAGTAAATTTTTTATAATTATTGACTTGCTCACCATCATTAACATTAAAAATTAAATTATGTAAACTTATTTTATTAGGCGATGGGTAAAAACATATCAAAAGTTGGATAAATTGTGTTTTCATTAAGAAAAGTAAATAAAAATATTGAAGTCAAAAATTTTTTTATTATAGATTGCTTTTAAATGTCTGTTTTCTCTCTGAATTCAAAATGATTGACTTGAGCACAATACTAAGTAAAAAATAAAATAGTCCTCCTGCCTGAAAGACTCCTGAATAAAGAGAAAATTATTTTTGGCTTTTCCTCTTGATCAGATATGAAATATTCTGAGACGCCACCTCTATAATTTGATAAAAAGCTTGATATCCCCAAATGAAAATAGGACTCAGCACTTTCATTTTTCTGTCTCTAAAGGAACCTGGGTAAACTGATTTTTTCAAAAAAATGAAAATCTCAGGCATAAAGGTGGCAGTAATGAAGCAAGCTTAAATATGCGCTGACCTTTGAAATGAACTGCAATCTATGTTGTTTGGCCAAGGATCTGACTGTGTTACTGTCTCCATCTATTTCTAGCATGAAAGATGTGGGTGTTGGAGCTGCTCTGCTCTCTGGTGGATGTTGACAGCATGGCTGCAAACACACAGCAGCACCAAAAGAGACAGCTACATACTGTGGGACAGAAAAATTAACCACACAGCCATCAAAGACAGAAAACTACAAGCATTGGTTTTTATTTTCTTAAAAACTCAGTAGCAAAATAAACCAGAAACATGTCTCCATTTTCTAAAAGCAGTATATGTGTGTTAAGCAGAGTGCTACTGTTAGGAGGAGGATGTGAATTGACAATACACAAAATTATTAAATGATTTTAGAAATCATTAAAAGTCTAACCTAGTTTTCTGAGGAGGCCCATACAGAAAAGAATACAGCCTCAAGAAACACACCTTTGGAATTTTAAACAATTGCCAGTGTTCCTGGAATGATGTTTTTGCTTAGGATAAACATTTCATAGGTAATTATGAAATATTGAAGGACACTTTTTTTTAAAATGATTTCTGGGAAGATAAGAAACTTCAAAATATTGCCTAGTACAATCTCCTTTACCAGTGGAGTATTTTAGAGTCTGTGTCTCAGCTTTATCAGCTATTATTTGATCTGCCTTTAGAAACCTCACTTTTAAAAAAAGAGACAATGGATGCAAAACTCTTTGAAGAATAATAAAGCAATATCACAATTAAGTTAAGCTACTCTATGCTGTTTTACCTTCTACTCCACAATCTATAAGCAAGCACTATTACATGAAACCAAAATATCTCACAGGAAAACGTAATATGTATTTCCTTGTTCTAATATAAAGGTAGTCACTAACTAAACAGGCATTGAGTAAGATCTCCTATTGTGTTCCTAATGCTTAAAAAAAGCAAGCATAAATAGACTCATTTATAAATGTCTGTCACTGTTATCTTTCTTCTTAATATTAAATATTCTGTGGGATATCTATGCCTTAAATAAATGCTAATATTATATATCTTTCATGTAGGAAATATGGTCCTTACAATCAAGGATTTTACAATCTTTGAAGAGAGTGGTACATATGCAAAAAAATTTAAATGACACATCACTAGTCAATTAAACATTTGAGTATGTAGTAAAGTTGCACTTGATATGATAGAATCAAATGGTGATATTGGAATGGTCCTGGACAATTTCTCATCAGTATTTTATTTTCATTTGTATCACCTGTTCTAATCCCATAGCAGAAAAAAAAATTGAAAATAATATTTTCTTGTGGTGGGAATATAAAACTCAAGTATGTTGGGAGGAATCATTCTTAAAATTAGTTATTATAAAGCAAAAATAAAAACATATATATTCCAAATCTCTGATCTAGCAATTTTTAACCTCAATAAAAAAGACTATTTCTATTCAGTAGCAACCAGAGATTTTGATTGAGTTATGCCTCCTAGAGGGAGAAATTATGAGAAGCCTGGATATAAAATACTGATTTCTTTATGGTCTGAAAAAAAAAGATGTGTTGGGGGAATTCTAAGATACAAGGGAGTTGGAAACTGTTTATAATAGTTCCTCTCTCATTCAGCAAATTTTGGATTTTCAATGTATATCCCAGAAGTCACATCCCTCCAAATGAGTAAATAATATAGGCTCAATTTTTTTTTAAATGCCTTGTTGTACCTAAGTGCACTGCAGGACATCTGGCAGGTTTCATTTTGAAATTATGTTTATCCACAGAAACACCATCAGTGGAAGATGTATTGAAAAGCTGAAAGTCTATTAAGGGAGTATGGGACGGCTGCATACATTCTGTATAAGGCCATGGAAATGACACAGCAATACCCCATCTGTGGCTTTGGTTCACAGAGCTTTGAATAAAAATTCAAGATCAAACTTCACTTGCAAAGGAAAGGAAGTATGCTAAAAGAAAGCTAGCATTAACAGACTCATATATAAAGGTCTGTCACTGTTATCTTCTAACATAAAATATTTTGTGGGATGTCTACGGCTTTAATAAATACTAATATTAAACATTCACTCCTTGATGTTATGTGAAAAACTACTGGTGGGGAACTGTAATTTGCACTTCTATAATTTAGGCCATTTGTGAATATGCTTAAAACTTACAGAAGTGTCAGGAAGGGCCGGGGCAGATGTTGTTCAAACTTCCCTATTTGGTCCTGCCAAGTCCTTCATTCTGTCCAAGACCTACAATACCCAGTCTATTCAAAACTCAATGTCTCTTAATGGAGATTACTAATCAAGCTGATTTATGTGGTAGTTTAGGAGGTGGGGTCATTCTTTTTTTGGTGGTGTTGTTTCTAAAGAAAGTTTAATGCTCACAAAAGCCTCAGATTGACAGCTCCACAAAATGGAAATTCACAGAACAGAAGTATCACATGTGAGGGGGATATAGCCTCCCCTTATGTTAACCTGCCAATTCACAATCTCAACCTGCAAGGATCTGCCACCAAATTCAAGAGATTAATTCAGTCCCTGTGCCCTTTCAATCCTTTGCCAATAAGGAGGCCAATTAGTTTCAACTACACTGGTTAGTTTATGGCTGTCTCTTATTTTTTTCTAATGGGGGCATTTTCTCTCCATCATTTGGATGATTTTGACCCCCAATTCATTGCAGGTTACTATAGAATGGCTGTCAATCACGTAAAACCACAGCTTAATGCAAACCAAGGCCTGAGGTGAAAAGTTCAGTCATTAGCTATTGAAACCACCTAGCTCCCCATGGAGGTGGTTTTGTAGTGTTCATAGGCAACAATAATGGCAATAATAATATTAATGTTTGAAATAATATTACAAACTTTATTTTAAAAATAGAATAGTCAACTAGCAAGTCTAGGTAGCCTCTGTTAACTTCTAATCTACAAGTCATCAATTCCAAACTTATTAATCCATGTACACTTTTAGAATACACATAGAATAAATATATTTCAGAAAACTTTTGTTTAAGAAAAAATTAAAATGTAAACTTTTCAGACAAATGACTTAAAATTTATTTTAGCATATATTTCTAGAAGATATGTTCTCAGTAATGCTAACAGAATTTAAATGTCTAAAAATGTAAAAGAACTTCTGAGCTTTTTTAAGTTAACAAATAAAAATTGTTGTGCAAATATGATGCCACAAGTCCTAATACCAGGACTCCAGAGGATAACATAAAGTTAAAGAAATGAACAAATAAATTAAAGAAATATCCATTATTATTAGGACATGTGTGTTATATTTTCCCCAAAAGTAAAAACAGATGAAGTAACATTTAATGTCTAACTACCATTTATTTCTGAAAAAAGGAGTTAACAAAGCAGGTTTTAATAGTAGGAATGGGAACAAAGAGTCTGAGGCACCTGAGGGAAGGGGCTGTGTACGATGAAGGAGGAAAGATCACAGACAAGAGACTGATGCTGAAGCCTTCTGTTAATAACATTTCCTTGGTGAATAGACAGTCTACTATGCCGCAGGTACTACACTTGGATAATATGGCTTACACATTCCAAAATAACAATGAATCTCAAAACAACATGCTGAAAATTCTAGATAAAAATTGAGACTGATATTTGGTAAAATATGTATCTGAGAAAGCTATATTTATCTCACCAATTTTAGAAATTTCAAAGTTCCTTTTACTTTTTTCTCTGAACCATACACAAGGGTTCATGACATCAGTTTTCTCTAGTCTACCTCTGGAGGGCAGTAGAGAAGACAGGAATAATACTGGTTTGGAGGCTAAAAAAGGATGCTAGATTTTTTTTTTTTTAAGAAATCAAACCAAAAATACACTATACTAAAGGAAGGCCCTGGCACCCCACTCCAGTACTCTTGCCTGGAAACTCCCATGGACAGAGGAGCCTAGTGGGCTGCAGTCCATGGGGTCGCTAGGAGTCGGACAGGACTGAGCGACTTCACTTTCCCTTTTCACTTTCATGCATTGGAGAAGGAAACGGCAACTCACTCCAGTGTTCTTGCCTGGAGAATCCCAGGGACGGCGGAGCCTGGTGGGCTGCCGTCTATGGGGTCACACAGAGTCGTTGACGACTGAAGTGACTTAGCAGCAAAGGACTGATAGGCTTTGTGTGTATCAATTCTCAGAAAGTACTTGTTTTTTTCATAGACCAAAACAAGCAATATTATTTGTACTACAATCTTCTATAAGCATTGTTGCCAAAACTTAGCATAACATGCAGAAAGTATAGTGTAGAAAGAACTCCAATCAAAACCTATTCCTCTCTAAAATTTTCTGAATATATACATGAATAACATTTTTTTAAAACTTATTCAAAACTATATAATATTAGTATTTACACAAAGACCTCTAAACGAAATGACCACTGACAATCGCCGATACTGCTAACATTACAAATAATAAATCTGCTTTTATTTCCAGCTATCTCTTTGGATGGAATTTACAGATATACAATTTTTAACTATCCTAGCTATTTTAAAATTAATTTGCAAAAACAGTACAAAAGAGTTCCATATATATACCACTGTTAACATCTTACATAGCCATAGTATAGTTACCAAAGCCAGGACATTGACATTTGTACAGTAAACATTAACAACAGATCTTATTAAAATTTCACCAGTTTTTTCACTAATGTCTTTTTATCTGTTCCAAGATCCTATTCAGAAGCCCACATCCCTTTAGTTGTTGTTTTCTGCCCACCTCCACTCCAGGCTCCTCCAATCTGTAAGTGTTCCTCAGTCTTTCCTTGTCTTTTAGACAGACCATGGCAACCCACTCCAGTACTCTTGCCTGGAGAATCCCATGGGTGAAGGAGCCTGGTAGGCTACAGTCCATGGGGTCGCTAAGAGTCGGACATGACTGAGCGACCTCACTTTCACTTTTCACTTTCATGCATTGGAGAAAGAAATGGCAACCCACTCCACTGTTCTTGCCTGGAGAATCCCAGGGACAGAGGAGCCTGTTGGGCAGCCGTCTATGGGGTCGCACAGAGTCGGACATGACTGACGTGACTTAGCAGCAGCAGACACTCTTGAATTTGTGAACTGTAAGATATTACAGAATGGATAGCATATTTTCTTCAATTCATCACTTCAGGGGTTCATGTTATTGACATGTATTATAATTAGTTATGATAACCTTGAGCACTTGGTTAAGGTGGGTATCTGATATTTTTTAAGCTAAAAACATATTATCTCTTTTATATCAAAATACAGCAGCCTTTAGATTTATTTAAGAATAAAATCTCTCACACTATCAGCTGAAAGTAGAATATTTAAGTTAGTCACTACATAACATTTCTTGAGAAATAGAATATGTTAGCACTATGCTAGGTGAGCTTATTAAGAAGAAAAAAGAGATTTTACTTATATAAATATTATTTACATTACTTTGTAAGACCTGAAAGCACTTATTCAATATAAGGACACATCCTGTCAGATCATTGTTATATTTGCATTATATCACTCCACTCATGATGATTTTGCCTGCTTGCTTTTTCAGGTCAGCTCAGAACTGTCCAGAATCAGAGAGCAGAGAAAAGTAAACTTCAATTCACGTTCTCTAATATCCCCTTATGTGATATAATTGTAATAGAATGATTCTAGATGGAGAGAACAGTTCAGTGGGAAGTATCATTAGTTTAAGGGGATCTCCAACTAAAACTATAACAGTTGGTTGACTTTGGGGACCCAAAAACAACCCCTAGAGACATAAAGTGAGTGAGACATCAGTTCTTGGTGCTGGAAAATCTCTAAGAAGATGCGCAGCAGATCCTTCAGGCTGTGTCCGCAACCACTGCCTTCTCTAGTCCTCTGGGGCTCTTCCATTGGAATCACCATCTCCCATCTCTTTATTGTCCAGTTCTAATGTATGGACACTGCAAACCATACCCTGCCTTTCTAAATAGAAGCGATAGCTCTTCCCATGCAGTCCTACTTCACTTGACTCTTCTTCCATTAATCTGGCACTTGTTTTTTTTATATTTTGTCTTATTTATTCGGCTGCACTGAGTCTTAGTTGTAGCATATAGGATCTTTAGTTGTGGCATGTGGGATCTAGCTCCCTGACAAGAGATAGAACCCGGGTGTCCTGCATTGGAAGTGTGGACCACCAGGGAAGTCTCTGGCACTTATTTTTTTGACATCTTTTTTCCAACTATGTTGTGAGGTCTTTAAGGATATGGATATGGGACATACTCAAATTTGTCTCCCCAGGGCCACCAAGTGTTGCTCCTGTGCTAACACTCAATTATTGCTTGCCATGGCATACAGCTGTCCCTTAGTTACACATGGTTCAATCATTTTGGGATACTAGAGAAGATTCTGTTAGCCCTTGTGAATAAGATAATACTGAAAGAAAATTCTGTTGAAACAGTCAAGTCATCTGAGGTTTCCAAAAGTAATGATGAATAACTTTCCACACAATATTCCTTTTAATTATGTTTTTCCTTTTAGCTTAAAGTCCCATGAAAGCATAGCAGGCTTTGTTCTACTTGAGATTCAACAGAAAGTCAAGAATAGAAAGGATGAAAGGCAAAACCAATTTACTTTAGCTATTAATTATAGAGGTTAAAGAAAAATATGGCTTCCTTCTCTTATTAAGTACATCAGTATACTTTCTTAATCAGGTCAAAAGCTTGATTTGGCCACTACTTATTTATAGGCACTGTTTCTCTGCTGTGCTCTAGATGCTACAATTGGGAGCAGGGAGAGGGCACAAGAAACCCATTGAATTCCTGCTCACAAGAGAGGAGACAGCAAAAACAGAAGTTTTAGCAAGGAGAGAAAAATCTCAGAAGGACTCTCCCATTGATCCTACAGAGTGAGACTCTGGGAGGCTGACTTTAACTCGTATTTAAACTATATTTATATCTATTATTTACAACATAGGTGTTCAGTTGGGAGACAACTTCAGTTGATAGTGAAAAATTCACTGAAAAGAATGTTCATTTTAGGGCATTTGTGCTTTGTTTTGTTTGGAGATGAAAGATTATTGAAAACAAGTTTTTTACTGACTGAGCTACAAGGGAAGCCCTATACTGGTGTGGGTAGCTGCTCCCTTCTCCTGGGGCTCTAACCAACCCAGGGACTGACCCAGGTCTCCCATACAGTAGGCAGATTCTTTATGTCTAAGCCACCAGGGAAGCCTAAGAAAACTGGGCTGGGTAGCCTATTCCTTCTCCAGAATATTTTGCGAACCCAGGGATCAAACCAGGGCCTCCTGCATTGCAGGCAGATTGTTTACCAGCTGAGCTACTACGGAAGACCCATGAAATTTATAAAGTGTAGACATTGAGTCGGATCTTTTTCTTTTTTTTTAAGCATCATGGTTTGTCTTCCCAGTTAATTCTGTCTCTGACCTTTTTAACCTCACTCTTTTCTCACTGCATTCTCTGTTTCTTATACCTATCCCAGTAACCATTTGCCCCTCCTCTCTTTCACTTCAAATCATCCTATCTAAATTTAAAAACCTACATGAGACTAAAAGTCCATCATAAGCCCATTTCTGGGCTTATATGTCAAGAATCCAAAGATACTGACATAGCCTCTAGGTTCCAGACTGTTTGCCAATATCATTAAGGAAATGAGCTTTTCCTCTTGTACAATAAACCAGACTATACATACTGACGGGCTTCCCTGGTGGTTCCGATGGTAAAGAATCTGCCTGCTTTGCGGGAGACCTGGATTCGATGACTAGGTTGGGAAGATCCCATGGAAAAGGGCATGGCAACCCACTCCAGTATTCTTGCCTGGAGAATCCCAATGGATCGAGGAACCTGGTGGGCTAGAGTCCACGGGGTCACAAAAGAGTCCGACACGACTGAGCAACTAAGCACAATACCACAATAACAATATATACGGACGTAACACAGAAGACTATGAAGAAAAATAAGCAGGAATATCTAACTTAAATAACTCCAAGAACTAAAAGCTACTTATGAAACTACAGAAGATAGAAGATAGCTATAATAGGTATTATGATACAGATTAAGGAAGAAGAGAAACTCTTCAGTTATTTCAACAATCTTATTCAAGTTGGTTTTAGAAAAGGCAGAGGAACCAGAGATCAAATTGCCAACATCTGCTGGATCATGGAAAAAGCAAGAGAGTTCCAGAAAAACATCTATTTCTGCTTTACTGACTATGACAAAGCCTTTGACTGTGTGGATCACAATAAACTGGAAATTTTTGAAAAAAATGGGAATACCAGACCAGCTGAACTGCCTCTTGAGAAACCTGTATGCAGGTCAGGAAGCAACAGTTAGAACTGGACATGGAACAACAGACTGGTTCCAAATAGGAAAAGGAGTACGTCAAGGCTGTATATTGTGACCCAGCTTATTTAACTTATATGCAGAGTACATCATGAGAAACACTGGGCTGGATGAAGCACAAGCTGGAATCAAGATTGCCAGGAGAAATATCAATAACCTCAGATATGCAGATGACACCACCCTTATGTCAGAAAGCAAAGAAGAACTAAAGAGCTTCTTGATGAAAGTGAAAGAGGAGAGTGAAAAAGTTGGCTTAAAGCTCAACATTCAGAAAACTAAGATCATGGCATCCAGTCCCATCACTTCATGGGAAATAGATGGGGAAACTGTGGAAACAGTGGCTGACTTTACTTTTCTAGGCTCCAAAAATCACTGCAGATGGTGATTGCAGCCATGAAATTAAAAGACGCTTACTCCTTGGAAGGAAAGTTATGACCAACCTAGACAGCATAATAAAAAGCAGAGATATTACTTTGTCAACAAAGGTCCGTCTAGTCAAGGCTATGGTTTTTCAGTGGTCATGTATGGATGTGAGAGTTGGACTATAAAGAAAGCTGAGCACGGAAGAATTGATGCTTTTGAACTGTAATGTTGGAGAGGACTCTTGAGAGTCCCTTGGACTGCAAGGAGATCCAACCGGTCCATCCTAAAGGAAATCAGTCCTGGGTGTTCTTTGGTAGGACTGATGTTGAAGCTGAAACTTTAATTCTTTGGCCACCTGATACGAAGAGCTAACTCATTTGAAAATACCCTGATGTTGGGAAAGATTGAAGTCAGGAGGAAAAGGGGACAACAGAGGATGAGATGGTTAGATGGCATCACTGACTCAATGGACATGAGTTTGGGTAAACTCCGGGAGTTGGTGATGGACAGGGAGGCCTGGGGTGCTGCAGTTCATGGGGTCACAAAGAGTCGGACACAACTAAACGACTGAACTGAACTATCAGAACTCTATTAACCCATTTTTTTTATATTTTAGTCTAGATAAGATTTCAAAAAAAAAAAGTCTGCACCTCTAATCTTCTATAATACATAACTTTAAGGGAAGGACAAAGTGACAAAGCAAGAATAAGCAGAGGTTAGAGTACTCCTCCATTAAATCACACACATGTTCTATATTTGTATTTTTAGATCAAAAATCTTCAGGGCAGTGGACTAGTTTGTTAACTCTTCTAAAATGTTAGTTTCACAACTCCTGGCACACACACAAAATTCTCATTATTGTTGGGATAAATAGAGTTCAGATACCACTAGAGACTTTGGACTTAATTTGGACAAACTGTCATTTATACTTACTCTAAGGGATTATGCCTTATACTAGATATGTAACACTTTTTGTTCTTACTTATTTTCAAACTAAGATGCTTAGTATTTTCTCTTCTGGAGAACAGAAAACAGTGCAGGATTTTGAGTCTACACCAAGTCTCCACAGTGAGATCAGTGGCAGAAGAGAGCCATGTTTCATGGTTATTACTCTTCAGAGTGTTAGACTTCTGTTGAATCAGCTTTTGCATTTCAGATTCTAAAAACTAAATTATGTATCTTACAATAAATTAGCAACATACCAAAATTATTGCTTAGTACAGGACATAGTTGCCTCAAATTTTGCTAGCCAGGCAAATTTTTAAATTTTGCATTCATTTTAAAGTCTAACACCAAGACATAAGCAGATAATTCATGAATTCAAGTTCATAATTCTACATTAAAGTCTTCCCCAAACCAATGTTCTGAGTTATTTAAATAATGACAAAATGTTCATTTCTGCATTTTAAAAATTAGAGTTAGCATTTAATTAACCACATTTATTTGATGTCAACAAAGTCTCATCCTGCCACATCCAATAAACACATTTGACAGCATTTTAGTAGCTCAGAATATTATATGTGTGTGCAATCAGTTTCAATTAATAACCTATACAAACATCTCAAGGAAGAAAAAAATGAATCTTTGTACAAAGAAATATAAAGTAACAATTTAATGAAGAGCCAACGACTATCATACAAAACTTAGAATTAAATAAAATTTGATTTATATTATCTGAACCTTCCCAAAAAAGTATCTTGGAAAGAAAAACATTGAAACCACAAAAGCAGAATATTGAACACTGTTGAAGCTCTATGATATCTACATGAAGTTCATTATGCTATCTTCTCCTTATTTGTACACATCTTTGAATTTCCATTATAAAGAGAAAAAAGTAAATAATAGTTACAAGTTGGCATACAGTACTTCCAATTCTGGCTAGATGCATTAGATGCACTTTTCTCTATCCCTCCAAGAAGAAATACACAATCTGAATAGACCTATAAAAATAAAATTACATTAGTAATGTAAAACCTAATCTCAAAAACAATCTAGACCTAAATGGCTTTATTTTAAATTCTACCATACATTAATGTGAAAAGATATATGCACTCCAGTGTTCACTGAAGCATTATTTACAATAGCCAAGATATTGAAGCAACCAAGGGTCTCATCAACAGATCAAAGGATGAAGAAGATAGAGTGCACATATATTGGAATATTGTGAAAGTGAAAGTGTTAGTCACTCAGTCATGTCCTATTCTTTGTGACCCCAAGGGCTATAGCCTGCCAGGCTTCTCTGTCCATGAAATTCTCTGGGCAAGAATACTGGAGTGGTAGCCATTTCCTTCAGGGGATCTTCCCAACCCAGGGATGAAACCTGGGTCCCCTTCATTGCCAGTAGATTCTTTGCCATCCAAGCCACCAGGGAAGCCCATGCTGGAAAATTATCCAGCCATAAAAAACGAAATAAAATGAAATATCACTATTTGTGACAACATTGTTGAATCCACAGAATATTACGCTAAGTAAAACAAGTGAGACAAAGACAAATACTGCATGATCTCACTTATACATGGAATCTAAAATATAAAGTAAAAACAAAACAAAATGAAAATAGACTCAGATACAAACAGCTCTACTATTTAGCAGCTCTGTGAATTTAGACAAATCATCTAATCTCTCTAAGACTCAGTTTTCTTAACTGTAAACTGGAGATAACAATAGTTTCTACTTCATTATATTGTTTCAGAGCATCAGTAATTTAATACCTATAAAGTGCTTAGAACAATGCTAGCATTCAATAGGCACTCAAGGTCAGCTGTTACAATTGTTATTATTATTATTAAATTAGAAATATATTATTATACACCTTATCTTAATTTGGTCTCAGCAATTTGTTCACTCAATAGTATAAAAACAAATATATAATAAAGAAGATGATGAACAGAAAATGTTAAGTCTATGACGGAACATAATCTCCCAAACTATCTGATTTACAGATGAATGGTGATGCTATAACCTTAGAAGACTAATCATGTTATTTTCTGATTTATACTCAGAATCTATAGCCCTAAGTGATCACTTTAGAAATTAAGTCACCATGCTTTTCTATAAATTAGGGTTTAGGAAGAAAAACAAACACATCATGTCCCTTTAAGCAAAATTTAAGTGATATTCATAGTCAACAGGCATAGACTTGCCAGGTGACTCAAATTATAACATTTGGTGCCATCAGTACATTTTCTATGGAAACTAAAATGATCTGAGATACAAAAAAGCATACAAAACCCATCAAAAAACACACTTTTATGAATAGAATCGAAGCTTATCTCTTTTAGCTTTAAACATAAAAAGTCAGGAAAATTAGCAACCATTTTTAAATGAATGATACTTTTTATACTTGAGGATTTATTGAAATGTAATAAATTAAGTCAACTTACATGTTGGACAAAATTTATATCTGTATTGTCTATTTCAATATTTATGCTGAACAGCATCTGATATATTTCCTTTTATTTGATTTTAGGAAGTGTATTGGGTGCCGCTCAAGCAGGAACTATTCATGAGAAAATTTCCACTTGAACCCCATCCATTAAATTTTGTCTCTAAGTGTGGATGCTGTTAAAATGCTACACTCAATACACCAGCAAATTTGGAAAACTCAGCAGTGGCCACAGGACTGGAAAAGATCAATTTTCATTCCAGTCCCAAAGAAGGGCAATGCCTAAGAATGTTCAAATTGCACAATTCACTCATTTCACATGCTAGTAAGGTAATGCACAAAATTCTTCAAGCTAGGCTTCAACAGTATGCGAACCGAGAACTTTCAGATGTCAAGCTGGATTTAGAAAAGACAGAGGAATCAGAGATCAAATTGCCAACATCCACTGGATCATAGAAAAAGCAAGAGAATTCCAGAAAAACATCTACTTCTGCTTCATTGACTATATTAATGCCTTCAACTGGGTGGATCACAACAAACTGGAAAATTCTGAAAGAGATGGGAATACCAGACCACCTGACCTGCCTCCTAAGAAACCTGTATGCAGGTCAAAAAGCAACAGTTAGAACTGGACATGGAACCACCAACTGGTTCAAAATTGGGAAAGGAGTACAACAAGGCCATATATTGTCACTCTGCTTATTTAACTTATATGCAGAGTACATCATGTGAAATGCTGGCTGGCTGAAGTTCAAACTGGAATCAAGATCGCCGGGAGAAATATTAATAACCTCAGATGTGCAGATGACACCAACCCTAATGGCAGAAAGAAAGAACTAAAGAGCCTCCTGATGAAGGTGAAAAAGAGAATGAAAAAGCTGGCTTAAAACTCAACATTCAAAAAACAAAGATCATGGCATCCGGTCCCATCAGTTGGTTAGTTAATTAGTTATCACTTCATGGCAAATAGATGGGGAAACAACGGAAATGGTGACAGACTTCATTTTCTTGGGCTCCAAAATAACTGCCGATGGTGACTGCAACCATGAAATGAAAAGACACTTACTCCTTGGAAGAAAAGCTATGACAAACCTAGATAGTGTATTGAAAAGCAGAGATACCACTTTGCCAACAAAGATCTATGTAGTCAAAGCTATGGTTTTTCCAGTAGTCATGTATGGATGTGAGAGTTGGACCACAAAAAGGCTGAACACAGAAGAATTAATGCTTTCAAACTGTGGTGCTGGAGAAGACTCTTGCGAGTCCCTTGGACAAGCAAGGAGATCAAACCAGTCAATCCTAAATGAAATCAACCCTGAATATTCATCAGAAGGATTGACGCTAAAGATGAAGCCCCAACACTTTGGCCACCTGATGCGAAGAGCCAACTCATTAGAAAAGACTCTGATGCTGGGAAATATTGAAGACAGGAGAAGGGTACAGTAGAGGATGAGATGGCTGGATGGTATCATTGACTCAATGGACATGAGTTTGAGCAAACACTGGGTGATGGTAAAGGACAGGGAAGACTGGCATTCTGCAGTCCGTGGAGTCACAATGCTGGATATGACTGAGAGACTGAACAACAACAACAACAAAACAAACAGACAAAAATGTGGATAGGCATTTAAATTTCATAAAATTAAGTATACATATTACTATATTAGATTTATTATAATGCCTCTCATCAGTTCAGTTCAGTTCAGTCACTCAGTCGGTTCTGACTCTGCAACCCCATGGACTGCAGCACATCAATCCATCACCAACTCCCAGAGCTTGCTCTGACTCATGTCCATCGAGTCGGTGATGCCATCCAACCTTCTCATCCTCTGTTGTACCCTTCTCCTCCTGCCTTCAATCTTTGCCAGCATCAGGGTCTTTTCCAATGAATCACTCCTTCGCATCAGGTGGCCAAAATATTGGAGCTTCAGCATCAGTCTTTCCAGTGAATACTCAGGACTGATTTCCTTTAGGACTGACTGGTTGGATCTCCTTGCAGTCCAAGGGACTCTCAAGAGCCTTCTCCAACACCACAGTTCAAAAATATCAATTCTTCAGTGCTCAGCTTTCTTTATACTCCAATTCTCACATCCATACAGGACTACTGGGAAAAAACACAGCTTTGACTAGATAGACCTTTGTTGGCAAAGTAATGTCTCTGCTTTTTAATATGCTCTTTAGGTTTGTCATAGCTTTTCTTCCAAGGAGCAAGTATTTTTTAATTTCCTAGCTGAAGTCACCATAGGCAGTGATTTTGGAGTCCAAGAAAATAAAGTCTTGTCACTGTTTGCATTGTTTCCCCATCTTTGTCAGGAAGTGATGGGACCAGATGCGATGATCTTCATTTTTTTAATGTTACGGGTTTTTTTGGGTTTTTTTATTATTTTATTTTATTTTTTTAACTTTACAATATTGTATTGGTTTTGCCATATATCAAAATGAATCCGCCACAGGTATACATGTGTTCCCCATCCTGAACCCTCCCCCCTCTCCCTCCCCATACCATCCCTCTGGGTCGTCCCAGTGCACCAGCCCCAAGCATCCAGTATCATGTATCGAACCTGGACTGGCGACTGGTTTCATATATGATATTATACATGTTTCAATGCCATTCTCCCAAATCTTCCCACCCTCTCCCTCTCCCACAGAGTCCATAAGACTGTTCTATACATCAGTGTCTCTTTTGCTGTCTCGTATACAGGGTGATTGTTACCATCTTTCTAAATTCCATATATATACGTTAGTATACTGTATTGGTGTTTTTCTTTCTGGCTTACTTCACTCTGTATAATAGGCTCCAGTTTCATCCACCTCATTAGAACTGATTCAAATGTATTCTTTTTAATGGCTGAGTAATACTCCATTGTGTATATGTACCACTGATTTCTTATCCATTCATCTGCTGATGGACACTAGGTTGCTTCCATGTCCTGGCTATTATAAACAGTGCTGCAATGAACATTGGGGTACATGTGTCTCTTTCAATTCTGGTTTCCTCAGTGTGTATACCCAGCAGTGGGATTGATGGATCATAAGGCAGTTCTATTTCCAGTTTTTTAAGGAATCTCCACATTGTTCTCCATAGTGGCTGTACTAGTTTGCATTCCCACCAACAGTGTAAGAGGGTTCCCTTTTCTCCACACCCTCTCCAGCATTTATTGCTTGTAGACTTTTGGATCGCAGCCATTCTGACTGGGGTGAAATGGTACCTCATAGTGGTTTTGATTTGCATTTCTCTGATAATGAGTGATGTTGAGCATCTTTTCATGTGTTTGTTAGCCATCTGTATGTCTTCTTTGGAGAAATGTCTATTTAGTTATTTGGCCCATTTTTTGATTAGGTCACTTATTTTTCTGGAATTGAGCTGTAGGAGTTGCTTGTATATTTTTGAGATTAGTTGTTTGTCAGTTGCTTCATTTGCTATTATTTTCTCCCATTCTGAAGGCTGTCTTTTCACCTTGCTTATAGTTTCCTTTGTTGTGCAGAAGCTTTTAAGTTTAATTAGGTCCCATTTGTTTATTTTTGCTTTTATTTCCAATATTCTGGGAGGTGGGTCATAGAGGATCCTGCTGTGATTTATGTCGGGGAGTGTTTTGCCTATGTTCTCCTCTAGGAGTTTTATAAAAAATATGGAACGCTTCACGAATTTGCATGTCATCCTTGCACAGGGGCCATGCTAATCTTCTCTGTATCGTTCCAATTTTAGTATATGTGCTGCCAAAGCGAGCACAATGTTATGTTTTAAGCAAGCTTTTTCATAGTACTTTTCCTATGAAAAAGTAAATGATATTCATAGTACTTTTATTTTTTTTTTTAGATTCTTCATTGTTGTTTATTTTATTTTATTTTTTAACTTTACAATATTGTATTGGTTTTGCCATATATCAACATGAATCTGCCACAGGTATACATGTGTTCCCCATCCTGAACCCTCCTCCTTCCTCCCTTCCTGTACCATCCCTCTGGGTTGTCCCAGTGCACCAAAAATGCAACTAGAAACTCATCCATCAAAAGTTATTGAGCACTTAACTCAAATGAGAAATGATTTTTTAATGATATCACAAATAAAAAGTTCCAGGCCTGAAAAAAAACTACATTAAAGCATTTTCATTTAAGACTGAGATTAAAGTTGAATTTTACATTGATTCAAAAAAACTGAATGAATTAGTAGTATAAATAATATTGGTAAGAAGGCATTTGGAAAAGAAGATAAATTAATAGGAGTTAAATGATGACCATTCAAAAAATTATCACAAAAGCATGCATTACCCAGTTGCCAGTCAGAGGTCTGAAATAGCATTTTTAAGGGTGTTAATATTGAGTTCACAGATCATCACAGAATGATTATTTATCATATTTTTATGGGAAGAAGGTAGTTGAAAAAATACACCTCACTTAATTATACAAATATCATATTGCTTATTTCCTAGCTCACATTCTATACAAAACACAACACTTAAGAAAAGTTAGGTTTAATTGCCCTTAAACCAATGGCACCTACAACTCAAGTATTTCCTTCATCACACATTGGAATTTAATGTCAATAACTACTAATTTAAATCAATAATTGAATGAAACTTTGTAAAAAGTTTGAAATACAATTTCACTGTTCCACAGAACATTTTAATATCTCAAACTGGGTCAACCATAGTTTATCCTTCAAGGGGGATTCAACAATTTCAAACAATCATATAGGTCCAGAATATGAGGTCACTCATGATTTACAGAGGCAAGGGTCTGACCTCAGACAGGCAAGAGTGAGCTGTTTGAATGGCAAGTAAACCTAGATCTCAGTGTCCAATTTTTTTGCTCTTGACTTACTCATACAAGTAGAGTAACACTTAAGAGTGAGTAAGTGAGTGATTTTAACTTTGCTTCTTTGTGTATATTGGCCATCAGGAAATCTTTAACTGCTAGAAAATAGAATGAAAATTCAAATTCTTAGAATATGACTGTTGTCTGAAAATAAAAGTTTAGAATAAATTAAAGGGTAGAGTGTAGAACGCAACAGGCCAACAGGGAGCCTGAACTTTGGCACTGGTAGATCCACCATAAGTAAGTGTTCCAGTAATGAAAAACTCATTCACCAAGTGATGGGTAGAACTTCAGTAAACAATGGAAATATAGTTAACCTGTTTGTGACTATTCATGGGAATCAAGACACTCAGAAGAAAGCCTGAACGGCCCCTGGAGTGAAGAATAGTTACTGAAGCTTCTTTCATCACAAGCAAAGTTTGGTCAAAGAATTTTAAGAAGTGTTTTTATTCTTTTTGCCAGATAGAAGGCAACGAGGGGAAACAGATTAGGTGCCAAGCTGAAGCATTTTCTTCTGAGTTGAAGAAGATCCTAGAGGAAAAAGACAATAGGTACTCAGTGATATCCAACCCTATCTGAACTGTTTTACTGTTTTACCTCTGAGAACATGCACATCTCAGAGGAAACTGTGAACAGTATAGCAGCTGAAAAATATCAGTTCTTCTGATTGGTGGCCCTGCTGCAGACCTGGTGATTAAGTCAGATTTTTTCTGTCCTTCTTTAAGCCCCAGGATATTAAAGGGCAAACATAAGGACCTCCCACACATGAACTGGCAGTTCAGTGAAAAGTCTTGGGTTATAGCCAATACTTTTGCAGACTGATTTTACCGGTGTGGTGAATGACAAGTGGAACAGAATCTTGCTTTACTGAACATCAGTTAATGATTCTGCTCATCAAAGATACTGCAAAGGGCCATCCGCAGTGTATGACTTTGCATATTTAAGCTGAAATCATGCAGCTTATTTCGAAGGTAGGTGATATTTTTAAGACTCAATAAATCATTTAATTAATTTATTCGTAGAATTTTAAGTTTTAAAAAATTTTTTAGACTTCAATGTATTCCATGAGAAAATATAAAGAATGGTAAATATACATATATGTTACATATATAATATGTGTATATATGCAAAATGTTTACCTTACTGTAGCACAGCTATTGGACTTCCTTGGTGGCTCAGATGGTAAAGAATTTGCCTGCAATGCAGGAGACCCAGGTTCAATCCCTGGGTCAGGAAGATCCCCTGGAAAGGGAACGGCTACCCACTGCAGTATTATTACCTGAAGAGTCCATGGGTTCGCAAAGAGTCAGAAACAACTGAGCAACTAGGCCCATCCATCACTAAACATGGTTATAAAGATCTTCTTTTTTCCCTTGTGGAAAACTTTTACAATCTATTCTTTTCATAACTTTCAAATACACAATTTGGTATTATTAACTATAGTCACCAATGACTCATTTTTTTAATAACTGGAAGTTCATACGTTTGATCCTCTTCACCAACCCCAGCCACCTCCTACCCCTCACCTCTAGCAACCACCAGTCTGTTATCTATATTTATTAACTCAATTTTTTCAGTTTTTTCTTTAGATTCAATATCTAAGTGAGATCATATGATATTTGTCTTTTTCTGTCTGACTTATTTCACTTAGTACAATGCCCTCAAAGTTTTCTTTAGTAAACATTCCTTTTAAATGTACTATATTCCATCTAAAACTACATTTTTATTCACAATACTCTTTCCACATTTTTTTCCCTTTCTTTCTGGCATCCTGGAAAAATAGACTGCATTTTGATGAATGGTACCCTCATATTTACTTGCAATCATTTGTTCTCAAACATCATTTCTACTCCCACACAACTGGGAGACATGACTCAGGCAGAAACAGCGGCTTGCTAGGCAGTGATTTTGAGATCACAGAGAAAAATACACTTCTAAAGACTCAATCCCATGATTTTGAAAATAAATAAATAATCTCAATAATAGGAAAAGGTAACTCTTCAGAGTAGACTATAAAAGGTCATTTTAAAAATGTCTGGCCTGCTATTCTTTTTATTTGGGTTTTATTTTGAAAAGGAATTTGTGTGTGTGTGTGTGTGTGTGTGTAGTTACATGCATATTATATAAACATTTTTAAAACTTTTCTTATTTCTGTGTCTTTTTTACTTATGAATATGTAAATATTTCAGGATTAAACTGCCTGAAGGTATAAATGCAAACATTAAAGATTTACCTAAAATATAAAAAGCACAACAGCAATAGCCATCATCATATATTACAACACCAAGCAGCACTTGTAAAGATGCTCCCAACCTCAATAGGCTGGATTTCCCTGCCAAGAATAATTAAGGCTTCCACCAAACTCCACAATTCTTCCTGTCACCAGGTAATGAACCTCAGAATTAATTTCCACAGTGCTGTCGCTACAGTGAGTTGTCCATATAGAAAAAAGATCTAAACTGTTTAGGAATTTATAGATAATAACTGATGCCTTGAAACACACTTAGAAACAAACACTGAATGCACTAGCATTAGCAAATATCCACTAAATATTGTATTTATATTAAAAGTCCATGGTCTCGCAGGTATTACACCAAAAGCAATGCAAGTCTTTTGTCTTCTCAATATAATGCATAGGGATGGTGCGGTGGGTTAAGGAGTTGTTTTTATGTTTTGGTGATGACAGTGACAGCCGACAAGATAGAGGAGCCAAGTACAGAAATCACTTTAAAAGTAAAAATATAGTTTAGATTATATTTGTTGGTCAGGTATATTGAGTACCTCCTGTCAGTGGTAGGAGAATTTCTCTGGGAAACTTTGGGTTAGCCACATACTAAGCCAAATACTAATATGTAATTATACCAGTGCCACCACCCTGCAAGAGCACTGCACTTTACAGCCTCCATTGGGCTTTCAAACTCATGCATTCTCTGTATCCTTATGTTCATGACATCAGCTCTGTGAATTAGTATCACAATTGTCCTCATTATGCAGATGAGGAAACTGAGACTCAAAGACATCAGTTTATTCCAAGTAACCAACATATACAAGAAGATAATTTTGCCTAAGTTTCTGTTAGGTAGTTAGAATGGAAAAAGGAGCCCCAAATGGTGGCTAGACAAAGAAAGAAAAATGGCTAAAAGACAAAGAAGGGAAAAACCCGAGAAAATAGAACAAAGGAAGGTCCGAGGACTGGAGTGAGGACTTCAGGTAAGACAAACAGCCCTCCTAGCTGCCCCAATTTACACAGTGCAAGCTCAGGGAGAGCAGAAAAACACATAAAAAGAAGAGCCATAATTGGGCCAGGGGCTTCTCTTCTCTTCACGTCTTTTGGATCAGCCAGCCCTCGCGCCTCGAGGACGTATTTTCCTTTGCTTTCTAAAGAAAACTGATCTGTAACTCGGAGCTATAACACTGGTCTGTCTGAGGAAATTACACGGGAACTGTAACACTGGTCTGTCCAAGGGCTGTAACACAGGTCCATCTGTCACTTCAAATTTTTGATAGGACAAGACAGAACCGAGGAAATGACACACTCCCCCAACATTTCCATACCATATTCTGAAGTCCCATGGACCTGACCTGACCTGTTACACAGACTCTCAATGGGACCCGGCTGCTCTACAGCTTGAGACTATTTCACCTTCCAAGTCACACTGCTGCCTATACACAGAAAACTGTAGTAGGTAAAGCACTGGTTTCACTACTTTTTGGTTAGGTGAACCTTTGGCAGATACCTTAAATTCTAATCCCCAGAGTTTGTAATAGATACCTTACAAATAACTTTGAAAATTAAACAAAATGCTCTTTTAAAATATTGCTTTACAAATCATGAAATGCCTCATAAAATTTCATCCATTCAGTCAGTCTACAAATATTAAATGTCTTCTGTGTGTCAGGCACTATAAATACAATGATTACCAAAACAAACAGGGTTATTTCCCCCCTGATGCTAGATGATGGTTACTAGTCTAGATGATGGTTGTTAGTAATTATAACTTGATTAGCACACTTAAACAGAAATCTGTAATAAAGCAGCATTTTCATAAAACCAATCTCAGAAGCAAACTGAGTAACTGAAAGAACACAGACTATGTGAGAAGAAATTTTCCTTTTATTACCATACCAGCTTGATGTTTATTGTACAGTGTCCTGTTTTAAATGCATAGCAAAGGAATCATGTGAACAATTTGGTAATAATTCATAGGCAAGCTACAAATATGGTGAACTGATTGGAAAATAATAGCTATAGAAAATGTTTAAAGGGCCAGGCTTTTAAACCTAGAAAACAGAAAAATCAAAAGAAACTTAATGAGCATTATTACGTAAATTCAGCAACATAAATTCTGCTTCTTTCTGTCTCCACCGAGAACAAAGGCTCAAGTTGAAGCATAAAGGATTGGTTTGACTGAGGGGTGAGAGGTGTCTTATTGCAAGAGTTTTCAAATTATTACCCTAAAAATTAAATCAAAGAATGTTTTTCCTTACTTTAGTAATAGATGACATTTTCTTGTATCAGAAATTGTGTGGATATAGGGGAATAAACTCAATGATTTCTCGAGGTCCTACAAGACCTTTAGTTGGTCCTTATTTCCCTACAATTAAGCAAAAGGATCCATTATCTTCATTTAAATGTATTATGAAAAACAGTGGGACAGGAAAAGAGCAACTGGGTTTAACAATTGTGTTCATTTTCATGAAAGAACACATGGAAATCAGACAATTGTGCTACCTGCCCTCAGATGCCAACACCACAAAGAACTGGTTTAAATGAGAACACGGAAGATTAGATGACTCCTAAATACTAGGCAGAGAAAAGCAGAGCAGGTCAGCGAGCACATGTTTAACATTAGCAGAGTTGGACAACTGAGAACAGTACCAAAGAGAAGCAGATTATGTTTTGACAGAAGACACTTACAGTTCCAAAGATATCACATAACTTTTTAAGGTAAATTTTTAATCTGCTTTTCCATTACATTTCCCATAGTACCAAATGTAGAATGTCAACCCAACATCATGGATTTTATGTTTACTTACTCTCTCTCTTTCTCCCTCTCTCTTTAATTTGTCTGGAAAACAGACAGCAATCTGAGTAAATGCCTCCTCACCCCCACCAGATGCCCATCAGTTCTAGGATTTGATTGCTGTGGAATGCAATATTCTAACTAAATATTCTAAATAAATATCTAAATAAATATTCTAACTAAATCTCTAGTAGATCCATAATATCTATTTCAGAAGTTCTTGGACAATTATTGTGCAGGAATTTCATTATATTCTATTTAATTGTACTTCCACCTCTTTTTAAAAAAGGATTTGAGATAGTTTGCAGCAAGAGACATCATAATAACATTAAGAAAACAGACATTATAAAATCAATAAAAGGGGAGAAAGAGAAATCAAGTTTTATAGGATGTCGTGATTAACCTTCAAACTGGGTTCCTGGCACCCAGAGCAAAAAGAGAAATACAACACACAACATAATAAAGACCTATAATAAACCCAGTGAAGAAAAGTCCAATTCCATAAGGAAAAACGCTTCTTATAATACTAGATCACTGGTTACAATTTTTAGGAAACTAATAAGATTGTATGTTCACTGAATATAATCTGAAGAGTATCAATAATATAAAAATGGAGGAAAAATTAAATATCTAAAACCTTACCCTCAGAAGCAATTATTTTTTAATCATTTCAATATATTTCCTGCCAATCTCTTTTTGGTGCATTTTAAATGAATGAGATCAAAGTATATAATTTTGAGATCTATTTGTTTCAGGTAACATGATAGTAAATTAAGGCATAGTGTTTTTTAATGAGTGCATAAAGCTTCATTACTGGACGTTAACCATTCCATTAATATAAGAGGTTCACATTATTTGTAAAGTTCTGCTATTATAAATAATGCTTTATTGAACATCTTTGTGCATTAACCTTTAAATGTATATCTGAGAATTCCCTTTGGAGACCTTCCTGAATTTGAACTTACTTGGTCAATAAATATAAACACTTTTAAAATTCTTCATATGCTTTCCTGTTAGAGACAATTGTTCCAAATTGAGAGCTATGTGGCTATGCAAAAGAATGAGGAAGATCACTATGAACTGAACTGATATGGAATGATTTTCAGAAAATATTGCTACATGTTTTTAAAGTACAAAAGTTTGTATATATTTACAAATGCAATTTTTCTTCTTTTCCTTTCTTTGTTATCCAGGGGGGAAAAAATCAAAAATTGAAAATTAGCATTTTACAACCCTCATAACAGAGATTGAAACAGGCAGAAGTGAAGTGAAGTGAAGTCGCTGAGTCATGTCCAACTCTTTGCAACCCCGTGGACTGTAGCCCACCAGGCTCCTGTGTCCATGGTATTCTCTAGGCAAGAATACTGGAATGGGTTGCCATTTCCTTTTCCAAGGGATCTTCCCGACCTAGGGATCGAACCCAGGTCTCCTACATTGCAGGCAGCCCTCTGAGCCACCAGGGAAGCCCAAAACAGGCAGAACCAGGTGCTAAATCTCAGGGGAATTTTTATGAGGAATAGAATATTTGTGTGATCTTAAAGTGTTTCTCCACAGAAAAAAATTGTAATATTTATGCAATGTAGAAATCAGACCATTCTTTTTTTTTAAAGCAAGTTTTTCTAAATAACTTCTTAAATTTATTTATTTATTTACTTTTGGCTGTGTTGGGTTTCCCTTGCTGCATGGGCTTTTCTCTAGTTGCTGAGAATGGGGGCTCCTCTCTAGTTGCGGTGCCCGGGGTCTTCTCTTGTTGTGGTGCATGGGCTCTATGGTGAACAGCCTTCAGTAATTGAGGCAAGTGGGCTCAGCTGTTGCAGGTCCGGGGCTCTAGAGCACAGGCTTAATAGTTGTGGCACTCGCACTCGGGCCTAGTTGCTTTGCAGCATGTGGGATTTTCCCGGATCGGGGATTGAATTCATTTCCCCTGCATTGACAGGCAGACTTTTTACCACTGAGCCACCAGGGAAGCCCAAAATCAGACCATTCTTCACAGGTAAACAAAATTAACATTACCAATGAGGGTCAGGTGGACATCATGTGCCTTCATATGTAATCGTCTGAGAAGTATGCATCACATAAAAGACATTTAAACTGAGAATCAGAGAAGGCAATGGCACCCCACTTCAGTACTTTTGCCTGGAAAATCCCATGGACGGAGGAGCCTGGAAGGCTGCAGTCCAGGGGGTAACAGTCGGACACGACTGAGCGACTTCACTTTCACTTTTCACTTTCATGCATTGGAGAAGGAAATGGCAACCCACTCCACTGTTCTTGCCTGGAGAATCCCAGGGACGGGGAAGCCTGGTGGGCTGCCGTCTATGGGGTTGCACAGAGTCAGACACGACTGAAGTGACTTAGCAGCAGCAGCAGCATTGACAGGCAGATTTTTTACCACTGAGCCACCAGGGAAGCCCAAAATCAGACCATTCTTCACAGGTAAACAAAATTAACACTACCAGTGAGGGTCGGATGGACATCATGTGCCTTCAGATGTAATCGTCTGAGAAGTATGCATCACATAAAAGACATTTAAACTGAGAATACAGAATCTAATAATGAGGATCATTCAATAGGCACACAACATAAGAAATGTTCTTAAAAAAAAAAAGGACAGCTTATATTCTTCAAAGATGTCAGAGTCATAAAAGACAAAGTAAGGGCTATGACATATTCCAGATTAAAGAAGCTAATAGTGAAGGACAGGGAAGCTTGGCGTGCTGCAGTCCATGGTGTCACAGAGTCAAACATGACTGAGCAACCAAACAATAACAAAGAAAGCTAATGAGACATGAAAACTAAATGTAATACTTGGTCTTGATCGGAGGATCCCATACTGAAGGGGGCAGAAATCATTCTAAAAGACATGAATAGACATTTCTCCAAAGAAGAAATGCAGATGGTCAGGAGGCACATGAATAGATGCTCAACATGACTAATTATTAGAGAAATGCAAATCAAAACAGCAAGGTATCACCTCACACAGGTCAGAATGGCCATCATCAAAAAAATCTACAAAAAATAAATTCCGAAGAGGAGGTAGAGAAAAGGGAATTCTCTTGCACTGTTGGTGAAAGTCACTCAGTCATGTCCAACTCTTTGCAACCCCATGGATTATACGGTCCATGGAATTCTCCAAGCCAGAATAGTGGAGTGGGTAGCCTTTCCCTTCTTCGAGGGATCTTCCCAACCTAGGTCTCCCGTATTGCAGGTGGATTCTTTACCAGCTGAGCTACAAGGGAAGTGCACTGTTGGTAGGAATGTAAACTAATATAGCCACTGTGGAGAACAGTATGCAGGTTCCTTATAAAACTAAAAATAGAACTACCATATGACCCAGCAATATGACTACTGGGCATACACCCAGTGAAAATCATAATTCAAAAAGATATAAGCACGCCAATGTTCACTATAGCACTATTTACAATACCCAGGGCATGGAAGCAACCTAAATGTCCATCAACAGATGAATGGATAAAGATGTGATATATATACAGTGGACTGTTAGTCATAAAATGGAGTGAATTTGGGTCATTTGTAGAGATATGGATGGAACTAGATCCTGTCATACAGAGTGAAGTAAGTCAGAAAGAGAAAAACAAAAATCATACATTAATAATATCATACATATGTGGAAACTAGAAAAATGGTACAGATGAATCTATTTGCAGGACAGGAATAGAGATGCAGATATAGTGAATGGACATATGGACACAGCGGAGAAGGGGACAGTGGGACAAATTGGGAGATTAGGATTAACATATATACACTACCGTGTGTAAAATAGTTGGTGGGAACCTGCTGTATAGCACAGGGAGCTCAGCTCGGTGTTCTGTTATGACCTAGATGGGTGGGATGAGGGGGGATGTGTGGGAAGGAGGTTCAAGAGGAAAGGGATACATGTATACATATAACTGATTCACTTTGATATACAGCAGAAATGAACACAACATTGTAAAGCAATTATACTCCAATAAAAAAAAAACCAATGCAGCCAATGGGGAAATTATAAAATGAATGCTAAGTCAGATAAAATAATAACATTAATATTAAATTTACTAAATTTTATAACTGTATTGTAGATATGTAAGAGAACATTGCTATTCTTAGGAAATATACTCTGAAGTGTTCAGCTCAAATAGTTCCACAAAACAATTTTAAAGCGATTTGGATAGAATATCAATAATAGATAAGCCCAGGAAAAAGTTATGCAACTGTTTTTTTTTTAACACAAATCACATTCTTGCAGCTTTTCTATAAGCTTAAAATTATTTGCTAATATAAAGTTTTAAAATGACAGTTTCAATTTACTCTGCCACTAACAATTGCTGAATGTACCTTCATTTCTTCCTTCCCAGCAGAGTATTGTTTTTTATAATCTGCTATTTTGATAGGGATAAATAGTATTAATGTGTATTTGTTACTAATGAGGCTGAAAATGTGTTCATATCTATTGGCAATTTATATTTTAATATATAAATGATCTATTTCTTTTTCATTTCCAGGCACAATTTTCTTAAATAAAAGACTAGCTTCGGTGCTCTGGGACAACCCAGAGGGATGGGATGGGGAGGAAGGTGAGAGAGGGGTTCAGGAAGAGGGGGACACATGTACAACCCATGGATGATTCATGCTAATGTATGGCAAAAACCACCACAATATTGTAAGTAATTAGCCTCCAATTAAAATAAATTAATTAATTTTTAAAAATAAGTAAAAATAAATTACAAAAAAAAAAAGACTATAGCTTCCATTAAACTACATTGACTGATGAATGTCAGGAACAAAATCTTCAACATTTCCAAAGAAAATTGAGATTTGGATTTTATAGGGCTGTTTCCCTCAGGAAGTTCAATAATGTTGAAAGAATAATTTAATGTAGGTAAGGGGTCACTCAGCGAAAAGTCAAAGCAGGTATAATCCCGTCCAGAGGGGCCTGTTTTCACTTTGTAATTACCCATGCACTCCCGGTAGACTGCCACTAGGTGGGGGTAGTGCTCAGTGTTGTAGTCTCAGCAGCCGGAACTCCATTTCCTAGTATCTAAGCCGTCATTCATTTGTTCAATGAATCTATGAATCTCTTTGCCAGGTTCTGTGCTGGACTGCTGGTTCTTTGAATCCACTGGCTCATGTATTTTAAAGTATAGATTGTTAGTATTATAATCAGAACTAATTTCCTTTTTGAAAGTCTTTTCAAATGGAATGTAATTATTATTTAAATAAATATTAAAAATGCTTTAAATGTTTCCCATGATACTTAATTGATATCTTGCCTGACTAAATATTAGCTATACAATTAGCAGTTCAGTCTAACCCTACAGACTCCCAAACTGAACACACTGTATTTTACCCTGGACTCTTTAGCCTGAGGTTAATTTCCCCTTTGTTGGGTTAGTGATCTATCTTCTCCCAGTTTAAGAAACAGGCCTCAAAGGAAATGAGGTGGTACATCCCTGTCTAAGGGTTCCAGTAATGTCGTTCACCTCACAGATCTCAAATCTACTCTCAGATACACATCAAAAACCTGATACACGTCAAAAACCTAAGAAAAGCATTTATGGCCAAGGAACAGTCCCTTTTTCTCCCTATCAAAAGGAGTCATTCATCAACTTGTTATATATAAAGAATTTCCTTTTCTTTATGACATTGGCTCCTTCCATCAGAAAATGTTTCATTTAAATATTAATCAAATTATTTATTAAACAGATTACAATTCATAGCATTTAGCAACAGGACTCACATTTTAACTGGACAAACAAATGTTAATACTTTTAAACAATCTGAGTATCAGGAAAGTCAGAGGATGACAAAAAATTATCATATTATACCTTCTATGACTTGAATTTTAGTATATTTGATAGACCAAGAAAGTGTTGTGAGATATTAGGCAAATATAAATAATTCTTTTAATAAATACTTTAATTTTAAATAAGGCAAGCAGCAAGCAATCTGACTTTCTTTACTGAGAGGTTTTCTTTTATAAGTTACCCACTCATTCTTATGTCTTTTAATGCCCCACTTGTGTGATGTGTGCTCAAAATTTATCCATTAAAAAATCTATATACATAATGGCATTGAGTTAAATAATAAAATATCATTTGCATAAGCATCACTGACTCAATGGACATGAATTTGAGCAAACTCCAGGAGATAGTGGAGGACAGAAGAGCCCAGTGTGCTATATATATAGTCCATGGGATCAGCAAAGAGTCAGACATGACTGGAAAACAACATACTTGCAAATGAGTTGATCATTTGTGTCATTCTCAGGAGATTTGTCTTCATTAACCCATTTCTGCTCCTCTGTATTTTCCCTCCCTATTTCTTGCTCCCACATCCATAGCCCTCTTAGCCACCTATGTGTCTATCTTCAGTTTACCTCCTCTACCCTCTGCCCTGCCTCAACCTAAAACTTCATTATCTCTGTCTCAAACATTTAGTGGCCTCCTAAAGTCTCTCCTGGAATCAGAAAAAATAAAGCATGCAGCCAGCTTACTAAGATCCCCGTAGTAGTCCTCCAAAGACAGGAGAAAAAATTGTATTACTATTGCCACAAACCATTGGTCAATTAATCTGTTGATAAATAGGCCTTGTTTTATCACTTTTAGTTTTATAAGATTCTATTGTAGTGAATGAAGTAAAGTGCACAAGTTCCTGCCTTCATTTTCACCTTTCTACCATCCCTTCTTCACACTTCAGAATTAGAGGCTTCTTTATAAAATTTAAGAATGATCAGTCAGGTCTATCTCATGCTTCAAACCCTTCAACGGTTCCCTGTTAACCTTGAAATTAAGTTCAAATTCCATAACAGTTACAAACCCTTTAAAAAAATCTGGCCTGTTTAGTATTGCAGCTTCACTTCTCTTCACTCATCTCTGTCTCCTACTTACCACTGTAGACATACCAATTTCCCTTAAGTATCATGCTTCTTCTGGACTCTTAAGTTTTTTCACAGATATACTACCTATCATAAACATGCTACTTAATTTTACATCTTTCAAAAGTCCACCTTGGATATTCTTCCATGAAGCCTTTCCTAATCTTGCTAATAGTTAATTATTTTGTCCTCTGCTATATCCCACATATTATATTATTTCGTTTTCTACACTGCAATATAATTAATATACATTTCTACATCTGATACCCGATTATACTGCTGCTGCTGCTAAGTCACTTCAGTCGTGTCCGACTCTGTGTGACCCCAGAGAGGCAGCCCACCAGTCTCTGCCGTCCCTGGGATTCTCCAGGCAAGAACACTGGAGTGGGTTGCCATTTCCTTCTCCAATGCATGAAAGTGAAATGTGAAAGGGAAGTCACTCAGTTGTTCCGACTCTTTGCGACCTCATAAACTGCAGCCCACCAGACCTCTCCATCCATGGCATTTTCCAGGCAAGAGTACTGGAGTGGGGTGCCATTGCCTTCTCCGATACCCGATTATAGTCCCTTAAAAAGACAGGAACTAAAAGTTACATATTGTACCTATATAGGATAGTGCCTGACCCCTAACAGGGGCTCAACATCAGTTTAATTTGAACTAACAGTGCTACTCCATAATAAGTTTAATGAAGAATCTCTCCCATGAATAATTATATTAACAGTTTAATCTATTTCTGGCCAGCCTGGTTCTCATTGCAAAAAGAAACATCCTATTTCTGGTTTGCATTTACATCACCTTTATTACACTCAATATTAACATGGTGAAACCAACAATGGAAAGTTATGCTTAATAGTGCCCTATCCATAGTCCCAATTATACTTTACAATTGTTCTTTAATATAATGGAAGTAATAACAATTAATAACATTCGTTATTATTAACATCAAGTATTTATTATGTGTCTGACATTGGACTTTGTGCTTTTATATGATTATCTAATTCAATCTTCAAAGCAACTCTTTCCCATTCCTTATTTAAATAGACCTGTGTTGATGTGGCCTCCAGGTCACTTTGGAAATAAATACATTAATCAGTTATTTATTTTGCGGCAATACACATAAATTGTCTTCAGAGAGCATCTGTCTAGTATCCCCAAGGAGAATAAATCAGAACACAGACATGAAAATATATTTAAGACTTTTCCTAAAGTATTTGTTTCAGGGGAATTTAATGTCTTTGCGCAGTGAGTCTTTCAGGCTCTCTTTAATACATGAGTGAATTAAAAGCACGAACAAATGGCGACGCTGCAAGCATGGTGAGTTTATTGACTTTTGTCATGTAGGAATATCTACTGGATAGGACAGTTAGTGGCAGAAATGCCTGGTGTGGTAGTCTCTGCCTTGTTTGACATACTGATGTAAAAATGAGTATTATTGATTAATTTTTTTAAAAGACAATTTTCCAGAGACTAGATTAGAATCTGAAAATGCTATTAACCTCACAGCAATGGAAAAGACTAACTCCGTTTGATGAAAGCAGCTAAAGAGAAATTCAGGTTAGGGGCCAGTAACCTCAGAAAAATTAGTTCATTGTACCAGTTGCAGTGGCAAGCAAATACGGTTTTGAACATCCCAATTGGATTTAATGTTTCTGGACGCTCTCACACACCACCGGGATAATATGTGCATGAGGGTCAAATTTTTAAAACATTCTCTTTTTTGTCTGCAGGGTTAAGAGAAGAAAAGAAGGAAAAGATAATGCCTCGTGTTTATATACTCATTGTTTATCAAATAAGAATATTCTTCCTCAAATGAAGAAGAATCCTTTTGAACTTTACCAACTCAAGCATGTAGCTTAATGATTATTTGCATAGGAATATTTTTATTTTTTGCTTATTTTATTTAGATGAATTGTTTGTTTGGGGGATATTCTTAGAATAAGGAATTTTCACTGATTCCAACAGAGAACTAGAATTATAAATGATAAAAGTATAAGATTAAAATTGTCAATGATGTGAACTGATTTAAAAAGAGGAAATCTGCTAGTAAAAATAGAATAAAAGTAGCTGAAAATACATATGTATTATATGATGAGTTGTAGGGCAGAGTTTAAAACATTTGAGTTTTACAAATTTTATTGTTTACTCAAATTAACTAGTCAAAAATTAATGTTCTGTGCTTATTAGATATGCAGCTAATTCTTTTATTATAAGTATACTCTCATTTTCATCAAAGTAAGACAGTTTCTAGCAAGAGAAAAGAAACATTTTAATGCTAATTGTTAAAGTGAGTTAAAAGCAGCAACAGTAATGATAAATTGAGTTAACATGTAAGAATCACTGGTTAAAAACATTAGATGATGACTATGAACATATTTTTATCAAAAAGATTATATTTAAATATACAAATATTTACAATTCAAAAGAACCAAATTAAGAGAACCTCAAAATAAAAGAGGAAAGGATATAAACCAACTATCCACTCAACAGATGATAATTTGCACATAGGTATATTTTTAATTATAGTGATAATACAATAATTTCATCTTAGTGATTTTTATTATATTATACTGATAATAAAAATAACAATCTTCACTAATAATCAAAACACAAAGCAAAACATCAGTGTGGTACTACCTAAAGAAACTAACAAGATTTCAAAATATTGGTAATTCCTATAGGTAGGAGACTATGGTGAATTGACAATTACACAATCCTTTCAGAAAGCAATGTAACAAAAATCAAAAAATGTTTATATGCTTTGATACTGTAAAACCACTCTTCACAACTTATTTTTAAAAATAATCCAAAAGAGAGAAAAGGTACACAAATGCAACAAAATTGCAAGGAAATTGAAAATGTCCCCAGTGTCCAACAATATGGAAATGATTAAATTAAGTAAGCTATATCAACTCACAAGGACATTGTACAAGTAGAACTTATAAAGTCTATGGCAACATGAAAAAATATTTATCATAAAATAGGTTAAAAAATAAAAATATATATCTATAGTACAGTTATAATTATATAAAAACTACTTATATATGAGATACCAGAAAAAAGGGTGAAAAATTAAATGCTAATTATTTTAGATCTTAGATAACAAGTTAAAGTCTAATTTACATAAAACATTTTATATCTGATATTAAAATGCTGGCATTCACTACAGCAATATCAGGACATTAATAGAACCAGCTTAAGCCTTCCCTCCAAGTTCTTCAGAGTAGGGCAGCCCAATAATTTATCTTGGCTTCAGGCAACTATCTCATCTGTGAAACAACAGGAATTGTATTGGACCTGTGAGTCTCATACTTTTTTAATCCTGAAAATCTTTATTAAAACTAAATCTTCTACAAAACGGGTGAAAGTAGAGTGCCTGTGGCTAAAGCATAAGGAGAGCGTGACGCTCTGCAGAGGGCTCCGTCCTTCTCCCCTCCCTAAACTCCACCTCTGGAAGCGATCTGTAAGAAGGCTCTGAGAAACCCCAGTCAAAGCTAACTGATTAAGTATTTTAAGGGTCCTTTTTAAGCTAAAATATAGGTATTGAAATTGTACAGTTCTCTTCTGTTATATTTTTTGTGTGTGTTAGATCCTCAAATAGATTGTAAAGACTTTTATGTTAGAAACTGTCCCTTATAAACTAGCTTGAAAGGTGGAAGTGTTAGTCACTCAGTCCTGTCCAACTCTTAGCGACCCCATGGGCTATAGTCCACCAAGCTCCTCTGTCCGTGGAATTCTCCAGGGAAGAATACTGGAGTAGGTTGCCATTCCCTTCTCCAGGGGACCTTCTCAATAAACTGACTTAGCCTCATCTAAATTTACTTTGCTATATCCATTCAGAGAAAGAATCACTGAATGACAAAAAAAAACGGAATGAGAAAATTTTAATATCAGCATTTTTTATTTTGCAACAAAAAACAAAGTCCAGCAAAAGTTGTCCCGTCTTCTGGCTAATCAAACTTACACAGAAACACATGGATAGGAAATTTTTAAAGACTTAAATACAATTAAATTAGAATAATAAAGGCACATGGAGAACTATTTTCTGAGATAATAGCATTAAAGAGAAAATCCATGTTTTGGATAGAGGTACTCTTGCTTCCTAAAATTCTCACGATACTTTTAGTTCATGATTTTGATGGAAGCAAAGCAGGATTACTTCTAATATTGAAGTTTATTATTTAAAAATCCATAAGCAGAACTGCAATAACCCCTAAAATCTGATGTGGTTGGCCTGATGGTTTCAGCAAGTGAGACCCTGTGACATAAGATTGCTCTCTCCTAACACGTTTAAAATTCTTACCATTAGAATCATTTTCTTGGATAGATGATTAAGAAGACCACAGAGAATATACATATTTTCTAGCAAGTAGAACTTCCATTAATCTTCCGTCATATGTTGGTTTCTTGGATTAGCTAGTTGTCCTCCAAGAATATATAAAGAACCCAAGTTTAAAGATTAGAAAAGAGAGAGCTGTGTTAAGGAAAAAAAACAAAAACACAGCAGGACCAAACTCTGGTAAAAAAAAAAAAAAACCAGAGCAAAAACTGTCTAGAATTTTGGAGGGTCTAGAATAAATACTTGGAAAGGAACAGATGAAAGGGAAAATTCTGTTTATCAAAATGGGAAATAGGAGTCAATAACAGCCAGATCATTTACGAAATATATTGATAACTACCTTTTTAGCTGTATGACTCTTTCTGAGATCATTTATTGGGAACTTTAGTTTACTGTAATTACAACCCTAACACTTTAACTTAAATACTCTCTTATTTAACTATCTAAATTTTACCAACAATAAAGATGAAAATAATCATAAGCTTGGCAGTCAGGCATGTCAGAAATAGAAACTCCAGCTCTATCTCTTACTAGTTATGTAATCACTCAAAAGAGCAATTTAGGGACTTTCCTAGAGGTCCAGTGGCTAAGACTCTGCCATCCCAATGCAGGGGGCATGGGTTTGATCCCTGTTCGGAGAAACTAGGTCCCACATGCTGTAACTAAAGATCCTGCATGCTGGAACTAAGACCTGGTACAGCAAAATAATTTTTTTTTTAAAAGAGCAGTTTAGCGTATAGGTTGAGCCTACTGATTCATGATTCAATTCTTTCAAAGTCCAGGGATGCTACTTATCATGTGTGTTAAGTAACTTAACCAGGATTAAGCCCCTAATTCTCCATTTCTTTATTTTTAAATAAGGTTTGATGATGATGATGATGATGATAATGAAGATACTACATAAATATAACTAACTAAAGCTCTTTTCACACTTTCTAACATATGGTGGTGGTGATGGTTTAGTAGCTCAGTTGTGTCCAACTCTTGCAACCCCATGGACTGTAGCCCTCCAGACTCCTCTGTCCATGGAATTCTCTAGGCAAGAATACTGGAGTGGGTTGCCATTTCCTTCTTCAAGGGACCTTCCTGACCCAGAGATCAAACCCAGTTCTCCTGCATTGCTGACAGATTCTTTACTGACCGAGCCACCAGGGAAGCCCACATAAAAAGCACTAATAAATACCAACCACCACCATTATTAGGTTGCCTAACTTCTCTGGACTTTAGCTTGTCATGTATAAAAGGAAAGTAATATATCTACTGTACTACTTATTTTCAAGACTAGAATAAAAAATAATAATAAAAGCACTTAACACAATATCTTCACATTATATCCACCTAGTATCATGCAGTGTCCTTCCCATTTAAAGCCTAAGTCTTTTCAGAAGTGTTTGCAATGAGTACTGCTTTCTCCTAAAGTAAATTCTCTATACACTCATTTAACATCAAATATGTGTGATGTTATGTACTATCTTTGTAACAATGATTATATCTTTGTAGAAGAAATTAATTGTATTTTCCACCCAATGTCTACTGCCTCTCTAGTCATCCTGGAAAATTCTACAATTCCATCTTTCTATGTGGGATCATTTATGCCCCAACTCTGAATTATGTGCCTCTTTTATAAGTGAATCTACTATTATTCTAGGGATGAGTCATGTAACTCAGGTCTGGCTAGTCTAAGTAGCTCATTCCCTTGATTTTGGGTTTGATTCAGAAATAACACATGACCTTATCCAAGCCAATGAGTCCTAGTCTTTGGATTTTCCTGTGTATTCTGAAAAAGAGGCCTAAAGCTCCTTATTACCATGTGGAACCTAAGAATGAATTATCATGAATAAATTCCAGATTCCACCATAATAATTTCATTTGAGTATTTTAAAAAATAAAAAAGAGAAAGATTTCCCAGAAAGAGGACTGATCTGAGGTTATAAAATGATTCATCAATCAGTTCAATTCAGTGGCTCAGTCATGTCCACCTCTTTGCAACACCCGTCCATCACCAACTCCCAGAGCTTGCTCAAACTCATGACCATTGAGTCCATGATGCCATCCAACCATCTCATCCTCTGTTGTCCCCTTCTCTTCCTGCCTTCAGTCTTTTCCAGCATCAGGATCTTTTCCAATGAGTCAGTTCTTCTCATCAGGTGGCCAAAGTATTGGAGCTTCAGCTTTAGCATAAGGTCTTCCATTGAGTATTGAGGACGGATCTCCTTTAGGATAGACTGGTTGGATCTCCTTGCAGTCCAAGGGACTCTCAAGCGTCTTCTCCAAAACCACAGTTTAAAAGCATCAATTCTTCGGCACTCAGCTTTCTTTACGGTCCAACACTCACATCCATACACGACTACTGGAAAAAACATAGTTTTGACTAGATGGAACTTTGTCAACAAAGTAATATCTCTGCTTTTTAATATGCTGTCTTGGTTGGTCATAGCTTTACTTCCAAGGAGAAATGTCTTTTAATTTCATGGCTGCAGTCACCATCTGCTGCGATTTTAGAGCCCCCAAAAATAAAGTCTGTCATTGTTTCCATTGTTTCCCCATCTTTTTGCCATGAAGTGATGGGACTGGATGCCATGATCTTAGTTTTCTGAATGTTGAGTTTTAAGCCAGCTAAATTTTCACTTCCTCTTTCACTTTCATCAAGAGGCTTTTTATTCTCTCTTCACTTTTGGCCATAAGGGTGGCATCATCTGTGTATCCGAGGTTATTGATATTTCTCCCAGCAATCTTAATTTCAGCTTATGCTTCATCCAGCCTGGCATTTTGCGTGATGTACTCTGCATATAAGTAAAATAGGCAGGGTGACAATATACAGCCTTGACATACTCCTTTCCCAATTTTGAACCAGTCTGTGTTCGATGTCTGGTTCTGTTTGTTGGTTCTTGACCTGCATACAGATTTCTCAGGAGGCAGGTCAGGTGGTGGTATTCCCATCTCTTTAAGAATTTTCCAGTTTGTTGTGATCCATATAGTAGTAGGTCATTTTCATCTTTCTGTAATACAACCTAGACATCTTTTCTTTTTTTTTTTTTTTAATTTTTTATAACTTTAAAAATGATGTGTTCCCCATCCTGAACCCTCCTCCCTCCTCCCTCTCCACACCATCCCTCTGGGTCGTCCCAGTGCACCAGCCCCAAGCATCCAGCATCGTGCATTGAACCTGGACTGGCATCTCGTTTCATACATGACGTTTCACATGTTTCAATGCCATTCTCCCAAATCTTCCCACCCTCTCCCTCTCCCACAGAGTCCATAAGACTGTTCTATACATCAGTGTCTCTTTTGCTGTCTCGTATACAGGGTTATCGTTACCATCTTTCTAAATTCCATATATATGCGTTAGTATACTGTATTGGTGTTTTTCCTTCTGGCTTACTTCACTCTGTATAATAGGCTCCAGTTTCATCCACCTCATTAGAACTGATTCAAATGTATTCTTTTTAATGGCTGAGTAATACTCCCTTGTGTATATGTACCACTGCTTTCTTATCCATTCATCTGCTGATGGACATCTAGGTTGCTTCCATGTCCTGGCTATTATAAACAGTGCTGCGATGAACATCGGGGTACACGTGTCTCTTTCCCTTCTGGTTTCCTCAGTGTGTATGCCCAGCAGTGGGATTGCTGGATCATAAGGCAGTTCTATTTCCAGTTTTTTAAGGAATCTCCACACTGTTCTCCATAGTGGCTGTACTAGTTTGCATTCCCACCAACAGTGTAAGAGGGTTCCCTTTTCTCCACACCCTCTCCACCATTTATTATTTGTAGACTTTTGGATCACAGCCATTCTGACTGGTGTGAAATGGTACCTCATAGTGGTTTTGATTTGCATTTCTCTGATAATGAGTGATGTTGAGCATCTTTTCATGTGTTTGTTAGCCATCTGTATGTCTTCTTTGGAGAAATGTCTATTTAGATCTTTGGCCCATTTTTTGATTGGGTCATTTATTTTTCTGGAGTTGAGCTGTAGAAGTTGCTTGTATATTTTTGAGATTAGTTGTTTGTCGGTTGCTTCATTTGCTATTATTTTCTCCCATTCTGAAGGCTGTCTTTTCACCTTGCTAATAGTTTCCTTTGTTGTTCAGAAGCTTTTAAGTTTAATTAGGTCCCATTTGTTTATTTTTACTTTTATTTCCAATATTCTGGGAGGTGGATCATAGAGGATCCTGCTGTGATGTATGTCAGAGAGTGTTTTGCCTATGTTCTCCTCTAGGAGTTTTATAGTTTCTGGTCTTACGTTGAGATCTTTAATCCATTTGGAGTTTATTTTTGTATATGGTGTTAGAAAGTGTTCTAGTTTCATTCTTTTACAAGTGGTTGACCAGATTTCCCAGCACCACTTGTTAAAGAGATTGTCTTTAATCCATTGTATATTCTTGCCTCCTTTGTCAAAGATAAGGTGTCCATATGTGCGTGGATTTATCTCTGGGCTTAAAGGAATCCAAATTGGAAAAGAAGAAGTAAAACTCTCACTATTTGCAGATGACATGATCCTCTACATAGAAAACCCTAAAGACTCCACCAGAAAATTACTAGAACTAATCAATGATTATAGTAAAGTTGCAGGATATAAAATCAACACACAGAAATCCCTTGCATTCCTATACACTAATAATGAGAAAACAGAAAGAGAAATTAAGGAAACAATTCCATTCACCATTGCAACGAAAAGAATAAAATACTTAGGAATATATCTACCTAAAGAAACTAAAGACCTATATATAGAAAACTATAAAACACTGGTGAAAGAAATCAAAGAGGACACTAACAGATGGAGAAATATACCATGTTCATGGATCGGAAGAATCAATATAGTGAAAATGAGTATACTACCCAAAGCAATTTATAGATTCAATGCAATCCCTATCAAGCTACCAACAGTATTCTTCACAGAGCTAGAACAAATAATTTCACAATTTGTATGGAAATACAAAAAACCTCGAATAGCCAAAGCGATCTTGAGAAAGAAAAATGGAACTGGAGGAATCAACCTACCTGACTTCAGGCTCTACTACAAAGCCACAGTTATCAAGACAGTATGGTACTGGCACATCTTTTCTTTTTATTGAAATATAGTTGATCTAAAATATTATATTGTTTTCAGGCACATAGCACAGTGGTTCAGTTATATATATTCTTCAAATTTTCTTCCCTATAGACCACTATAAAATATTGAGTGTATTTCCTTGTACTATAAAAGCAAGTCCCTGTTGGCTATCAGTTTTATATATAGTAGTGTGTATATGTTAATCCCAAATTCCTAGTTTTAACTTCCCATCTACTTTGGCAACCATAAGCTCGTTTTCTATGTCTTATTTTTTTAATCTCTCCCTGAAAGCACTTTGAAGATCAAGACTTCTCCCTTTGTTGCTTATTCGTAGTCTTGCATATATTGGAGATGAGTTTGACTTAATTCTACAATCTCCATTCTAAATATATGATTTGGTTAACTATTATCTCAACAAAATGGAAAATAAAGGCATATGTTAAACAGATAATATCAGAAAAAAGGAAACATGAGCTCTTTTAGTAATATCTTTGCCTAAAGAAATACAAAGCTTTGGCCTATCTCATGATGACAACAGGTGAATAAGCCCCTACTATTTGGCAGTTCTTTCATTAAACCACCTAGAAATCTGTCAAAGATCTTATACACAAGCAAATACCAGAGTAGGAGAAGAAAAAATACAATTACTTGCTTTCATTATTTTTGGCCTGGATTCTGAATAATTCCTTAAAACTATTTAAAGGAATTTATGACTTTAAATTTATGAATTTAAAGAAATTATTTAAATTATTTATGACAGCTTTTCAGGAAGAAGTCAATATAAAATTTAAAAAATTGATGTCTCAAAGTTCTTTCTTCAGTATCTCAAGGAAGTAATTTTTACCAAATTACGTAAAAGCAAAGGTTAGTAATCAACTTTTAATATATTCAATATTAGAAAAACAATATGTCAAATCCCAAATTCCAAGCCCTATGCTCTGTCTTATTTAAGTAGAATGATGACAGTATATTACAGTATTAATTTACGTATCAGAAAATCATTCAAAGCACTAAATCTAATATAACTAGCAAAATAAGATATTATCAAAATGGCAGAATTTCAAAAGAATATCAGTATAAATATACTTTTAGGATCAAATATCTTCATTTGCATATAGATTTACATTAACCAAATAAGAGCTTTAATTTGCCACAAATATTGATACATCAATAGAGCAATAATCTTAGGAACTAACTAATAACTCTAAAGTTTTCTTGATACTTAAGTAACTAAAACCCTTTGATTAGGGTTTATTACATATTGTTTGTTCATCCTTTCTTCTATCGGTTCAACACTTACTTCTCTCTGGGTGCTTGACCCTGGGATACAAAGAATAATGAGATACTCCTAACTGTCCATTAGGAGTTCACAGTCTGAGACAACAACACACACAAACAAATAACTGTGGTATTTAAAGTGGCAAATATTATGACAGAAACAAGAACAAAGGATAGATCTGGAGCACAGTGGAGGGAAAGATTTTATCTGGAGAGTTTAAAGAAAGTTCAAAAAAGAAAATAAACATTTGATCTGGAACTAGAACCATGATAAGCCTTTCACACTGAATTTACTCTATCAAAAGGAGATTCCTGGGGTGCTTAGGAATTTTTATTTCAAAGGTAGATATTTGTAATAGAAAACCCTCTTTTTTTAAAATTTCCTAAAAGTAACTTTAGGAAGTTACATCCTAAACAAAGCAGAATTTTGAAATTTAACAACATGACTTCATATTAGCTTAATTACAGGACAAAAAACATAATTACAACCTCAAGTCAACAAAGGCAAAAATCATTTAGCCTGAGTTTGAAATGGGAAAAATAAGAATTAGGTTCTTCTTTCACCAAACAGTGAGAACTAGCTCTAAGATCCTGCAAAAGAAGTCTCAAAAATAAATACCACTTGCCAATGAAGAGCAAAGACTTAGCACATTTTCAAAATGTAGGCTCCACCTCCTGCTGTGGTAGGAAGAATGAAGGAAGGACCTATCTTTTAGATGTAGGAACTCTACAAGATTCTGCACTGTGGTTGCTAAATGTCAGATGCCCTTTGGCAATTCCTTATGACCTCCTGCTCTGAGGTAAGAATCAGAATAAGGAACCCATACACTGAAGGATAAACCCCAATGTTTCCAAGACACATAGCCCGGCAGACATTTGTGTACCCAATAACGTTTGTTGTATGTGAACTGATTCTTGTATGATCTTAGTAGGCCAGGAAGTACATTCTCTCTTGACTTAAGATTTCTGAAATAGCTCTCTGCATTTCAATTAATCCATTGCTAAAGCTCTTTTTTATAGCATGTCAGCTGCTGAAACAGTGATAATGATAGCTTCTAATTAACCCAGAAAGTTCAGAGGAGAGAGGAAGAAAAATGTGCCTTGTTGGCTCCAGGGCATAAGTCAACTTTATAGACGAGTAATGTTAAAACTTCACACATGCCAGAAGCATCTCCTGGCTGCATTCAGAATCAGGACACCAACATTTATAAGACATCTGACAAATCTTTTTTTTGAAGTCTCCCCAGGGAATGAGGTTTCCCACTGTCCTGTGAGTAGCCATTTCCATGGAAAGAGTGTTGTATATCTCACATAATCGCCTGCTTCTAAATTCTTCTTGACATTCTCTTCCTTTAAATAATAAAGTTAAAATAAATCCATGCATCTAAATGTTAAGAAAAAAGATAACTCAATCTTCATAGTTAAAAATTCCCCCTTCTTCTCATTGTTTCCACAAGAGGAAAAACACTCTTAGTCTGAGAGGCTAGGAAATGTTATCAAATACTGCCTACACTTAATGTTTTATGTTAGCCAGTTATTATTTTTAATTTTTCAGGAACGACAGATCATATGCTGCACAATTGGCCTTGCCTCAGGAAATATGCAGAGAAGGCAATAGCACCCCACTCCAGTACTCTTTCCTGGAAAATCCCATGGACGGAGAGGCCTGGTAGGCTGCAGTCCACGGGGTCGCTATGAGTCAGATACGACTGAACGACTTCACTTTCACTTTTCACTTTCATGCATTGGAGAAGGAAATGGCAACCTACTCCAGTGTTCTTGCCTGGAGAATCCCAGGGACGGGGCAGCCTGGTGGGCTGCTGTCTATGGGGTCGCACAGAGTCGGACATGACTAAAGCGACTTAGCAGCAGCAGCAGCAGCAGGAAATATGGGAAGGAATTTCCAGAAAACTTGGTAACTCCCACTTGCTCAAATGCCACAGAAAGAGATGTTTTTGGCTCAATTTTAGTCCTATTGGGAGGCTGAAAATGATGGGCAAGGAGTATACTCAGGTCCAAGTACACTGTACACTGTACATTTTGTACTCTATGATTCTGAGATTAATGATGTGCCAAGCCCGGCTGTGAAAACACTGAGCACGTATCCCAGCAAAGTTGTATTCTGAAATGTTTTAACCCCTCATAATTAAAGCTGGGCAGTAATGGGAACATTTAAGCTTCCAGAAGTTTTGATCTGATCATTATTAGCCCAGATCTAACATCTGCAATTGTGTGAAATAACTTGGGGAGACCTAGAAACACCTCAGTCTGTCACTGAAGATTGCTGCTGATATTCTTCCTGTACTACTATCCTCTATAGGACTTATATCAGAGTTTACCAAAGGGTGAATTGTAGTGCATTACCACACATCCAGTGGTGTAGAGGAATATGCAGAAATGCTGGTCCATTCAGACTTTTGACTTCAATAAGCATTTTCCGTGTCTTCCATGTCTCAGACGATAAAGTGTCTGTCTACGATGCGGGAGACCAGGCTTCGATCCCTGGGTTGGGAAGATCCCTTGGAGAAGGAAACGCAATCCACTCCAGTACTATTGCCTGGAAAATCCCATGGACAGAGGAGCCTGGTAGGCTACAGTCCATTGGGTCTCAGAGTCGGACACGACTGAGCGACTTCACGTTCACGTTCACGTTCAAGCATTTTCCAGGACTCCTCAGAGAAGGGTGAGAGGTTAGGATCATGCTCACCTTGTGGTGCCCACAGATGGGGAGCAAAAGATGTGACCGTGTGCATTTACCACTCCTTTATGGCATCAAGAGCTTCCCCAGAGAGGTGGTCTATTACCTGGATATCTGCATTAACATCCTGGGGCAGACACTTTCACTCTTCATCTTTCTCAAGAGTCCTATGGAACTGATAGAAGAGTTCACACCCAAGAAGTAAAGGACCACAGCGCAAAAACGTGCTCGAATTACAGAGATTTGGGGGAACTCCAGTCTCTGTCTTCCCATAGATTCAATACCTCTGTCTGCTTGTGCCCGTGTAGGGGCATTCAAACTGACTAAAAGTAAAAAAATATGCATATACATTCTGCAATTAGAACTTGATTGTTGTTTTGAAATCTTTGCTATAAAAATGTAAAATTGTAATTGAAATTCATTTGAATTCATCACAGTAAATTTTACCATTATATTTGCCATTGAAAGAAAAATAATAGCTATGTGATTCTTTAAATATTTGTTTTAATTTTTGAAAAATTGGGGTTGCTGTAAAAATAAGAGGTTTAAAATGAAGTTTCTTATCTGCAATATATGACTACCAAATATGGAAGAGATTAGCATTAAAATGTCTTAATCAGAAATTATATGTTCACTAAAGCAAGTCAAGTTTATTTAAATGTTGATAAGATTTGAAAGTTTTACATATATTTAATTTTCATTTTTCAAAACACTTAATGTTTATCTCTTCTATCATAAATATATAACATAAAGAAAACAATTTTTCTTTACCAAACCTCATGTTAGATGCCTTTCCAAAAATCCTCCATTTTACCCCTGAATACCAAATACATCATCTGTTAGATGCCTTTCCAATAATCCTCCATTTTACCCCTGAGTACCAAATACATCATCTTTTATGCATTCAATGAAGTAAAGATAATTGGAAAGCACTTCCTTAGATATGTAAACTTTATCTGATTTAACAAGTTTGGTTTATGTTTGGCCTAGCCATCAATCTGAAACTGCAATTGATATTTGTCAAGATAATGGTCAGTAGTACATAATTCAAATATTCTAAGGCCTCATCAGCATCATGTTATAAATTAGATAACATTAATATGCAACACCAGTTGTCGCAGCTTTAATCTATCTATCAACTCAGTTCTCAATGATTTAAGAGTCCCTAGGAGAAGGCAATGGCACCCCACTCCAGTACTCCTGCCTGGAGAATCCTGTGGATGGAGGAGCCTGGAGGGCTGCAGTCCATGGGGTCGCTGAGGGTCCGACGAGACTGAGCAACTTCACTTTCACTTTTCACTTTCGTGCATTGGAGAAGGAAATGGCAACCCACTCCAGTGTTCTTGCCTGGAGAATCCCAGGGACAGGGGAGCCTGGTGGGCTGCCGTCTATGGGGTCACAGAGAGTCGAACACAACTGAAGTGACTTAGCAGCAGCAGCAACAGCAGTAGTATCAGTCCCCAATATTTTATTCATAAATCAGGCAAATTCAGTTTGCAGCTTTATCACCATTGGGTATTGAAGATCACCATTCACAAACACCTGGGGCCCCACTTATGCCACTCCAGTAACTTCTCTTCAGGCCACACATTGGCATCCAAACTAAAGAAGAACAAATTAGAGAAGGTACTAAATGCTCTGATATGCCCAAATAATAACTTGAGAAGTTAGCTTAGGATGCTAACTAGCTTAGGATGCTAACTTAGGCCACATTTGCTTAGTAAACACTGGATTTCCCTGGTGGTACCGTGAATAAGAATTCACCCACCAGTGCAAAGGACACCGGCTTGACCCCTGGTCTGGGAAGATTCCATGCCGTGGAGCAACTAAGCTTGTGTGCCACAGCTACTGAAGCCCACACGCAATAGAGCCAGCAAGCTGCAGCTACTGATCCCCATGTGCCTAGAGCCTGTGCTCCACAACAAAAGCCACCACAATGAGAAGCCCCACTCACCCGAACTAGAGTAGCCGCCACTCTCGACAACTAAAGAAAGCCCAGACATAGCAACAAAGACCCAGCGCATCAAAAACAAAACACATAAATTATAAAAAATAAAAACAAGTGCTAATGGTATCAAATACATTTCTAAAAACTGTGAAAAAACAAAAAGGTATTGGCATAATTCATTATAATTTTTCTGTCTCAGAGCAAAGGTAATTCATAAGGCATTGTCCCACGTTCCAAGGCTATATCACTATTCCATAAGGAAACTGAACAAACAAACAAAAAAAAAATATTTAAGGAAACTGAACCATACCTAAATCAACAGGGACATTCAGGCAAACTTTCTGACCGACATGATCTGAGCATTACCAGAAATTAGATATTCAGTTGATTTGGTACCAATTTGTAGTACTGTGGACTGTTAATTATTCAGATATGAAACTGCATGAAAGAAACATTATACATGCTCTAAAAATTGTACCAGATATGTAAAAATGAAAAATTCTGAATGAATCATGCCACTTGCACACTTATATACACAGAAAGTGGGTAAGATCCCACTCCTTTGAAAGTTTCTCAGTCTTCTTGCTGCACCAAAGGAAATGAACATATAATCATTTGTTCGCATTTCCTTTTCCTGTACTTTTTGGTGAATGCTTTGACATGAGTTAGATGTTGTTCTCTGAAACACTGACTGAATACATGTGCTAGTTGGCTACAGGATGGGAGAAGGGTGAATTCAAAAAAATGTATTGAGCACCAGACAAAAGGTTGGCACAGTGCTTAGTTCTAGACATTGTATATAAATCCTTACTCTTTAAAATTACTAAGGATGTATCATTAGCCAATTTGAAACATGTTCCAGATGACTGGAAGATTAAATGTAAAAAGTCACACTATCGAAAGTTTAGTAGAAAACATATGTGAATATTTATTTAAACTCTCTAAGGAAAATCACTTTCTATGTTTAAAGGAAAAAGAGAAAATCATAAAGAAAAAGATCAGCTTGGCTACATACAAATTTAAATCTGTGCACAAATAAAGGTGTTTAAAAAAACTGTTGAAGGAATAAATGTTCAACCTGAAAAATATTTTAGTCATTCGTTCAGTTCAGTCAGTTCAGTTCAGTTGCTCAGTTGTGTCTGACTCTTTCCAACCCCATGGACTGCAGCACGCCAGGTTTCAGTATCCATCACCAACTTCCAGAGCTTACTCAAACTCATGTCAATTGAGTAGGTGATGCCATCCAACCATCTCATCCTCTGTCGTCCCTTTCTCCTCCTGCCTTCAAACTTTCCCAGCATCAGGGTTTTCTCCTATGAGTCAGTTTTTCCCATCAGGTGGCCAAAGTATTGCAGCTTCAGCTTCAGCATCAGTCCTATCAATGAATATTCAAGACAGATTTCCTTTAGGATGGACTGGTTGGATCTCCTTGCTGTCCAAGGGACCCTCAAGAGTCTTCTCCAACACCACAGTTCAAAAGCATAAATTCTTTGGTGCTCAGCTTTCTTTGTAGTCCAACTCTCACATCCATACATTACTACTAGAAACCTATAGCTTTGACTAGATGGACCTTTGTCAACAAAGTAATGTCTCTGCTTTTTAATTTGCTGTCTAGGTTGCTCATAGCTTTTCTTCCAAGGAGCAAGCATCTTTTAATTTCATGGCTGCAGTCACCATCTGAAGTGATTTTTGAACCCAAGAAAATAAAGTCTGTCACTGTTTCCATTGTTTCCCCATCTATTTGCCATGAAGTGATCAACTGGATGCCATGATCTTCGTTTTATGAATGTTGAGTTTTAAGCCAAATTTTTCACTTTCCTCTTTCATTTTCATTAAGAGGTGATTCAGTTCCTCTTTGCTTTCTGCCATAAGGGTGGTGCCATCTACAAATCTGAGATTATTGATATTTCTCCCAGCAATCTTGATTCCACCTTGTGCTTCATCCAGCTTGGCATTTTGCATGATGTACACTGCATATAAATTAAATAAGCAGGGTGACAATATACAGCCTTGACAAACTCCTTTCTCAATTTGGAACCAGTCCATTGTTGAAGGTCTGGTTCTAACTGTTGCTTCTTGACCTGCATACAGATTTCTCAGTAGGCAGGTAAGGTGGTCTGGTATTCCCATCTCTTTCAGAGTTTTCCACAGTTTGTTATGATCCACACAATCAAAGGCTTTGGCGTAGTCAATAAAGCAGAAGTAGGTGTTTTTCTGGAACTCTCTTCCATTTTTGATGATCCAACGGATGTTGGCAATTTGATCTCTGGTTCCTCTGCCTTTTCTAAATCCAGCTAGAACATCTGGAAGTTCTCCATTCATATACTGTTGAAGCCTGGCTTGGAGAATTTTGAGGATTACTTTACTAGCATGTGAGATGAGTGCAATTGTGCGGTAGTTTGAGCATTCTTTGGCATTGCCTTTCTTTGGGATTGGAATGAAAACTGACCTTTTCCAGTCCTGTGGCCACTGCTGAGTTTTCCAAATTTGCTAGCATATTGAGTGCAGCACTTTCACAGCATCAACTTTTAGGATATGAAATAGCTCAACTGGAATTCCATCACCTCCACTAGATTTGTTCGTAGTGATGCTTTCTAAGGCCCACTTGACTTTTCATTCTAGGATGTCTGGCTCTAGGTGAGTGATCACACTATCGTGATTATCTTGGTCATGAAGATCTTTTTTGTACAGCTCTTCTGTGTATTCTTGCCACCTTTTCTTAAAATCTTCTGCTTCTGTTAGGTCCATACCATTTCTGTCCTGTATTATGCCCATCTCTGCATATAATGTTCCCTTGGTATTTCTAATTTTCTTGAAGAGATCTCTATTCTAGACACTTGTTAGCTTTATAAGTACAGATTTTTCAGTAACAAGCATGGTCAAGAGTTTGGAACAAAAATACATGTAGGTCAACTTTATTCATTATAAATGTTCAAAGGCGGTACCTTTGGATATCTGTTACTAAGGTACACAGAAATTAATTTTCCTGTAACAGTCATTCACTTATTTTCAACACGTTTTCAGGAAAATAGTGGATATTAATTTATTATGTACCAGGAGAGGGAATAAGTACGTGCCAATTCATTCCCATCCATGAATCTGGAACATGTATAGCTCATACCAAGAGCTAACTGATAACTTTTGATGTCTTAACAGAGAATTTTAAACAACCCACAAAATAGTCATAGCATCCTGGTAAACAAATGCATATACATGTATACTTGTATATACTTCACGAATATTTATAAGCATGTGATATCATCTGTAGAACTATTATTGGAGTCTGTAATGTCATATTGCCTTAAGTAAAGCCCTTTATAATCAAGTAATTCAGTATCTGACACCTGTAATACAACATTCAGTTTAGACAAGTTTTATTTCATGGCAAATAGTAACATAATGACATTGCTATATATTTTAGTAAGTGTTCCCAAAATCATTCCAAAGGATAAAATAAAAACTCATGTTTTTCTGTAATAGCATCTAACTTCTTGCACAGGAACTAAACCTCCAAGATCTCAATCTTGAATACAGTAATAACAATTTGAATTTTGGTTTTCTGAGGAGGCCTTACAAATAACTATGAATAGAAGAGAAGTCAAAGGCAAAGGAGAAAAGGAAAGATATACCCAGTTGAATGCAGAGTTTCAAAGAATACCAAGGAGAGATAAGAAAGCCTTCCTCAGCTATCAATGCAAACAAATCAAGGAAAATAATACAATGGGAAAGTCTAGAGATCTCTTCAAGAAAATTAGAGATACCAAGGGAACATTTCATGCAAAGAAGGGCACAATAAAGGACAGAAATGGTATGGACCTAACAGAAGCAGAATATATTAAGAAGAGGTGGCAAGAATACACAGAAGAACTGTACAAAAAAGATCTTCACGACCAAGATAATCACGATGGTGTGATCACTCACCTAGAGCCAGACATCCTAGAATGAAAAGTCAAGTGGGCCTTAGAAAGCATCACTACAAACAAATCTAGTGGAAGTGATGGAATTCCAGTTGAGCTATTTCAAATCTTAAAAGTGGATGCTGTGAAAGTGCTGCACTCAATATGCTAGCAAATTTGGAAAAGTCAACAGTGGCCACAGGACTGGAAAAGGTCAGTTTTCATTCCAATCCCAAAGAAAGGCAATGCCAAAGAATGCTCAAACTACCGCACAGTTGCACTCGTCTCATACGCTAGTAAAGTTATGCTCAAAATTCTCCAAGCCAGGCTTCACAGTACGTGAACCATGAACTTCCAGATGCTCTAGCTGGATTTAGAAAAGGCAGAGGAACAAGAGACAAATTGCCAACATCCATTGGATCATCGAAAAAGCAAGAGAGTTTCAGAAAAACATCTACTTCTGCTTTACTGACTAAAAAGCCTTTGACTATGTGGATCACAACAAACTGTGGAAAATTCATCAAGAAATGGGAACACCAGACCACCTGACCTGCTTCTTGAGAAATCTGTATGCAGGTCAGGAAGAAACAGAACTGGTCATGGAACAACAGACTGGTTCCAGATCGGGCAAGGAGTACGTCAAGGCTTGTGTGCTTATTTTGTCACTGTGCTTATTTAACTTATATGCAGAGTACATCATGCAGATGCTGGGCTGGATGAAGCACAAGCTAGAATCAAGATTGCCAGGAGAGATATTAATATCCTCAGATATGCAGATGACACCACCCTTATGGCAGAAAGCAAAGAAGAACTGAAGAGCCTCTTGATGAAAGAGAAAGAGGAGAGTGAAAAAGTTGGCTTAAAGCTCAACATTCAGAAAACTAATATCATGGCATCTGGTCCCATCATTTCATGGCAAATAGATGGGGAAACAGTGGAAACAGTGACAGACTTTATTTTCTTAGGCTCCAAAATCACTGCAGATGGTGACTGCAGCCATGAAATTAAAAGATGCTTGCTCCTTGGAAGAAAAGTTATGACCAACCTAGACAGCATATTAAAAAGCAGAGACATACTTTGCCAACAAAGGCCCATCTAGTCAAATCTATGGTTTTTCCAGTAGTCATGTACGGATGTGAGAGTTGGACTATAGAGAAAGCTGAGCACGGAAGAATTGATGATTTTGAACTGTGGTGTTGGAAAAGACTCTTGAGAATCCCTTAGACTGCAAGGAGATCCAATCAGTCCATCCTAAAGGAAATCCATCCTGAATATTCATTGGAAAGACTGAGCTGAAGCTGAAACTCCATTGCTTTGGCCACCTGATGCGAAGGAATGACTCATTGAAAAAGACCTTGATGCTGGGATAGATTGAAGGCAGGAGGAGAAGGGGAGGACAGAGGATGAGATAGTTGGATGGTAACACCAACTCAGTGGACATGAGTTTGAGTAAACCCCTGGAGTTGGTGATGGACAGGGAGGCCTGGCATGCTTCAGTACATGGGGTCGCAAAGAGTCAGACAGAACTGAGGAACTGAACTGAACTGAACTGAAACATTGCATAGGGAATCTGAAGTGCTCAAGGTAGATGTCTTTTAAAAAGTGGAGCATAATCACCCTTAAAGTTCTATTTTCTTAATTTATATCTTCACTTTGAAATAATTTAGGATGACCAATATATTTACGATTGGTACATTAAACACTCCGCTAATTAAATAGCTCTAATGTTCTATGTAATGGTTGAACTTCTTTGCTAAGTCGCTTCAGTCGTGTCCAACTCTGTGCGACCCCATAGACGGCAGCCCACCAGGCTCCCCTGTCCCTGGGATTCTCCAAGCAAGAACACTGGACTGGGTTGCCATTTCCTTCTCCAATACAGGAAAGTGAAAAGTGAAAGTGAAGTCGCTCAGTCGTGTCCGACTCTTACCGACCCCATGGACTGCAGCCCACCAAGCTCCTCCATATATGGGATTTTCCAGGCAAGAATACTGGAGTGGGTGCCACTGAACTTCTTTATTCCTACAGAAAAATAATCTGTCGTACAGTTTGTCAAAGATATTCATGAAAGAGAATGGTAAGAAGAGTGATGAAAACATGACCATCAGCCTTCCTTACATTAAAATATACATCTCATACTTTCAAATAAACAAGCATTCCTGTTGTAGTTTTTACAAAAAGCCATAAAACTGAAATGAAAGAGTTCTCCAAAACCACAGGGATATGTACACAGTATTTTTTAAAATAGCAGTGGTAAAACCTTTGTCATAGTTTCATATAATATGTTAAGCACTTCTTTCAGAAACATAAAAGTGATATATCTGCAGATAAATAGGAAGGAGAAAGTCTGAGGTCACTGCTCCCTATCAGCAGCATTGCCAAAGAGAAGAAAATGAGTAACATCATTAATCTAGAGTTGAGTAAAGTTTTCCTCTATATAATCATTTAGTTGAGAAAAGCTCATATCTTTTTATTCTTTTTTGTTGGTCTTTTAAAAACAGAATCATAAGCCTCTTGGAGTCCCCTGCCTCTTCCAGGCACCATTCCAAAGAGAATTCTAAGTGAATAAAATGTATATTATGTGTGATTTATCCTGTTCTTAGTAAAAATGGGAAGCAAATTAGTCAAGTTTTCTAACAACAAACAGCTTCTTACATACCAGAAAATAATCTAGTCAGCTTTAGCCACATTGTCTTTAAATTAAATAAAGGGGTGCCTCAGGGTTCAGGAGCTTCAATGTCATGCGCAGTACCTAAATGTCATTTCTAATGCTCCCTAAAACTACTGTTTCTTTTGATTTATTTCATAATTATGTTCCCTAAACTAGGTAACAAAGAAAAATCAATACCAAATATCGGTTAGGAGATTGGGCTTTTAACTTATTTTTTATAATAATGTATCATTAGACATACTTTCTAACTTTTTTCAACTTTATATCCATGATCAGTGATTCTTATAAGCACTTTTCCTCATTTTTAAGTGCATTGCCCAGTCCACTAACTCGCTTTTAGACAAAGAAATATTTCAGTGCATACTAAACTCAAAAGAGAACTTTAAGTCCAATTTAACCCAGTAATTCTAGCCGTCTGGAGATATGTATACAGTCAGTTAGTTCAGTTGCTCAGTTGTGTCCAACTCTTTGTGACCCCATAGACTGCAGTACACCAGGCCTCCCTGCTGCTGCTACTGCTGCTGCTAAGTCGCTTCAGTCTTGTCTGACTGTGCAATCCCAGAGACGGCAGCCCACCAGGCTCTCCTGTCTCTGGGATTTTCCAGGCAAGAACACTGGAGTGGGTTGCCATTTCCTTCTCCAATGCATGAAAGTGAAAAGGGAAAGTGAAGTCGCTATCCATCACCAATTCCCGGAGTTTAACCAAACTCATGTCCATCGAGTAGGTGATGCCATCCAACTATCTTATCCTCTGTCGTCCCCTTCTCCTCCTGCCCTCAATCTTTCCCAGCATCAGGGTCTTTTCCAATGAGTCACTCCTTCGCATCAGGTGGCCAAAGTATTGGAGTTTCAGCTTCAATATCAGTCCTTCCAATGAATATTCAGGACGGATTTCCTTTAGGATGGACTGGTTGGATCTCCTTGCAGTCCAAGGGACTCTCAAGAGTCTTCTCCAACACCATAGTTCAAAAGCATCAATTCTTCGGCGCTCAGCTTTCTTTATAGTACAACTCTCAAATATCCCTAAATATACATTACGCCTATTTCTGTTAAATTTTACAGAATTATTTTCTAATTAGTATGTTGCTAAAAATTCACTAAGGCCCCTGGAACATGCTCCAATTTTTACCAAATGGAAAAATCAAAGCAGAATTGAAGAAAGTGGGTGAAGTGGGGTAAAATAAAACCTGGAGCTTATAAACTCAAAGAAACTCACAGGCAGAAATCAGCCGTTGCTTGGAAGAGCACAGAAATCATGGAAATCTGCATACAGTTGATGCAATTTAAGGCAAAGTTACATCTTAATGTGACGACTGTATGGGAGGAAGGTAGGACAGTTCTGTGTCTTTCCTAAAACTCACTTTGTCTGACATTTAGTTTTGGTTAAGAGGGACACTTGAGTAAGAGGAATAGTTTATCTAGTCAAAATTTAGCCAGAGTCAGAAATTAGAAAAATATACTCCTGAACAGATCATTATATTAATAAAAACAAATATTTATAGAGGGAAATGTTTATTCTTCACTCAAAAAGATGTTGTTATGTCCTTTTTCAGCTCTCATCTACTTTTGCTTTTTATAATCTTAACAAGCATGGTTATTTATGCCAGATTAGCACTAGCAAAATAAAAAAAAGAGGAAGCAGTACACTGACAGAAAAATGTGACAAATAGCATGAGAAAACAAAAATAAAAAGCAGGCTCAAGAGTTGTCAGGAAAGTAATATGAGATCAATTAGCATGAGCAACAAAAAATTCATAAGGCCCTGAGGACAATAAAACAGGATAGTATATAACACTTATTTAAGGCTTGTTTAAAAAACTCAAGAATGGGTAATACGTAATTCTGAAATATCTTTTATTCTTAGGTGAAAATGTTGTATTATTCAGAAAATGCCTATTTAAAATGGTTCATTCACCAAGTACTCTTGACAGCTAAGCAATAGATGCATCATAACTATAAAGAATTGATTTATATATTAATATAGAACTTTGAATTACTATTAAATCTTGGGAAGTTAACATAGTTCTCTTTTCAACTTTGAATACTGAATAACAATAATAATGAAAGCACTCATAAACCTACAGGCTTTTTTTGGTTTTGTTTAGTTTGAAACACTCTAGTAATGAGTTGTACACTTTGAGAAGCTGTCTTAATTATTTTATATTACCAGGGGTTAACTTAGAACGCTAAAATAAGTAAGAGTTTACTCAAGTGAAAGATAAAGTTATCTGAGTTAGCAAAACATATTCTGTGAATTTCTTCGGGGACAAAGAACATCGGCTTTGAGTACAAAAATCTGAGGATGATCTTATTATTCAATAATGAAAAACATGAAAATGTGAAGCTTCTAAGTATCAAGACAACCCAATAATATATCTGACTTAAATAAATCTATTAATTCTTTAGAGAAAGTGTTACATAAATATATAAAATTATATTAAATTTATTTACACTCAATTCTGTCTTTTGCACTTTCATTTAATATTCTTGAGGGAATAAATTAGGAAGCACAGATCTATTGATCTCTTCTCAACTTATTTATAATTTAATAACGAGCCTAAGTATATTGGCACTAATGGTTTTATTCTAAGCAGAATAATGTTACCTTTACAAGAAAAGCAATTTAAGTCAGAATAAGATTTGGTTAGGTTATAATCTCACACATTGCTTAGTGAAAACAGAAAAAAAATGACACAAACTTCCAGACCAATTGGACAGCATCTGAAATGTGCATACATTTTAACCCGGTAATTTCTCCTAAATAAATAAAGAAGTGAACAGAAATGACTTTGAAAGACCCTTTATTATAGAATTATATTTAACAGGGAAAGAAGGGAAAACGTTCTCAAATGTACTAGAAGAGATGAACCTATTTCTAAAAATGTGGCATAGCCACAAAATAGAATATTATGTTTATTTTAAATATTAATTTATATTTATTTTTAGAACATTTTCATGATATATTAGGTGAGAAGAAACAGGTAAAAAGTCATATGCACTCTCTAATTGCATTTTTTGAAGGATGGTTGTCTGTTTAGAATGATTTTTTAAATGTGTACATCAAAATGTTAACAGTGATTACAGCTGAATATTCTTTATTTGCCTTTTTTTATATTTTCATAATTTTTCAATCAGCATATTTATATTTTATAGGCATAGAAAAATACAACTACTGCAAAAAATGATTTGTTTTGATTTTACTGTTAAACATGCAATTAGCTACTAAGTAAGCTTAACCCAAAAGTATCTGACGTTGATCAAGCTTAATTTCATAAATCACTATGTCCAACTGGCCCATAGGCTTCTGTTGACTTCACCAAGGCTGATGACATATTCCAATCTGGTGTGCATCTTTCATCTTTCCCTTTATCTCAAGACTAAGGAAACAAGTATCCCCCAGTCTTCCATCCTCTCATATTAGCCCACTTCTACATCCCTAAGGAACCAGCCCAAGTGCCTCCCCTTATGCAGACTGTGCCCTGACCACCTCCTTTGCACAGCATCCCTTCTTGCTTTCTGTTCCCCTAGACAACAAGCACACTTCACTTCTCCGTCTCCACTCTGAACTATAATTATTCCTTGACCCCAAGTAGACTGTGAGGTCCTCAGGACAGAAATTATGTCTTATTCATCTCTGTACCACCAGCACTTAACTCCCATGTGGCAGAGGGGGTACAATATACATATACTATCCACTATGCTTTATAGACATTGTTCCTGAGGCTCACAATAGATATTCTCTTGTAAGGCAGAAGAAACTCAAGATCCTAAAAAATTAAGTAACACTATAAAGTCATTTGTAAGGTGTGATGGTTAATTTTTTGTATCAATTTGACTGAGCTAAGGGATGCTCAGATATCTAGTTAAATATTATTTCTGCATGTGTCTGTGAGGTGTTTCTGGAAAAGATTAGCCTTTGAATTGGTAGACTGAGTAAAGCAGACGGCCCTCCCCAATGTGGATGGACCTCATCCAATCCTTGGTGGTCTGAATATTAATAGAACAAAAGGTGGAGGAAGGTTGGATTTGTCCCCCCTCTAACCTGAATTATCAATCTTTTCCTACCCTCAACACTCCTGGTTCTCAGACCACCACAAACTTTCTTGAGTTCCAGCTGCAGACAACAGATCATGAGAATTTTCACCTTCATAATCCTATATGCCAATACCTTATTATAAATTATATATTTGTTCTACTTCTCTGGAGAATGTTCAGGTGTATCAGATAACCATTTATTCTGCAAATTGTAAAAAAAAAAAAAAAAAAAAAAACTGAAAATATCATGAGAATTTATTGGCTCTCTTATCTACAAAGTCCAAAGAAGGGCTAGCCTCAGGTACTCCCTGAATGAGGTGTTAAGGGGCATATTCATTTTTTGTCTTTCCTACACCTAAGGGTTGACCTCATCTCAGGCTGCTCTTGTTATGGACAGCAAAGTAGTTGAAGTTTTCATCCAATCTAGAAGTGCTTGACACTTGTGGGGGCTAGTGCTCTTTAGCAGCCCACTTTCTTTTTATTCATAATTTTTATTTATTCATCTTTGGCTGTGCTGGATGTTTGTTGCTGGATGCAGGCTTTCTTTAGTTTCTGTGAGAGGGGGCTAAGCTAGATCTAAGATGGAATAAATCTCACTCCACTCAAACCGCATGGCTGAGAATGGAGTTACTCCCCTCAACCTCAATTCAGTGTATCTTTTGTAAGAAGGAAGAAGAATGGATACAAATCAGCAAATAAACAAGTACTGAACCATTTGGCAGAGAACAAAGATCATTCTGGAACAAATTGTTATTGTTCAGTCCCTAAGTCATGTTCGACTCTTTGTGACACCATGGACTGTAGCATGCCAGGCTTCCCTGTCCTTCACTATCTCCTGGAGTTTGTGCAGAATCATGTCCATTGTGTCAGTGATGCCATCCAATGATCTCATTCAGTCACCCCCTTCTCCTCCTGCCCTCAAACTTTCCCAGCATCAGAGTCTTTTCTAATGAGTCAGCTCTTTGCATCATGTGGCCAAAGTATTGGAACTTCAGCTTCAGCATCAGTCCTTCGAATGAATATTCAGGGTTGATTTCCTTTAGCATTGACTGGTTTGATCTTCTTGCTGTCCAAAAATGCTCAAGAGTCTTCTCCAATACCACAGTTCAAAAGCATCAATTATTCAGCGCTCAGCCTCCTTTATGGTCCAACTCTCACATCCATACATGACTACTGGAAAAGCCATAGTTTTGACTGTATAGGTTTTGTCAGTAAAGTGATGTCTATGCTTTTTAATACACTGTCTCGGTTTCTCATACATTTTCTTCCAAGGAGCAGGCATTTTTTAATTTCATGGCTGCAGTCACAATCTGCAGTGATTTTGGAACCCAATAAAATAAAATCTGTCACTGTTTCCACTTTTACCCCATTTTTTGCCATGAAGTGATGGGACTAGATGCCATGATCTTCATTTTCTGAATGCTGAATTTTAAGCCAGGTTTTCCACTCTCCTATTTCACCTTCATCACCTTTAGTTCCTCTTCATTTTCTGCCATTTAAGTGGTATCATCTGCATGTCTGAGGTTGTTGATACTTCTCCCGGCAATCTTGATTCCAGCTTGTGTTTCATTCAGCCTGGATTTTGCATGATATGCAGATATGCAGATGACACCACCCTTATGGCAGAAAGTGAAGAAGAACTAAAGAATCTCTTGATGAAAGTGAAAGAGGAGAGTGAAAAAAGTTGGCTTAAAGCTCAACATTCAGAAAACTAAGATCATGGCATCCAGTCCCATCACTTCATGGCAAATAGATGGGGAAACAGTGACTGACTTTATTTTGGGGGGCTCCAAAATCACTGCAGATGGTGACTGTAGCCATGAAATTAAAAGATGCTTACTCCTTTGGAAGGAAAGTTATGATCAACCTGCTGCTGCTAAGTCACTTCAGTCGTGTCTGACTTTGTGCAACCCCATAGACGGCAGCCAACCAGGGTCTGCCATGCCTGGGATTCTCCAGGCAAGAACACTGGAGTGGGTTGCCATTTCCTTCTCCAACCTAGACAGCATATTAAAAAGCAGAGACATTACTTTACCAACAAAGGTCCATTGAGTCAAGGCTATGGTTTTTCCAGTAGTCATATATGGATATGAGAGGTGGACTAAAAAAAAACTGAGCGCCAAAGAATTGATGATTTTGAACTGTGGTGTTGGAGAAGACTCTTGAGAGTCCCTTGGACTGCAAGGAGATCCAACCAGGCCATCCTAAAGGAGATCAGTCCTAGGTGTTCATTGGAAGGACTGATGTTGAAGTTGAAACTCCAATACTTTAGCCACCTGATGCAAGAGCTGACTCATTTGAAAAGACCCTGATGCTGGGAAAGAATGAAGGCAGGAGGAGAAGGGGATGACAGAGGATGAGATGGTTAGATGGCATCACCGACTCAATGGACATGAATTTGGGTAAGCTCCGGGAGTTGGTGATGGACAATGAAGCCTAGCATGCTGCAGTCCATGGGTCGCAAAGAGTCGGACATGACTGAGCTACTGAACTGAACTCTGCTTTTAAGTTAAATAAGCAGGGTGACAATATACAGCCTTGACATACTCCTTTCCCAATTTGGAACCAGTCTGTTGTTCCATGTCCAGTTCTGTTGCTTCTTGATCAGCATATAGGCTTCTCGGGAGGCAGGTAAGGCGATCTGGTATTCTCATCTCTTTTGAATTTTCCACAGTTTGTTGTACTCTACACAGTCAAAGTCTTTACCGTAGTCAGTGAAGCAAAGTAGACTTTTTTTGGAATTCCCTTGATTTTTCTGTGATCCAATGGATGTTGGCAATTTGATGTCTGGTTCCTCTGCCTTTTCTAAATCCAGCTGTACATTTGGAAGTTCTTGGTTCACATGCTTGAAGGATTTTGAGCATTACCTTGCTAGTGTGTGAAATGAACGCAATTGTACAGTAGTTTGAGGTCAGGGGCAGAAGCCGGGAGGACCCCATGCCCAAAGGGCGGCGGTCAACAGGAGTTACCCCACGTCCGAGGTCAGGGGCGGCGGCCAGGAGGAGCAACCCCACACAGTGGCTGCGCGAGTGCAGGAAGGCCTAGAGGAGCTATCCCACGTTGAAGGTCAGGAAGGGCGGCTGTGAGGAGATACCCCTAGTCCAAGGTAAGGAGCAGTGGCTGCACTTTGCTTGAGCAGCTATGAAGACATACCCCACGCCCAAGGTAAGAGAAACCCAAATAAGACAGTAGGTGTTGCAAGAGGGCATCAGAGGGCAGACACACTGAAACCATACTCACAGAAAACTAGTCAATCTAATCACACACAGACCACAGCCTTGTCTAACTCAATGAAACTAAGCCATGCCCATGGGGCAACCCAAGACGGATGGGTCATGGTGGAGAGATCTGACAGAATGTGGTCCACTGGAGAAGGGAATGGCAAATCACTTCAGTATTCTTGCCTTGAGAACCCCATGAACAGTAGGAAAAGGCAAAATGATAGGATACTGAAAGAGGAACTCCCCAGGTCAGTAGGTGCCCAATATGCTACTGGAGATCAGTGGAGAAATAACTCAAGAAAGAATGAAGGGATGGAGCCAAAGCAAAAACAATACCCAGTTGTGGAGGTGACTGGTGATAGAAGCAAGGTCTGATGCTGTAAAGAGCAATATTGCATAGGAAACTGGAATGTCAGGTCCATGAATCAAGGCAAACTGGAAGTGGTCAAACAAGAGATGGCAAGAGTGAACATCGACATTCTAGGAATCAGCGAACTGAAATGGACTGGAATGGGTGAATTTAACTCAGATGACATTATATCTACTACTGTGGGCAGGAATCCCTCAGAAGAAATGCAGTAGCCATCATGGTCAACAAAAGAGTTCAAAATGCAGTACTTGGATGCAATCTCAAAAACTACAGAATGATCTCTGTTCGTTTCTAAGGCAAACCATTCAATATCACAGTAATCCAAGTCTATGCCCCAAACAGTAATGCTGAAGAAGCTGAAATTGAACAGTTTTATGAAGACCTACAAGACCTTTTAGAACTAACACCCAAAAAAGATGTCCTTTTCATTAGAGGGGGCTGGAATGCAAAAGTAGGAAGTCAAGAAACACCTGGAGTAACAGGCAAATTTGGCCTTGGAATACAGAATGAAGCAGGGCATAGACTAAGAGAGTTTTGCCAAGAAAATGCACTGGTCATAGCAAACACCCTCTTCCAACAACACAATAGAAGACTCTACACATGGACATCAACAGATGGTCAACACCGAAATCAGATTGATTACATTCTTTGCAGCCAAAGATGGAGAAGCTCTATACAGTCAACAAAAACAAGACCAGGAGCTGACCGTGGCTCAGATCATGAACTCCTTATTACCAAATTCAGACTTAAATTGAAGAAAGTAGGGAAAACCACTAGACCATTCAGGTATGACCTAAATCAAATCCCTTATGATTATACAGTGGAAGTGAGAAATAGATTTAAGGGCCTAGATCTGATAGACAGAGTGCCTGATGAACTATGGAATGAGGTTTGTGACATTGTATAGGAGACAGGGATCAAGACCATCACCATGGAAAAGAAATGCAAAAAAGCAAAATGGCTGTCTGGGGAGGGCTTACAAATAGCTGTGAAAAGAGGAAAAGTGAAAAGCAAAGGAGAAAAGGAAAGATATAAGCATCTGAATTCAGAGTTCCAAAGAATAGCAAGAAAAGATAAGAAAGCCTTCCTCGGCTATCAAGGCAAAGAAATAGAGGAAAACAACAGAATGGGAAAGACTAGAGATCTCTTCAAGAAAATTAGAGATACCAAGGGAACATTTCATGCAAAGATGGGCTCAATAAAGGACAGAAATGGTATGGACCTAACAGAAGCAGAAGATCTTAAGAAGAGGTGGCAAAAATACACAGAAGAACTGTACAAAAAAGATCTTCACGACCAAGATAATCACGATGGTGTGATCACTCCCCTAGAGCCAGACATCCTGGAATGAGAAGTCAAGTGGGCCTTAGGAAGCATCACTACGAACAAAGCTAGTGGAGGTGATGGCATTCCAGTTGAGCTATTTCAGATCCTGAAAGATGATGCTGTGAAAGTGCTGCATTCAATATGCCAACAAATTTGGAAAACCCAGCAGTGACCACAGGACTGGAAAAGGTCAGTTTTCATTCCAATCCCAAAGAAAGGCAATGCCAAAGAATGCTCAAACTACTGCACAATTGCACTCATCTCACATGCTAGTAAAGTAATGCTCAAAATTCTCCAAGCCAGGCTTCACCAATACGTGAACCGTGAACTTCCTGATGTTCAAGCTGGTTTTAGAAAAGGCAGAGGAACCAGAGATCAAATCGCCAACATCTGCTGGATCATTGAAAAAGCAAGAGAGTTCCAGAAAAATATCTATTTCTGCTTTATTGACTATGCCAAAGCCTTTGACTGTGTGGATCACAATAAACTGTGGAAAATCCTGAAAGAGATGGGAATACCAGACCACCTGACCTGCCTCTTGAGAAATCTGTATGCAGGTCAGGAAGCAACAGTTAGAACTGGACATGGAACAACAGACTGGTTCCAAATAGGAAAAGGAGTACGTCAAGGCTGTATATTGTCAGCCTGCTTATTTAACTTATACGCAGAGTACATCATGAGAAACGCTGGACTGGAAGAAACACAAGCTGGAATCAAGATTGCCGGGAGAAATGTCAATAACCTCAGATATGCAGATGACACCACCCTTATGGCAGAAAGTGAAGAGGAATGAAAAAGCCTCTTGATGAAAGTGAAAGAGGAAAGTGAAAAAGTTGACTTAAAGCTCAACATTCAGAAAACAAAGATAATGGCATCCGGTCTCATCACTTCATGGGAAATAGATGGGGAAACAGTGGAAACAGTGTCAGACTTTACTTTTGGGGGCTCCAAAATCACTGCAGGTGGTGATTGCAGCCATGAAATTAAAAGACACTTACTCCTTGGAAGGAAAGTTATGATCAACCTAGATAGCATATTGAAAAGCAGAGACATTACTTTGCCAACAAAGGTCCGTCTAGTCAAGGCTATGGTTTTTCCTGTGGTCATGTATGGATATGAGAGTTGGACTGTGAAGAAGGCTGAGCGCCAAAGAATTGATGCTTTTGAACTGTGGTGTTGGAGACGACTCTTGAGAGTCCCTTGGACTGCAAGGAGATCCAACCAGTCCATTCTGAAGGAGATCAGCCCTGGGTGTTCTTTGGAAGGAATGATGCTAAAGCTGAAACTCCAGTACTTTGGCCACCTCATGCGAAGTGTTGACTCATTGGAAAAGACTCTGATGCTGGGAGGGACTGGGGGCAGGAGGAGAAGGGGACAACAGAGGATGAGATGGCTGGATGGCATCACTGACTCAATGGATGTGAGTCTGAGTGAAGTCTGGGAGTTGGTGATGGACAGGGAGGCCTGGCGTGCTGTGATTCATGGGGTCGCAAAAAGTCGGACACGAATGAGCGACTGAACTGAACTTGAACATTTTTGGCATAGCCTTTCTTTGGGATTGGAACAAAAATTGACCTTTTCCAGTCTTGTGGCTACAGCTGAGTTTTCCAAATTTGCTGGCATATTGAGCCCAGCACTTTAAGTGCATCATCTTTTAGGATTTGAAATGAACTGGAATTCCATCACTTCCACTAGCTTTGTTGTAGTAATGCTTCCTAAGGCTCACTTGACTTCATACTCCAGGATGTCTGGTTCTAGGTAATTGACCACATCATCGTGGTTACCAAGTCATCAAGACCTTTTTTGTATAGTTCTTCTGTGTATTCTTGCCACATCTTCTTAATCTCCTCTGATTCTGTTAGGTCCTTGCTATTTCTGTCCTTTATTGTGTCCATCTTTACATGAAATATTCCCTTGGTATCTCCAATTTTCTTAAAGAGATCTCTAGTCTTTCCCATTCTATTGTTTTCTTCTGCATCTCTATACTGTTCTCTCAGGATGGCTTTCTTGTCTCTCCTTGCTTTTCTTTAGAACTCTGCATTCAGTTGCATATATCTCTCTTTCTCTTTTGCCTTTCTCTACTCTTCTCAGTTACTTGTAAGTCCTCCTCAGACAACCACTTTATCTTCTGGCATTTCTTTTTCTTGGGGATGGTTTCAGTTACTGCCTCCTGTACAATGTTATGAACATCCATCCATAGTTCTTCAGGCACTCTGTCTACCAAATCTAACCCCTTGATTCTTTTTGTCACCTCCACTGTATAATCATAAGGTATTTGATTGAGTTCATACATGAATGGTCTAGTGATTTCCCCTACTTTCTTCAATTTGAGCCTGAATTTTGCAATAAGGAGCTTATGATCTGAGTTACAGTAAGTTCCAGGTCTTGTTTTTTTGCTGACTGTATAGAGCTACTCCATCTTTGGCTGCAAAGAATATAATTAATCCTATTTCATTTGTTGACCATCTGGTGAGGTCCACATCTAGAGTCAACAAATAGCCACTCCCTAAAATCCTATCTGATCCCATTCAGGTGTTCTGGTGAAGTGGTTCCTTTTTAACAGAGTTTCTTTTTGATAACCAAAAGATACGATCTTAATGATGACGTTACTGTTTTTTCTTATACTTTATTCTGATCACTGCTGGTGATTACTGGACCTTGTGTGTGCTTGTGCTCAGTGTCTAAGTCATGTCTGACTCTTTGCAACCCCATGGACTTTAGCTTGCCAGGCTCCTCTGTCCACGGGATTTTCCAGGCAAGAATACTGGAGTGGGTTGCCATTTCCTTCTCGAGGGGATTGTCCTACTAGCTGAACCAAATAAACTAGGTTCTACCTGAGCCAAATCATGCCTATATTACTCACTATGAAACATACAGAACATCTTGGAATCATCTGAGATGCCCATTAAAGTTTAAACTGCTAAGCTACTAAATCAAAGTCTCTGGACAAGTCTCAGGAATCTACAGATTAGCAAACAGATTAGGCTATTCTTATGACCACTAAAGTTTTATATACTTATACCCAACAACCTGCTACTTATTCTAGAGAACAAAAATAAAAAGAAATATAAGATAATGCTAATTATAATCAGTTATAATTTTACAACTGTATAATCTTGTACAATATGGAGGAAAATTATTATTCCTAATGATTGGCAAAATTCTTTGAAGTAAGTAGTTTTTATTTAGTAAAATATTTTGTTTGGGTACTCTCTGCAAAAGAATATTACTCAGAGCAAAATTGAGTAATAAGAACTTAACCAAAGAGAGAACTAAAAATAAAGTAGGCATTTGGGGATCGGGAAAATAATCTAGAAAAGGGAAAATAGTCTAGAAAAAATGTGGACAGCATTTGAAGGAGAAACAAAAAGGGCATAGCAACCTGAAAGGAGGCCAGACCCCCAGTAGAAGAGACAACTAATAACAATTTTTAGAGCCAGAAAGTTGAGAGATTTTTAAGAAAAGGGTTAACTGAGATGAAATTTTAAATTGTCTGCTGAATAATAAACCTTTTGTCGACTACAGCTGACAATACTTCCTGTAGCAAAGGAATAGGGACCGTGTCCTGTAGTTAACAGGGTAGAAATGGAGTCAGAGACAAAGAGCAAAATGTGAGGCAGAGAATAATTTTAAAAGCAGTATAAAACAACCAGAAATAATTACACACATTAACATCATCTCCAAAATGCTGAAAATTTTACTCCATAATAAATTGGAGGAGATAATGCTAATTTTACCTTAATATTATAACAGAAAGTGACCTTATACTTGGGGGTGATGAGAGACTCTATGAAATGCCTACGGATAGGAAGGAGCAAGTATATTTGAGCCTTGCTGAAGGTTTTATAAGTATTAAATATAATTCACCTAGAAATCTAGTGGATTTGTATTTTCCATATCATTGATGAGAAAGCATGCTTAGAGTAACGTGCACAGGGACACACAGTGGCAGAGCCTGGCAGAGCCCGGAGCTCAGTTGAGGGACAACCCTCCCCAAAGTCTTTGCTTTCTTTCAGGGTCGGTTGTACAAAAGAGTCCTTCTCAACCTTGTATTCATACTAGAATCCTCTGGAGAGTGTGAATCAATTACTTATTCTTGAGTCCCACCTCAGACAAACTAAGTCAGAATCTGTGGGGTTGCAGTTGAAGGCATTGTGTTCCTAAACTTCTGGGGTAGAACAATAAATGTTTTAATTTTGTTAGTCTTAAGGTAGTTAATTGAATATAGATATATTCAGCTTTTATACTTTGATATACATGATACTTGCCATGTGGTCACTCATTCAAAATTAAGTTTTTAGAAAGTGCTTCTGCATGTGTGTGTTGGGGGAGGGGGGTGTGCGTGCAGGTGTGTTTGTCTTAATGTGACTCTCAAGAGATATCCCATACCACCAACATACCGGGTAGGATTTTAAAGCATTTCCTTCATTTCTCTTTGCTTTGGAAAACAACACAGAACAATTCTAAACCATAGCCATCTCAAAACCAGGTATCATCAGCACACCCTTCGGATATTTAAGATTTTCCTCAATATTTTTCCCTCTCACATTAACTTGCCTGTGAAACTACTACGTATTTGGCAGATTCCAGATGTTTAGAAATTAGTATCAACAAAAACAAACCTTTACCAGCATTTTTGCAATTTTGCTTTTTATCCACACAACTTTGTGTTACTCCTAGTCATGGTTTTGATAATATTGCACATAATACACTGATGAATGAGAGGAAAGAGACGCTAATTTTCTTTCTCAACCCAAGTATATAAAACAAAATGTATGACTACTTTGTTTTCTTCTATAAAATAACAAACCTCATACATAGTAGTACTGTACAAAAAATTTGAAGGACTATTAAAATATCTTCTAAAAAGATACAAAAATTATTCTAGCAATTCATAAAGCTATTCCAATTAAAGGATCTTTTATTTGCATTTCAATGGCTTGTTCAGACTCCACAAACAATCCAATACACAATTTCTTCAAAATGAGCTGTGATCAGGGACTACGAAAATTACTTGTGATATTAGACCTTGTGCTTTGTTCACCTGGATAAGGGAATGAAAGTAATGATACTTGAGAGCAGCCAGGTGAAAACAAATGAAAAAAGTCACTCTAATCACTCTGAGGCAAATAAGCCCTCATTTATTTTAACTATGGTTATCTGATTGTTATCTTAATATCGTATTACCAATAGCACCTGAAGTGAAAGGCATGCGCTACTAAAATAACTGAATAGATTGAGGCCCAAGGACCATTAACCTTAGTTACATATTAGCCCCTGAAATATAATTAATTGAAACTGAATTCCTGATATGCTTGGTACAGTGGACCACATTTATTTAATGTCAGACATGAGCTTATACCTATGAATATGTTGTTTTGCTGACATTCAGTGCTCTTGTCCTCTTTCATACACTATATCCCATGGGTGACAGCATTAATATCAATGATAATTTTCATAAAATAGTACATTTCATCTTATAACTCTAGCCTTGTTTTTTCTTTTCTTGAACATCTTCTAAAAAGAAATTACTGTCTTAAAGGTTTCTCAGCATTTCCACAATATATTTTAATCAGACTCCATTATAAATGTGTAAACAAACATATATACACATATTACACATACATAGATGTTACCATATGTATTACCCTAAATGCTAAATAGTGCATGAAAATTTATGTTGTGATTACATCTAACGTATGGTCCATTTGATTTGTCTTAAGTGAAGATCATTTGATTACTTTTCACGGTACAGAATTACTGAGTCAATTATGTGCCACAGTGTTTCCTTGCAAGAATGCATCTTCAGTATTTATTGCATTGCATATATAATCCTCTATATAATCCTCTCTCTTTCTCTGGCACTTCTAGCATTAGTTTGGGAAAAATTAGATTTCTTTTGTTTTATTTTTACATACAAATGTCTCCCAGAATGCTTTCCACATTTTACCCAGATATATACCAAATTATATCTACAATTTAAGTATATTTCATATTTTTCAAAGAATGTATGGTTTTAGATTTTTACATGCTAGTCACACACATTGTTGAAAATTTGATGATGATATGTCACAAGAAGATAAAAACGGTAAGATGAATTCACTTTTTAAAATTACAGAACATGACATAGTTAGCTAACAGGGACAATCTTAAAGCTTCCCATAATTGAAGAATATTAGAAAGAAAATATAATGCCATTATATAAATTATGGTGTTCTTTCACCTTTCAATTAGGGTCATTTTTCTTGGAGAGACAGGCATACAAATTTTTTAAGAGTATACCAAAAGAGACATTGAAAATGCTTTAAAGACATGGAACACTTACATGCATGAAAGGTTTAAGAAAAACTAGGACTTTTGTCTGGTGAAACTACTTTCATTACATGGATAAAACTCAGATCTATTCACCTCTAGCTTCTGTTTCTCTGCTTGTGTCTAAGAAATTTCTCAGATGTCTTGCTGCTATCTCAATTGGATGAAAGTTTTGTCAGTCAATAACATTCCTTAAGCATCACTGGGTGGCTAATAAATATTTCTGCGCATTATGACAGGTACCCTAGGGAGATGCAATGGAACAGAGGATACAGTCTCTGGCATCAAGGAACTTTCAATAGTACTAATTATTCACACTGTATAAACAGACTAAAATAGGGTTTCCAAGGAAATACATAATTTAATTATTGCAAATTAAAACAATACAATTATTATATGTATGCTGAAGTGATTCAGTGTGTGATCTGAGTGGGGGAAGCGAACAGAATATTTTATATCATGTATTATAAGGGTCAAAAAGATACAGATTAATGAGCTAAGGAAGGAGAGTATTTTGGAGGGTAGAAGGTTTGCCTAAAAGGAAAGAGAAATAAATCCTGAAGTAGTGTGAGTGGAACTAGAATCTGAAAGACTATGCAGCAGGCTATTGACTCAACTTTGTTCATGCCTCTTTTCTGCAATACTACTTAGCAATTTTTTATCTGGCTGGTATAGTATAGAACAGAATCTCCCAAGCTTTTGCTTTTCATTGACCCTTTTTATGAGAAGAAATGTCCGTTAAATAAACAGTGCCTCTCCAACATAATTCCTGCTACCACTATCCATTAAAAACACAATCCACAATTCAGTTCAGTTCAGTCGCTCAGGCGTGTCCAACTCTTTGCAACCCCATGAACTGCAGCATGCCAGGCCTCCCTGTCCATCACCAACTGCCGGAGTTCACTCAGACTCATGTCCATCGAGTCGGTGATACCATCCAGCCATCTCATCCTCTGTCATCCCCTTCTCCTCCTGCCCCCAATCCCTCCCGGCCTCAGGGTCTTTTCCAATGAGTTAACTCTTTGCATGAGGTGGCCAAAGTATTGGAGTTTCAGCTTTAGCATCAGTCCTTCCAATGAACACCCAGGGCTGATTTCCTTCAGAAGGGACTGGTTGGATCTCCTTGCAGTCCAAGGGACTCTCAAGAGTCTTCTCCAACACCACAGTTCAAAAGCATCAATTCTTTGGCGCTCAGCTTTCTTCACAGTCTAACTCTCACATCCATACATGACCACTGGAAAAACCATAGCCTTGTCTAGATGGACTTTTGTTGGCAAAGTAATGTCTCTGCTTTTTAATATGCTATCTAGGTTGCTCATAACTTTCCTTCCAAGGAGTGAGCATCTTTTAATTTCATGGCTGCAATCACCATCTGCAGTGATTTTGGAGCCCAAAGCAATAAAGTCTGACACTGTTTCCACTGTTTCCCCATCTATTTCTCATGAAGTGATGGGACCAAATGCCATGATCTTAGTTTTCTGAATGTTGAGTTTTAGGCCAACTTTTTCACCCTCCTCTTTCACTTTCATCCACAATTAATGGGGTAAAATTATTAGTATTTGTTATTGCTTCTATCTCTCGTCAGTGAAATGTCAAATAAGTTTCCTTCGTACTTAAAAAAAATGAAGGTGTTGTTGTATCATTACTATTAACATGATAGAGACCACAGTGTGAACTGTGGGGGACTGTCGTAGTCCTCTGTTCTCTCCAGACCACACTTACAGAATGGAACCCAAAATAAGAATGAAGAAACATCAATTCCCTTCTACATATACACACACTTCACACAAATAATCACCTGTATCATGCTCACTGTCATTATAGTAGCAGCTGTAGTTAAGATAATGGTGGTAGCGGTAATCTATATTGATTACATTTACTATGTGGCAGACACCATTAGAAGCACTTTACACAAATTATTTAATCCTAACAACCACACTAATAATAGTTATTAATCCCATTTCATAGAAAAAATATTGAACCCAAATAAGCAACTTGCCCAGTGACACACAGCAGAAGGGTGGTGTGGTAGGGCTGCAGTGGCACAGCAACATGCAACTTGACTGCCTCTGTCCATGCCATGTGCTTACGCCATTAACACTGGCCCTCAGTTTCTCGCTGAAAATAATGCCTATTCTCTTACCTGCCTCTAAAAGATATAAAAAGGATTAATTTTTATGTCTGCAAAATGTTCTGACCTCTCCATAAAGACACCCATATGATTAAAACTCCTTAATTTCCATTTCCTCATATGCTACATCTTCAAATACAGTATCTCATAGGTATGCAATCTGGGAACCAATTGACTTTGCTTTCTCTCATACTACATTCAGGCTGTAATCAGTTCCTATTTTATCAGAGGAACATCATCCCTAAAATTCATTAGTTTTATTCTAATTTTGATACTTAAACCATCATTAGTCTCAGTTATTGGTAATCTCCTTTACAGTACTGCATTTTACTTTGCAAAGAGAAAATTTTAATGGAAATTGGGTCCTAACACCCATCAGGGGGGAAAGAAAAAAGTTCATGTGTTAATCAAGAAACAAATAATGTCATTCAAATATGCACATTCTTAAGTGCTCTCAGCTTTGAAATCTGCCTTAAGTCTCAATTCCACTGACTACTTACCGGCTCTCTGTATTTTATTTCTGCACTTTCATGTTTAATAATTTCTTAAAATAGTAGAATTTTGGAGCTAAAACAGAACTTAGAGATAGCCTATGGCAAACTCCATTTAAGAAATAAGAAAACTAAGGATCACAGGTGTTAGATAACTTGCCAAAGTCCCTCTGCTAAAATGTGACAGATATAGAAATAAACCCAGGTATTCTGATTTCAGATATATGCTATTTCTAATCTACATGCCCTTCCATCTACTCTTATGGCTTTAAATGCTTTATGCAGAAAACTTTCCAATCGTTTTCTAGTTCTATTTTTTCTCTCAGGTTCCAGACCTGTATTTTAAACTACTTAGTGAAATTTTAGGAGGATAATAATGTTGAAAACTAATTTTATTATCTTCCCATGAAAACCTATTTATCTTTATCCACTTATTGCTCTTGTATTGTCACTAATGTTGAGAATCCAGAGTACAGATTTATCCAAAGTGAAATTCAACAAGGAATGAAAAAGTAAGAATGAGTTCTGGGGTAGATAAAGGATGCCATCTTCTTGGACACTGTTTCCAGGGAAAAGAGATATTTGAGTTTTGTGCCTAGAAATCTTTTCTAAGATTCTGATTTGGTTGTAGTAGCACAGAAACTGAGCAAATTGATCTACAAAACACACACGTGCGCACACACACAGAGAAACCAAATTCATAATTATGTAAATAGAAATAATTGCTAGGGCTTTTGAAGGTAATAGGAACTTCTGTACAAACACTTGAAAAAACAGGTTTAAAAATTTTTTTTCTTGGTATTAAGGTAAAAATTGTAACAAAGAGAAGGAAGCTCAGATTAAGCAAAGTTCCAAATCTGACAGGATAGAAGAAAAATGGTTGTCCTTATAAAAACCTAGGTGAAAGGAGACAAGAAATGCCAAATGGAGGTAGAAACAGAGAGTGGTCTCGCTTCTGAAGGAAATGAGTTTGCAAGAAAAAAAGAGATGTTTGTGTTGCCTCAGAAGTAGTGGAGTACTACTAGTACATCCTAGTACTACTAGGATGAAGGAATTCAAAAGTAAGATTAAAACTAGGCTTTGGAAGAGCACATGGCAAAGACATTGTAGTGCTCACTGGGTCCTTGAGCGCACATGTGAGAAGCATCCACAGTGGCAGTTCCCACTCTGAAGTCTTCAGATGGAAATTTTAGCAACTGGATGATACCACTGTGTTTGGAGGTAAGGAGAAGGTCCTGAGGTGAGACTGAGGACCATCATAAGATGAAAGGATTTCTGGGCAGTACACGTTAGCATCAAATACAGTTCAGAAATGGAAGGGTGGACTTAGATTATTGAAGATCTTGCTTGAATGGAAGAAAAAAACTGAGAGATAAACAGCATTAGGACTATGAGAAATACAAAATAAGGCAGAAAAAAATGAAAAGAATAAAATCTACAACACTTTCTGTTCACCACACATTTAAAAATTTTCTCTGCCTTTTAGCATGAAACCTGCTTAGGATTTGAAAATATTTAATAAAGGTTAAGTATAAATGACCTGGCAAGGTCATTTTCCAGGTAAGAATACTGGAGTGGATTGCCATTTCCTTCTCCAGGGGATCTTCCTGACCCAGGGTCTCCTGTATTGTAGGCACATGCTTTACCATCTAAGCTACCAGGGAAGCCAATTTCATATAAATGACCTGAAAATGAGTGAGTAACCATTCTAAATTCCTTATCAGACTGAGAAAAGCTGAAATGGCTTCCTAAAATAGATTTTCTGTTCTCTTCCACCCTGGCTCTTAACAAATTTAACAAGTATTAGAAACGTTATAACAGATAATGATGACAACACCATAATACATTGGAAGGAAAGTTATGACCAACCTAGATAGCATATTAAAAAGCAGAGACATTACTTTATCAACAAAGGTCCGTCTAGACAAGGCTATGGTTTTTCCAGTAGTCATGTAGGAATGTGAGAGTTGGACTATAAAGAAAGCTAAGCGCCGAAGAATTGATGCTTTTGAACTGTGGTGTTGGAGAAGACTCTTGAGAGTCCCTTGGACTGCAAGGAGATCCAACCAGTCCATTCTGAAGGAGTGTGCTTTGGAAGGACTGATGTTGAAGCTGAAATTCCAGTACTTTGGCCACCTGATGTGAAGAGCTGACTCATTGGAAAAGACCCTGATGCCGGGAGGGATTGGGGGCAGGAGGAGAAGGGGACAACAGAGGATGAGATGGTTGGATAGCATCACCGACTCAATGGACATGGGTTTGGATGGACTCCGGGAGTTGGTGATGGACAGGGAGGCCAGGCATGCTGCGGTTCATGGGGTCGCAAAGAGTTGGACACGACTGAGCGACTGAACTGAACTGAACTGAATACATTGTCAACAATTTACTGTTTATCTCCTGTACACTTAGGTGAATTCTAATTTTCTTGATTTTAAGAATAATGAGGTGAAAAACTGATGTCAGAGATAAACAACTAATGGACATAATAGCTTAGTTGACAATAGAAAGTTTCCTAATAAATCTCTAGTCATACCCTTGCATGCATGCTAAGTCACTTCAGTCGTGTCCGACTCTGTGCGACCACATAGGCAGCAGCCCACCAGGCTCCCCAGCCCCTGGGATTCTCCAGGCAAGAGTACTGGAGTGGGTTGCCATTTCCTTCTCCAATGCCCTTAAAAGCAAGCAAAAGAGGATAAAACTGATTTCAGGAAAGAAAAAATGGTAAATAAAAAACATGATGTTCTTTATATGCTCTTTCCCATTTTCTGCCCCATAACTTACTTCACATAAAATAAAATCAACATATTAGCATCTTCCTCTGTGGTTGCATCCTTTATCCTTCAGAACTGGCAAAATTTAATGTGGGTAAGTCACTGCTACATTCTTCCAATTCAACAAACTCCAAACGTGTAGTAACGTTTTCTTTTAATTTGAGGTATAATTTACATATTATAAAAATACACAAATCATAACTGTAGAGTTCCATAAATTCTGACAATAAATACCATCCATGTATAACTACGAGGCCAATCAAGACAGAATATTTCCATCACCCCATAAAATTCCCTCCTAATTTCCAGTCAGTTTCCACTACTCAGAAACAACCACTGTTCTGATTTCTATCATCATAATGTTAGCTTTGTCTGCTCTTTCTTCTCTCTTTGAAATAGCTTTATTAAAATAAAGTTCACCCATTACAAGTATACAATTCATTGCTTTTTTTAGTACATTTACAGACTTCCACAACCATCACCATGAACCAGTTATGCATTTCCACCAACTCAAAAAGTTCCCTCATGCCTGTTTGTGTTCCCCTACTCCCCAGTTCATGCAGTCATTGATCTGCATTCCATGAGCACAGATTTGACTTTTCTGGAAATTTAATACATATGGAATCATACAATATGTAGTCTTTCTGCGTCTGGCTTCTTTCACTTAGCTTTCTCTGTTGTAGCATTTATCAGATGTTCATCTTTTTTATGGATAATATTTCATAGTCCATTGTACAGATATGCCACATTTTATCTATTCACCAGCTGATGGATGTTTAGATTGCTTCCTGTTTTGTTTTGCCTGTTATAACTTCATATAAATTTAAATATAGTTATTTGTGTCTGCTTTCCTTCATTCAATATAAAAGTTTGAGATTAGCCATGTTTTTGTTTTAGTTATTTGCTTCTTTATATTCCTGAGTAGTATTTATTGTATTGCTGAGTAGTATGTATGAATATTCCGTGATTTATTTATTCATTGTTCCATTAATGAACAGTTGAGTTGCTTTGACTTTTGCCCATTATGAATAAAGCAACTATAAACTATGTTGCATTTGTATTTCTCTTGGGTAAATACCTAGGAAAAAAATTTTGGGATCCCAAGTTAGGTCTGTATATAATTTTTATATGAAATTGCCAAACTATTTCCAAATAATTATAGTATTTTAAACACTCACCCACAATATGAGAGTTCCAGTTTTTCATATTCCCACCAATCTTTGATACTGTCATTTTTAATTTTAGAAATTTATCTGTCTATGGAAGGTGCCATTTTAATTTGCATTTCCACAATTATGCTGAGGACCCTTTCCTATGTTTATTGGCCCTTTATTTCTCTTCTTTTTGAAGTATTTTTCTCATCTCTTCATTTTTTATTGAATTGATAGTTATTATTGACTTGTAGGATTCTGGAACAATTATCTTGACAGATATAAATGTTGCAAATATTGTCTCCAAGTTTATAGTTTGAATTTTATTTCCTTAACAATTTTATTTTATTTGTTTTTGATGAGAGAAAAATTATATTATTGTACAATCCAATACATCTATATTTTGTCTTTTATGGTTAGAGTGTGCATGTGTGTGGGTGTAGGTTGTTAAGAAATCTTCAAATGTCAAACACACAATGAGATTCTCCTTTGTTATTTTCTAGAAGCTTTATGTTTTGGCTCTTAAATTTGGCACATGTTGAACTAACTCTTTTTATATTGTGAAGAAGGGGTAGAGGTGCATTTTCTAGTTGTTGTAGAACCATTTGTTAAACATTTTCTTTTCTGTTATTAAGCTGCTTTGGTGGTGCTTTGTTCAAAATCAACTTACTATCAGTTCAGTTCAGTAGCTCAGTTGTGTCTGACTCTTTGCAACCCCATAGACTGAGTACACCAGGCTTCCCTGGCCATCACCAACTCCTGGAACTTGTTCAAACTCATGTACATCGAGTCAGTGATGCCATCCAACCATTTCATCCTCTGTCATCCCCTTCTCCTCCCATTTTCAATCTTTCTCAGCATTAGGGTCTTTTCCAATGAGTCTATTCTTCATATCAGGTGGCAGAAGTATAGGAGTTTTAGTCCTTCAGCATCAGTCTTTCCAATGAATATTCAGGATGGATTTCCTTTAGGATTAACTGGTTGGATCTCCTTGCTGTCCAAGGGACTCTCAAGAGTCTTCAACACCACAGTTCAAAACCATCAATTCTTTTTTTATGGTCCAATTCTCACATCTGTACATGACTACTGGAAAAACCATAGATTTGACTAGACAGACCTTTGTTGACAAAGTAATGTCTCTGCTTTTTAATACGCTATCTAGGCTGGTCATAACTTTTCTTCCAAGGAGCAAGCGTCTTTTAATTTCATGGCTGCAGTCACCATCTGCAGTGATTTTGGAGCCTAAGAAAATAAAGTCTGTCACTGTTTCCCCAACTATTTACCGTGAAGTGATGGGACCAGATGCCATGATCTTAGCTTTCTGAATGTTGAGCTTTAAGCCAACTTTTTCATTCTCCTCTTTCAATTTCATCAAGAGGCTCTTTAGTTCTTCTTCGCTTTCTGCCAGAAGGGTGGTGTCATCTGCATATCTGAGGTTATTGATATTTCTCCCAGCAATCTTGATTCCAGCTTGTGTTTCACCCAGCCCAGCATTTGCATGATGTACTCTGCATAAAAGTTAAATAAGCAGGGTAACAATATACAGCCTTGACATGCACAATTTGCTATATTTGTGTTCAATTTTGTTCAGTTGACCTAACTACCTACTTCTATGCTAATAGACACCTATCTTCATTACTTTAGCTTTAATGTAACTCTTAAAATCAAGGGTTTTATATAAGTACTTCAACATTGTTCTTTCAAGATTTTTTTTAACTATTCTAAATCCTTTCCATTTCCATATGAATTTTTTGAAAAACTGAAGTACAATTGACTTATAATGTTGTTCAGTTCAGTTCTGTCGCTCAGTTGTGTCCGACTCTTTGTGACCCCATGAATCACAGCACGCCAGGCCTCCCTGTCCATCACCAACTCCCAGAGTTCACTCAGACTCACATCCATCAAGTCAGTGATGCCATCCAGCCATCTCATCCTCTGTTGTCCCCTTCTCCTCTTGCCCCCAATCCCTCCCAGCATCAGAGTCTTTTCCAGTGAGTCAACTCTTCGCATGAGGTGGCCAAAGTACTGGAGTTTCAGCTTTAGCATCATTCCTTCCAAAGAAATCCCAGGGCTGATCTCCTTCAGAATGGACTGGTTGGATCTCCTTGCAGTCCAGGGGACTCTCAAGAGTCTTCTCCAACACCACAGTTCAAAAGCATCAATTCTTCGGCGCTCAGCCTTCTTCACAGTCCAACTCTCACATCCATACATGACCACAGGAAAAACCATAGCCTTGACTAGATGGACCTTTGTTGGCAAAGTAATGTCTCTGCTTTTGAATATGCTATCTAGGTTGGTCATAACTTTCCTTCCAAGGAGTAAGCGTCTTTTAATTTCATGTTGTTAGTTTCCAGTATACATCAAAGTGATTCAGTCATACATATTTTTTCAGATTACTTTCTCTTATGTGCTGTGCTGTGCTTAGTTGCTCAGTCATGTCCGACTCTTTGCAACCCCATGGAGCCTGCCAGGCTTCTCTGTCATTGGGGTTCTCCAGGCAAGAATACTAGAGTGGGTTGCCATGCCCTCCTCCAGGGGATCTTCCCAATCCAGGGATCGAACCCAGGTCTCCCGTATTGCAGGTGGATTGTTCACCATCTGAGCCACCAGGAAAACCCATTTTCCCTTATAAGTTATTACAAAATGTTAAGTATAGTTTTCTATGCTATACAGGTCTTTCTTGTGTATATGTTAACCCCAAACTCCTAATTTAACCACCCCTCTTCCCCTTTGGTATCCATAAATTTGTTTTCTATATCTGTGGATCTATTTCTGTTTTGTATAAAAGTTCACTTCTATTATTCATTAGATTCCACATATAAGGAATACCATATGATGTTTATCTTTCTCTGTCAACATATAAATTTTAGAATCAATTTGCCAATTTCTACAAAAAAAAACTGGGGAGGATTTTACTGAATCTATAGTATTTGTAAAGAAATGACATCTTAACAATATTGAGCTCCAATCTATGAACATGGTATATCGCTCAACTCATTTAGCTCTTCTTTTGCAATTCCTTTCTTATGATTTATAACTACAGAGAATGAGCTTGTGAAAAAGAGCTATTTTAATTACTAATGATGAACTAAATTGATTCTTTAAGAGAATGCATTTATTTTTCTTTGATAAATGCTTATACTAGCTTTTTAATTTAAATGAAAAAAATTAAAAAATCATAAAATTTTAAAATTATAAAGAAACCTTGGAAGTTATTTGATCCAATATTTTATTTTTATTGAAATTAGAAACCTTAAAATCAAGATATAAAGTATATTAACTAGAATTTGTTTTCCTCATTTGTCTTTGGTAGATAAGTGAGGAGGGCTTCCCAGGTGGCATAGTGGTAAAGAACCTACTGCCAAAACAGGAGTTGTAAGAAACACAGGTTCAGTCCCTAGGTCGGGAAGGTCCCCTCCAGGAGGGCACAGCAATCCACTCCAGTATTCATGCCTGGAGAATCCCATGAACAGAGGAGCCTGGCAGGCTACAGTCCAGGATTGCACAGAGTCTGAAGCGACTTAACACTCGCACACAGATAAGTGAGGAAGGAGAATATTGGAAACTACTCTTCTTGCAGTGGAAGGAGTAGCTTTGAAGTATCACAGTACACATAACCAAGAGTTTGCTAACTTTTATTCCCAATTCCCAAGATACTAATTAAGTAAGCCCTGGATATTCAAAAAGCACTGGTAGAATTTAGATCACTTTATGACAAAATCTCAGGCTTTTGTATTAATGTGTTTTATGTATTTCCACTTTTAATGCTTATGATTATAAACACAGGTAGACAATAAGGATCAAAAAGATTCCTTGGATCTTGTTTAAGCCAATAACTAAAGACTCTCTTTAGTAATCACATTATGTTAGGAAGAAAAGAATACAGAGAAAAATTCTTTAAAATGCAGCAACATAGGGACCCTGGAGTATGAGGGTCAGCTGCATCTATGTGATAATATCTAGATCAGGGGGCATGAGTTTTTCTCTAAAGGGCATAGCTTCTCAGGCCATGCTCAAATCTGCTGTAATAGCATGAAAGTTACCACAGATAATATACAAATGAATTAGCATTGTGTTCCAATAAAACCTTACTTACAAAAATAGGCAGTGGGTCAGATTCAACTGACCTACTGAGTAAATTTGCCAACATTAATCTAGATTAATTCTCATTACTTACATTATGATGTCCAATACATATTCCTGTTACAAATATGTCATCATACATAAATACGTATACTCAGACATAAACTATTACACAAAATATTTCAGGGACTGTGTCCTGAAAATACAAGAGTAAGCTAAATAATGGAAAATTTCCCATTACCCTCTTTCTTTTTTCTATTATATGATTAGTGATAAAGTCATTTGAACCATATCAAAGATATTACATTTATTCTCTGTGGACATTTTATTATCCTTCAAACAACTAGATAACAATACCTTATACTCATTGTCTCTGTGCTTATAAATCAGATACTTTATAAATATTCATAGAAGCAGACTATTCCCTACAGAATTATCTCTAAAACAATAATTATGCAAATTGCTGATTGTCCAAAGCACTTAATTTCTTAGCACTATGCAATCTTAGCTAGCCTAAAGACAAGTTAATAAACAGCGTTTAAAATAAATGATAGAAGTACCTTGTATCTATAATCAGTGATAAAGTTTAGAAAACAGAATGAACAATCTAAGGCAGTTTTTAATTTGATAAACACATACTAAAACTCTTACTTCTATAAAATATATGAGAGCTATTATAAACACTGCAAATAAATTCAGCATATCACAAATGCTGTAATGTAATGACATTTCTTTCAGTTGTAGCAAAAGAGTAATTTTCTATCAGATTTTCCTGAAAGAGTATTGCTTACCTATTTATACATTTAACTCCAATTAGATAACTCAACCAGGATGTTGAAACATTTACTAAGTGTGCTTTTCTTTGCTAAAAAAAAAAAAAAGTTAAAGATTTACTAATAGAAGTGTAATTCTAATGTCTTTGTATACCAAGTTGCTTTTCTTTCATAGGTATTCTGGAAGGCTTTGAGTGATAAAGGTCAACCACCTACAGAGACCATGGCTTTAAAACCATGAAAACAGGGAATTAACTTTCAATTAATGAAGACAGCTTATTTAGGAAGTTTTGCAATAAAACACATAAACAATATTTTAGAAAATGGCATCAAATCCTTCTTCCAAAAAGTTTGTTACAAAGATATTATGATCATTATTAACAATGTTTTGTTGATTTGACTTTCTTCTCTTCATTTCTTAAGTTGCAATAAAACAACTAAGCAGAGTTTATTGAGTAACTCAACCCTGTGCTCAGTCCCTCAACATTACAGGTAGCTTATAACCTATTTAGCAACACAAAAGACACAGGAAAAACAAAATTAAGAATAAAAGTTTGAAACAAAAGTTCAACAATAGAAACTAGCCCAAGGAGTCCATCATTAATTTTAAAATGAAGAGAAACAGTTTACATAGCTTAGAAAAAAAATCTCTAATTATTCAGAGCTTATTTATGTGATTAAACACCCGCATTTCTTAGCCATGGAGAAACAAAATAAATTTCTTTAAAAACCAAGTTTATAAATAAGAGGGAAAAGTAATCACATGCCAAAATTATTCCAAAATAAATGAAAGTAAAATGGAAAACAAATTGGGGCACATGTTGAGAAAAGTTTATAATTAATCACAATTAGTCAAAAAATATTTGAAAAATTTCTATGAAACTTTGGTAAAAACAAAAACAAAAAATGTCTGTCTCCAAAGAGCTTATATTCTGGTTTGAGGAAAAGGATAATAAATGTAGAAGTGAACAAAATTATTTCAGTTACTTATAAGGATGACTATGAAGATAATAATATAATCTAACATGGGAAAGAAAATAACTATGGCAATGTGGAATGGAAATAAAATATTTACCTAGATGTAGTCAGAGGGGGCCTCTTTGAGGAGACACTTGGACCAAGATTTCAAAGATGAAAAATGTGCCAGCCATGCAAATGTCTGGAGAAAACTTTCCAAGAAGAGGGGAATTAAAACAGCAAGTACAAAGCCTTCTGGGTAAGGATGAACTTGGTATATTAATGTAGGATATAGAGAAAGAGAGTCCTTATGGCTGGAATATCTTGAAAAGGGATGGCATATTGATTATGTTAATAATCTCTTCCTACTAGATAATTTTATTCTCATCATTCATACCTAATTATAGGAAGCCAAAATCTAGTGTACACTAGTCTGAAGTTTTTTAAATATGATGCTCATAGGTAAAGAGGACACAGAGTAATGGGGGGAAGAGGAGTGTTCAAATCTCAGTTTTGCATTTATCAGCTTTCTGAGACCTGGAGAAAGTCACTTACCTTCCTAGGTCTCAGATTCTTTATCAAATCACACTCAGTCTCAGTATTCTCACCTAGAAATTTGTGATGCTTCTATCTCCCTCCCAAGTAATGACCAAGGATTAAATATGATGTGCAAGGAACCTGGTACATAACTGGCACTCGGGAAGTACAGGTTGTCATCCTTACCATCATGGTCATTTTTACATGTACCAGCTCCATTACCATAACCATCGTCATCAGTATTAGGTAAGTTCAAGTCTGACAGAATGCTATTCCTGAAAAGCAGCAAAAATAAGCATGTGGTAACAGTAGCCACTGGAAAAGACCACTGAATTCATATCATATTTTTAAATAATTAAAAAATTAACTTTAAAATTTAGGTGAAATGTTAGAAAAAGTATAGAGCTGTAAGAATATTTACATATTTAAAAATAGTAAAAATCAACTTATTTGCAAACTTGTAATCCCCAAATTGATGTATAGATTTCAGTGCAACTCGTGTCAAAATTACAACTTTCTTTTTTGCATAAATGGACAAGCTAATCCTAAAATCTATATAGAAAAAACGTATAAAATAAAAAATATAACAAAATTTATATATAAGTGCAAGTCACCTACTATAGCCAAACAATCTTGAAAAAAAAAGTACAACATTGAAAGACTCATACTTTGCCTCATTTCAAAATCTACCACAAAACTTCAGTAATCAGGAATGTGTAGTACTAGAAAGGGCTTCCCAGGTGACTTGGGTTTGATCCCAGGATCGGGAAGATCCCCTGGAGAAGGAAACAGTAACCTACTTCAGTATTCTTGCCTAGGAAATCCCACGGTCAGAGGAGCCTGATGGGCTACAGTCCATGGCGTCACAATGAGTTGGACACATCTGAGTGACTAAACAGCAACAAGTACCTCGATGGAATGGAATTGAGAATCAAGAAATATACCTTACATTTACACAGTCAATTAATTTTCAGTAAGGATGTCAGGATCACTCAATGAGGAAAGCATAGTCTCTTCAACAACAACAACAGCAAAATATGTGTCAAAAGATTCTACCAAGAAAATGAAAAAAAAAAAACAAAAAACACTAAGCAATGGGAAGAAACATTTGCAAATCATATACCTGATAAGGTTTTAATTTCTAGAATGTGCAAAGAACACCTACAAATAAATAATGAAGAGACAGTCCAATTCAAAAATAGCCAGAGAATTTAAACAGGTATTTCTACAGAGAAGATATGGAAATGGAAAACAAGTACATGAAAAGATACTCAACTCATCAGGAATGTTGCAAATCAAAACTACAACAATACACCACTCACACACACTAGGATAGCTATAATTTTTAAAAGGGGGAAATAAATAGTACTGGCAAATATTTGAGGAAATTTTAACCTTCATACATTGCTGGTGGAAATGTAAATTGATGCAGTCAATGTGGAAAACAGTTTGACTGTTTCTCAAATTTTTAAATATAGAGTTACCATGGGAGCTACCAATTCCACTTCTAGGTATATATCCAAGAGAAATGAAAACATATGTCCACACAAAAATTTGTATACAAATGTTCCTGCATGCATGTGTGCTCAGTCACTTCAGTTGCATCTGACTCTTTGTGACTCTGTAGACTATAGCCCACCAGGCTCCGCTATCCATGGGATTCTAGAGGCAAGAATAGTGGAGGGGGTTGTGATGCCTTCCTCGAGGGAATTGCAGGCAGATTCTTTACCACTGAGCCACCAGGGAAGCCCTACAAATGTTTACAGCTGCTTTATTCATATTAGCAAAAGGCAGAAATAATTCAAATGTCCATCAGCTGATGAATAAACAAAACGTGGTATATTCACACAATGGAATACTATTCAGCCATTAAAGAGACTGAATCACCAACACATGCTACCACATGGATGCCTTATATGAAGACGGCAAATACAGAAAGCCACATATTATATGATTCCATTTATATGAGATTTCCAAAACAGGCAAATCTACACAAACAGAAAATAGCAGTTGCCAGGGGCTGGAGAGCCAGGATAATGTGGAATGACTATTAACTCATACAAAGTTTCTCTATGAGGTAATGGAAATATTCTGGAGTTAAATAGAAGTGATAGCTGCTGTAATCTCATGAATTTACATGAAACCATCTAATTGTACACTTTATAATGTGAATTTTATGACATATAAGTTATATCTTGGGAAATCTCTGACAGTCCAAAGATTAAGACTTCATGCTTTCAGTCCTGAAGGTCTGGGTTTGATCCCTGGTCTGGGAACAAAGATCCCACAAGTCACGCAGCACAGTCAAAAAAATTTTATCGTAAATTTTAAGATTAAAATTTAAAACTATGAACAAAAGAGAATACATATATTTGTATTATGTACCACAGATATTTCTAAATCTTCCATTATGAAAGTATTTAAAGTGGCAGAGTCCAGTATGGCAAATTAATTTCATACAAAGAGATTCAATATTAAACAAGAAAGAAAATACAATAGGAACCAGTTCAGATATAACCAAATAATTCCAAATTAACTAACAAGATGCTTGCTGTGATAGTGGCTATTGAAGTTGAAGCCATTTTCTACAGATACTTCCACATTTAAATTAAAAATGAAGAATTTAAGAAATCACAGCATCTTATAATGGTAATTTTCAGCTTACATGTGATAGATGTATTTCTACAAAATAAAAGTATTTGCCATACAGAAATACATCCATAATGAATATTTGCTAATAAACCTTTAGTCTGCCTCTTGTTTAGACCTATCAGTTTTGGTTAATGAGTATGAGCAAGTATCCTCCTTTTCTTCTGTTCCCCTATTTCGCTTTTGTGTGTTTTTATTCTCTAATCCCTCTTTACAACCATCAGGGAAGAACTGATGCCCACCCCTCCATCAAACCATCTCTGATATAATACACCATTTTATTTTTTCCATGAGTGTTAGTTTTGTGGCTCTAACTAGACAGTAATTTCTGCTACAAGAACTGTATTACACTTTTAAAATTTACCATAGTACCTAACGCAACACTTGATTCATAGTGTGCATTCCATAATTATTAATATAACAAAAGGTAGCAAGACAGCATCTCAGCTTACTGAAGAAAAGATGGATTATTCAATAAATGCCATTGGGTAGCCATCTAGGAAAAAAATAACATTAGAGCTATTCTTCATATTCTACATCAGGATAAATTACAAATGAATCAAAGATTTAATTGTAAAAGTGAAAGCATAAAAGTATTAGAAGAAACCTAGGAAAAATGTTTTATAATCTTGATATAGAAGAAGCCTATTTAAATATGACATAGAAGCCATAAATCAAAAGATTGATAAATTTTACAGCATAAAACTATAATAAACAATGGTGAAAGAAAAATGGCAAGCTGGGATAAATATTTGCAACTCATATCACAAACCAATAAACACCTACTATTTGATAATAAATGGCCCAATAGAAAAATAAGTAAACAACATGCACAGTTTGTAGAAAATGAAACACAAATAACTTTTAAACACATGAATAAGAGAATAAGAAAAATTAAAATTAAAACTATACTAATATACCATTATTTATCTATCAGATGGACAAAAATACAAAAGATTAATAATACTGTTTGGCCAGACAGGTGGGAAACAGACATTTTTGTATGCTGTTAGTCAAACTGCAAACTGATGCAACCTCTACAGGAGGTAATTTGACAATATTTATCAAAATTATAGAAGTATAAACCCTTTAACCCAACTCTACTTAAAGGAGTTTTTCTTAAAGCCATACTTACTTATGGGTGAAAAGACCTATATATAAGGTTATTCACTGCAATGTGGTTTGTAATATCAAGATTGGAAACTACCAAAGTGACCATAACAGATGACTGTTCCAATAGATTATGGAGCATTCAAAAAAGGAAATAGTTTGCAATCATTAAAACACAGATAATCTGTTACTTGGGCTATGGAATAATCTCCAAGATATGTGTGTGAAAAGCAAGATCTGTAGCTATGTGTAGGATATGTTACTATATGTGTAAAGCAGACTGTACAACCAAGATGTTGGAGAGAATAACCCCCACTTGGCTTGTACCTGCTTATCTGCATAAGGATACACAAGGAACTGGTAATATTTGTTGCCTCTGGGGATGGAAACAGATGAAAAGCAATAATTTTCATGGTGTTTTTATTATATACCTCTATATATTTTTAAAATTATGAACCAACTGATCATTTAAAATAAATATTCAAAAATACATAGACTTAAATCTTTCACAGAACCTGACAATGCTTGATTTATAGAATGAAAGTGAAAGTGAAGTCACTCAGTCGAGTCCGACTCTTTGCGACCCCGTGTACTGTAGCCCACCAGGCTCCTCCGCCCATGGGATTCTCCAGGCAAGAATACTGGAGTGGGTTGCCATTTCCTTCTCCAGGGGATCTTCCCAACCCAGGGATCGAACCCAGGTCTCCTGCTTTGCAAGCAGATGCTTTAACCTCTGAGCCACCAGGGAAGCCTGATTTACAGAATAAACTTAGAAAATGCCCAAATAATAATACTGCATTATACGCTTGCTTATTGTTTTTAAACCTACAAATTTATTTATATTATCATTTTAAGAAGTACATATAAACTATTATTAATGATCTAAACATTTTAGACTACATGTGAGTGTCGATATAAAGTAATTTGTACTTAATTTCTGAGAAAATTGTCCCATAAAAGAAACACTTAAATCCAAGTATTAGAAAGAATCTTTCTACTTCCATTCGAGATACTTTTTTTGACTGCCTACAAATGAATAAAATTCCCTGTAAGATTTTATTTAAAACTTTGATATGCTTAAGAAACACAATTCTTTTTAATACTGACAAACTTGATATTTTTAATTGCTATATTTTCCTCAAATTTTTCTTTTTTTTTTTTAATTTTATTTTATTTTTAAACTTTACATAATTGTATTAGTTTTGCCAAATTAATCCTAGAATAATTTTTTGTTTCATTTTTAAATTAAAAACCCAAACAAAGCACTACCTGTGAAGACTTTTTTCTTTGGGAGATGAACTAAATAATCACCCAGCCATAAAAATACATGCTTATTCCATCTGAGTAATGACCTAAAGGCCTGTTTTAAGGATTACATGATATATACTATGATTTACTGGCTCAGACGGTAAAGAATCCTCCTGCAATGTGGAAGACCTGAGTTTGACCCCTGAGTTGGGAAGATCCCCTGGAGAAGGGAATGGCTGTCCACTGCAGTACTCTGGCCTGGAGAATTCCATGGACTATACAGTCCATGGAGTTGCAGAGTCAGACACAACTGAGTGATTTTCACTCACTCACATACAAAAAGAGGTTAGTGTTCCCATTCTAACCCACCCTTGCCTTTACAAAGTTTGTTTCCAAACAAAATGTAGGATTTTATCATTTTCAAGCCCCCAATGCAAGCATAATTCTTTATCACCTTTAATTAGTCTTTAAGTCACTGTTGCCAGGTATAGAAACACAGGCATTGTCTTGAGAATCACTGTCCTCTTTGTAAATAGGTACTGAATTCTCCAGTCTCGCTATGTTTAATGTTTAACAATTAGAGGTACCAACAGGGAGGAGAAATAGGAAGCCCACTCTGATGGGCCACCCTTCCTATCTCCAGATTCCAGATAAAATCTTTCCATGATAACCATTTGGTTTTAGTATAGCAATTATTTGTTAAATTATAATAATTAGGAGGCTAATGATACTCTAAGCTTCTGTTAAAGCAATTAGTTTAAAAACTATGATTAAACCAAACCAGACAAATATTTTAATTTCGTAAAATAATTTTACAACTCACATAGGGAATTAAATTAATATGAACTGCTTTGCCTTTAGAAAACCCAGTGAGAGGCCATTTACTTTAGTTGCTATAGGACAAGGTGTTCAAATTTGTAATTATACAGTCAAAATTGGTAATTTGTTAATTTTAATAATATTATTTTAAATAAAAAGGTTAACAGATATACCTTTAAAATATTTGCCCCAAAAAATCTGATAAATGGATTTTGATTTATTATTAAATAAAAACAAAAAATAGAGTCCTTACCTTAGTGAAAGGTTATACTGGGTTTTTAGCCCAGGCCAGCAATGTGCTCCTCTGGCAGGGGGAACAAGTGGGGATACGAATCTCTGATTTTAGCATTTGCTAACTTCCATAGAATAAACTCTCACTAGAGTTGATTTCAAGCTACTAAAATGAAGTCATGCAAGGCAGAGTTAGAGAGGTGCCCAATAGGCCCTCACAAGCTAGACAGAACAGCTCCAGCCTACCACTGCCCAACCCCAGAACTAATTCAAATCTCCAGAACTTAGAACACGTATTTTAGAAAAGCTTCCTTAGTGATTACGCTATAGTCAATCAATAGGCCAGTGTTTAAGGACTACAGATTACCTTGTCATACAACCACAGGAATTTCTGAGACAGAATGGAAAAACATTTGTACGGCTTCTCCTGTGTAGCACAAACCCAGGTGGAAGTGACATCGGCATCACTATCACCTAGGAAAATTCTGAATTGTGGTAAGAATATATTACTTTTAAATTAAAGCAAACTGTATGGCATCTCTTTGGTATATGGCTACTTGTGAGCCCAGTTAAGTGACATGCCTTTTTGATACCTTCCTGTGTCAAAAATGCCTGCATCTGATAAAAGTCACTGAAGTCCTCAGTGTTCCTCAAAGAAGTTATCTAGTTCAGTCCTCTGCTTCTTAGGGAGGATGGCAGTTTCATGGTATTTCAGCTCCTATTGCCCACATTCATGAACTACTTATGAGCAATTTCAATGCTTGGTGTCAAATTATTCAATTGAAGCCAACAGAATTACAGGCACTCCTCTTTTACAGACATGCCAATTTCATATGAATTTATAATTTTGAACATCTGGGTTTGCACCAATCGTCAAGAGACAGAAAATGAGAAGGATTAGTATTGGTAATTAGTCTTTGCCTGGGTCACCCTGAAAGCCTTAGAAAAAGGCTTGCAGGCAGGTATTTTATTTAGGAATTGATCTCAGGAAAAAATAGCAAGAGATGGGGGAATCTGTGGGGAAGAAGGCAAAGTGTTACCTGGTTGAAAACCCCCATGGTTAATAATTACTCAAATCAATAATAGATTATAAGAAGCTTTATGAACATGCATTTGAGCTGCCATGCTGGCATTGAAAAGAAAAAAACATTTATCTATCTGGAATATTCTCTATTAGCCAAGAATGGCCCTAAGGGCATTAACTCCTTTGCCTCCATTCTTTTGGTTGATCATGCATGAGAGCCAACTATTCTAAGGTAGTCAGAGAAACACAAGATAGGAAAAAAGAAGCAACTGGCTGAGGCTGAGGCAGTGTCAGTCTATGCTTATCTAAATCTGGTCAAAGTGTGTGTGGACCTGGCTACCACAGCAGTGACTGGATGACGAAATGGAGCTAAGATGATATAAAGTGGTATTTAAGAGGGGTTCAGTTCACTAGGTAATAATCAAACAGTTCTACCCATTTTGTAACTGTTGCTCGGTTCCATGATCTTATTCTTTGGATTTAGATATCAAAAAATACTAACAAGCTCCAAATCAATCCCCAGACTTCTCGACACTGGCAAGAGATCAGGGGGGGAACAGATAATCTTCCTCATAAAGGAACAGATTCATCTATAAATTGTTAAATATTGTAAATATTTAAATGACCCTACTATCTAAGGAAATCTACAGATTCAATACAATTCCTATCAAAATACCAATGGCAATTTTCATAGAACTAGAACAAATAATTTTAAAGTTTGTATGGAAACACAAAAGATCATGCATAGCCAAAGCAATCTTGAGAAGGAAGAACAGAGCTGGAAGAATTATGCTCCCATAGTATAGTATACAGCTATACTATACTATAAAGCTCTAGCAATCAAAACGGTATGGTACCAGGACAAAAACAGACAGATAGATCAATGGAACAGGATAGAGAACCTAGAAATGAACCCACACACTTATGGTCAAAGGAGGCAAGATATACAATGGAGAAAGGATAGTCTCTTCAGTAAGTAGTCCTGGGAAAATTGGACAGCTACATGTAAAAGAATGAAATTAGAACATTCTCTAATATCATATGAAAAATAGACTCAAAATTGATTAAAGGTCTAAATGTAAGATCCTAATACTATAAAACACTTAGAGGCAAACATAGGCAGAACACTCTTTGACATGAATCTCAGCAATATTTTCTTGGATCTGTCTCCTAAAGTAAATAAAAGCAAAAGTTAACAAATGGGTGCTAATTAAACCTAAAAGCAATTGCACAGCAAAGGAAATTGTCAACAAAATGAAAAGACAACTTATTGAATGGGAGAAAATATTTGCAAATGATATAACTGATAAGGAATTAATATACAACATATACAAACAACTCATACAATTCAACATCAAAAAAACAAAGTGTTTAAAAATGGGCAGAAAAACTGAATAGACATTTTTCCAAAGAGGAAATGCAGATGGACAACAGGTATATGAAAAGATGCTCAACACTGCTAATCATGAGGGGAAAAAAAAAACCTGTCAGAATGGCTATCATCAAAAAGAACACAAATAACAAACATTGGAGACGATGTGGAGAAAAGCAAACATTTGTACACTGTTGGTAGAAATGCAAATTGGTGCAGCCACTGTGGAAAACAGTGTGGAAATTTCTCTAACTCCACAATGTAGGATCCTGAGAGAAAGAACAGAAAAGCCATAGAAATGATCACATTTCTATCTCGCAGTAGACAAGCTAATCCCCTGGAGAAATTTAAAGGGGCAGATAGACAAAAGTAAAGACGTTTTTGGATTATGTCCTATGATTGTATTAATTATAAAGATAAGGCACCACACAGTTTCCTTAAAGTTACTGAAATCATAAAAATCTGTTTCTATACAAAAAATTAAGTCAAGAGATGATTGTTTACTTAGATATTTGTTGACAATATTAAATTTGGGGGTTTTACCCACCATGCAACTCTAGTTTACATTTAAATTTTGTAACAATAAGGTCAGCATGAAATTTCAGGAATATCTAGTACCATCTGCCTTAGCAAACGACTCGGATAATGATTATGCACATTAAATCTTGAGGACACTGGTCAGTAGCAGCAGTTCTTAATACTACATAAAAGCAATGGCACCCCACTCCAGTACTCTTGCCTGGAAAATCCCATGGAAGGAGGAGCCTGGTAGGCTGCAGTCCATGGGGTTGCTAAGAGTTGGACATGACTGAGCGACTTCACTTTCATTTTTCACTCTCATGCATTGGAGAAGGAAATGGCAACCCACTCCAGTGTTCTTGCCTGGAGAATCCCAGGGACAGGGGAGCCTGGTGGGCTGCTGTCTATGGGGTCGCACAGAGTTGGACACGACTGAAGCAACTTAGCAGCAGCAGCAGTGCAGAAGTCATTTCTCTACAACCCCTTCATAAAAAAGAAGAAACATTAAGTAGGTAAAAAGAAGAGCCTTAGGTACACTGCAAGCAGCAGAGCGGTTAGGGGATTGGAATCTGCAGCTAGATTGCTTGGTTTAAACAGCAGTAACCTTGGGCAAGCTATTTAATCTCTCTAAGCCTCATTTTCTCATCTTAAAAATGAGCATAATAATTTCTACTTCATAGGGCTGCTGTGAGGATGAGATGAGATAATGTATATGAAGCACTTAGCACAGTGCCTTCCATATAGTAGGTTTTTTAACAAATATTACTATTATCATTACCACATTAGTTCTCTAGAAAACACTGTAATACATATATAACACACAATGGGCTAGAGAAATTTCTAAAGTGCTATATGAATGTGAAGTGCCATTGTTGATCTCACTTTTATTGTCTTTCTCTCTCTCTCAAAAGGAAATATAATAAAATAAGAAGTTTGCTGTGGTACAAAGAATAACTTGAACTGGTTTTGCACTCAACCTCTCAGAAATTCAGTTTCCCCATTTATAGAATAGCATGGGCTTCTCAGGTGTCACAGTGGTAAAGAATCTTCCTGCCAGTACAGGAGATGCAAGAGACATGGGTTCAATCCCTGAGTTGGGAAGATCCCCTGGAGTAGAAAATGGCAACCCACTCCAGTATTTCTTGCCAGAAAAATTTCAAAGACAAAGGAACCTGGCAGGCTACAGTCCATGGGGTCACAAAGAGTCAGACACAACTGAGCACAACAAGAACAACCACCACCATATTGCAATGCTTAGGTCTCAGGGATGTTGTAACATTAGAAGAGATAGCATGTTGTGATGAGCCCAGCAGTGAGCACAGACATAATCATGGATATCAAGGGACAGTGGCTTTGAAGCATCTTCCTTATTCTAAGAAGCACTCTTGCATTGCAACAGATAGACTGCAGAATCTTCACCTTTGGGCTTCAACAAAAGTAAGAGAAATGCTCTTTCTTTGGAAAAGTGACTTCTTAGGACAAAAGATATAAGAACACTGCAATCAAAAATCTTGCCTACCACTAGCTTTAGGCATATAGTTAAGAATATTTTTAAAGATCAACATAAAGAGATCAAAAGAAATAAATGTAATTATTTACAGTGTACTACATTATGAAATTCAAATTTTGAGAAAACTTGTACCTTGCATCATTACCCAGTTTACATTCATGAATTTTTATTATACATATATCAATGTTCATCAAAAACAATGATTGCAAGGCAATAAATGAAATAAAAAGCAGTCTTCTAAAAAAAAAAACCATGTATTCTGAAACCTGTAAATATCAAGATAATATATGTAATTGGTATCTAATATTATTTATGAGATATAGACTGCAAATTATAAGTTTACTAAATTCCTTAGGAAAAAGCTGTATTCAGCACTTCCAAATCTTACAGTATTTTGCAATGAACAGGGTATATTGTAACTTTTTGAACCTACCCTCAGATTAATAGGGTTTGATTTAGCCACCTTATAGTCACCAGAGAATTAATGATGAAAAAAAGTATTGTGCAGGGCTATATTGCAGCATCACAAGTGGAGGAAGAAGGACTAGTATCCACTGCCTCTTCTGGCCCAATTTAATCAGTCTCTCCTCTTCTTTAAGAGTAATAATTGAATGAGCTGCCAGGGTAAACTGAATGTAAAGGAGCTGGGAGAACTGCTAAGTGAAATATATAAACAGATAAGCCACTCAACCTCACCGTAACTGTTTCCTCATCTGTAAAATGAGGTATAAGAGTTACCACTAAAGACTTTTGAAGCATGTAAATTCTGTGATTCTAGGCTTAAATTTAAGGTACCAAAAGTTGAGAAAGTCCTTCTCCCACTGTATCCCATACCTAGACATAGATCTCAACCCCCAAATCACACCCCATTTTTATGGACTTCTTTCTTCATAGACTGCCTGCCAGACACAGCAGAAATTGTTTGGGTGACAACACTACCTAAGGCAACACACATCTTAAATACAGATAGACCCTTCTTCCAAAAGCACTTTGAAAACTGTGAGCTTAATTGCAATTAAGACACCTATTGAAATTCAGTGCAACTAGCAGACAGACTTTGAGTTTATTCCAGCATTAAACAAGTTTGTAATAAGATATACCATTATGAATTTTATGTTTTTAAAAAAATGGACCCTCAGTGGATATGGCTATATGTAACATTTAAATATTTATGCATAAATTTGTACTTTACTGCCAATCATAGAAGATTATTGGTTTATCTAATAAGTAATCAGTGTATTAAGGGGATTTTAAATTGAAAAAAGTAATTTAAAATGGCCAAGCATGCTTAATGAAAATTATCCCTTTTAATACGTCCTTTCTATTTGTTTTTCTAAAACTTAAAAGAAGCCAGGTGTTCAATAAATAAACTGTGAAGTCTAGACATTTTACATTATCCTGAATTAGATAGGATTTTAGAATTAGAAGGGACTTTAAAATGTCACCTGTTTAATGCTTTAACATAACATCTGCCAAGTGGTCATCTAATGAATGTTTTAATTCCTCAAGTTTCAGGGAACTGACTCCCTCTCACTTTAACTTCAGAAACCATAGATTACTAGGATTTCACCTATTCAACCAAAACTTATCAAAATTTTTAAATTAGAAAATTAGCAAATTACCAAATAATTTAATGACCAGAGTCCGGATTTGGAATAACACTATAGTCAAAGCAAACAACTTGTTTAATTTAATTGTGCCTGAAGTCATCTGGCATTAGACAAACTCCACAACACAGGTGGAACAAATATCCATGGAAGTTTTCCACAGAACCAACTGTGCACATCCAATTCCCCACAGTCTGACAATCGGGCCTGAGTGCCGATGGCCAGGTGCAGGCCCCGAGGAACAAAAATCAGTAAGCCCTGCTCTGCCTGAACCAATGAGAATGAGGCCTGGCTGGACAGTCATGGTCCCCAAAGTCTGGAATTTGTCTATCAGCAGAAGCTCATGTCTTCCCTGACCACAGTGATTGCAAGTCCCATGCTGGAACCTTTGTCCGACCATTCATACCAAGTCTACTTTTAACTTCAGTCATGCCTTCCACTTTATATTCAAGCTCCCTATCCTGAATTCTGGCCTATTTGCCTGGGATCCAAATATTTGTCTACCTCTTGTCTCTTTAATGGGCCTGGACACTAAATTTCTGTAGCCTCAGTAACAAACTGAGGTTCAGGTTCTATCTGGATCTATTTTTCCAGATACAAGCTACCTCTACCTGACTATAATTTTCTACACTCTCCAGATAATTCTATGGCTTGATCACTGCTTATTAGTTTAAGAGCTTCTGTGATATTCTGTGATACTTCCCCTTGAACAATGGAATATGGGCTTCTGGCCACACCCCATGGAAGTCAACACTGCTGCCATGTTAATCTCCCTTAGGGGTATCATGAGAGAATAACAGGAGTCCTGGCTCCATTTTCCAAGCCTTGTCCCATATGGTCCTGATTTATTCCATGTATATGCTACTAAAGTACAAAAATACCTGGTGCTAAAAAACTTCTCAGATACTAGGACAACAAATTTAAAGGTCTATAGAAGTTGCTTCAGACTAAAGTACAAGGATGGATAAGCAGTATTCAATTAAAAACAACTAAGACTACATTCTTTGCAGCCAAAGATGGAGAAGCACTATAGTCAACAAAAACAAGACCGGGAGCTGACTGTGGCTCAGATCATGAGCTCCTTATTGCCAAATTCAGACTTAAACAGAAGAAAGTAGGGAAAACCACTAGACCATACAGGTATGACCTAAATCAAATCCCTTATGATTATAAAGTGGAAGTGAGAAATAGATTTAAGGGCCTAGATCTGATAGATAGAGTGCCGGATGAATTATGGACAGAGGTTTCTGACATTGTACAGGAGACAGGGATCAAGGCCATCCCCATGGAAAAGAAATGCAAAAAAGCAAAATGGCTGTCTGGGGAGGCCTTACAAATAGCTGTGAAAAGAAGAGAAGTGAAAAGCAAAGGAGAAAAGGAAAAATATAAGCATCTGAATGCAGAGTTCCAAAGAATAGCAAGAAAAGAAAGCCTTGCTCAGTGATCAAGGCAAAGAAATAGAGGAAAACAACAGAATGGGAAAGACTAGAGATCTCTTCAAGAAAATTAGAGATACCAAGGGAACATTGCATGCAAAGATGGGCTCGATGAAGGACAGAAATGGTATGGACCTAACAGAAGCAGAAGATACTAAGAAGATGTGGCAAGAATACACAGAAGAACTGTACAAAAAAGATCTTCGTGACCAAGATAATCACAATGATATGATCACTCACCTAGTGCCAGACATCCTGGAATGTGAAGTCAAGTGGGCCTTAGGAAGCATCACTACAAACAAAGCTAGTGGAGGTGATGGAATTCCAGTTGAGCTATTTCAAATCCTGAAAGATGATGCTGTGAAAGTGCTGCACTCAATATGCCAGCAAATTTGGAAAACTCAGCAGTGGCCACAGGACTGGAAAAGGTCAGTTTTCATTCCAATCCCAAAGAAAAGCAATACCAAAGAATGCTCAAACTACTGCACAATTGCACTCATCTCATATGCTAGCAAAGTAATGCTCAAAATTCTCCAAGCCAGGCTTCAGCAGTACGTGAAGCATGAAATTCCAAATGTTCAAGCTGGTTTTAGAAAAGGCAGAGGAACCAGAGATCAAATTGCCAACATCCTCTGGATCATCGAAAAAGCAAGAGAGTTCCAGAAAAACATCTATTTCTGCTTTATTGACTATGCCAAAGCCTTTGACTGTGTGGATCACAGTAAACTGTGGAAAATTCTTCAAGAGATGGGAATACCAGACCACCTGACCTGCCTTTTGAGAAACCTATATGCAGGTCAGGAAGCAACAGTTAGAACTGGACATGGAACAACAGACTGGTTTCAAATAGGAAAAGAAGTACGTCAAGGCTGTATACTGTCAGCCTGCTTATTTAACTTAAACACAGAGTACATCATGAGAAACGCTGGGCTGGAAAAAGCACAAGCTGGAATCAGGATTGCTGGGAGAAATATCAATAACCTCAGATATGCAGATGACTCCACCCTTATGGCAGAAAGGGAAGAGGAACTAAAAAGCCTTTTGATGAACGTGAAAGAGAAGAGTGAAAAAGTTGGCTTAAAACTCAACATTCAGAAAATGAAGATCATGGCATCCAGTCCCATCACTTCATGGGAAATAGATGGGGGAACAGTGGAAACAATGTCAGACTTTGTTTTTTTGGGCTCCAAAATCACTGCAGATGGTGACCGCAGCCATGAAATTAAAAGACGCTTACTCCTTGGAAGGAAAGTTATGACCAACCTAGACAGCATATTCAAAAGCAGAGACATTACTTTGCCAACAAAGGTCCGTCTAGCCAAGGCTATGGTTTTTCCAGTGTGAAGAAAGCTGAGCACCAAATAATTGATGCTTTTCAACTGTGGTGTTGGAGAAGACTCCTGAGAGTCCCTTGGACTGCAAGGAGATCCAACCAGTCCATTCTGAAGGAGATCAGCCCTGGGTGTTCTTTGGAGGGAATGATGCTAAAGCTGAAACTCCAGTACTTTGGCCACCTCATGCGAAGAGTTGACTCATTGGAAAAGACTCTGATGCTGGGAGGGATTGGGGGCAGGAGGAGAAGGGGACGACAGAGGATAAGATGGCTGGATGGCATCACCAACCCGATGGAAGGGAGTTGGTGATGGACAGGGAGGCCTGGTGTGCTGTGATTCATGGGATCGCAAAGAGTCGAACAAGACTGAGCGACTGAACTGAACTGAACTGATATATGTGTATACACACACACACACACACACACACACACATATATATATATATATCCTGAGTAGGAGTTCTACAGGATGGCTTGGTAAAAGAGATTGATTTTAATGCTAATTGTATATAACAGTGACAAAATGAAGCAAACATTTCAAGCTATATAGGGAGGTATTTTGAAACAGAAATATCTGACCATTGTTCCTGAAATCACATCACTTAAGTTACTTTAGCCAGGCAAAATCACAATTTTGCTTTCCTAATCCCACCAATGCATACTAATCTCCTTCCAACACCTTTGTCTGTCATCCACTCATGGTGATTATATTCTCTCTTGCAGTTTTCTCTATCTCAGATGAATACATCTGATTTCTAAAACAGATTTCAAACTCCATAGCTTACCTTATCATACTAGAAATGTTTTCAGTAGACAATAAATTCTTACTGAATTGAACTGAATCTAACCGAATTGAAACAAATTGGGAGAAAAATGACTACAATACAGAAGAGCTAAACTGACAAAATATTTGAATCAAACGCCTAATAATGTTCTGAGACGACATAACTGAGACTTAGAGAGAGACTAAAACTAATATTGCAGAAATTAGAAAACAAAATGCAGAACAACTATAATACAAAAGCTGTCAGTTATGGACTGTGGTAGGCAGAATAATGGGTTAAATACATTTAGGCACTACTGCTTGGTAGTTGACAGGCTCTGGAAACTTTTGCGGAGAAGGCAGTGGCACCCCACTCCAGTACTGTTGCCTGGAAAATCCCATGGACGGAGGAGCCTGGTAGGCTGCAGTCTATGAGGTCGCTAAGAGTCGGACACTACTGAGCGACTTCACTTTCACCTTTCACTTTCATGCATTGGAGAAGGAAATGGCAACCCACTCCAGGGTTCTTGCCTGGAGAATCCCAGGGACAGAGGAGCCTGGTGGGCTGCCATCTATGGGGTGGCACAGAGTTGGACATGACTGAAGCGACTTAGCAGCCGCAGTAGCAGCAGCAAAGACAATTACCTTTTAATCTCTGGAATCTGTGAATACATTATCATAAAAGCAAATGAAACTTTTCAGCTGTGATTAAGTTATGGCTTTTTAGATGCAGAGATTATCCTGGACTATCCAGGTGGGAACACCATAGTAACATGAGTCCTTGAAACTGGAAGAGAAAGGGAGAAGAGTGGGTCAGAGAGATGATACGAAAAATAAGGAGAGATTTGAAGCATGAGAAGGATTCAACTTGCCATTGCAAGCTTTGAAGACTAGGAAGGGGACCAAAGCCAAGGAATGCAAGTGGTCTCTAGAGGATGATGATGGCCTTCAGCTGACAGCCGACAGTAATGCCCTCAGGGCCGTTATGCTAAATGAAATAAGTCAGCCAGAGAAAGACAAATACCATATAATCTCTATTATATGTGGAATGCTAAAAAAAAAAAAAAAAAAAAAAGGGTTTACAAGTACAGAGACCAGATTGGTGATTAACAGAAGTTAGAGGCAGGGGGATGAGAAAATGGGTGAAGGGAGTCTAAAGGTTTAAAAAAAAAAAAAAAGCAAAAACCAATGCCATTCACTTCAATGCAATATTTGGGACACACATGGGAAACTGGGGGATGCAAAGATATAATATACATCTTTTCCCCAGTAGCTTAAAACCTTGTCAGTACAACAGATGTACCAACAATTTGTATTGTATTCCTAAAGATTCAGCCATTTACTTTCACCTGCATTCTCATTTAACCCTCACAGCGTCTTTATACATAGGATATAAGGTGTACTGCAGATTTGACGCACACTGTGTGTTTGTGTGGGGGGGTGTGTAGAAAAACACTTAAAATGAGGCAGGAGGGAGAAAATTCTGAAAAAGAAAGAATGTCCTGTTAAGCTTTAGCTAGTTTACTTTGCAGAGTGTAGAAATGGCCATGAGTAATATTTTACCCTGAAAAATTTCAGAATCAAAATATCTTTTAAATTAAATTCAAAATGGATCAAAAATAATTGTTATTAGTACTAAGTAGCAACTAATCTAAATCCTAAATAAACCTGTGAGCCATTAATATGCAAAATAGCTACTGAATTTCCCCCAAAGTATAAGAAAAAACCTAATGATTAGTTTACCAGAATCCCATGAAGAGATAGGAACTGCATTCGTTTCACACCTATCCTATGTCAAACACTGTGTAAAGTATTTTACTGACTTAATTTCATTTACCTCAATACAACCCCACCAGTCACAATCTCCTAGGCAATTCCTTTGTCACTGAGGAATTTGAAGCTCAGAAGAAATATGTGGGCTGGCCTACTAACAAAGACGTATTCAAGAAAAAACAAGAACAAAGCAATAAAATTGCTATCCATGGGACAAACTGGGCAGCAAAACAAATGTCAGATAAAGGTATGTAATAAACTAGTAGTTTCCTCTTGCTACTATACCGAATTACCAGAAACTTAGTGGCTTAAAGCAATATAAATGTATTGTCATATAGTTTTAGAGGTAGAGTCCAAAATCTGTCTCACTGGGCTAAAGTCAAAGAGTTGGCAGGGCTGATTCCCTCTGGAGTCTCTAAGGGAAATTTTGTTTCCCTAGCTTTTCTAGGCTCTTGAGAATGTCTGCATTCCTTGACTCATAGTCCCTCCCTCCATCTTCAAGGCCAGCAGGATAGCCTCTCCCAATCTCTTTCTCTGATGTCCTACCTCTCTCTGAAAAGGATTACACTGGCCCACTGTGACTGGCTCTCTGTGATTACATTGGCCCACTCAGATAATCCAAGATGATCTTCCCATCTCAAGGTTCTTAGTCACATCTGCTTAGTCCCTTTTGCCATGTATGGTAACATATTCACAGGTTCTGGTAATTATGTAGGGGAGCCACTATGCAGCCTACCACATAAGCATATATATAAGTTGAAGTCAAGGAAGAGAATTTAGCTATGAACAAGGAAGTACTGAAGTGGGTCAAAAACTGGGTGAAATACCTTAGCATATCTGAGATATGCTGGGTGATATAATTTAGTATATACTCCAAGAAGGACAAATTCAGATTCAGGACATAAAAAATTAAGCTGGGTCAAGGCTAATGGACTATGCAAATCTCCCTTCAGAGCTTGGGCAATAGCAGTACATTCAAGAGACCAAGACATAATTCTCCCAACCATTGGGATTCCTACTGCTACTCATTAACTGGTTTCAAGTTCTCTTAGACCAATGTAGAAGACTTTCTAACAAATAATTACCTGAAATTTCTAAGCAGCTCCTGAGGGAAAAACTCTAGAACTAGATGTCCTGGTAAAATAATCAAGGGAAGAAGAACCAGTGATGGCTCATAAAAGCATTGAGTTCCCTGAATTTTCAAGGCCGTGCCATTTGAAGGTCTAACATGTAGGTTATTACTATAAAGTATAAGTATGATAAAGAAGCATCATCAGTGTCTGAGACAGAGGAGGTTCTGTTCAGGGCTCAAGCTTGTGGCCTGAGAAAAACATCTCTCCCCATCACTTACACTCTATTACCACAAGTGCATAACCTGTCTCTTTGCCTTCTGTTTTGCCCCATTAAATTCATACGCCTTGGGATTTCCCTGGAGGCACAGTGGTTAAGACTCTGCACTTCCACTGCAGGGGGCATGGATTTGATCCCCAGTATGGGAAATAAGATCCCACATGCCCCACAGTGCAGCCAAAAAAATTCATATGCCTCAATGCCAAGATTATCTTTACAAAACACACATCTGATCACCTTGCTTTCCATCTTAACCTCTGGTAATTCTGTCTGTAGAATTAAGTGTAAACTCCTGGATATAACACATAAAGTCCTAAAACTAAGACTACCTACGTTTATAATTTTATCTTCTACTCCTCCCTTGTGGGTGTTGAACAAGCACTTTTGTCAAAAAGGATGTCTCAGTATTGAAGCCACCTTTCTCATTTTAATCTTTGTGTAAGCTATTATTCCTTTGACTTGAAAAAAATACACATTTATTCACTGACTTGTGAATTCAAAGGTCAATCATTCAGCAAAGCCTCTCTGAAGCTAGCTCTGCAAAGTTTTAAATACTTTCTATGTTGTGCTCCCATTGCTAACATAGAGGCATAGAGAAAATGTTCCTAGTACACGGCAAACTTGAACCCAAGCTACGCCAATATCACTTTCCAAATAATTCTCATCTGGTCATGGCACAGCAAGGGAACCCAAGGATAATGTTTTCAGCATTTGCTGCCCATCAGATTAACTATGAAGCTTTTGTAAAAGATCTTTTTAAAAAGGGTCCTTAAGACCCACTCCAGGTATATTGAGTCAGAATCTATGCCAGTTGTGATGAAGGGCTTGGAGGTATTTAATAACCTTCACAGGTGATTCTGCTGCAAAAAAAGAAAATGAATGTCCTCAACTAGGCCAAGGCCACGACAGGTAGAGGCCAAATGATGAAAGTATCTGGGAGTGTGAGATCAGACCCGCAAGAGACAGTCTAAGCATAAGCTAAGCAGGTAGCCAGGGCCATGGGTATTTGCCTGAGACTCAGGGCAGCAGAAGGCTGAAGTCAGGAAACCAAGATGGAAACTCTTCTATGTTGGCCAAAGAAACATCAGAACTGGAGGAAGAGCCGGACTCAGTAAGTAATCCAGTACACCTAGCCTGCCTTAAACATACCAGGTACCAAACTTGGGGAAATGAGAGTAATAATAGAAGTCACCAAATGGAGGCTGCAACACTGCATCATCTGGAAACATTAAAAACTATTTGAAGCCTTATCCCAGACCAACTGAATGAGAATCTGCATTTTCACCAGATCCCCAGGTGATTTAAAAGCCACATCAAAATCTGCAAAGTACCCAAACCTGGTTCCAGATGATGCTAATGCTGCTAGTCTGTAGCCCACACTATGAGAAGCAAGTCTTGACCTAAAATTGAGCATACAGAAGAAATTCAAGTGTTACCAATGTGAGAAGTTTGAGGGCAGGAGTTGTGATTACCGTATTTCAGAAATGAGCACAGGGTCTTAGTAATTGATAACACAGTCTATCGGTTGACACCTCAGGACTTAGAGTTGGTTCACTTCCAACTCTTACACTCACATCCCATGTGATATTGTGCTTCAGTCTCTCACCTGAAATACAGACATAACTACCTCATAAGAAATAGGAAGAGATAGCATGTTATTTTTGATAGCACTGTAAGTGCTCAATAGACAATTAAAGAAAAAATAAGATAATCAATTACTGATTGATTGGTTGACATATTAATTTTTGTTGTAAAATAGTTCCAAAATTCTGGTGGTGTAAATGATTTCAGTCTGATTCATATAATCTAATGAGAAGACTGAAATCTTAGTGACTGCCAGGAAGGCATTCCAGGTATAAGATTTCTAAGAGTATTAATATGCAAGTTCTCTTAAAGTGATGGGTGAAAGAACCTGCTAAACCAAGAGAATTGTTAACCTTTTTGGAGAAGTGACATCAAAATGATGTTTATGAGATCTCAAAGCTCTCTTAATTCTACCCCAAACATTATACCTAAGATGACAATTTTTTCATGGCTTATTTTCATTAAATTAAATTTAAATGTATTTACTTGACAACATTTAGACTTTTTTGCATTATAGAGTATGGAAAATCTGGATGAGAATCTCTGCCATAATAAACAATACACATTCAAAAAAGCACATTTAGTTTTAGGCAAGTCCTTAAAATAATTTCCTTATTTTTGTCTACTGCTTTTAAATTTTCATAAAACGCTCACTCCTTCTACCTCATTTATCCCCATAACAACTCTATAGTTGTTGTTTTTCCTAAAGCCTAGAAAACTTTGTTATTCCTATCTAATGTTTGAGGAAATGGAAAGTGATTTTAAGTGCTCAAAGTCACATACCTGGTTTGTGGCAGAAAGATAGTTAGAGTCAACTTTTCTAATTTCCAACCATTTCTTTGAACTACCATAGGTACCACTACTACCATCTGGTTGCCACATATTACTCTGTAACCAAACCCAAGGCAAAGCCAGGTCACCTACTCAACTGCCCAATATCCTAATTCCTCCCCCAACCAAGTGTCCTTTCCCAAAAAATATCAGAAAAGCAACAGCTTCATAAACATAGAAGAAAACTTTATTTATTTTGTTAAAGTAACTTTGTGATACTAGGTTCTAAGTATCAGAAAGCAATAGTTTCCTAAACACAGAGGAAAACCTTTTGTTAAAGTAACTTTTCAGTTCTAGAAGACAGAAGTCAAGTTTGGAGGTATGGCTTTATTTAATTTAAAAATTTTCAAATTATGGTAGAATGTAATTTTTTAAAAGTTGACTACTTCATTCATTCACAAAATGCTACATTTGCCTATAGATTTCTCAACTTTCTTTAAAAAAATATTCTAAGTGATAAAGTGAAGTTTTTTTAAAGTGTTATTATGCATTCCCATTTTAGATATCAATATTTATTAAGGATCCTAATACTTGGGTTTTGGAAATGAGCACAAATCTTAAACTGACAAATAATAAAGCAATAAGATCTTATTAATAAAGATTAGTATCAGTCTTCAAACGTATCCCAAGCAGAATCAGCATGTTCTTTAAAAAGAAACAAAATCACTGTAAAGATCTCAACTTAGTCATTAAACTTTAGAACTAATACTGCAAAATGACTTCCCAAAGTTAGCATACATTTTCAAAGTATTGTTAAGAGTTCTGGATAGTCTATTATAAGATTTTATCATTTATGACAGAACACTTATGGCAGGATCACTAAAGAAAACCTGACAACTCTAAACTGACAAGTGTAAGAAATTCCAAAGTTGCACCGACAATTCAGATCTACTTCCTTTCATGCCCAGATTCACTTAATTTCTCATTTGGTTTTCAAACCTCCCCTCAGAAGCAATTGGAACAAAACCATGAGCAAGCTCAATCTCCATTTGGGCATGTAACCCTTTTACAAACACAATTACAGCCAAACACTATTGTAACCTGATTTGCATTTGCACTAAGTTACAAAGCACATTGGAAATGCCTGCTACGCATACTACAGACTTATTAGGAGGATATATTGCAGGGCTTCTGTGAACACTAATTAAAAAGGTTTTATCTTTCCCCTCTGGTCCACTGAAATTGTTCAAATGCCTTGTCTGCTACAACTTTGTTCAAAAACAGTTTTCAAACATGTGATCAGAGCTAGGCAACTATTTCAGGTGGCTTGATTCTGTTTCCAGGGTGTACAAGGCCGGAGAGACAAAGTTTCAGTCTAAACTTTGAGCTTCCTTTCCTTTGTTATTTTGTATTGCAACCTTAGCATTATCCAACTGTGGACTTTTATCTGTGAATATCTAAATCCTGTCTTGTGGAAAACTAATTACTGAACCACTGAGAGCTTCATAATGTCCTGCATTTAAGTCCTGAGCATCATACATAATGCATAGGCAGCAGTCTCTGCACTCTGATTACAGAACACTGTCATTAAGTGAGCAAATTAAAGATGTGAATAATTCACTGGCTGAGCTTATTGTCAGTGCTGCATTGTGAAATTAGAATTTCTAATAAGTACTGCAATTTTTTTAACCCAATTAACACAGAGAACATCTTGAGACTGATTAGTACAATAAAAATTATTACCTTATTCTTTTGCTTCACAACAGCCAAATTAAATACTGTACTTAATTATGCAGCATTCATTCCTTCTCTGCTAAAGAAAAGCCTATCATTTTAATAAGAGTTCTAATATTTGTATGTGAGCTAAAAATACAGCACATGCATCTGTAGCTCTCTGTCTTTTTGCAAAGTTTTTTTTAAGAGTCTGAACATCAGTATTATCACCAGTGGCATATTATGATGACACTAAGTCTATTCTTAAAGCAAATATATTTTCTAAAAAAAAAAAAAACAACAGCAAAAAATGAGCACACACAAAATTGACAAAGTAACTAACCTCCCCAAATTGAGTTGAATATATTATACCTCTGCTTTTTCCTGGATCTTTAGATGCAGATTAACACAGATTTGCCCCCACTATACTGTTTATGATTGAGGCTGAAACATATATTAAACAAAATTAATTGATTAGGAAAAAATCAAGTATCTGTAAGAGTGGGTCTTACCTCAAATGCTCATTTTGCACACAGTGATCTGTCTCACTCCTGCCAGGCAAGTGGGAAAGTCCAGTTTATGCTCGGCATGATGATCCTACGCAGAGAGTGTCTGCTGCCATGTTAAATAAAGAAAATGATCATTTAAACCAGGGCTTTTGTCTCCCAATATTTCCTCCTGCTGCCCCTTTCGCATCAAAGCCCAAAGAGGCAGGCACATCTGGCGGCAGTCCCTGCCCCTGACCGCAGCTGCCTCTGGAGAGCTCCCTCCTTCCTTTCAGCTCCTCTGCATCCCCTTCCTGGGCAACTTCAGCCCCCTAAAATGGGGGAAAGAAACGATGACATTGCAGGCAGAATATCAGATTGTTTGTTCAGCTTCTGCAGCCACCTCCTTCCTGTCTACATATTTTACAGAAAGGGAATGAGAAGAGGGAAACAGCGAAGGTGCTCTGAAAATCAGTCAGACACAATGCAATAGGGAGATGGAGAGCAAGGAAAGGAGAATGAGAGAGCGAGAGTGTGTGTGTAAGGGGGGGTGGCTGTCAGTGCAGATAAATCTGCATATGGAAATTAGGGTTATCCTGGGTACAGTTTTATTTAACTATGATCTACTGTTTTTTTAATTAGACCAGAATTTTAGCAAAGGAAAGGAAGAAGGAAAGTGAGCCTTGAAACCAGAGACAGAAACTTCTAATTCAACAGACTTAAAATTTCATAGCAACTGCAAATAGCAGATCTAGAAGTTGTAGGAAAAAGAAAAGGAACAATAACAACAACCACAAAAAAAGGACATTTTTTCCTATTTTGTTTAATAAACAAGAAAACCTCCTCAGCTCCAAAAATAAATAAATCAACAAAGAAATTGGGTTAAGACTGTAAAGCATTCGAAAAGAAGGGGGGAAAAAAAAACACCTCTCATGGTCTGTGTAAAATTTTTCCTTAAATAATAGAAGAATCATATGGGACAAAGGAATTGTCAAAAGTAGATAATTGGCATTACATGCGAAAACCACAAGTGACATATTCTGCATTTTAATATCAGAAGTATAGTATTGTGGCTTAGATGATAAAGAGTCCATCTGCAATGCAGGGTTCAATCCCTGGGTTGGAAAGATACCCTGAAGGAGGGCATGGTAATCCACTCCAGTATTCTCGCCTGGAGAATCCCATGGACAGAGAAGCCTGGTGGGCTATAGTCCATGGGGTCACCTAGAGTCAGACACGACTGAGTGACTAACAGCTATAGTATGGTTTTTACCTTCCGGAGAGACACCTTTTGCAGCTGTAACCTATGGCAAAGTGCTACTGGCTATAATCAGTTTAAGGTTGTCATTCACATAGCCAACTACTCCTTTTGAAGTTCTAGGAGTAAAACAATGAGGAGGCAGAGTGACCAAGACTACAGGAAGTTGGCTGGTATTCTGGGCAACGAGCCTTCCACCAGAGGTGCTGGTTGGATAACAGTGTGACCAGAAGGAAGCAAAAGTTAATTCTATAATCTGTAAGTGGGGAATTTCAAGGAATGGACTAATGTTTATAGTCCCCCTACAACACGGCAAGCATTGTAAATGAACATTGCATGGTCTCTGCCTTCAGGAAGCCAGAATTCAGTGGGAAAAATAAACTTAAAATGAGGTGAAACTGCACTTTTATAAACAAAAGAACAGTTCAGATAGTCTAGATTTGAGCAGTGAGATGTCAGTGACCTCAAACCTCTCCATCCTCATGGCTGACAGGATCCTTCAAGATCAGCTTAAAGTTACTTTATCTCTTTGAACTTTAGTTTCTTCACCTCTAGAATACCTGCTTTTGAAGTTTGGGATATGAAATAACAAAAATAAAATATCACCTTTTGTCTGGCTCATGATAACAGCTCAAAAAATATCAAATCAATTATCATTTCAGATGACACCTCCTCTGTGAATCCTTCCCCAATATCTACAAATAGGCTCAGAGGCTTCTTCTGCAAGTCTCCCACTGTTCTCCATTATATTATATCCTCGTCATTTTCAGCATGTCTGTCTCTACCAGTGGTTCTCAACCAGGAACCATTTTGTGCCCTTAGGAGATATTTGACAGTATCTGGAGACATTATTGATCTTCATAACTGGAGAAGGAGGATTGCTGTTGGCATCTAATAGGCATAGGAAAGGGATGGTGTTAAACAATCTATGATATAAAGAACAGATCCCAAAAGGCCCAAAATGTTAACAGTTGTAACAATGAGTCCAACTATCACCCAGATATTGGTTTCTAATAAAAGGAACCAAGGGTCCTTGGAAAAAAGGATGATTTTAGATCTCGGGCAAGAAATATAATTTTAACAAACATGCCATCTTAATGCAAAGTGTTAATAATAGGGGAAACTGGGTACAAGTGTACAGGAACGCTCTACTATGTTTACAATGTTTCTGTAAATCTGAAACTGTCCTTTAAAAAATGTATTCAAGTTTTAAAAAGTCAATAGTGTAAAAGTGAAAATACTCTGCCCTGTACTATACTATAAGCTTCCGAAAGAAAGGGATTTTGTGGTTTTATTAAGTATATTTATAGGCTCGGGGTGATAGCTCATCCTCAAATATGACCCCCATAAACCATGGTTCTCAGAATTCATATTCTTGTGTGCTCCCCTCCACCTGAATCGGGGCTGGTGTAGCCTCTGAAGCAAGATTCTCAGAAGCCTTGTGGTTTCCACCTGAGTCTCTTGCAATGCTTGTTTGGGAAAGGCATCCACTGGGTAAAAAGTCTGAATACACTGAGATCTCCATACTATTATAAAGCCTAAGCTACCAAATGGGGAAGCCTAAGGAGAGAGACAGAAAGAATTAATACTTATGTGTGTGACAGACAGAAATAGAGAGAAATGGAGATGTACAGCTAGTCCAAGGCTGTTCCATTCACTCTAGTAGAGACACCAACACATGTGAGTGAAGAAATCACATCTGACCACTTTTACATTCAAGCCTACAGATTCAAGACCAGCCTCTATTTGTCTGAAATAGTATGAGATAATGGAGGAGGACATGGCAACCCACTCCAGTATTCTTGCCTGGAGAATCCCCAGGGACTGAGGAGCCTGGCGGGCTACAGTCTACGGGGTTGCAGAGTGATTAAGTGATTAAGCACAGCACAGTATCAGATTTAAAACAAAACAAAAACTATTGAGATAACTCAGTTTACCCACAGAGCTACAGTAAATCATAATAAATCATTGGTTTAAGACACTAGATTTAGGAGTAGTTTGTTGTGGAGCAGTAGATGAGTGACCGACTTTTACTTAGTAGGTATTCCAGAAAAATGAGAAAGAAGCTTCAATATTGTGGAAAGAAAACAATGGTGGGATTTCTTTTAACATTTTAAACCATTACTGTTAAAAAAAAAAAACCAGCTGGAAAATTCAATAAGATAATGGGTTTTGCAATCAGGTATAAAAGGGTTTTTTAAAAATGTGGCTAATATTTAACACATTCAGGCAAAACTGGAATATAGAGAGAAAAGAGTAAATGGAGAAAGACAGAGATTATGGGAGGAGGGGGTGGCATGGATATATTTTAACACTTGTATTTTCTGTTTTAATATGTTAACAATGATTTTTAAATTCATTGAATGCCAGGTATCTTTACATATAATATTAGCTTCACAAAATTGTATGAGATGAATGCTTCTTTAACCTTAATTTTACAGATGAGGAAATAGTGTCTCAGAGTAGCTAAGTTACTAACCTAAGGTCTCCCAGCTAGCATATATGACCAGGATTTTTACCTTGCAAGTCTGACTCCAGAGTTCATTCTCTCAGCACAGTCTAAGAGAGAAAGAAGACAAGCATAAATGAAATAATCATATAAACAAATATGTGCAAATACAAACTGTTGTAAATTTTATAAAGCTGAGTGCAAGATACTATGATCATAGAACAGATACCCAACCCAGTCTGAGAGTCTGGGCACACTCTAAAGTGTTGAGGTTGAAGTTGAGGGTGTCATCTGGGTTAGTAATGTCAGGTGCTGGAGAGATAACCAGCCCATGAACCAGAAAAAGGCAGAGATGAAAACAGTCATTTGATTGTCTGTTGGTGAACTGTCTTTCTGAGAAACCTGATTTGTAAGGCACCCAGAGATGATTTCTCTGGCAGTTATCATTTTGGTAATGATGGATAGTCACAGTGTGGAGAAGGGAGTGTGAAGACACTGGAAGAGAAGAAAAAGAGGACAAACTTAGTTTTGCTTTCCTTTATTATAACAACAACAACAAAATCTCTAAAAGTTGTCCAAGCCATTTCCCTTCCTTTTATCCTCTCTTAACCAACTCCCTAGAGCAGTATTTGACAGAGCTGATTATCCTCCTTAAATGTTTTGTACATTTGTTTTTCAAAACATCACACTTTCTTGGTTCTTCTCCTGGCTATTCTAATCCTCTGTGTTCTTTTATGGAGCCTCCTGAGCTCTAACTAAGGAAATGCCCAAGGGCTTAGCCCTTGAACTTACTCTCTTCTCTATCTATACTCTTTCTCTAAATTATTTCAACTAAGATCATGGCTCCAAATACCATCAATATGCCAACTCTTAACATGGTATGTATAATTCTGCCTAGACCTTACACTTCCTGAATTGAAGACCTTGTATACAACTGCCTGCCAAAGCATCCAATTAGATAGATACTTGGGCAGATTCTGGAGCAAGGCTCTCTAGATTCAAATACCAACTTGTCTTTGTCCTAGTTAGCCAAGGGATAATAACGTCCTGGTGCCTCAGTTTCTTCAATTGTAAAATGGGTAAATATTATTCATCTATTTCCCAGAGTCTCTCAAAAGAGCTAGAGCATTTAAAGCATGTCTTATAAAGTGTCAGGTGTCTTCCAAGTGGTGTATTGCTACAGATAGATAGGCATCTTCTTCTTTGTGACTCCTTATATCTCCAGTCCTCCAGTTGTTTAAGTCAAAAATTTAATCAAGGAAAAGTGAAACTTCTCTCATACAATTCACAACTGTCACAACAGTCCATCCTGTCAGCACCACCTTCAAATGTATCTCAACTATATCTCACCACTTTAACACTGAAGTTATTAAATTCCCTCATCTGGAGTATTCCAAGAGCCTTCTATTGGTCTCCCCACTGATCAACTTGCTCCCTATAGTTTATTCTCCCCATTGTAGTTGGAGTGATTTGGTAGAACTTGAGTTGTGTTACTCCTCTGCTCAAAACACTCCAATGGTTTCCCATAGTCCTCAAAGTAAAAGTAGAGTCTTGTGGTCAACAGAATCTGACCCGCCCCATTACACACACACTCCAAAGCTCAGTCATTTACTACTTTCTCTCTTTCTTACTTTTCATAAGAAACTTGCTCTTGCTCAAATATGTGAACACACTCCCCAGAAATCAACTTGGCTTGTTCATCACTTTAGTCAAGATCTTGGTTTATATGCCACTTTAAAAAGTGAGTCTTCTCTGGGTCTCCCTATATAAAATACCATACTTGCCCAGGCGTTTTCTAACCCCTGCCCCTGCTTTATTTTTTTTTTAATAGCTCTCACTTGTATTTTTGTTATTGCTGGTCCTGCACCCCCTACAACTTGAGCTCCATATGAGTAGCCCTCATGCTTTTTTTCTAGCACTTATAACAAAACAACACTTGGTTTCTAATAGATTCTCAGGAAAAAAAAATCTGTTGAACATATGAATATATGTAATTTTTTTCTGGATAGATTGTTAATTAAAGAACTCTTCGAAAGTTGTTTTTTCTTAATCAGTTCACATGTCCCCACCCCTTTCTAGTCTTACTATAGTATATATTTGTTCCAGTCTACCCATTAAAGATAAGATCTGGCTGTGGTGTTAGCATCCTAGATTATACCTTCATACCTTCTTAGAGCTGTTGCATATATGTATAGTCTCAACATACAGTCTTTATTTTTAAAATTAAAAGCAAATCTTTTCAAAATGACTAAGTCACAGTTTCCTGGGATGCTGCTTTTCTATTCAGGGAGAGAAATCTAATGTCTTAGTAACACAATTTAAGGAAAATGGGATAATTATTATGATACATAATTGGATCCTTGAATAAAAGGGTAAAGTGTTGACAGGTCACAAAATGTATCAGAACTAAGAAATTTAAAAACCTTTAAGAACAACTCAGCTTTTTATTTTTTGCTTATTCTCAGTCTCATTCTTATTATGTTTAATTCTCTCCCCTTTCTTTGGACACATAGTCTATTATTTGTACTTTTTTATGCTTTTTTCTCTTCTCTCAGGTATCTGGCCTTCTCTGTTTCTATATGTGGTAAAAGGTGATTGTCCCACAGTTCCTGAATCAGAATCACCTCAGATCAAGTGCACAGGCCAGAATAAGCTAGACCTTTTCAGTTCTCATTACAAATCCTCCAGAGAGAGAATTCTTTAGATGGTCAGGGAGGCAGTGCCTTTTACCCTACATATAGCTTCCAAATGGTGTCTAGAAGGTATAGGGGGAGGGACATGGGGCACAAAGATTCTTTTAAAAAGAAGGTTGTGAGGAACTGAGCAGATCACCACTAAAGGTACCTACTGTAGCTAGAAATCAGATGCACATAATCATGAGGATTCTTCTTTTCTTCTTAGGTTGATTTCGTCATTTCTAATATTCAACAATACAAACTTGTTACGTGTGCCTTCATTTCCATCTTCCAAACTTTAGTAATTTTGGGGGGTTATAATCTCTGTGTAACCACACAGATATTAACATTGGTGTGATATATAAACAAGCTCATACTACGCATGTAAAGCTGAAACTTAAAACACATCTTAAACAAAAAGTAACAGCAAGTAGGCATATTCTCTGTTTAATAAATGAGGAGACTGAAGTTAAATAATACTTTTTTTTCTATGACAACCTATTTGATTGGTCTCTGCATCCTCTAACCCAATATGAAAATTATATTTAATAAGTTCACCTATGATCTAGTGCTGACTAAAACAGAATAAGTATACACTAGAGCCCATATTTCCCTCCAAATACAACCAAAAACTCTGGACAAATACAAAAATCAAATACCTAAGGATTTATGCTTTATTGACTATGCCAAAGCCTTTGACTGTGTGGATCACAATAAACTGTAGAAAATTCTTCAAGAGATGGGAATACCAGACCACCTGACCTGCCTCTTGAGAAACCTGTATGCAGGTCAGGAAGCAACAGTTAGAACTGGACATGGAACAACAGACTGGTTCCAAATAGGAAAAGGAGTACGTCAAGGCTGTATATTGTCACCCTGCTTATTTAACTTCTGTGCGGAGTACATCATGAGAAACGCTGGGCTGGAAGAAGCACAAGCTGGAATCAAGATTGCCAGGAGAAATATCAATCACCTCAGATATGCAGATGACACCACCCTTATGGCAGAAAGTGAAGAGGAACTAAAAAGCCTCTTGATGAAAGTGAAAGAGGAGAGTGAAAAAGTTGGCTTAAAGCTCAACATTCAGAAAACGAAGATCATGGCATCTGGTCCCATCACTTCATGGGAGATAAATGGGGAAACAGTGGAAACAGTGTCAGACTTTGTTTTTTTGGGCTCCAAAATCACTGCAGATGGTGACTGCAGCCATGAAATTAAAAGACACTTATTCCTTGGAAGGAAAGTTATGACCAACCTAGATAGCATATTCAAAAGCAGAGACATTACTTTGCCAACAAAGGTCCGTCTAGTCAAGGCTATGGTTTTTCCAGTGGTCATGTATGGATGTGAGTTGGACTGTGAAGAAAGCTGAGTGCCGAAGAATTGGTGCTTTTGAACTGTGGTGTTGGAGAAGACCCTTGAGAGTCCCTTGGACTGCAAGGAGATCCAACCAGTCCATTCTGAAGGAGATCAGCCCTGGGATTTCTTTGGAAGGAATGATGCTAAAGCTGAAATGCCAGTACTTTGGCCACCTCATGTGAAGAGTTGACTCACTGGAAAAGACTCTGATGCTGGGGGGTATTGAGGGCAGGAGGAGAACAGAGGATGAGATGGCTGGATGGCATCACCAACTCGATGGACATGAGTTTGGGTGAACTCTGGGAGTTGGTGAAGGACAGGGAGGCCTGGCATGCTGCAATTCATGCGGTTGCAAAGAGTCGGACATGACCGAGTGACTGAACTGAACTGAACTGAAGGATTCTGAAACTCAAGGAATACCAGGCAGATTGGAGTTGAAAGTCAAAATTTAAAGAAGAGTATGGTGATAACTTCCAGATGTTCAAGCTGGTTTTAGAAAAGGCAGAGGAACCAGAGATCAAATTGCCAACATCCTCTGGATCATCGAAAAAGCAAGAGAGTTCCAGAAAAACATCTATTTCTGCTTTATTGACTATGCCAAAGCCTTTGACTGTGTGGATCACAATAAACTGTGGAAAATTCTTCAAGAGATGGGAATACCAGATCACCGGACCTGCCTCTTGAGAAACCTGTGTGCAGGTCAGGAAGCAACAGTTAGAACTGGACATGGAACAACAGACTGGTGCCAAAAAGGAAAAGGAGTACATCAAGGCTGTATATTGTCACTGTGCTTATTTAACTTATATGCAGAGTACATCATGAGAAACTCTGAGCTGGAGGAAGTACAAGCTGGAACCAAGATTGCCAGAAGAAATATCAATAACCTCAGATATGCAGATGACACCACCCTTATGGCAGAAAGGGAAGAACTAAAGAGCCTCTTGATGAAAGTGAAAGAGGAGAGTGAAAAGGTTGGCATAAAGCTCAACGTTCAGAAAACTAAGATCATGGTATCCAGTCCCATCACCTCATGGGAAATATATGTGGAAACAGTGGCTGACTTTACTTTTCTGGGCTCCGAAAACACTGCAGATGGTGATTGCAGCCATGAAATTAAAAGACACTTACTCCTTGGCAGGAGTAAGTTATGACCAACCTAGGCAGCATATTAAAAAGCAGAGACATTACTCTGTCAACAAAGGTCCATCTAGTCAAGGCTATAATTTTTCCAGTGGTCATGTATGGATGTGAGAGTTGGACTATAAAGAAAGCTGAGCACTGAAGAATTGATGCTTTTGAACTGTGGTGTTGGAGAAGACTCTTGAGAGTCCCTTGGACTGAAAAGAGATACAACCAGTCCAACCTAAAGGAGATCAGTCCTGGGTGTTCATTGGAAGGACTGATGTTGAAGCTGAAACTCCAATACTTTGGCCACCTTTGGCCACCTGATGCAAAGAGCTGACTCATTTGAAAAGACCCTGATGCTGGGGAAGATTGAGGGCAGAAGGAGAAGGGGACAACAGAGGATGAGATGGTTGGATAGCATCACCGACTCAATGAACATGGTTTGGGTGGACTCTGGGAGTTGGTGAAGGACAGGGAGGCCTGGCATACTGCGGTTCATGGGGTCGCAAAGAATAGGACAAGACTGAGCTACTGAAGTGAACTGAATGGTGATAATGAGAGATTCCTAGTGTCTTTCCTGTATCTAGAGCTTTGATCCAAGGCTGGATTGAAATGGGAAACTCCACTGTGAACAGCTGCAGTGAAAATCCAGGAGAAGCCCATCTTTCTCACTAGAAAATCAGGAAAAGGGGCCCTTCTCAGCCCTTCCCCAATCATAGCTGTATTGTCATAGTTGAGGCAGGGTGGGTACCCATAATCTGGAGCTAAAACCCAAATCTTGGAATGGAAGAACAAGGAAAAGTTGCCTCTGTTGTGCAGAGTGTATGGAGGAGTGTTGAACCTCTGGTTTATTGTTGTTTCTCTTTCCTTCCATTGCCTTTTCTGGAGAGGGGCCTTAGCACATGGAACTATGTGACAATTCAAGAAGTCCCTACCTGAGAGGACCCCATATTTCTAGCATAAAGAATCAGGAAAAAGAGTCCCTAGAAGCCAGAGAATGTGGGGAAGTACCATTAAAGAGAGAGCTGGAAGAGATCATCTACTTCTGTGTGTGAATCAACAGAAGTCTTAGGCTCACCCCTAGGTTATGCATATATGGAGCATAATCAGAGGCACAAAGCAAAGATTTTGAGAACTGAACATATATATAAACTACTGCCCAAGCTTCAAACTAATCCCCGAGGGGCATAAGGAAAGGGCAGATCCAGCAGCATAGCAAATCCTTTAAAAACTGAAAACATTCATCCACAGAAAGTGAAAAAAAACTGATAGCTTGAACCTAATTGGACTATTGCTTGGGAAAACAAACAAATTGAAAAAAAACCTCAAAAAAAAAAAAAAGGCAAACAAATTATTTGGAGGATTTTAAATAGGTTCCCAAAGTCTCATAAAGACAAAACTTTAGGAGATATAATTCAAAATTATTGGACATGTAAGGAACTTGGCAAAAATCTGCTCAAATTTCAGGAAAAACACAGTCAAGAGATGCCAATCCTGGAATGACAGATATTTAAACTATCAGACAAGACATTAAAGCAGCTATTATAATCGTCTTACAAGAGGTAAAAGTGAACACTTTTGAAATGAATAGATAGTTTTCTATAGAAAAGTAGAAAATGAAAAAAGCCCATAAGCAGCTTGAAATTAAAAATTATAAATTGTACATAAGTTCATAAGATGAGTAAAATAGCTGAATAGAGATGATAGAGGGGAAAAAATCCGTAAACCTGATTCTTAATCAGTAGAAACTGTACATTATGAAGAACAGATAAAAAGGATTGAGGAAAATGAGAAAAATATTGAAAGACCTAATATTCATGTAATTTAGTTCCTGAAGGAGAAGGGAAAGAGATTAATGCAGAAAAAAAAAAATATATATATATATATTTAAAGAAATAATGGCTGAAATTCTCCCAAGTTTTATGAAAGACATAAATTTACCAAATTCAGAAAGTCATTGGACTTCAAGTAGGATAAATTCAAAAGAAACTATGTTGGGGCATCCCTGGTAGTTTAGTGGTTAAGAATTCACCTGCCAATGCAGAAGACACAGCTTAGATCAGCGGTCTGGGAAAATCCCAGAGGCTGCAGAGCAAATAAGCCAGAGAGCCACAACTACTGAGCCCATGCAGCCACAACTACTGAAGCCTGCACACCCTGGAGCCTGTGCTCTGCAGCAAGAGAAGCTGCCACAATGAGAAGCCCATGCACCATAATCAAGAGTAGCCCCTCTCACTGCAACTAGAGAAAGCCTGCATGCAGCAAGGGAGACCCAGTGCAGCCGAAAGTAAATAAATCTTAAAAACAAAACAAAGGAAACTATGTCACATATGACATGATAAAACTGGGGGAAGCGAAAGTCGGGGGGGGGACCTAAAAGTCACTGGAGAAAACTGACATGATATATATAAGGAAACGGGGCTTCCCAGGTGGCGTTAGTAGTAAAGAACCCACCTGCCAATGCAGAAGACATAAGAGATGCAGGTTCGATCCCTGGGTCGGGAAGATCCGCTGGAGGAGGGCATGGCGACCCACTTAAGTATTCTTGCCTGAAGAATCCCCATGGACAGAGCAGCCTGGTGGGCTACAGTCCATAGGGTTGCAAAGAGTCGGACACAACTGAAGTGACTGAAGCATGCACACACACATGCATATGAGAAAACAATTATTCAAACAACTGTATATTTCTTATCAGAAAACACTAGGACCAAAAGGCAGTAGAATACCACCCTTAAAATGCTGAAAGGAAAGAACTGTCAAACCAGGACAATATATTTTCTGAAAATATCCTTCAGGAATGAAGATAAATAAAGACATATAAGATGAAGGTAAACTAAGTATTTATCACCAGCAGACTTACTCTAAAAGAAATGCTGCTGCTGCTGCTAAGTCGCGTCAGTTGTGTCCGACTCTGTGCGACCCCATAGACGGCTGCCCACCAGGCTCCTCTGTCCCTGGGATTCTCCAGGCAAGAACACTGGAGTGGGTTGCCATTTCCTTCTCCAATGCACGAAAGTGAAAAGTGAAAGTGAAGTCACTCAGTCGTGTCCAACTCTTAGCGACCCCGTGGACTGCAGCCCACCAGGCTCCTCCGTCCACGGGATTCTCCAGGCAAGAGTACTGGAGTGGGTCGCCATTGCCTTCTCCGAAAAGAAATGCTAAAGAAAGTTAATTCTTCAGGCTGTAGGTAAATGATACTAGAGGGAAATCTGAAACTTTAGAAATGAAAGAAGAACAACATAAATGACAAATATCTGGGTAAGAATAATAAACAATTTATTATATCTTAAGTTTAGAAAAGTACTTATGACTCTTGAAATAAAATATCATAACACTGGGTAATTTTTCAATATATGTATGAAAACTACAACATAAAAGGTAGAGGGTAAAGGAATCTGTATGGTGGTAATTAAGACCTACCAGGTGGGTGACCCAAACTGGAGAATAAAAAACTAAGGAAGTTCTCACGCTGTTGTGAGGATTCTAGGCCCCTCATCAGACTTCCCAACCTGGGGATCTCACAGGGGGACAGGGAATCCCCAGGGAATCTGACTTTGAAAGACAGGGGGATCTGATTACAGAACTTCCAAAGGACTGGGGGAAACAGAGACTCTTGAAGGGCACAAACAAAACCTTGTGCACACCAGACCCAGGGGAAAGGATCAGTGGTCCCAGAAGAGACTGAGTCAGACCTGTCTGTGAGTGTTTGAGGACCTTCTGCAGAGGCGTGTGTTGGCAGTGGCCTGCTGCAGGGTCAGGGGCACTGGCAGCAGCAGTACTGGGAGGCATGTGTTGGCATAAGTCCTTTTGAAGTTCACTTTTAGCCCTACCATACAGCCTGTAGACTCCAGCACCGGGTCGCCTCAGGCCAAACAGCTAACAGGGAGGGAGCACAGGCCCCCCTATCAGCAGAAAATTGCATTAAAGATTTATTAAGCATGGCCCTGCCCACCAGAGCAAGACTCAGTTTTCCCTATAACCAGTCACTCACATCAAGAAACTTGCAGAAGTCTCTTATTCTCACCAACAGATGGCAGACAGAAGAAGCAAGAACTACAATCCCACAGCCTCCAGAACGAAAACATAATCACAGAAAGCTAACCAAAATGATCACATGCATCATAGACTTGTGTAAGGCAAAACATGGTCCACTGGAGAAGGGAAAGGCAAACCACTTCAGTATTTTTGCCTTGAGAACCCCATGAACAGCATGAAAAGGAAAAAAGATATCACACCAGAAGATGAGCCTCCAGGTCAGTAGGTGTCCAATATGCTACTGGGGAAGATAACATAACTCCAGAAAGAATAATGAGGCTGGGCCAAAGCAGAAACAATGCTAAGTTGTGGATGCGTCTGATGGTGAAAGTAAAGTCTCATGTTGTAAAGAACAATACTGCATAGGAACCTGGAATGTTAGGTCCATGAATCAAGGTAAACTGGATGTGGTCAAAAAGGAGATGGCAAGTATGAACATCGACATTAGGAATCAGTGAACTAAAATGGACAAGAATGGGCAAATTTAATTCAGATGACCATTATAGCTACACACGTGGCCCAGAATCCCTTACAAGAAATGGAGTAGCCCTCAGAGTCAACACAAGAGTCCAAAATGCAGTACTTGGGTGCAATCTCAAAAATGACAGAATGATCTCAGTTTGTTTCCAAGACAAACCATTCAACATCATAGTAATCCAAGTCTATGCCCCAAACACAAAAGCCAGAGAAGTTGAACAGTTCTATGAAGACCTCCAAGACCATCTAGAACTAATATCACACCAAAAAAGATGTCCTTTTCATCATAGTGGATTGGAAGGCAAAAGTAGGAAGTCAAGAGATACCTGGAGTAACAGGCAAGTTTGGCCTTGGAGTATAAAATGAAGCAGGGGAAAGGCAAACAGAGTTTTTTCAAGAGAACACACTGGTCATAGCACACACCCTCTTCCAACACCACAAGAGACAACTCTACACATGGACATGACCAGATGGTCAATGCCAAAATCAGACTGATTAATTATTTGCAGCCGAAGATGGAGAAGCTCTATATAGTTAGCAAAAATAAGACCTGGAGCTGACTGTGGCTCAAATCATGAGCTCCTTATTGCAAAATTCAGGCTTAAATCGGGCCATTCAGGTTTGACCTAAATCAAATCCATTAATGATTATACAGTGGAAGTAACAGATTCAGGGGATTAAGATCTGGTAGACAGAGTCCCTGAAGAACTATGGACGGAGATTTATAACATTGTACAGGAGGTGGTGATCCAAACTATCCCAAATAAAAAGAGATGCAAGAAGGAAAAATGGTTGTCTGAGGAGACCTTACAAATAGCTGAGAAAAGAAGAGAAGTGAAAGGCAAAGGTGAAAAGGAAAGATATATCCAGCTAAATGCAGAGTTCCAGAGAATAGCAAGGAAAGATAAGAAAGCTTTAAATGAACAATGCAAAGAAATAGAGGAAAACAATAGAATGGAAATGACTGGGCATCTCTTCAAGAAAATTGGAGAAACCATGGGAATACTTCATGCAAAGATGGGCACAATAAAGGACAGAAATAGCAAGGACCTAACAGATGCAGAAGAGATTAAGAAGAGGTGCAAGAATATAAAGAAGAACTATACAAAAAAAGATCTTAATGACCCAGATAACCACAATGATGTAATCACTTTACTTAGAGCAAAACATCCTGGAGTATGAAGTCAAGTGGGCCTTATGAAGCATTCCTATGAGCAAAGTTAGTGGAAATGATGGAATTCTAGCTGAGCTATTTAAAATCCTAAAAGATAATACTGTGAAAGTGCTGCACTTAATATGCCAGCAAATTTGGAACACTCAGCAGTGGTCACAGGACTGGAAATGGTCTGTTTCCATTTAAATCCCAAAGCAAAGCAATGCCAAAGAATGTTAAAACTACTGCACAATTGTGCTTATTTCACATGCTAGTAAGGTAATGCTCAAAATCCTTCAATCTAAGCTTCAACAGTACGTGAACTAAGAACTTCCAAATGTATAAGCTAGATTTAGAAAAGGCAGAGGAACCAGAGATCAAATTACCAACATTAGCTGGATCATAGACAAAGCAAGGGGATTCCATAAAAAGATCTACTTTTGCTTCACTGACTACACTAAAGCCTTTGACTGTGTGGATCACAACAAACTGTGGAAAATTCTTAAAGAGATGGGAATACCAGACCACCTTACGTGCCTCCTGAGAAACCTGTATGCAGGTCAAAAAGCAGCTGTTAGAACTGGACATGGAAGAATGTACTGGTTCACAATTGGGAAAAGAGTATGCCAAGGCTGTATATTGTCACCCTGTATCCAGAGTACATCATGGGAAACAATGGGCTGGATGACTCATAAGCTGGAAACAAGATGGCTGGGAGAAATATCAACAACCTCAGATATGTAGCTGATACCATTTCAGTGGTAGAAAGTGAAGTGGAACTAAAGAACCTCTTGTTGGTGATGAAAGAGGAGAGTGAAAAAGCTGGCTTAGAACTCAACACTCAAAAAACTAACATCATGGCATCTGGTCCCATCACTTCACGGCAAATAGATGAGGAAAAAGTGGAAACAATGGCAGATTTTATTTCCTTGGGTTCCAAAATCACTGTGGACAGTCACTGAAGCCACAAAATTAAAAGATGTTTGTGCTTTGGAAAATGCTATGACAAACATAGACAGCATATTAAAAAGCAGAGACATCACTTTGTCAACAATGATCCATGTAGTCAAAGCTATTGCTTTTCCAGTAGTCATGTAGAGATGTGGGAGCTAGACCATAAAGAAGGCTGAGAGCCAAAGAATTGATGCTTTCAAACTTTGGTGCTGGAGAAGACTCTTGAGAGTCCCTTGGACAGCAAGGAGATCAAACTAGACAATACTAAAGGAAATTAACCCCGAATGTTTATTGGAAGGACTGATGCTGAAGCTGAAGCTGAAGCTCCAATACATTGGCCACCTGATTCGAACAGCCAACTCACTGGAAAAGACCCTGATACTGGGAAAAATTGAGAGCAGGAGGAGAAGGGGCAACAGAGGATGAGATGTTTAGATAGCATCACCGATTCAATGGACATGATTTTGAGCAAACTCCAGGAGATAGTGAAGGACATGGAAGCCTGGTGTGCTGCAATCCATGGGGTTGCAAAGAGTCAGACATGACTTAGCCACTGAGCAACAACACAGGTAAGACACATTAGCGAAGGATATTTAGTGTGGCAATCAGTAAACATAAACAAATTTTATATTATTTTAGGTTCACACCTTTTTATCTTAGTACTCACAGTTGCTAATTGGAAAACCGAAACCTGGGTAACCAATAATGATATTTAGTAATGGATTGTTGTTGTTGTTCAGTCGCCCAGTCGTGTCCAACTCTGATACTGAAGGACAGGGAAGATATTGAAGGACAGGGAAGCCTAGTGTGCTGCAGTCATGGGCTCACAAAGAGTCAGACATGACTTAGTGACTGAACAGCAATGACATGGTGGTAAGATTTTTACATTTTATGTAAAGTGATAAATATTAACTCTAATGATATTTTTCCTGGAGAAGGAAATGGCAACCCACCCCAGTATCCTTGCCTGGAAAATCTCGTGCACAGAAGAACCTGGTGGGCTGCAGTACAGTACTGGAGTCGCAAAGAGTCGGGCACGACTCGGTGACTAACACTTACTTACTTACTAATGATATTCTTAAAGATTAAGTATGTACAGTGTGATTCCCTAGAGAAATTACTGTAAGTATGCTACAAAGAGGTATAGTAAAAGAGCTAGTAGATAAATTATAATACTAAAATATAGCCAAATATATTTAAAATAATATTCAAAATATAATCTAAAAGACTATAAGAAAAAATAAACATGGGAACAATAACAACAAAACCCAGAAGGGACAAACAGAAAAGTAACTAAAAAATATGACTGTATCACATTAAATGAAAATTATCTAAACACACCAAGTAAGACATAGACTCAGGTTGAATGGAAAACAAAATCCAAGTATATGCTTTTTGTAAACTGACCCACTTTTTGCAAGAGATCCACTAATAATATGACACATATTAAAAGAAAAATCATTGTATTTGTGACAGGAAAGCTGGAGTGGCCATATTAATATCAGAAAAAATAGACTTTGTTGCATGTGCTGTGCTGTGCCGAGTCAAGTCCAGCTCTTTGCAACCCCCATGGACTATAGCCCACAAGGCTCCTCTGTCCATGGGGATTTCCCAGGCAAGAATATTGGAATGGGTTGCCATGTCCCCCTTCAAGGGATCTTCCCAACCCAGGGATGGAACCCAGGTCTCCCACATTGCAGGCGGATTCTTTACCACCTGAACCACCAAGGAAGCCCAAGAATACTGGAATGGATAGCCTATCACTTCTTCAGGGGATCTTCCTGATCCAGGAATGAAATTGGGGTCTCCTGCATTGCAGGCAGATTTTTTACCAGCTGAGCTACCAGGCAGGCTCTTTGTTGCATATGTGTGCATATGTGTGCTAAGTCACTTATGTGATCCCGTTTCTTCTCTAGTCTTTTCCATTCTGTTGTTTTCCTCTATTTCTTTGCATTGATAGCTGAGGAAGGCTTTCTTATCTCTTCTTGCTATTCTTTGGAACTCTGCATTCAGATGCTTATGTCCTTCCTTTTCTCCTTTGCTTTTCACTTCTCTTCTTTTCACAGCTATTTGTAAGGCCTCCTCAGACAGTCATTTTGCTTTTTTGCATTTCTTTTCCATGGGGATGGTGTTGATCCCTGTCTCCTGTACAATGTCAAAAACCTCTTCCATAGTTCATCAGGCACTCCATCTATCGGATTTAGGCCTTTAAATCTATTTCTCGCTTCCACTGTATGATCATAAGGGATTTGATTTAGCTCATACCAATGGTCTAGTGGTTTTCCCTACTTTCTTCAATTTAAGTATGAATTTGGCAATAAGGAGTTCATGATCTGAGCCACAGTCAGCTCCTGGTCTTGTTTTTGTTGACTGTATAGAGCTTCTCCACCTTTGGCTGCAAGAACATAATCAATCTGATTTCAGTGTTGACCATCTGGTGATGTCCATGTGTATATCATGAGAAACGCTGGACTGGAAGAAGCACAAGCTGGAATCAAGATTGCCAGGAGAAATATCAATAACCTCAGATATGCAGATGATACCACCCTTAGGGCAGGAAGTGAAGAGCAACTAAAAACCCTCTTGATGAAAGTGAAAGTGGAGAGTGAAAAAGTTGGCTTAAAGCTCAACATTCAGAAAACGAAGATCATGGCATCCAGTCCCATCACTTCATGGGAAATAGATGGGGAAACAATGGAAACAGTGTCAGACTTTGTTTTTTGGGGCTCCAAAATCACTGCAGATGGTGACTGCAGCCATGAAATTAAAAGACGCTTACTCCTTGGAAGGAAAGTTATGACCAACCTAGATAGCATATTCAAAAGCAGAGACATTACTTTGCCAACAAAGGTCTGTCTAATGAAGGCTATGGTTTTTCCAGTGGTCATGTATGGATGTGAGAGTTGGACTGTGAAGAAGGCTGAGCGCCGAAGAATTGATGCTTTTGAACTGTGGTGTTGGAGAAGACTCTTGAGAGTCCCTTGGACTGCAAGGAAATTCATCCAGTCCATTCTGAAGGAGATCAGCCCTGGGATTTCTTTGGAAGGAACGATGCTAAAGCTGAAACTCCAGTACTTTGGCCACCTCATGCGAAGAGTTGACTCATTGGAAAAGACTCTGATGCTGGGACGGATTGGGGGAAGGAGAAGGGGATGACAGAGGATGAGATGGCTGGATGGCATCACTGACTCGATGGACATGAGTTTGGGTGAACTCTGGGAGTTGGTGATGGACAGGGAGGCCTGGCGTGCTGCGATTCATGGGGTTGCAAAGAGTCGGACACAACTGAGCGAATGAACTGAACTCAACTGACTGACCAGGTTTCTCTGTCCATGGGATTCTCCAGGCAAGAATACTGGAATGGCTTACCATTTCCTAGCCCAGGGTATCTTCTCAACCCAAGGACTGAACCCACATTTCTTAAGTTTCCTGCATTGGCAGGCGGGTTCTTTACCACTAGCAGCACCTGTAGTGTTTTGATATTATGCAACACAGTACTAAATAACCAATAGGTCAGAAAGAAAGTCTCAAGAGAAACTGGAAAACATTTTTAACTAAGTGAAAATGAAAATACCATGTATCATAATATATGGAATGCAATTGCTTAGAGGGAAATTAATAGCACTAAGTGCTTTTATTAGAAAAGAACAAAGTCTGAAATCAATAAGTAAGCTTCCATCTTGAGAAACTACAAATAAACAGCAAATCACAACCAGAACAAAGAGAAGTAAATAAACACTCAAGGTAAAAGCAGAAAGTAATAAAATTTTAAAAAGAAAAACAATAGAGTAAAGCCACACATTGGGAAAACAAAATTACAAATTATGTACATGATAAAACTTTTCACTGAAGAACATATATGAATCACCAATACTGTCATGAAAAATTACCCCAAGTCATACAGATGACAATAACAGGTATTGACTAGGATACTGAGAAAAGGGAACGTTTATATACTGATGATGAAAATATAAAACACTGCAGCCATTTTGGAAAACTGTTTTTCAATTTCTTAAAATGTTATACATAAATTTACCTTAAGACCAGAAATTCTATTTTTACTCCATATTTACTCAGGAGAAATTAAAGCATACATCTACGTAAAAAAACTTGTATACAAATGTTCATAGCAGTTATATTGATAATATTCAGAAAGTGGCATGCATGCCAAGTCTCTTCAGTTATGTCTGACTCTTTGTGATCCTATGGACTATAGCCTGCTAGGCTCCACTGTCCAAGGGATTCTCCAACAAGGATATTGGAGTGGGTTGCCAAGAAACAAAATATTGATACATACAACATGGATGAGCCCAAATTACATTTGCCAAGTAAAAGAAGCCATATTAAAAGGCTGGATACTAAAGAACATTTATATAATATTCTGGATCAGCAAAAACACAGGGACAGAGAATCAATTAGTGGTTGTCAAGAGTTGAGGAAGGAGGAGAGAAGGTCTGACTGCAGTGTTTGCATGAGAAAATTTCAGGGGGAGTAATAAAGTTTTCATGGGAAATAGATGGGGAAACAGTGGAAACAGTGTCAGACATTATTTTTTGGGCTCCAAAATCACTGCAGATGGTGACTGCAGCCATGAAGTTAAAAGACGCTTACTCCTTGGAAGAAAAGTTATGACCAACCTGTCATATGGTTGGTCACATGATCAACCATGCCTTTATAATAGCATATTAAAAAGCAGAGACATTACTTTGCCAACAAAGGTCCGTCTAGCCAAGGCTATGGTTTTTCCAGTGGTCATGTATGGATGTGAGAGTTGGACTGTGAAGAAAGCTGAGCACTGAAGAACTGATGCTTTTGAACTATGGTGTTGGAGAAGACTCTTGAGAGTCCCTTAGACTGCAAGGAGATCCAACCGGTCCATGCTAAAGATCAGTCCTGGGTTTTCACTGGAAGGACTGATGCTGAAGCTGAAACTCCAATACTTTGGCCACTTCATGCGAAGAGTTGACTCATTGGAAAAGACTCTGATGCTGGGGGGGATTGGGAGCAGGAGGAGAAGGGGACAACAGAGGATGAGATGGCTGGATGGCATCACTGACTCAATGGACATGAGTTTGAGTGAACTCCGGGGGTTGGTGATGGACAGGGAGGCCTGGTGTGCTGCGATTCATGGGGTCGCAAAGAGTCGGACACGACTGAGTGACTGAACTGAATAAAGTTTTGATGGTGATTATACAACACTAGGAATTTTTCAAAAGTCATAGAATTGGACAACAAAGAGTTAATTTTACTATATGAAAGTTTAAGTTAAAATTTTTTACTGTTTCACTTGTGACTTTTCTTACATTAATACTTTCAACTGGAGAGAATGGAAAGGAAAAGTTCCTTCCATTCTTTCAATTTGAAAAACGATAATTCAACTTTTTTTAACCTATAGATACTTTGGAGAACAATTATAAACTGATATCATGAAAATTTTGGATATGTTAAATCTATATTTAACTATATCTATCAGGGTTTCCCTGAGAGCTCAGTTGGTGAGGAATCTGTCTGCAATGCAGGAGACCCCAGTTTGATTCCTGGGTCGGGAAGATCCACTGGAGAAGGAATAGGCTACCCACTCCACTATTCTAGGGCTTCCTTTGTGGCCCAGCTGGTAAAGAATCCACCTGCAATGAGGGAACTTGGGTTTGATCCCTGGGTTGGGAAGATCCCCTGGAGAAGGGAAAGGCTACCCATTCCAGTATTCTGGCCTGCAACATTCCATGGATTGTATAGTCCATGGGGTCACAAAAAGTCAGACACAACTGAGTGACTTTCACTAAATCTATCTTGGCCTTCATTTTCTTAACACATTGCCCATTCTATACCATTTGAACTTGGTTTCTAACTTATATATTTCTCTAATCATTTTATATTTTAAATTTTGTCTGTGTAATAAAATTAGAGGATTCCTCAGGGCAGGAACCGTGACTTCTCATGATTTTTTAACTACCATAGTGATAGAAATGTCTTAGAATGTTTGTAATTCCTTTTGGAGTAGAATGAAATGAAATAGGGTGGGTGTTACATGTTGGATAAACTAAAGTAATGGAATAGAAGAGGGTCCCCCCTGCCTCTAATGGATACTATCCTCCAATTCTTAGGTAATAAATCTGACACTTAAGTTTAAGAAATTTGTCCAAAATCGTACAAGTAGAAAATACAGACTGTGGGATTCAGACCTTAGGTATGCTGATCTATGAAGTGTCCTTCAAACAATGATCTCCACTTCAGTTTATCCTATAACATGGTGAACAAATTCCAGTGAAGCTGAATTGATAAAGACTCTTGACATTAGAATTTCAAAATATCAAGAGGAGGCTACAGTACTTCAGTCTTTGCTTCTTACAGAAGCCCAAGATATTAGATAGCAATGAGAGCTCCCTTAAAATTAACTTATCATATTATTGTTGAAAGGGAACTGACCTTTGGAGCCCAAAGTTCTGGCACTTCCCCTTTCCAAACCTGTGCCTTGTGAAATCTGTAAGATTCGGCTTCCTAGAATCAGGAAATTAGGTTAGGTGCTTTTTGTTGGTGGGAAGACTCTGAGGCAGAGCTTAAGAGGAAAGAAGTTTATTAAGGAATACTCTTGGAAACAACCATCTGCACAAGAAAAGGGAAGGAAAGTAGGAATGGACAGAGGGAGATAATGACTGCAAAGTAATCTCAATGAGGCCTCAGCTAACTGATGGGAGCTCTGAAGTTGAGATCGCCCTTCAGAGTTATCCCAACGTAGGGTAGGGAGAAGAAGGGCTAAGCACTTATACCTTCATGCCATTGTTATCAGATTCCAGATGCCGCAATTTGGGCAAGCAAGCTCTCTTTACTGAAGGCAATTCTGAAAACGGCTGACAAGCAAGGGCTAACGAGCATTTCAGCAGCTGGAAGGGGAATCTTGGTGGTACACCAAGTCCCATAAAGTGACTTCTAAGATTGCCCCAACTCTGGTGGCATCACAAGGATTAACCAAAAAATAATTCCAAGTGAAAAATTAAAAAGGTCTTCAACTTACACACCTCCCATAGAAAAATGAAAATTAAAGAAGATACTAAGCAGAGGGAAAGTATGTTGTAGGAACATAATTACTTATCTGCTGGGTTTCAGAGGGATAATCTTAAAGCTCCAAGGAAATTTATGACTCTTCAGTTCAGTTCAGTCCAGTCGCTCAGTCGGGTCTGACTTTCTGCAACCCCATGAACCACAGCACGCCAGGCCTCCCTGTCCATCACCAACTCCCAGAGTCCACACAAACCCATGTCCATTGAGTCGGTGATGCCATCCAACAATCTTATCCTCTGTTGTCCCCTTCTCCTCCTGCCCTCAATCTTCCCCAGCATCAGGGTCTTTTCAAATGAGCCAGCTCTTCACATCAGGTGGCAAAGTATTGGAGTTTCAGCTTCAACATCAGTCCTTCCAATGAACACCCAGGACTGATCTCCTTTAGGATGGATCAGTTGGATCTCCTTGCCGTCCAAGGGACTCTGAAGAGTCTTCTCCAACACCACAGTTCAAAAGCATCAATTCTTCGGTGCTCAGCTTTCTTCACAGTCCAACTCTCACATCCATACATGATCACTGGAAAAACCATAGCCTTGACTAAACAGACCTTTGTTGACAAAGTAATGTCCCTGCTAGTTAATATGCTATCTAGGTTGGTCATAACTTTCCTTCCAAGGAGTCAGCGTCTTTTAATTTCATGGCTGCAATCACCATCTGCAGTGATTTTGGAGCCCAGAAAAATAACATCTGACACTGTTTCCACTGTTTCCCCATCTATTTCCCATGAAGTGATGGGACCGGATACCATGATCTTCGTTTTCCGAATGTTGAGCTTTTTTTTTTAATTTAATGTTTATTTAATATTTTATTTATTTTTTCCTTTTTTTAAAACATTTTATTTTATTTTTAAACTTTACAATATTGTATTAGTTTTGCCAAATATCGAAATGAATCCGCCACAGGTATACCCGCGTTCCCCATCCTGAATGTTGAGCTTTAAGCCAACTTTTTCACTCTTCTCTTTCACTTTTATCAAGAGGCTCTTTAGTTCTTCTTCCCTTTCTGCCATAAGGGTGGTGTCATCTGCATATCTGAGGTTATTGATATTTCTCCCGGCAATCTTGATTCCAGCTTGTGCTTTCTCCAGCCCAGAGTTTCTCATGATGTACTCTGCATATAAGTTAAATAAGCATGGTGATAATATACAGCCTTGATGTACTCCTTTTCCTGTTTGGAACCAGTCTGTTGTTCCATGTCCAGTTCTAACTGTTGCTTCCTGACCTGCGTATAGGTTTCTCAAAAGGCAGGTCAGGTGGTCTGGTATTCCCATCTCTTTCAGAATTTCCCACAGTTTATTGTGATCCACACAGTCAAAGGCTTTGGCATAGTCAATAAAGCAGAAATAGATGTTTTTCTGGAACTCTCTTGCTTTTTCGATGATCCAGAGGATGTTGGCAATTTGATATCTGGTTCCTCTGCCTTTTCTAAATCCAGCTTGAACATCTCAAAGTTCACGCTTCAAGTATTGGTGAAGCCTGGCTTGGAGAATTTTAAGCATCACTTTACTAACGTGTGAGATGAGTTCAATTGTGTGGTAGTTTGAGCATTCTTTGGCATTGCCTTTCTTTGTGATTGGAATGAAAACTGACCTTTTCCAGTCCTGTGGCCACCACGACTCTACATAGATGTTATTCAACAAATTTATTAATGTAATTCAGGTGGTGGCAATTCTGTTCTATAAAAAGCCAGACAGTAAATAGTTTAGCCTTTGTGGACTGTATATTCTTATTTGCAACCCTTAACTTCACAGCTGTAGTGAGAAAGTAATCACAAATTAATACATCAATTAATGTGTGAGTCTGAGTTCCAATAACATTTTTCTTCCAAACAGGTGGCAAGCCAAATTTGACCCGTGGGTTATAGTTTGCTGACTAATATAATGGAATTACATAAATTTTAACTCATTGCCTTTCTGAATACCACAGAGCACCATGCCAACCCTAGAATGACTGTATGACTTTAATGTGAAAGATAATAAAACCTTTTTCCCGGGAGATCATTTTCGAGATGAATTTTCTATTACCCAAAATATAAAAATTTACTTTAGATTGAGTGATCAAAAAAAGTTTCTATGAAGGAGAAGAGTTTAGCCTCTGTAACTTAGTGTTGTAAGATAATAAAACTGATGGGTGTTTGTGAGGGCAACTTCTACTTGTTCATTATATTTAATCTGTTCCCTAATTTTAGCTTGACAGGATAAAGATTGTTATTTCCCAGTTTGCCTAACTTTCAGCTCGACATGACAGAGCTAAATGAAGAATAAGGAAGTACTGAATTGGGTCAGAAACTGGATGAAATGCCTAGGTACATCTGGGGGTGTGTATTATTGTTTCCAAAATAAGCTCTATGATGTAGTATGTGTAAGTGAATTTAGTATGAGCAACTTTTAGAACTGAGCTTAAAAGGATACATGCCCTTCCCCTTTCCCCTTTTTGCCAGATGCAAAGTACATGTGCTGTCTACAACAGGAGGAGCCCTTATAGACCATGAAATGAACTTAAAATTGAACCCCACACATTGTGTAGACACAAGATATAAGAATCCTGGAATCCTGAAACTATACAAAAGCACCAGGTCTAGACTGATTTCATGACATTCGTGGGAAAAGAAGATGCTTTTGTTTATTGTGCCGTGCTTAGTTGCTCAGTTGTATCTGAGTCTTTGTGACCCCGTAGACTGTAGCCTGCCAGGCTCCTCTGTCCATGGGGATTCTCCAGGTAAGAATATTGGAGTGCGTTGCCATGCCCTCCTCCAGGGGATCTTCCCAACCCAGGGATTGAACCTAGGTGTCCCACATACCAGGTAGATTCTTTACTGTCTGAGCCACTAGGGAAGCCCATGAATACTAAAGTGGGTAGCCTATCCCTTTTCCAGGGGATCTTCCTGATCCCAAATCGACCTGGGGTCTCCTGCATTACAAGCACATTCTTTACCAGCTGAGCTACCAGGAAGATACAGTTAATTTGAGTTTTATGCCATTTGCAGCTTTGCCCAACTCAAAGTATTACAGAAATTTATGTTAAATTCAGAGTTCAACAGAAACCTCTATAAGAGAGAGAGATTTTAGCTAAGATCTCAAGGACAAACAGGAACGAAGCCTAGAAAAAGCAAGAGGAAAAAAAAAGTCAATTCTGGCATAAGGCACAACATTTTGAGAACGAATATAGTGTGTAAGAGGAACTGGGAGAAGGCCAGCATGGCTGATGATTTGTGAAAGAGGTGGAGGGTAGACATAGGAAGGGGTCAGATCACAAATGTTAGGAGTTAGGTTTCACTCTAAGAACAACAGGAGGCCACTGACAGATTTTAAATAACCAAGAGATTTGCACCTCCCCTTGACAAGTGTGCATGGCTGCCCCCCAGAGCCTGACTGCCCGTGCCCCTCCAGCCTCTTTTTAATTTTTTTAAAATTTTATATTGGAGTATAGTTGACTTATAGTGTTGTGTTCATTTCAGGTATATAGCAAAGTGATTCAATTATACATATACATATATCCATATACACACTACTATATGTAACAGGTAATCAACAAAGACCTACTGTATAGCACAGGGAACTCCCTTCAATATTCTGTAACAACCTATATGGGTAAAGAATCTTGCCTCTTTCTGCTGGTGTCACCCGAGCCCTCCAGGCAGTCTTCTTCACAAACTTCCTCCCGAGATGCCTCAGGTCTTGCTCCTGCAGGAGCCACATACCATGTATTTACCCCAGAGGCATTACAGCTCATTCCCTCCACAGCACTGTCTCCTGACTCTGCCGCCAAGAGTCATGCCAATCTTCTGCTTTGTCAGCACTGAGACAGAGACCTGTGTGCCCCCAAACACCAGCGCATACACTTCAGCCCATTTAAGTGGTTCCTGAAGTTCTCCTCCCTTGACCTGAAGAAAGAGAGGGGAAACATGTCTATGCTTAGTCTCTAAAGAAATCCTCACTCTTTAAAGTCTAGCCCCCCTAGTGAATTATTATATATATATATATATATATATATATATATATATATATATAAAGGTGGATGATCAGTTAATGATGATAAAACCAAATTTTGGCTACCTATTTTGCAATAATGATCTATTACCTCAGATAGAATATTGGGTTATAGTTAATTTTCTCAGGGTGATGTCTCAGCTGAAACTGCAAAACTAAGAAAGTATAACAACTTTCAAAAAGACCCCCCCACCAATATAAATATTGATAGTTAAAGACAAGAGGCAACATTTCATTCATTTATTCAAAAGTCTTTTAAAGGGCCTACTAAGGTACTATCCCAGATGCTGAGGACATGTTAACGGACAAATCTCAAGCTTATTGCCTAGTGAGGAGACAGATATGGCACAATTACTCTGTGTATATGAAATATATTATCCTGCATATATATGCTATGTATAAAGGTTATGTATTCTACTTGTATGACCTGAAAATCTAACTCAGGGATGTTTAGGAAAGAATAGAACCTTCGATGTTGTCTTTGAACAGAGAAGCAGAGTACCAGAAGGCCAGAGTTGAGGACTTTGTAAGGCAGACCATAAGACGATATCCTAAGCCAGGCAAAAAAATTACCAAAGTCTTAGCTAGAAACAGGACTAAGGATATGTAACTTGGGTAGGCATCAGGAAAAGAGTAACTGGGTAACTGAGGAAAAGAGGCAGAGCAGGAAGCAGTACAGTGTCTGTGGGTGGAAATTTTTCTCTCTGGAGGAAGCTATCTCTCAGAGACAGGCAGATACATCACAGCTCTTTTGCTGTAGCACAGTAAAGGTAATAATATAGTACATATTACTTACACAAATGTAAAAAGAATAATTTATTTTTCCTGGACAGGAAGATGTTATGGTAGGATGTGACCTACCATGGTAGGTAGCACAGAAGTGATATATAAGAAGTGTCATATAAGAAGATAATCCCACTAGGTAGAGAAGAGGAAAGGAGTGTTGGGCATCTGTTGCTTTGCCTGTACAGTATTTCATCTTCCTTCTTTTGGTAACAATATTCTGCTTTTGCTTTGGAGAATCACTCCTCTTTCATTTCCTGTTCTCTTAGAGTGATTATAAATTAAGGAAAGTGAAGAGGAACTAAAAAGCCTCTTGATGAAAGTGAAAGTGGAGAGTGAAAAAGTTGGCTTAAAGCTCAACATTCAGAAAACGAAGATCATGGCATCCAGTCCCATCACTTCATGGGAAATAGATGAGGAAACAATGGAAACAGTGTCAGACTTTATTTTTCTGGGCTCCAAAATCACTACAGATGGTGACTGCAGCCATGAAATTAAAAAGACGCTTACTCCTTGGAAGGAAAGTTATGACCAACCTAGATAGCATATTCAAAAGCAGAGACATTACTTTGCCAACAAAGGTTCGTCTAGTCAAGGCTGTGGTTTTTCCTGTGGTCATGTATGGATGTGAGTGTTGGACTGTGAAGAAGGCTGAGCGCCGTAGAATTGATGCTTTTGAACTGTTCCTTGGACTGCAAGGAAATCCAACCAGTCCATTCTGAAGAAGATCAGCCCTGGGATTTCTTTGGAAGGAATGATGCTCAAGCTGAAACTCCAGTACTTTGGCCACCTCATGTGAAGAGTTGACTCATTGGAAAAGCCTCTGATGCTGGGAGGGATTGGGGGCAAGAGGAGAAGGGGATGACAGAGGATGAGATGTCTGGATGGCATCAGTGACTCGATGGATGTGAGTCTGAGTGAACTCCGGGAGTTGGTGATGAACAGGGAGGCCTGGTGTGCTGTGATTCACAGGGTCGCAAAGAGTCGGACACGACTGAGCGACTGATCTGATCTGATCTGATCTGATTCCCTTTCCACTTTCTAACTCTAAATAGAACTATATATTAATACATATGTTAAGAAGTAGGAAGTAAAGGGCATGCATGCGTGCATGCATAGTTATGTCCAACTGTTTGTGACCCCATGGACCCCATGGCCTGCCAGGTTTCTCTCTCCATGGGGTTATTCTAGCAAGAATACCAGAGTGGGTTGCCTTTTCCACCTTCAGGGGATTTTCCTGACCTCGGGATTGAACCCACATCTCCTGCGGCTCCTGTATTGGCAGGCAGATTACCACTGAGCCACCTGAGAAGCCCCAAGTAAAGGGCACAAAACAGTTTAAAATAAGTGTTTTCCAATCCATCTTCATTCTCATAATGATACTCTGATACAGACTAGAATTCAGGGATTGCAAACTGGCAGCCAGAACGCCAACTTGGCCTAGAAATGTGTTTTTCTTGATTCGTGTAATGTTTTCCTAGTGTGTTTATATGTCTTTACATAGGGTTTACAATCTTCTGATTACCACATACTTCAATACTAGGAGTCTAGTGTTAGTCGCTCAGTCATGTCTGACTTTTTAAAACCCGTGGACCCCAAGTCCATGGAATTCTCCAGGCGAGAATACTAGAATGGGAAGCCATTCCCTTCTCCAAGGGATCTTCCCAACCCCAGTCTCCTGCATTGCAGGCAGATTCTTCATCTTCTGAGCCACCAGGGACCTTCTGCCTTATACCAGCCCTAAGGTCGCAGGTGGACGTGAAAGGAGGCCAGACTGCTCATATTGTACTATGTCGGAAGCTCTACTTACATTTTTAATGTAATTACCACAACAAGCTTATGAGGTACAAATGGAAAATGAGACAGGCTTTGAAATCAGACCTACTTATAGAATCATCTTGAGCCTTTCTACCATACCTAAAACCCAATTCAACAATACCGTCATTAACTTAATATCCATTCAGTCCTTTAATATCCATTCACTCTTTAATATTGACTTATTGAACATCCTCAAGATGCATTTTTGAAGGTATAATGTTATGTAAAAGCAGACATGGTTCCTCTTCTCTTGAGGCTTACATTGTAGTATGTTTTAGTCACTCAGTTGTGTCCAAGTCTTTGTGACCCCATGGTCTGTAGCCTACCAGGCTCCTCTGTCCATAGGATTTCCCAGGTAAGAATACTGGAGTGGGCTGCCATTTTCTTCTACATGGTATCTTCCTGACCCAGGGATCGAACCTGGGTCTCCCACAATGCAGGCAGATTCTTTACCGTCTGAGCCATCAGGTAAGTAGTGTAGGATATAAATATTACCAATTACATATGTTGCTATAAAGTTGCACCTGTGGTGAGTCCTTCCAAAGTGAGCTCCATGGATACCTATAATAGAAGGAGTTGGTATAATTTACAGAGATCATGGAAGACTTCTCTGAGGGTTAGATATATGAGAAGAGATCTGAAGGATATGCAATAGTACTATGAAGGGGAAGGAAGCACATTGGGGGCAGAGAGAACATGATGTACACAGAACTTGTGGAAAAGTGCGTGCATGCCACATCGCTTCAGTCATGTCCAACTTTTTGGGACCCTGTGGACTATAGCCTGCCAGGCGCCTCTGTTCACGGGATTCTCCAGGCATGAATACTGGAGTGGGTTGCCATGCCCTCCTCCAGATTTTCCCGACCCAGGGATTGAACCTGTGTTGCCTGCGTTAGCAGTAGGATTCTTTACCCAGTGAACCACCAGGGAAGCCTTTGGTGTCTTATATTGTTGTTGGTCAGTTGCCCAGTCATGTCCAACTCTTTACAACTTCATGGACTATAGCTCACCAGACTCCTCTGTCTATGGAGTTCTCCAGGCAAGAATACTGGAGTGGGTTGCCATTTCCTTCTCCAAGGGATCTTCCCAACCCAGGGATTGAAGTTAGGTCTCCTGTACAGCACACAGATTCTTTACAGGCTGAGCCACCAGGGAATCCTATTTCTTCCATAAATGATAATATTTTTCTCTTTATATATATTGAAGCTCTATTATTTGATATATATACACTGAATATTTTATCATCTTGATGAAATTAACTCCATTTCTGTCAGATTCACTCTATTTTTCTTCAGCCTGGACTCTACTCCATGAGCCTGAACTTTATAAGTTACATCCTTGCCCTCTGCTTTTAAGTTGGGTTTGGCCACCAATGATGGGGGACACTGCTTGGCTATTACATTGGGGAGGGAAAGAGATTTCAGTGTAGGTGTACCCTGGCAATATTGTGGGTTTGGTTCTAGACCACCACAATAAAGTGAGTCACACAAATTGGTTTCCCAGTGCATATAAAATTTGTGTTTACACTATACTGTAGTCTATCAAATGTGCGATAGCATAATGTCTTTAAACAATAAGGTCTATAATTTAATTAAAAGATACTTTATTACTAAAAAAGTGCTAACCATCATTTGGGCCTTCAGCAAGTCATAATCTTTTTGTTGATGGAGAGTCTTGCCTCAGTGTTGATGGCTGCTGACTGATCAGGGCAGTGGTTTCTGAAGGTTGGGGTAGCTGTGGCAATTTCTTAAAATAAGACAAAACTGAAGTTTGGCATGCTGATGACTCATGAATGATTTCTCTGCAGCACAGAATGATGTTTGATAGCATTTTATCCACAGTAGAATGCCTTTCAAAACTGAAGTCAATCCTCTCAAACCCTGTTGATGCTTTTGCAGCTAAGTTTATGTACTAGTCTAAATCCTATGTTGTCACTGCAACAATTGAATAAGTTTGCTGTCTTACATGGGCCTGGTTTGTGGCACCCCAAAGGAATCATAATAGTATCATCAACGCTCACAGATCACCGTAATAAATCTACTAATTAAAAAGTTTTAAATATTGTGATAATTACCAAAATGTGACACAAGACATGAAGCGAGCAAATGCTATTGGAAAAATGGTACTAATGGACTTGTTAAATGCAGGGTTCTCACAAACCTTCACTTTGTAGAAACACAGTTATCTAGGAGGCACAAGAAAACAAACCACAACAAAAATGAGGTCTGCCTGGACCTAATCCTTTAGCTCCTTCCTGTTGGGTTCAGGCTGACATTGGCTATACTCCTTCATTAAGGTAGCAAAGGTGCCTATCAGGTGGGTGGCATCTCCAACAGCAGTTAAGTCTCCCTGGGACCTGGCAATCTCTTTTCCCTTACCCCTTAAGTCTAAAAGTAATCATGTCTCTGATCAGTTCTGGGAGCTTCACCATCACTTTTGTTTCCTGGTAATACCACCCACCTCTTTGTAAAGTGCCCTTTCATTAAGCACCTTACAACTACGTCTCTTGAGCATGCCATCAGTTATTTGCTGGGGGTTCATAATGATACACCACCTATGAAAGTAGTAGCTTAAATTATTTCAGAAAATTTATTAATTCTTTACACTCCACTCACTTGTTTAACCAAGTTGACTACTCAACAACAGACACTTGAAAAAAGAAAAAGGGGTCTATTTCGCTATTACACCCAGGACAAACTATATTTGGATGAAAGGGCAATGGAGAATACTCAAATTACAGCAGGACATTTAAATGAGAAATTCCCATGTTTTGTTGAAACTGAAGACGGCTGAACGGTGTTATCTCTGATTTAGACTGAAAAGTCTTTACAAAAGTGTCCAAGGTTAAGTGTCTTAAACCTGTCCAGATAATGTTGTTGGGGGGGGGGGGCGGGGCGGGGAGGCGCACAACAGTTTTTATACCGAAATCAAGTTCCATGTGACCTACTCAGTGTTTCCACCCACTGGAATAACCTCATTTTTGCACCTGCCTTGTCCACATCCATGAACAAAGGCATCTACGACCTCGACAAAGCAGCTGCTGGGACTAGCCCAGCAACTAGAGGCTCAGGCGCGGCCCTCAGACACCCGCTTGCGATTGGCTCCAGTGGAGCTCTTTTCTTAAGTTCGGCCAGACTACAAACCCCGCGGTCCCTAAACCTCGTTCACCTCAGCCCGTTTCCTTCTCAAGTGAGGTTCCGCGTTCCGGCCCAAAGTACCAATTAAAACTACCAAAGGGAGGGAAAAAAAAAATAAGAAGTAAAAATGCAAATAGCCTTACGGAGTCCTGGACTGGAAGATTCTCGCGAGAACTTGAGGAGTTCCGACGGGTCCCTCAGAGATCTCGCGAGCGCACCTCGGGGGGCGGGCTTCTCCGTGGCCCCGCCCTCATTGAACGCAGGCGTCTTGGCGGGAATTTCGTCTGTCTGTGATCTAGACCCCCACGGACTCGCTGGCTCTGGCCGGGACCGCCGGGGCGGATCTCCGGGTGAGTAGGTACGGATCTTAGAGTGAGTAGGTACGACGTGCACCAAACCAAGGGCGCCGGGGTGTGCAGGACACCGGATCCCCTCGCCCTGTGGTCGGCCCACGCAGATCGCTGCTTTGTGCGGACCTGGCGGGACTTGCCCAGGTCGGGAGACCGGAGATTTGCTCTGGGCCCTCTGGATCCACGCCTGGCGTCGGCCGGGGAGCTTGCAGTTCCGGCACTGCGGGGAACCTGGCTCAGTGCGGTGTAGTAACTTAGCGGAGGTCGCAGGTCTAGTCGAGCTCTGGGCTTGAGGCTGAATCTGTCCTGCCAACATTTTTTTTCTCCCCCAATTCACCCTGTACTGACGGGTCTGACGTAGATGGGATTTTTAAGTTACTGCCACAGCCAGTCCGGGGCACAGTCTAAAATCTGACAGCCTTGATCTAGGGGAGTCGGTGGGCAGGGGCGGGTTGGGGGGGGGGGTGTATATTTATTGAGGATTTATTTCGCTTCTCGTTTTTTTCCTGTGTGCTGGGGAGGGGGACGTTTGGGGAACTTTTTTGAGGTCACCCCAAATTTCTCGGCCCTCCCCACCTCCAGGAATCACATCACAACTTCTTTGGAGCCCTTACTGATAGTCATTAATGAACTCCAAAAATTTCAGGAAATGGTGAACAATGGATAACTGTCCCCCTGCGTCCACGTTTCTGACCGACAGCTTGGAACTGGAACTACAGACAGAATGGTGCAATCCCCCTTGCTTTTCTTGTGATTTTGACAACAGAGGAGGAGGAAAACATTTTTCTGGAGAGTCCTACCTTTCCAGTGGAGCTCTTAAGCGGTAGGTTAAAAAAAATCGGAAACTGTTTTTCCCTATTCAGAGTTTAGGAGTCTGTTTAGGTATGTTATTTAATTAAGACTTCAGTCAGTTAAACTTTAATGTTCATCGGGCACTGTTTTTGTAAATCGGCTCGAAATACCATACGGCTAATAGTTCTGTTGGTTTCTTGTTAGAGCATACACATACCTGAAAGATTTTTGGAAGGATAATTTCCTTGCTACCTGCTGTTCTCTTACCTCACCGCTGCCTCAGCTTTGGAGTAGGGAGCCGGACACTAGTTTTACCTTTTACTTAAAGTGAATTATAAACTATCTGGGCTTTTTGAAGTGGCACAGTTTTTTTGTTGCTCCAGAGTCTTCTAATTCTGTATATTTACACGTACAGAAGTCTTATAGGTCTTTATTTTAAGCTTTTTTTTTTAACTTTCGAGTAAGTGCTCTAGATTGTGTAAATTCACAGAAATATTATCCTTCCAATCTCTTGTCTTGAACAGTTATATATTCATATTTAAGTAAAACTCCTGTTATTGAAATATTTTGGAAATACCTGCTGAGGCAGTTTTATTCAGAACAGAAACCATTTTTGTTGATTTTTACAATTGTACCTTCTTTCAGACCTTAAAAGATGTTATTCGACTTGATTATGCCCTTCTTTAGACATGGCTCAGAGTAACTTTCACTGTTTTAAAAATTAAATGTCCCCTCAAAAGGTGAAACTCTACAACTGAAGACCACTGTTGAATGCAGGTGAAAGTATGTTCCCTATGGAAAGTATGTTCCACCTTTTTCCCTCAAGTTATAGTGCTCTTTAGTTACCCTCTTCTTTTAAAAAATCATAATACAGGGTTGAATTCTTAATATAGTTCATTTATAGTATTAGTGAGATACAAGGTACCAAGGCATTACCTGACGTTTAACATTATTGTTGACATGTCATGGGTAATACGGATTCATGTAATGCCAGAAACTCCTGCTATAGTATGAGATATAGCATACATTTTGTGAAATTGAATCAGAATTTTTATTTCAGAGTAATTTTGAATCTTGATCCTTTACCAACTAATTTTGAAGAGGATACAGTGGAAATATTTGGCATTGAGTGGGTTACTGAAACAGCATTAGTGAATTCATCTAGAGTTCTCTTTCATCTATTCAGGTATGTTTTGTATTTTTTTAAAAACTGCCATTGAGTGAATATGCTGTTCAGTTTTTTTTTTTTTGCTATTCAGTTTTAAGTTACATTTCTGGGTGGTTTCTAATACTGACATTACAAAAACACCTATAGAATTTTGATTGCTGCTCACCTGGTTATCTTATCAGTAACAGCACTTAAGCAGTAATGCTTGATGGAGTAATGGTTTTAATGAGTTTATTCTTTTAGTGGTTTTGCAGAATTTTTATTCTGTTGTATTTGACATTGGGCTTCTGCAGTGGCTCAGTAGTAAAGAATCTGCCTGCAATGTAGGAGACGCAGGAGACATGGGTTCAATCCTTGGGTCTGGAAGATCCTCTGGAGGAGGAAATGGCAACCCACTCCAGTATCCTTGCCTGGGAAATCTCATGGACAGAGGAGCCTGGTGGGCCACAGTACATAGGGTCACAAAGAGTTTGACACGACTGAACACACACACACATATTTGACATCATTTATTGAAAACAAATATTTAAGGCTTTGAAGTATACCATAACTTTGGAAGAAAAAAAAAATACTTTTGTTGCTTTTTGTTGTTTAGTCGCTCAGTCCTGTCTGACTGTTTGTGACCCTGTGGACTGCAGCGCACCAGGCCTCCCTGTCCTTCTCTATGTCCTGTAGTTTGCTCAAACTCATGTCCATTGAGTCGATGATCCTATTCAACCAATTCATCCTTTGTCACCCCCCTTCTCCTGTCCTCAGTCTTTCCTAGCATTAGGACTGCTTAATAGACATAATTTTTCAGTAATCTTTGGAGAATGAACTCAGACTTTTCAGACTGTATAATAGAAATATGATTAATTAATCTGGACAACATTAAAAAATGTTAATGAAAATTTTAAACATACTCAAATATAGAGAGAATAGTATAGTGAACCCTCACATACCTTCCCTCAGTTATGATAAACATCATGATTTATCACATTTCCTTCTGTCCCTTTCCCTCTACCTTTGGCTTAAATATTTTTAAAGCAGATTCCAGGTATCATGCCATCTCACCCTTAAATACTTTGGTATATATCTCTTAAAAATATGAACTTATAAAAAAATAAATAAACATTACTCATTATCACAATTAATTAAATTGAAATGATTCATTATTACTTAAAACCCAGTCCATAATTTAGATTTGAGATTTGGAGTTACTTATCAAAGGCAAATATTGTCTCAAAATACATTAAGAATGTATACATGGTAATTCTACAGTTTACCTGAAAGCACAAAAGATCCCAAATAGCCAAAACAATCCTGAGAAAGAAGAACAAAGCGGGAGTCATCACACTTTCTGATTTCAAACTATATTACCAAGGTATGGTAAACAAATATCATGTTATTGGCATAAAAACAGACATATAGATGAATGGAACAGAATTGAGATAACAGAAATAAATCTACACCTAAATAGAGACAGTTAATTACTGGCAGAGGAGCAAAGAACATACATTAAAGAAAGGGCAGTCTCTTCAATGAATGCTGTTGGGAAAATTAGACAATCACAGGTAAAAGACTGAAACCAGGCCACCATCTTATACACAAAAATTAACTCAAACAGGATTAAAAGCTTGAATATAAGACCTGAAACAATAAAATATATAGAAGAAAATAAAGGCAGTGATCTCACTGACATCAGTCTTAGCAATGTTTTTCTGGCTTTGACTCCAAAGGCAAGGGAAACAAGCAAAAAATAAATAAATGTGACTACATCAAGCTAAAAAACTACGCACAGCAAACAATCATCAAAGTGAAAAGGCAACCTACTGGAGGGGAGAAGGCATTTGCAAGTCAGCAGTCAGACAGTTCAGTCGCTCAGTCGTGTCCGACTCTTTGCGAGTCATATATTTGGTTAACATAAGGGGTTAGTATTGATTTAGCTCAACAACAACAACAAAAATCTGAAAAAAATGAGCAGAGAATCTGAATAGATATTTTTCTAAAGAATAGTTAGAGACAGCCAACAGGCACATAAAAGGATGTTCAACATGACTTAAGGAAATGATGTCACGTCACATCTGACTGGTATCAAAAAGAAAAGAAAGAACAAAATGAAGACGATGTGGAGAAAAGGGAACCCTTGTGCCCTGTTGGTGAGAATGTAAATCGCTGCAGCCACTATGGAAAATAGTATGGAGGTTTTAAAAAATTAAGATAGAACTACCCTATGACCTAGCTATTCCACTTCTGGGTATTTATCCAAAGGACATAGAAACACTAATTTGAAAAGATAGATTCATCTCCTGTGTTCATTATAGCATTATTTTTAGTAGTCAGGATATGAAGATACAGAAACAACCTATGCATCCTTCGATGGATGAATGGATGAAGAAATTTTAAATGTATGTATGTATACACATATATATATACATTTTAAAAATTATATATAATACATATATATACACAATGGAATATCATTCAGACTTAATAACGAATGGAATCCTGCCATTTGCAGCAACATGGATGGACCTCAAGGGTATTATACATAGTGAAATAAGCCAGAGAGTGACAAATACTGTATGACTTCACATGGAATCTAAATAAAGCAAATGAACAAACAATAAAACAAACTCATAGATACAGAAAACCAGTTAGTGGTTACCAGAGGGAAGGAGTTGAGGATGTCGGTGAAAAAGGTGAATCAAGTCAACTGTATGGTGATGGAGAGTAATTAGACTTGTGATGGTGATCATGTGGTAGTGTATATAGATGTGGAATTATAGTGCTGTATACTTGAAACTTACATAATTAAAAAAGAATGTATACATGATACATTTAAATGAAAATAGAAAGGTTGAGTGATTTCTCCTCTCACCCTGATCCCATGGAACCTGTGCCATGTTACATGTTTTGTTGGGAAAACAGTCTGAGTGCTTCTGTATAATCTTAAACATTAAAGAATGAGTTTAGTCTTATCCAGGTCATAGGTTATAAATATGGCTCCGTCTTTAGGGAGTTAAAAAAGGCAACTAGGAAGAGAATGGCAAGAGAAGATTATTGCGAGAAATTAAGGTGGAACATCATAAATTAAAATTTTCCCTGATTAGTCTACATTACATATTCTGTTCCTTTTCAGAACTCCTATTGTGTAATTATATGACACAGTTTAACATTTCCTTATGTTACTTTTAACATAGGATGTTTAATGTAACTATCTTAAACTTCTTAGAGATATAAACAGTATCTTCTTGATGTTGAAATCTATATTTAATTTTTGAGATAAATGTATCTCTTAGTTGTTTTTGGGAGGACAGACATAGGCATGTTTTATCTTCTCTCAAAGTGTTTACTCCCTGAAGGTGATGCTAATAAACATTCATGAAACATCAAACATTATTCAGGAATGAGAGGCATTGAAGCTGTGTAAAAGATTTGGAAACACTATCTGTAAGTAATTGTTACATACTTTAAACTGTTCAAAAACTAATTCTTACCCTAAATTTTTTAAATTAGGCAACAGCTATACAACTTGGAAACCTTATTACAGGCCAGCTGTGATTTTGGTAAGTTTTAAGTGTGTTTAAAGACAAAGAGAAATGACTCTCTTTCAGTGACTTGTACATGGGTCTATGATGTGTCATTGGATATCATCATAACTTGAAGGAAGTGTTAGTTCAGAAGTTCAGGAGACAGTTATATTTAGTGTTCAGAAAAAGTATGACACTTAAATTTTGCTCCTGTATGAAATTTATGGTATTTTTCCAAATCTGCAAGTAAAATTGATTTAAGGCCAAACATCTCTGAAGTGAGTTAGTAACTTGCTTTGGGGGTGGGGAGTGGTGAAAATGTAAAGTGCCAGACCTCATGCCAGCTTCTTGTTTACCTTTGATGCTTTCCGTTTTTGTTTTTATTGTGGGGTAATTGGTATAGTTAAGGGAGTGAAGGGAGTTGAAGGGCAGTGTGTTTCAGTACAGGCTAGCTGCCTCTCCTTTGAACAGTTTCAGTTCAGTATAGTCTTCAGAAACATGATTGTGTGGTCAGCCTGGGTTCCAGCCCTAGCAAATTGCAGGCCTCACACCAGGTTCCCACCTCACTGAGTTCTCGTGAGGACTAAATGGCATAATGCATATTAGGTGCTTAGCTTAGGATCTGTTGTTATGCCCAGCAACCACAGATCATGCGAAACACACCTTTGGTCAAAAAAGTGTTTTATTAGCTTAGGAGGCAAGGGAGAGAAACGCATCATGAGGAACAGTTGGGGCCTCTCAGCAAGCGGAATTAGGGAGGGGTTTGTGTAGGGTATGCACTTGCGCAGACTAATTTTGGGTCGAGTTTAAGAGGCTTTATTCTGGATTTGATGCTGTTCAGAAGCTGGAGCAACTTGGTGACAGCGTATGGTAATTTAAAAATTTTTTTTAGAAGGTGGAACAAAAAGAAGGCAAGGGTAGGTTCTAGTTAGTGATGAAGCGATAGTCATCTTAGCTGGAAGAGGAGGATATTCTGTTCTTGGACCTTGTCTCCACGTGGTTGTGTAGTGCCCTGTTTCTGTGTCAAACATGATTACTAAGGCGGTTTGTTGTTTTTCCTTGTTTCACCAAAATCATGGAGTGACTTTGTGTGATTATTTTTGATAATGTATGACTGTTTAATTTCATTAGGAAACTTCATGGCCTTAATTGTTGTCTGCTGCCAGGGCCGTTCTTTTTTCTCAGCTGGTCCTCAGTAAATTTTGACTATTCCTGTTCTGTTGCCACCCAAGTCCCTCCTTCATGTGCAAGGTGCTGATGAATCAAAGAGGAAAATTATGCTACTGAAGAGTTTGCAGTTGAGTAAAACAGATAAACAAGCATAATTGGCATGGCAAATGGAAAAGTGTAATGATAAAGACATGTGCAAGTTGCTGCAGGAACCGAGGGGTTTATCTGTGTATGTGCTCATCAGTGGATGATACCAGATCTGGGGCTTCAAGGATGAGGAGGACTTAGTCAGGCAAAAGCTTATGGACAAGTGTTGGGGATAGGCTGAGTTCAGGTATGAAACAACTTTGTGACAAAGACATTTGACGTGTATAAAAACATAAAAGCTGGGAGAAAAGGGAGTAAGTGGTGATTATGTCAGTTGGACTATGTTAGGAATTAATTTTTGGAAGGGAGGCAATTATAGGTGTCTTTGTAAGCAGTGCCAAAAAGTCACAATTTTACTTTTAAACCCCTGGGGAGCCTCTACAAGATTGTAGTGGAAACAGCAAAAATACCTTTACTATATAGAATGACTTAATTAAATTGGGTTTGTGGAAGGCATTTATTATGCAGGATTATTCCTTGAAAAGCAGTTATGGACCTAAAATCACTATAGTGGGCCATTTGTTGAAACGGTTACTTGTTACGCTGACATTTTGGCCCCTTTAGTTGCTTAAAAAAAACAATGACCGGTTTATTGGGCAGGTTAGCAATACTGAAGACTATCCCTGCATCAGCTTGGGCTTCCCAGGTGGTGCAGTGGTAAGGAATCTGCCACTGCACGAGACGCAGGTTTGATCCTTGGCTTGGGAATATCCTTTGAAGTAGGAAATGGCAACCCGCTCCACTGTTCTTGCCTGGGAAATTCCATGGACAGATGAACCTGGTGGGCTACAGTCCATGAGATTGCAAAGAGTTGGACACGACTAAGCATACAGCACACAGCACACACACACCAGCTTTCCCCTCCCATGCAAGCTGTACCAGGGGTTTGTTAGTAAACTCCTGTAAACCCTTGGCCCTCAACCCTCTCCAGAAAGCCCTTAGGGTCAGTTACTGATGTACACATGGTTCTTGTTCTCCCGTTGATTATACTCCAAGGATTGCTTTCCTGTTGAGGCAGAATAGTATACATAATATATATATATATATATTTTTTTTTTTTTTTTTTCACTGCTGCTGCTGCTAAGTCGCTTCAGTCGTGTCTGACTCTGTGCGACCCCATAGACAGCAGCCCAACCAGGCTTCCCCGTCCCTGGGATTCTCAAGGCAAGAACACTGGAGTGGGTTGCCATTTCCTTCTCCAATGCATGAAAGTGAAGAGTGAAAGTGAAGTCGCTCAGTCGTGTCCAACTCCTAGCGACCCCATGGACTGCAGCCCACCAGGCCCCTCCGTCCATGGGATTTTCCAGGCAAGAGTACTGGAGTGGGGTGTCATTGCCTTCTCTGAAGAGTACTGCCACCTGGTATTAAATATAGCTGTTAATGTTACTCCCTTTTTGGTACTGTATTTTTTTGTCTCTAGACATTTCATCTGGATTTTATGTTTTCCATTTCTGTTCTCATATTTTTTTAATCTGTCTTTAACATATGGAGTATATCTACAGCTGCTGTTTTTAACTTTAACTACAGATTCTTTCATCATTGTCATTTCCAGGTTTGTTTGTATTGACTTTTTCCTCATAGTTTTAGGATATATTCTTCCGCTTTTTTGAACATTTAGTAATTTTTTCTTGTGTGATGGACTTTGTAGCTTTTACATTGCTGCTTTCTGAATTTTCTTGTATTCCTAAAACTACTGTTGAATTTTGTTCTGGCTCATTGTTGAGTACTTGTAATCCATTGGATCTTTTTGAAGCTTGTAAATTTTGTTAGGACTTTTAAAAAGTAGCCTGTAGTCTAATGTTAAGTCTAATGTTCAGCTCTAGTAAGACTTCTGAGGATTTTTTCTGATTTATTACTTTTTTTAAATTCTTGCTAGTGTGAACTTAAACTGTTCCTTGATCTTCGTAAGCTTTGTAGGGAATTGTTTTCCGGTATTTTTCTCTGGCCTGCAGATCAGTACTTAGTCAGACTCAAAAGGGACCTCTGCACATCTCCAGGTTCTTTTTTATGTGGCCATTTTTTTCTTCTTTGGTACTTTTGCCCTGCAAATTTAGACTTCCCTAAACTCAGATCTCATGTTTTCTCAAATCAGTGATCTGGGCTCTGAATTCTCTGCCCCTGTGCTGCAGCCTGGAAACTGTCTCTAGTGGGAAGCTGGTATAGTCCTGGAACTAATCTCTCTGGATTAGGAGTCTTGTGTTGCCTTTGTCCAATGCCTGAAAACTCTTGTTTTATGGATTTTTTTTTTTTTTTTTTAAGTTTAAGATGAGAGGTGAGTAAGTATGATTTCCTTTACTCCATTTTGGCTAGATGCAGCAGTTCATAGCAGTTGTTTTTTTAAGAGTACTGCCTTTTTGGGCTGAGAATTGTGACACTGGGGGATTGTTATGACTTTTGTAAGCAAAGTAGAATTAAGCTGTAGAATTGCATTGCACTTGTTGATATGTAGATACGTGCACAGTATGTTTACACTTATATTCATGTTGGTTTTGCCAAAATGGTATCCATGTTTACTCATTTGAATACAAATTTTAAATTAAGTTTTTCTTTATGTTTAATATGAATAATAATTCGTTGCCTATGGTAAGGGGCTTTGTTTTTCCTCCTTTTCCTGCCTCTCTTATTTTGGCTCCTCCTCAAAAGTGAAAGTGAAAGTCACTTAGTCGTGTCCGACTGTTTGTGACCCCATGGTCTATAGAGTCCGAGAAGGCGATAGCAGCCCACTCCATTACTCTTATCTGGAAAATCCCATGGATGGAGGAGCCTGGTGGGCTGCAGTCCATGGGGTCGCTAAGAGTCGGACACGACTGAGTGACTTCACTTTGACTTTTCACTTTCATGCATTGGAGAAGGAAATGGCAGCCCACTTCAGTATTCTTGGCCTGGAGAATCCCAGGGATGGGGGATCTCACAGACATCGCGCAGAGTGGGACATGACTGAAGCAACTTAGCAGCAGCAGGACTATAGAGTCCATGGAATTCTCCAGGCCAGAATACTGGAGTGAGTAGCCTTTCCCTTCTCCAGGGGATCTTCCCAACCCAGAGATCAAACCCAGGTCTCCCGCATTGCAGGAGGATTCTTTACCAGCTGAGTCACAAGGGAAGCCCAGGAATACTGGAGTGGGTAGCCTATCCCCTCTCCAGTGGATCTTCCTGACCCAGGAATTGAACCACAGTCTCTTGCATTGCAGGCGGGTTCTTTAGCAACTGAACTATCAGGGAAGCCCCTTCCACCTCAGATCTATTGCTAATAATCAGGCTCCTCGAGTCTCCTCTCTGTATATCTTTTCCTACATGTACCATCTCATCAGTTACTTTATTTCTAAATAGTAACAACACCAAATGTTGAAATATTCCAGTCTGCTTTGCATTCCAGGCTTTGCATGTCAAATTGCCTGACATCTGTCCTTGGATTGCTCAATCCAAGTACGTCCATGATGTGCTCCAAAACCAGCTTATGCTGCCCATGTTTTCTCTACTTATTACCTGGTGCTAACTGTTGCCTATAAGTCATTCTTGATTCTTTCATTTCCTTTAAATTCATATCTAATCCATCAAATTCCCAGTAGGTTTATGATCAAAATATACTTTCAACCTATACATTTTCCTGTGATCTCTTTAATTACTGCTACAGGTCTCTTAACACATCCCCCTTAGCCCTTCTATAATCTTGAGTACAAAATCTGCTTCAAATGTATATCAATTCCTGTTCCTCCTAAATCAGAACCCAGTGAAAAGTCATCTACTGTATTAGAATGAAATCAAAACTCATAATGACTTATAAGGCTGCCTAATCACTTATTCCTGTTTTTCATTCAGCCTGAACCCATGCCATCTTTCCCTTACTTCAGTATTTACATCAGCAAAAATTATATGGGTGGTTACTATGTGCAAAACACTCATAACCACTCTAGGGGAAAATGAGTCAGCCAGAAAACAAAAACAGAGAAAACATGAGAATTATAGGAAAGTGAGGAGGAAGGAAGACTGGCAGCATATGGTATCAATGAACCAGGTGTAGGGAATACTTCTGGAAGGGCAAGTTAATTGAAGACAGGTGTGTCCATTAGATTGGCCAACCTTGGTTTCACTGGTGACCTTAAGAGCAGTTTTTTTGTGGGGGAGGGTAGGGGGATAGTGAGAATCAGTTGAAACAAATGAAAAGATAGAGAATTTCTGCTTATACAGCTTATAGAATTTTTTTGTCACCGATCACTGATTCTTTAAACCATGATTAACGTTACCTATTTTGATTTTAGGGAAGATATCAACGCTGCATTGCAAAGCACACAATATTAGGCAGCTCTGCGTAACATTTCTTCATTATGTTAAAGTTTTCATCTTCAGGTAGGCTGTCAGATGAGTAATACGAATAATACATGAATTTCTGAACGCAAATTTATCCAGACTCTAATTAGCTTTTGGATCTCATCATGTTTTAGGTCCCTGCAAGTACGTAATGCTGAAAGTCATGTTCCTGTCCATCCCTACGAGACTTTGGAGGCACAGCTTCCCTCAGTGTTGGTTGATGAGCTCCATGGGTTACTCTTGTATATAGGACACCTATCAGAACTTCCCACTACGAATACAGGAGCATTTGTAAATCAAAACCAGACTAAGGTTTGATTTGTTACATTTAATTTTTGAAGTTTTTGTTTTCTTCTCACAGGTAATATTCATTCAAGAATGAGGGAAATTAGTCAAGGGTGTAGTTCTTGGACCAGACTGCATGAGTTGAAATACTGGCTCCTCCTTCTATTAATTATGTGCCATTGGGCAAATAGCACCTCTTGCTTCAGTCTTCTCATCTGTGTAATTGGTTTAGCTTCCTGGAGTTATTGGGAGAATTGAATAAAGTGCATTAAGTGCTTAGAAATCATTTATGTTGAATCACTGATAGCTATTGTAATTTGTAACAGTGCAAATGCTTAAAAGTTTCAAAGCAAATAAAATAACCTTTTATGATCTAAAATTCGTATCCTCTCTCCCATTGATCAAGGTATGGGCAAACCCTATTTTATTTTATCGGAAGAGTTAAGATCATCACCTTTAAAAAGTTAGGCTTTCAAAACACATTGTTATGTTTTCTGGCTTTTGAGATAGTTTCAGAATATGAATGTTTTGACCATGCCTGCCATTTTTTTTCTGTCTGTGACAATTATTCTCTCTGAATTTTGGCTTTTTAAAAAATTGTATTGTTAGCATGACCCAGCCTGTGGATGTATTGAACAAATTCTCCATAGGAAAATGTGAGCTTCTGTGAGTGACAGATTATAATTCCCCATGGGATTTCCTGAGTTCTGTCTATTCTCTTTGACATCACCAATTCCTTCAGCTTTTAGGAATGAATCTTTGCCAAAATACATAACGTACAATAAAGTGTTTATATTTCTGTGAAATTTAACAATTAAAAATCCAACTTTTCAGGGATCAATATATGTGATAATACAAGTAAATAGAGTTCCAGCTGTTTTCACAGGTGAATATGTCTAATCCATAGAAACCAATTAGGTAATTGTTTTTAATCATGTCAATTAATAAAGATTCATGGATGGATTGTAAGGAGAAAGGTAATTTTCCTTTTTAGTTTCTGTAAATTGGACTGGCTTTTATTTTCTGAATATCCATTGACTGCTTAAGAAAAATAAAAATAATTTATCTAGAAGCAGAAATTAAAAGATCCATGCAAGGGTCCTCAACCTAAGGTTTACCTTTCATAGGCTTTTAATTAGACGGACTTGTTGAAAGTATAGGTTACTTTGAATGGAATCACCAGCACATAAACAAAATAGCCATACACTGAAATACTGTTCTGAAACATCAGCAAAACCAAAAAATCATGAAATAGCATCTTTCAAGACTTTACGTATTTCTTATGTTTTGCCTTTCTCATATGCAAGAAAATGCTTTAATTGGTATTCTTAGTTGAACATCTGTCTTTTATTCTTTTTAAGGGACTTTTTAAAATTAGTAATATTATTTCTTGGTATTATGTATTACAAATATTTTCATTTATCTTTTTCAGCAATTAAGCTGACTTGCTAGGTACATCATTTTTTTCTGTAAAATTATATTTATCAATTTTTTTCTTTAATACAATTCCTATGCTCTTGTAAAATACATACTTTTAAATATTTATCTCTAATTCATCTTTTATTTATTTATTTTTTTTCTAATTCATCTTTTAAAAAATATACCTTGAAGTAGGAAATCTAGTATCTTGCAAATGAATAAGTTAATCATCCTGACTCCTACTGAATGACCTATACTTTCCCTGCTGATTTGAATGTGTGTCCACTCTTCTCTTCCTATGTTTGCAGTGTATTATCTATTCCTGAGCCAATGTTGTTTTACTAGTGTTTTATTTTGTTTGTATGTTTGATAAGGCAAGATCCCTCTCCATCATTCTTAGATGTCTTAATAAAAAAGCACAAATCATTGTATTTTAGTGAATCAAAATGTTGATTGGAGAAAATTTATTGATAACCTGCATGCACAGTAAAGAGCACTGACTTTTGAATGGAATAGAATTAGGTTTGAATCCTAAGGAATGAATTGAGGGGTAAATTTCTTCACCACTTTTAACTTTAGTTTCTTTATGGACGTGACAGTAGTGTCTTAAAATGATTTAAAAGTTCTCCTTAAAATATTTTATGGATGTTCCTAGGTATTCATTACATTTAAAACCATATTTCCTGGCTAAAGTCTAAAATAAAATCATGAAAATGATGTTTTAAAAAAATTCATTTACTGGTTTGCAGCTGTAGTAGAATATCTCTTGGTTGGTAGCTACCTTTACTATGCAAGTCTGTTCTGTTAAGCAGCCCCGAGGTGGGTCTGTCTGCAACATCAGTTAAGAGTATATCCTTAAAATATACTGATATATCCTATATCAGTTAAGAGATATATTTAAATATCTCTAGTGAAAAAAAGCCTCTTAACAAACAAGACAGAAGTTGCCCTTGCACTTTTGAATAGTGGTAGTTTAACTTGTGCTTAGGGAAGATTATTGTGACATGCTATAAAATACCTAATAAAGTATTATGAATTTTCAGTCACAGTTGATAATATCATTCACAGCTTTACCCACCATCATGGCATTTACTACATCTCCACCTAGATATCCATTGGCTGGTGCTGGAAATTCTTCACATGCTTGGTGAAAAATTGAGTAAGTTTATAGATTTCTGGTTTATGTCCTTTTTTTGAATCTAAACATGTTTAAATTGTTTTTTAAGATTATACAAGTAAGTGTTTTCTAGTTATTATTATTTTCAATCAAACAGTAATGAAACTAGAAAGTGAAGGTCTTAACTTCTTTTTTCTAGAGATAAGTACCGGAAAGAATGGTCCATTTATCCATCCATCTGTACTTATTGTTAGTATACATACATAGAAACATATATAGGTAGAATTTTTGTTTTTGTTTCTAACCACAAGTGGTGTCATATTGTTCTGTGGAGGGTATTATTTAATAGTGCTTTTAGAGATCTGTTCATGTTAGTACATACAGTTTTACTTGATTCATTTGTTATAGATCTTATGGACCTATCATAATTTTAGCCAACTCTTTTTTAATATTTGTTATTTCTGTTTAATATTACAAATTACATTTCACTGAGCATCCTTGTGTGTATATACATCTTCAAATACTTGTACAGGCTATTTTGTACAATAGGTTTTTGGAATCGAAGTAGCATATTGCACTTCTAATATTGTGTATGCTGCTCTGGTGTTGTATAATAAGTTTCCCCAATTTTATACACTTAACCATAAGCATATCTTTGCCTCATACTCTTGCCAGTAGTGGCTATTATTATTTCTATTTTTTGCCAACTTATATGTGAAAAATGATATTGAATCTGTTTTGTAATTTCCTGATTATCAGTGAAGTTGAGCATCTTTAATTTTATTATCTTTATATTTGCTTTATTAATTTGTTCATTATATTTTGCAAAGCATATATTGCATTACTTTTTGTTTCAGTCTTTCCTGTTTTTCTTTAATTTGAAGTAGTTTGTATATATTATGGATGGTAAAATTTTATTTCACATGTTGCCTATTCTTGGTCTTGTTCTTTATAAATATTATCTAGTTGTAAATTATTAATTATTTGGGTTTTAAAGACATTCTGTACCTCAGTACCCATTTTTCAAATGAATTAATGCAAAAATACATATATATATACGTGTGTATATGTGAGCACTTACATGGATACATATAAACATAGAGTTGTATACACAAATGTCATTTCCTCTCTCATGTCGACTCTACTTCAAATAATATTTTTTTAAAGCAGTAGTTAGGTGAACTTACTCTGACACAGGTACAAATTTTGGTATCTGTTACCTTGGTTTGTCCTATTTCATGCCAAAAAACAATTACACATGGTTAGTTTATCAGTATTTGTTAAAAGAAGAATGTTTTAAAGGCATTATTGGTTAGAAATATAGGTAAAGATTTTCTATATTTACCTTCTTATATATTTTTTTCTTTTGTTGCATTGTTGCTCTTTAGATGGCCATATTAAGGAAAGAAAATCTATTAAACAGTACTTAGGAGGATTGAAACATCACTGCTCATATAAGAAAGCAATTGTTTTCACATTTAACTTTTATTTGCAGAAAAAAATTTCTTTTAACTGTTTCTGTTGCAGTTGTGTTATGTTAATTTAAAGGTGTACAGTCCCTTCCTTCTGAATTAGTAAAATCTGCTGTAGTTTTAAACAGAATTTATTTCATTTTTAGAACAAGTTGTATATAGTCATCAGTTTATGAATCTGGCAGGTGACAATTTAACCAATGTCAGCTTGTTTGAAGAACATTGTGAAAATCTTCTTTGTGATTTAATAAACCTGTCCCTCAACAGGTATGACAAGGTAATGCCTTAAGAGTTTATTTGCATTTTTGGTATTTAATGACAATAGTCAGGACTTAATGAGTGTGGTTTGTTCTATAAGAATTTAACCTAAAATGATTTATTTGTTAATTCTTCTAATTTTATATTTACTTTTATTTGGGAGTTGGTTGGGGAAAGAATTTGAGTTAAACATTTAAAACAGGCTAGAATTAGTGTCTTAGAGCTTTTTTTTTAAACACTTTTCTATTGGTCAAGTAAATAAAACAATGTTTATGATGATTGGAAATTTCTCTTCAAATAGAGACCAGCCCTTTAATAATCTATTGTTATATAACAAAATAAATGAGTACTTAGCTAAAGTTAGTTGACACATTTAAAGAGTGGTTTTGTTTGCTTGTTTTCATAAAAGGTCTAGAATTGGGGGACATTATGTGTTTTTACTAAATTACTTATCATAGTGCTTAAAGCAGTGCTTTAAAAGTGCTATGGTATACATTTATTTTCAGTCAGTGGAAGTCTTTTGACTGTCAGAACTTCAGGTTACAAGCATAACTGTTACCTATGGGAAATTGGGATTTTTAATTTTTTAAAATTTAGATCATGTTTTATGTATTGTCTAAATCTAGTCTGTATTTATAATGTAATTAGTAGGTTAACTAGATATGATAAAGTAATATCTTGATGGTTATTTTACTATGTTATGTTAGAAAATTGTATAATATGGGAAATAATGAACACTTGAATTTCAGAAGTCTGGCTGTCCTTGAAAATATAGTGCATATTCTCTGTATGCCACTTGAGGGTATATTTAGGAGCATTGAGAATATGTTACAAAAATGATAAAATTGTCTAATCTTTATGAATTCCTAATAAATTTGCTTAATTATAAAAAGTTTTAGTCTCAATTACAGTGAATTTAAACTTATTTTCTAATCATTTTCTTAGAAATCTTTTTATTTGGCTGATGGATTAGATCAAGGTTTGGAAACCATGACCCGTAGCCAAATCTAGCACATCAACTTTTTGTAAATAAAGTTTTACTGGAACACATTCCCATCCTATTCATCCATTGTCTATGACTAAAGTTGCAGAACAATGGCAGAGTTGAGTAGTTGTAGCAAAGGCTATTTCACTATTAAAGACTCTAACATTTACTGTCTAGCCCTTTAAAGAACAACTTTGTTCTCCGTTGGACTAGATGATTAAAGCAGTTTTTTTTTTTAAGTTGGGAATAAATTCATTGTGTACTTTTGTTTTTACATGGAAATTTATTTTAAAAGTTAATGAAATGGTATGTTTTTTATAAGCAATTTTATATAATTGAGCATAAATTTTAAGTCATCAAAATCAATCTTTTAAAACATTTGAGGGGAGATATGTGGCATGTAAAATTCTGCTATCTTGTAATTTACTCTTTTTGGTTCTTTTCTGAAGGTTAGGCCTTCTGAGGCATTAATGAGTCACCATTGCCCATGTCCATGCATTAAAGAATTATGGGTTCTACTCATTCACCTCCTTAATCACAGAAGTAAATGGTCTCTCTCAGAAGTAAGTTATAAAACTATTAGTTATTGTTACTAACCCTTATATTGAATTTATGCAGTTGGTTTGGCAAAAAAAAATCTTACAAAGTTGTTTTCTTTATAAACAGCACTGAATACTAAATACTTATTGTATTTTTAACCCTAAATTGGCAATATGAAAAATCTAGGACAGGTATGAGATTTGACTCATAATTTTATCTTCTCAAGTTCTTTTTTTCTTCTATTAAGAATCCGTTAGGCTAAAGTACTTTAAAAATGCTCTTGTAATTCAAGAAACATTTAGTCAGGAAATGAGGCAGATTTAGATTTATTAATCAATTTTACAGTATCTTATTTCAAGGAGGGAGAAAGAAAAACACAAAGGGGAAGGTGGCAAATTTTATTTTACCTCACTTTGAATCAGTCTTCAGAATGGGACTTTATTTTATTTCAAGTGTTCTGGATTAGGGGGAAAAGAGAAATAGCCATATGCAGAAGTATACAATTAATTGTGAAATGATACTTAAAGAAAGTGGTTTATATGTTCTTATTCAGGTAGGAGTTTAGAATGATTTCTTCCTTATTTTCAAGACTTTATGCATAAATTAAAAAAAAAAAACTCCTCTGTAGCTCTCTGAGTCAGAAGCTCAATTGAGCTTTAAATTTCCTTAAAGACACTACAAATTCAGGGAAAAGTAACAAGAACAAGAGATACCATTCCTATTAGAATGACCAAAATTGGGAACACGGACAACTCTAAATGCTGTTGAGAATGTGAAACAATAGAAACTCATTCATTGTGGTAGAGATATAGAATGGTACAGCCCCTTTGGAAGACATTTTGCCCTGTTCTTACAAACCTTAGTGTGGTCTTAACACATTGATCCAACAGTTGTGTTCCTTAGTATTTACCCAGTGAAAACGCATGTCAGCATAGAAACCTGCACATAAATGTTTATAGCAGCTTAATTTATCAATTATTTTATAATTGCCAAAACTTGGAAGCATCCAAGATATCCTTCAGTAGGTAAATGGATAAAGTGTGGTATATTCAGACAATGGAATATTATTTAGCACTAAAAAGAAATTAGCTATCAAGCCATGAAAAGACATGATGGTGGAGATAGTCACTCAGTGGTGTCTGACTCTTAGAATCCCATGGACTGTAGCCCACCAGGTTCCTCTGTCCATGGGATTTCCCAGGCACATTGGAGTGGGTTGCCATAGGAACCTTAAATGCATATTACTAAGTGAAAGAAGCTAGGCTGAAAGGTTACACAATGTATGATTCCAACTACATGACATTCTTTAAAAGCCAAAACTGAAAACGGTAAAAAGATCATTGGCTTCTAGGGGTGGGCAGAACATAGGGGACTTTTAGGACAGTGAAAATATTCTATATAATTTTAATAATAAATTTTAATAACATTGGAGACAGAAGAGATTAAAAGCATTCTGACAGAAAAATGCTGCTTTGAAAAGAGTGGCAATTAGACTGGCAGCTGATTTCTCAACAGCCATAGAGGCCAGTGGGAATGGTATCATCATTTTACTAAAACAAACTAATTTTCAACATACAATTCTTCGTCCAGCACAGTCTTTCAAGACTTGGATGAAACAGTTTTCAATGAAGCAAAATTAAAGGGAATCCTGAAAGATAAGTTTAGTAGAATAATAATAATGCCAAAGTGAAAAGGAAGGTTATTTGAGCTATAGGAAGGGAGTAATGAAAGTGGTAAATGTTGTGTATAAATTATAATCGAGTGGGGTTAAGAAATAAAGTACACAGTAATACTAGCTTATAAATTGGGTGGGGCATAAATGAGAATTTTAAAGTCTTTGTTTAGTCCAAGAGAAAAGCAAGATATATGTGAACTTACCGAGATATTTGAATGTATGCTGTTGTTTCTAGGGTATCACTAAAAGAAAAAGTAGATTATTTAACTTGCAGCCTGATAAAGGGTAAAATAGTGAAATTGTCAACCCAAAAGAAGGCAGGAAGGAGGTGTAGATGGGAAAAGTAGGTGTATAAATAGAAGTATAGAATAAGGTGGTAGATTTAAAACTAAATTTGAGTCATTACAGTAACTGCAAATGGACTACTAATTGCTCATTTAAAACATATACTGTCAAAGACTGTAAGCTGTTTATAAGAGAATCTAAAACAAAGTTTAGAGGAATTTGGAACTGATAGTAAAAGATATGACAAGATATATATCAAGTTATTAAACAATGGAAACAAGCTACATGAGAATACAAACACACAAAAAAAGATGAAGCCAGACAACATGTAATTAAGGCTTGTATATTTAAGTGGCAAAATTTACAAAACTAGGGAATGATAAAGAAGTCAGAATAATGGTTACCCCTGGATGGAAGAAGATGTGGGAGTTGCAAGAGCTAGTCATTTTCTAGTTTTTAACCTGGGTATTTTTATTATTCTCTAAGTTTTACATATGTGTTTTATATTCTTTTGTATTTCCTTATAAATATGAAGGAAAAAACCCAAATCAAGATTTCTGGATCAGTGTCTGAATTTAACTAAATCATAATACCTCTGTTTCCATAGTCATTTTGGAACTGGTTGAATAAACTACTCAAAACACTTCTTGAAAAATCAAATGACCAGAGAAGATCTGTGCTTATAGTCCAGCCCAGGGACCCATTGGGTTTTAGTTGGTGGATTATTACTCATGTAGCATCATTTTATCAGTTCGATCGCCATGGAACACCAGATGAAATGGTAAGATTTTATGTTTTTAAACTTTCTTAAATTATTGTTAATACATTTTTTTGGTAAACAAATTAGAAAGTGAGCAGAAACAATAATTTAACAAGCTTTTGAAATTAGACATGCTGGATCTTTCTAAATCTTTAAAAAGTGATAACTAAAATCTCTTAAGATTGCCAAAAGGAAAGCCTACATCTCCAGAAATGAGTTAGAGAAGTTCTGGGGGAAGATACTTTAATCTGTTAAACAACCATGAAGTTTACTTCAAATAAAAAAATAGATTTTTAACTAGTATGTTAGTTTCTAGTTAGAAACATTTTTTTCATTTAAAAAGTGCTATGAAATAAAACCAGCTGGTTGATGTATTCATTTGAAACCTTATTTGTATATAACTTCTTCCATCTTCAGAAGTAGTATAGTATTGTATAAACCCATTAGTTCCATAAAGTAAGCATCTAGAATCTTGAAACCAATGTGTCTATATTTTCAAAATTGGTCTTTTTTTCTGGGGATGATTACAAAGCTGTCTGATCAACAGGCCTGCTCTGTGAGCTTGTAAAAATTCAGATTTTTTAAAATCTGGAGATCCTGTTTTAGTACTATAATTTGGTCTGGAGTTTGGGAGTTCTTATTTTTGAAAAGCTCCGTGATTCTCCATCAGGTATGGAAACCACTGCTTTATGAAACGTGTTCCTTGATGGACTTCACATATTTTTCTCTTTTTGGTATACTGGACAGAGCCCAGAAATTATCCATGGAATCTGAGGGTCAGTTAGTGTTGACATAGTGTTGTAGAAATGGAAAGGGCCTTAAGAGGGCCTCCAAGTGATCCCTTAGTAATAAAAGATCCTTTAGGAGAGCCCAAGATAAAGTAAGTTAAGTCAGAAAGTGCTCTGACAAGTCCATATACTGCTCAGTTTCAGTGTATTTAAGCATTTTACTGACTCTTTGAGAGAGAATAATAGAATGAGCTTCTCAGAGAAAGATCGTATGTCCTTTGTTTATGCTTGTGAGTCCTTCCCATACTGGTGTATGGAAAATGATAAATGCTATTATTACTGTAGAAGTGCTCTTATTGAGTATCTTAATGGAGTTAATATGGTTATGTTTCACTTCTTTTAGTTCTTAAAATACTAGAACAACAAAGAACTCAAAAAATTTACCTATAATTCAAAGGTCTTTGCATAAGCATTTTTATTTCTCTTACCTTAATTCTTCCAAATACATATTTCTGATTTTAAATCACTGTAAATGAATATGGCAATTAGTTAAGCACTTCATGAGTTCCTGTTGAGTGGCTATCGTAATAATAGGTGCCCATGATAGGATACTCATGAAATAAATTGTGCTGCCTCTTCAAGTAATATGCTTTCAAGTTATTAATGCTTGCTGAAACTGCCATTAACACTTACTTCAATAAGCAGTACATTTTAGTAGTGGTTGATATTGACCCCCACATACTCCCAGTATGGTAGGTAATCTAGCCACATTAATATATATCATTACTATTACTATTGTAGTGTTGAATTGTACTGGTACAACCCTCAGTTGCCATTGCTGAAATTACTCTTCTATTTCATACAGAGAACTCCATAGGACATTATTGCTTTTATTAGCTCTGGATCAGGATAGTGAAAGAATTGTCTGTATTTAGAATAGATTAACCTACGTCTATTTGTAAGGCCTCCCCAGACAGCCATTTTGCTTTTTTGCATTTCTTTTCCATGGGGATGGTCTTGATCCCTGTCTCCTACACAGTGTCACAAACCTCAGTCCATAGTTCATCAGGCACTCTGTCTATCAGATCTAGGCCCTTAAATCTATTTCTCACTTCCACTGTATAATCATAAGGGATTTGATTTAGGTTATACCTGAATGGTCTAGTGGTTTTCCCTACTTTCTTCAATTTAAGTCTGAATTTGGCAATAAGGAGCTCATGATCTGAGCCACAGTCAGGTCCCAGTCTTGTTTTTGCTGACTGTATAGAGCTTCTCCATCTTTGGCTGCAAAGAATATAATCAATCTGATTTTGGTGTTGACCATCTGGTGATGTCCATGTGTAGAGTCTTCTCTTGTGTTGTTGGAAGAGGGTGTTTGTTACGACCAGTGCATTTTCTTGGCAAAACTCTATTAGTCTTTGCCCTGCTTCATTCCATATTCCAAGGCCAATTTGCCTGTTACTCCAAGTGTTTCTTGACTTCCTACTTTTGCATTCCAGTCCCCTATAATGAAAAGGACATCTTTTTTGGGTGTTAGTTCTAAAAGGTCTTGTAGGTCTTCATAGAACTGTTCAACTTCAGCTTCTTCGGCGTTACTGGTTGGGGCGTAGACTTGGATTACTGTGATATTGAATGGTTTGCCTTGGAAACGAACAGAGATCATTCTGTCGTTTTTGAAATTGCATCCAAGTCCTGTATTTCGGACTCTTTTGTTGACCATGATGGCTACTCCGTTTCTTCTGAGGGATTCCTGCCCGCAGTAGTAGATATAATGGTCATCTGAGTTAAATTCACCCATTCCAGTCCATTTCAGTTTGCTGATTCCTAGAATGTCGACATTCACTCTTGCCATCTCGTGTTTGACCACTTCCAATTTACCTTGATTCATGGACCTGACATTCCAGGTTCCTATGCAGTATTTCTCTTTACAGCATTGGACCTTGCTTCTATCACCAGTCACCTCCACAACTGGGTATTGTTTTTGCTTTGGCTTCATCCCTTCATTCTTTCTGGAGTTATTACTCCACTGATCTCCAGTAGCATATTGGGCACCTACTGACCTGGGGAGTTCCTCTTTCAGTATCCTATCATTTTGCCTTTTCCTACTGTTCATGGGGTTCTCAAGGCAAGAATACTGAAGTGGTTTGCCATTCCCTTCTCCAGTGGACCACATTCTGTCAGACCTCTCCACCATGACCCGCCCGTCTTGAGTGGCCCTATGCGGTATGGCTTAGTTTCATTGAGTTAGACAAGGCTGTGGTCCTAGTGTGATTAGATTGACTAGTTTTCTGTGATTTTGGTTTCAGTGTGTCTGCCCTCTGATGCCCTCTTGGCAGCACCTACCGTTTTACTTGGGTTTCTTACTTTGCCAACAAAGGTCCGTCTAGTCAAGGCTATGGTTTTTCCAGTGGTCATGTATGGATGTGAGAGTTGGACTGTGAAGAAAGCTGAGCACCGAAGAATTGATGCTTTTGAACTGTGGTGTTGGAGAAGACTCTTGAGAGTCCCTTGGACTGCAAGGAGATCCAAACAGTCCATTCTAAAGGAGTTCAGCCCTGGGTGTTCTTTGGAAGGAATGATGCTAAAGCTGAAACTCCAGTACTTTGGCCACCTCATGCGAAGAAGAGTTTACTCATTGGAAAAGATTCTGATGCTGGGAGGGATTGGGGGCAGGAGGAAAAGGGGACGATAGAGGATGAGATGGCTGGGTGGCATCACCGACTCGATGGATGTGAGTTTGAGTGAACTCCAGGAGATGGTGATGGACAGGGAGGCCTGGCGTGCTGCGATTCATGGGGTTGCAAAGAGTCGGACATGACTGAGTGACTGAACTGAACCCAACCTATGTCTTTTAATATTGCCAGTAGTTCTTTTATGATTTGATTTGCTTTTGTCAAGATACATATTTTTTTAATCTTAATCTTTAAAATTATGTAGAAGTTCTAGAGAGATTTAGAGGAAAGAGAACCATGTGTTAGTTGCTCAGCCGTGTTCAGCTCTTTGCAACTCCATGGACTGTAGCCCGCCAGGCTCCTCTGTCCATGGAATTCTCCAAGCAAGAATACTGGAATAGGTTGCCATTTCCTGCTCCAAAAGAGAGCCAGAGTATTTGGGGAAAAAACTACTTTTATATAATAAAAATAATAAAGATGTGTCATACATGTGTATATATATCAAATAGATTCTGCCTTTATTCATGAGTCCTCAAAGAGTTTCAGACATTTCTTGATTTCTTAATGGCTTTAAAAGAAACACTCAAACTCTCCAGTTAATGATAGTCTTCTTTAGGGTTGATACCTTCAGCATTTTGCATTTGCAAAGTGTTTAATATCTCAGAGTGACTATTTGGTTTTTATCTCAATGAAGTGTTATGAAGTAGGCGAGAGATTAGTATTATATCCATTTTACAGTTAAAGAGACTGAGGTACATAGTAGTTGTACTGTGTACAACTAAAAAACAGTAGCTACTAAAATAGTTGCTACTAATAAAAAATAACAACCTATTTTTTATTACTTAGATAAATTCAGTATTAGGGACTGTCTGAGGACTTTATCTTATGGATAGGTCTCTGGGAAGGTTACCATGTATATCAATTTGCCAGGGACAATCCCAGTTTGTGTCCATTTCTCCCTTATTCCCCATCTGGTTAGTTTTTCTCCCTTTATTCTCAAAAGTTTCTCAATTTGGTTTATAAATCATATAATTATTTTAATCTCTGATCATGATCATAAGGATATATTAACTCATTCTTTCAGAGATTATATAGGATGTTAATTTGTGTCTGCTGCTGCTGCTAAGTCGCTTCAGTCGTGTCCGACTCTGTGCAACCCCATAGACGGCGGCCCACCAGGCTCCCCCGTCCCTGGGATTCTCCAGGCAAGAACACTGGAGTGGGTTGCCATTTCCTTCTCCAATGCATGAAAGTGAAAAGTGAAAGGGAAGTCGCTCAGTCGTGTCCGACTCTTTGGCGACCCCGTGGACTGCAGCCCACCAGGCTCCTCTGTCCAGGGATTTTCCAGGCAAGAGTACTGGAGTGGGGTGCCATTGCCTTCTCTGAATTTGTGTCTGAGAGCTACTTAAAGAGTTTTGAAAATTATCTGAATTTCTTTTCTCCTTATGGTGTATTAGCATAGCCAGCTATTGTATGGAGAATGGTTATGCATTGATCATGCTTTATTTCACTAAAGAATTACCTGGTGTGAGAGGATGATAGAAAGCAACAGTGATTAGTCATATATTCTGCAGTGGAGAACTACCTCCAGTCTTGTGATAATCATAAAGATGTTTCAGTTTTTAAATGTAAACTGCTTTGCCCTGAAGGTTAACGTGAAATCTTTCTTTTTTAGGTCGATTTCACATATGGTTAATTTTTTTTTTTAAGTTTTTGTAAACTAGACATTAGCTGTATGTGTATTTAAATAAAAACTTGCCAATTGCTTAATACTGGCTTATAAGAAAAACTTGGTATCTCACTTTTCATTGTCGAGGCTTTATATATTCATATATTTCTGTTTAATGCTTGTCTCCCAACATAGATGTGTTATCTTCTTACAACCCCAGCCATGTGTTTTGCTTTTATTCTTTAGAAATACAGTTGATTTCTAGTGTTTGAGGTATACAGAAAAGTGATTCAGTTATATGTATTCTTTTTCATATTCCATTCCATTATACATTATTACAAGATACTGAATATAGAGTTCCCTGTGCTATATAGTAGATCCTTGTTATCTATTTTATATGTAGTAGTGTATATCTGTTAATCCTGTATTCCAAATTTGTATCTTCCCCCTTTCTCCTTTGGTAACCATAAGCTTGTATTCTATGTCTGTGAGTCTATTTCTTTTTTGTCAATAAGTTCATTTGTATCATTTTTTTTAGATTCCACATGTAAGTGATATATTTGTCTTTCTCTGACTTATTTCACTTAGTATGATCTCTAGGTCCATCTGTGTTGCTGGAAATGGCATTATTTCGTTCTTTTTTAAGGCTGAGTAATTCTGCTCTGTGTGTATGTAGACACACACAACATCTTCTTTATCCATTCATCTGTAGATGGACATTTGGGTTGCTTCCATGTCTTGGCTATTATAAATAGTGCTACTATGAACATTGGGGTATGTGTATTTTTTTGAATTAGTTTTTGTCTTTTCTGGTATATGCTCAGGAGTGGGATTGCTGGATCATATGGTAACTGTTATTTTTACTTTTATAAAGACTGAAGACTCCTTACTGTTCTCCATAGCGACCATACCAATTTACATTCCCACCAACAGTATAGGAGGATTCTCTCTTCTCGACACCCTCTCCACCATTAATTATTTGTAGACTTTTTGATAAAGGCTGTTCTGACTCATGTGAGGTGATACCTGATTATAGTTTTGATTTGTATTTCTCTAATAATTCGTAATATTGAGCATCTTTTCGTGTGACGGTTGGCCATCTGTTTGTCTTCTCTAGAGAAATGTCTGTATAGGTCATCTGCCCAGTTTTTGATTGAGTGTTTGGTTTTTTGATATTGAGCTATGTGAGTTGTTTGTATATTTTGGAAATGAATCTCTTGTTAGTTACATCATTTGCAAATATTTTCTCCCATTCTGTTACTTTGCTGTACAATAGCTTTTAAGTTTAACTAGCTCTCATTTGTGTATTTTTGTTTTTGTTTCCATTACTATAGGAGATGGATCCAAAAAAACATTGCTGTGATTTATGTCAGAGTGTTCCTGTATTTTATGGTATCTGGTCTTCCATGTAGGTCTTTATTCCGTTTTGAATTTATGTTAGTATATGGTGTTAAGAGAATGTTCTCAGTTCATTCTTTTATATGCAGCTGCCCAGTTTCCCCAGCACTGGTTGTTGAACAGGCTGTTTTCTCCATTGTATATTCTTTTGTCATAGATGAGATGACCAGAAGTGTGGGGGTTTATTTCTGGACTTTATCCTATTCCATTGATCTATATTTCTGTTTTTGTGCCAGTACCACATTTTTAAAAAAATTATTTATATAGGTCTCTAATATAATCTGGAGTCAGGGCACATGATTTCTCTAATTCCATTCTTTTTTCTCAAGATTGTTTTGGCTATTCGGGGTCTTTTGTGTTTCCATACAAATAAAATTTTTTTGGTTCTTGTTCTGTAAACAGTGACATGAGTAATTTGATAGGGATCGCATGAGTAATTTGATAGGTAATCTGTAGATTGCTATGGGTAGTAGAGTCATTTTGACAATGTTGATTTCTTCCAGTTAAAAGTGATGAGAGTAGGCATCCTTGCCTTGCTCCTAATGAGTGTTACCTCTTACAATTTTAATCACCTATTTTAAAAGCAAATATAGTTTAAAGAGAATAATTACTTTGGGACATTACAGGGATCATCAGTACAATCAGTCTGGCTAGCTTGTTCTTGTCTTTGAAACTTTTGGAATAGTGATTAGATAAAGGTGTGAAATACATCCTTAAAATGAGCATTGCTTCAGGTTACCTAGTTGGCTGGACGTGGAGACTCAGTTCAGTTCAGTCGCTCTTGTGTCCAACTCTTTGTGACCCCCTGGACTGCAGCAGACCAGGCTTCCCTGTCCATTACCAACTCCCAGAACTTGCTTAAACTCATGGCCATTGAGTCATTTATGCCATCAAGCCATTAAATCCTCTGTTGCCCCCTTTTTCTCCTGTCCTCAATCTTTCCTAGCATCCTGGGTCTTTTCCAGTGAGTCAGCTCTTTGCATCAGGTGGCCAAAGTATTGGAGCTTCAATTTCAGCATCAGTCCTTCCAATGAGTATTCAGGGTTGATTTCCTTTAGGATTGACTGGTTTGATCTCCTTGTTGTCCAAGGGACTCCCCGTTATTCTTCTCCAGCACCACAATTTGAAAGCATCAGTTCTTGGGCGCTCAGCCTTCTTTATGATCCAACACTCACATCCATATATGACTACTGGAAAAAACATAGCATTGACTGTACAGACCTTTGTTTGCAAAGTGATGTCTCTGCTTTTTAATATACTGGCTAGGTTTGTCATAGCATTTCTTCCAAGGAGCAAACGTCTTTTAATTTTGTGACTGCCTAAGAAAATCAAGTCTGTCACTTTCCATTGTTTCCCCATCTATTTGCCATGAAGTGATGGGACTGGGTGCCATGGTTTTAATTTTTTGAAACGAAACTAAACTGTTAGCATCAATGTGTGATGGTATGCAGGGGAATTTTGAGCATTAACTTGCTAGTATGTGAAATGAGCACAACCGTACAGTAGTTTGAATATTTGGCACTGATTTCTTTGAGTTTGGAATGAAAACTGACCTTTTCCAGTCCTGTGGCCATTGCTGAGTTTTCCAAATTTGCTGGCATATTGCTTGTAGTACTTTAACAGCATCATCTTTTAGGATTTGAAATAGCTCAGCTGGAATTCAGTCACCCTCACTAGCTTTGTAGTAATGCTTCCTAAGGCACACTTGACTGCATACTCCAGGATGTCTGGCTCTAGGTGAGTGACTACACCATCGTGGTTATCTGGGTCGTTAATACTTTTTTGTACAGTTCTTGTATGTATTCTTGCCACCTCTTCTTAATCTCTTCTGTTAGGTCCTCGCTGTTCTGTCCTTTGTTGTACCCATCTTTGCATGAAATGTTCTTTTGGTATCCAGTTTTCTTGATGAGATCTCCTGACTTTGCCATTCTGTTGTTTTGCTCTATTTCTTTGCATTGTTCACTTAGAGCTCTTATCTTTTCTTGCTATTCTTTGGAACTCTGTATCTTTCCTTTTCTCCTTTGCCTTTCACTTCTCTTCTCGTCTCAGCTATTTGTGAAACGTCTTCCGAAAACCAGTTTGCCTCTTTGCATTTCTTTTTGTTTGGGATGGTTTTGGTCACCCCCTCCTGTACAGTGTTACAAACCTCCATCCATAGTTCTTGAGGCACTCTATTGGCAATGCCTTGAATCTATTTGTCACTTCCACTGTATAATCGTAAGGGATTTGATTTAGGTCATACCTGAATGGTCTGGTGGTTTTCCCTACTTTCTTCAATTTAAGTCTTGATTTTGCAATAAGGAGCTCATGATCTAAACCACAGTTAGCTCCAGGTCTTGTTTTTGCTGACTGTATAGAGCTTCTCTGTTTTCACCTGCAAAGAATATATAATCAGTCTGATTTCAGAATTGACCATCTGATGATGTCCATGTAGTTCTCTTTGGTCCAGGGCAAATTCTGTACTACATGTTTTTTCCTGATAAATATTTTGCATGTACTTTATTTACATAAATATATTTGAGAAAACCAATAATTCCTTTCTAAAAACTACATCATTGTACAATACTAGTTATCTACTGATGTGGAACAACATTTTGCTCCTTAAAAGAATGAACATCTCACACAGTTCTTGAGGGTCTGACATCCAGTAGAAGCCTAGGTGGGTTGTTCTGGCTCAGAATCTCGTTGAGTTTGTAATCAAGCTGTCCCCTGGGACCTCAGTCTCTAGGGCTGGAGGGTTTACTTCTCTTCTCGCTAACCTTGACAGAAGGCCTTAATTACCCATCATGTAAGCCTCTTTGGTACTGTTCTTAGCATAACTTTTCCCAGTAGTCAGTGAGAGAGATTGTCATTAAGACAGAATCTTCAATGTCCTTTAATCTTGGGAGTGACATACTTTCAGTACTATTAGTGCTGGTATTCTTCTATTAACTCTGGTTAATAGACCAACTCTGGTACAGTGTGGGAGGGGATTGAATAAGGGCATGAATTCCCAGAAGCAGAGATCACTAGGGGCTGTCTTAGAGCTGGCTACCATAGTCACTAAGCACCTTTATTAAGGAAATACTTGTTCAGTAATTTCTTGTAGTTAGCATCCATCTTATATGAGCATTATCCAGCCACTTAAAATCTGAATGTGCTTTAACTTTTTATTGGTCACTGGAGTTCATCCTTATGAATAGCATGGATGCTATGATAGGGATAGGAGGGTGTGAGGAAACTCTTTGCCTTTATTCTTTAAGGCCTGTGGCTTAGCTTTCTGAGGTCTCAGGCTTGCTTTTGTACCTTTTGTTCTTCCCTTGTTTGAAACTAGCTGTGATTTGCATCTTTGTGAATGTACTTTCTTTGCTTCTGGTTTTGACCAGTATCCACATATCCAAATCTTTAGGAACTGAATATCAAGTGAACTAGCATGCGTGCTCAGTCGTGTCCAGCTCTTTGCGACCCCGTGGGCTATAACCTACCAGGCTCCTCTGTCCGTGAGATTCTCCAGGCAAGAATACTGGTGTGGGTTGCCATTTCATCCTTCAGGGGGTCTTCCTGACCTGGAGATCAAATCTGGTTTTTCTGCACTGCAGGCAGATTCTTTACCACTGACCCACCTGGGAATCAAGTGAACCAGGCATCCTGTGAAAAGTTCCTCTAGGTTTTTCCTTGGGAAAAGTAGAGTTGTTCTTATTGCTTAGCCTTTGTGATGTTGGCTTTTTGAGTCGTTTTTATCTTTCTTCTTTATTGTAGAGGCTTCTGGATAGTTCAGGTTGCCTGGTAAGTGACCACTGGCTAAATGAGGTACCAAGTGTGTAAAAGTTGTTTTACGATAATTTTTTTAGTTACTTGTTTACTAGAGTAGACCATTTTGAGGCCGTTAGCATAAAACAAAGGTAAAAATCTCTACTGAGTAAAGTACAGAATAAGGAAGATACTTGGTGGTGTAAAAGACTCTAAAATATACTTAGAGGTTTTTTTTTTTTTTCCTATTAGATAATAATTGACAGCAAAAGTTTACTATTTGTTAAAACGTTTATAATTTTATAGAAGTACCACTTTAATAAAACAACTCCTGATAATTGGAGTATTTATAGAGCAATAATTTTAATGCAGTATTTTCTCCCTTTCTAGAGACAAATGGAATCAAATTGGAATTTTGTAGAAGAACTGCTGAAAAAGTCCATCAGTGTTCAGGTACACATTTAAAGTGAGATGGTTTGTGGGCCTTGCTAAATTTTTATGTTACAGATTTTATTTTTAAGAACCAAGCAAACCGTTAAAATGATTTAAATAACAAACTTGGTTTACTTATTAGAAACCTGAGATAAGAATCATCATTCTTTGTTAATACAGGGTCTTTGTATCATAGTTTTTATTTTGAAGATTTTTATTTTAACACTGAGTTGCCAGTTAAAGGGCAAAGATAATTATCGTAGTTGGTGACTTTGACAAAATGTATTCAAAATAAGGAGCAGAAGCTTTAGAATCAGCCATTCCTTGACTGTATGATATCAAGTCTAGGAGACATGATGAGGGAGATAGTCAGTGGCATTGGAAATTCAGTTATATCCTCGTCACAGCAGGAAGGTGACTTGCCTTGCTGAGCAATTTGTCTTACAGGCTTGAATCATACTCTGACTGATAAGGTCCTAGTTTCTGAGCCCTCATTTCATAGCTTATCATTTTTCTTTCTGCACAACTGTTAATGCAGTGCTTCATGGCCCAGAGGTCAGATTTGACCTCCTTTTAAAATAGTTTTAAGTGTGCTCTTCATCACATCTTTAAACATATTGTATTATAGTTCTGTAAAGTTTTGTGGCATAAGTTGTTTATGTAAGATTTTAAAGGGAAATTTTAGTATTTTTTTTAGTTTGGGTAATAGACTCATTTTCTTTTAAGAAATGAGGATTGTTAAAAACCTGAAGAGGAATAAAAAATATAGTAGTATAAGACTGCTACACATACACACATACATTTATTTTTTACCCATATCTTTGAAAATTGTTTTAATGGCTTAAAATTTTGTTTTCCCTATTATCATTACTCTTATTTTTTTTAGGTAAAAATATAAGTACATTTAGTTACAAGATAAAACTTCTAGTTATGAACTAAGAATTCTAGATTAGAATGCCAAAGAACTCTGAATACAGCAGTTGCATCAGAAGCAAAAGAGCTGTAATCTCAACCATTGTAAAAATTGTTGTTTCTTTTTTTGTATCATTTTAATTGGCTTTCTCCTCTGTTCTTTTTGAGAACATACTGATTTTAGTAGCTCAAAGTTTCAGACATGTATTTTTTTTACTTCAAGAATGTGTGGAATCCCTAAAATTGGCCATTATTTACATCATCAGTCTTTTAATGGTATCTGCTAAAGTGGTTGTGAGGATACATCCCCAATTCTTTTAAGGAGGTAGACTGACATGTAGATTTACCTGGCTTGGGATTTCCCAAGATGTGGGACTTTTTGGTGATAAAACCAGGGAAGACCTTAGAAAACTGGGCCAAGTCAATCATCCTAGAAGCAAGGATAGTACAGCTAATCTAAGAAACTTTCTCTGTGAATTTAGGTCTAGCATAAAGTCAAAGAAATATCTTTCCTGTGAGAGAAGAGGTCATTGTAATATTTAGAAAAAAGCAGTCCATTCTCTCTAGTAATCTCAATTTTGTCTTGCCTTGATTGTATCAAATTAGGTTTTATAAGTAGTATAGGACTACTTGCTGGAGTTTTTGAAACCAATTTTGTGGGTTCAGTAGGTGGTCATAAAGAATAAATAATATGTTTGGATAGAGCTATCAGTTTGATTATCTGTTTTTCCCCATTGAGGTAAATTAAAATCTGAACATGCTTGTGTACTTTGACTTCATCTCCAACTGTGAAAGAAAGAGTCTGTTTGCAATATTTAAAAAAAAAAAAATGTTTTACATATACAGCAGTCTTCAAATAAAATTGGTGGACATTCCACTGTAGTTTTGATTAAGCAAATAACGTTCCAAATCTTTTTGTAGCCATAGAGAATCTTCCAGAAACAGACACTGAGCTTTGTTAGTAAAGAGAACATATATTGTTAAATTTTGCTTAAACTAAATAGTTAAGTATTTGCTCTAAAAACATTCTTCTGAGGTAATCCTGTGTAATATTTGTGAATGTTAACAGTAAACATTTGTTCTACCTTTACAACATCATTATTTTCATATGAAAAGGGACGTTTTTAGTTTTATGCCACTTTTTAAATAAAGCCTCATTATTTTCTGAGTTCACAACAATTGTCTTTCAAAGGGCATGAAGGGATGCAAGAAGAAATCCTAAGCAAGCCTAATATTTAAAAAATATTTTTATTTGTCAAATAATCCTGAGAGTCTTAAGGCTAAAAACAACTCAGAATATGACTAGTTCTGAATAATGTGGGTCAATCTTCTAATTACTAATCAGAATTACTGTGTTTTTGGACAGAGGGATTTTGACTGGGATATTGAAGTCTCTTTGTTTAGTCACTGAGTCATGTCGGCCTCTGTGACCCCATGGACTGTAGCCCGTCAGGCATCTCTGTCCATGGGATTTCCCAGGCAAGAATACTGGAGTGGGTTGCCTTTTCCTCTTCCAGGGGATCTTCCTGACCCAGGGATTGAACCCATGTCGCCTGCATTGGCAGGCAGATTCTTTACCACTGAGTCACCAGGGAAGCTGCTAACTCTCTTTATCCAATCCTGATAAAATCCCATCAGACTGATAGTTACTATTTAGCTTCAACGTAAGTTTTATTCTCCAGATGGTTCCTGATAGGCAAGTTAGTTATGCATAAAAAATGAACCCCCAGTTGTTATATTGCCATTTCTATAAAATAAGCTAAAAAATGTTTTTATTTTTAGTTCAGTAAAACAATTTGGTGCATGGAATATACCCAAATTTAATATGCCTGCATTTGATCTTTGAAAACAGAAGTTCTAGGAAGATATCCTTTTTGAAAGGACTGAGAGATCAGCAGCAGACACTGGAGTATTCTAGGATTGCTTTTTATATGAAATAGTTTATATGTACTCATTCAGCTGAGATGAGACACCCAGAGAGCCCACAGGATCTTGTGATAAATGTAGAAATTGAGTAGCGTGGGCTCTGGATTTGAGATAGGTAGGTTTGAATCTACATGGAAAAGAGCCCCACGTGCCTTCTGGTTTATTAAAAATCAGAGAGAGTGGATTTAGATAATGTTAATCAAAATTCTTTTCTTGGTTTAGGTAGAGTTTGGCTTCAACACTCAGAAAATTAAAATATATCCATTTAAGGTACAATAGTGTGAATGTGTTGCGTTTATTATATGATTGTCAAGACTCAATGTTTTAGCTAAAAAAAATTCAAAGCGACAGCTGTCACTGTGTGAGCACTGTCCATAGCACTAGATGTACATTTTCCACTCATGACAGTCTTGTGAAGTCCCATTTTAGACATTAGGAAAACTGGGACACAGAGTAAGCCTTGTCCAGGTTCACTCAGCTAGCTAGGAAGTGGTGGAGCTGGAATTTGTTTTTAGTCATTCCAGAGTGAAGTCTCTCAGTCGTATCCAACTCTTTGCTACCCTATGGACTGTAGCCTACCAGGCTCCTTTGCCTATGGGATTTTCCAGGCAAGAATACTGGAGTAGGTTGCCATTTCCTTCTCCAGGGGATCTTCCCAACCCAGGGATCGAACCCAGGTCTCCCACATTGTAGGCAGATGCTTTACCATCTGAGCCATGAGGGAAGTCCTACGGAGGAAGTCATTCCAAACTCCCTCAAAACACTTGACCTTGTAAGATTCTTAATAAAACTCTGCTTTTTGTTGTTGTTTTAAAACTTTCTTTTTTGAAACTTCTTTGCTGTTATGTCTTTCATTAGTAATGTACTTTGATTTGTAAGATCTGTTTTGGTAATACTTGTGGAAAGCAACTATCTCAATTTTCCACTTTTTTAAATTTGTTTTTGTGATCTTCTCTCTCTCCAATAAGTCTATGATGAGAAAAATGTAAGGTAGGAAGAAATTAATATACTCAGGTGTTCTCAAACATTCTTCCTCACCATATTTCAGCTGTTTTTCCATTATGAATTTGAACTAAGATGTCTGTTGGCTCCTCTACTTCTAACTATTGTAAATTCTTATCTCTTTGGCTTTCTGAACTTGAAGATGGGCAAATCATTTAATTCAGCTGATGTGTGCCCACCCACACAATTTTTAATGGAAATTTTTAAGAAGCACTAAGGGAACATGGTTCTAAACAAAATGATGGATGAATATACAAAACATGAGCATGTGCTTTACAACAAATACAGTGATTAATTACAAAAATGAACTTGCTTTTCAAGTCACACTCAACTGACTTACCCTGCCAGAACTGTGGAGAAAATGGTATTTTATAAGACATTTCTTTTCATTTTAATCTGTAGCCACTATCAAGAAAAGGATGGGAAATTTATCTCCTTTCCTTAACCAAAAAAAAAAAAAAAGGGAGGAAAAATCCCCCAGGATACTGTATTTAATTTCTTCTTGATTGGTTGCAGTGGAAAGAGCATGGGCTTTGGTCTCACAAACTTTGATTCAAATCTTGTTCTGGTCACTAAGAGCAATCTTGATCAAATCTGGTGTCAATCAGATGTTTATTTTTTTTCCCTCATGTTTTTGGAAGGTGGTATAGTATATCTAACAAGTTTTGGAGTCATGAGTCCTAACTCCTTCCCATATGCACTTGGGTAAGCCATTTATAATTTCTGAACCTCAGCCCGTTTTTTTTTTTTTTTTTTGGTAAAATGAGTGTAGTAAAACAGATGGTATGAGACATACATGAATAACATACGTAAAACATCATATGATATCAGACACATAGTTGGTATTTAACCTTTTGTTTTTCCCAAACTTTGTACATTTTTATGGTTTAAATACCTTTTTGTGAATTTTACATGTAAATGATTTTCAGACACCAAACAAAGCAACACAAAACTCTTCAAAACGAACCCACTTTTTTCATGTAATTCACTTTTTAATCTTGCAGTGTAATTAAATTAGTATGTTTTAATTCACATCAGTAGTGTGCCATGAGAATAAACCTACATCTAGTTTAATATTTTCATAATAAAATCAAAGAACGTTAGTGACCAACGAGGGTTCAATGAGTTTATTTATCAGAGGAACTAAATATCTTTCCCTAAACCATAGAGCCACTTGATGAGAAGAAACACTAGAACTCAGATCTGTTTTGTTGATAAAACATTTACGGAGTCTCTTTGGTAAAGCAGGCACTGTGCTAGGCCTGGGGAGCACTATCGCAGCCCTTAGGGAACTCATAGACTTGAAGGTAGATAGGAAGGTGAGAACTGTGTGTGAAGTGTCCATGAAGCTGTGTAACTTTGTACAGAAAGTGGTGATCCCCTTCTCTTTCTGAAATACTTCTCTCAGGGCCCATGATGCCTGGTTTCCTACCTACTTCATTGGGTTTTGCTTATAGGCCTCCTTTTTCTTGATACCTAAATTTTGGAATAGCAATAGGCTGTCAGTTCTGGGTTCTTTTCTGTTTTCTGTCCACAGTCTTTCCTAGATTGATCTTATCTAGGCCTTTAGCTCTAAAAACCATCAATATGAAGGTAATATCCAAATTTGTATCAGTAGCTCTGCCTTTTTCCTTGAGCTATAGACCCATAAATTGTCTGTGTAATATTTGTACTCGGTTGCCCTGTGCACTCTCACCTGTTCCTTCCCTGCTCTTTGCCACCATAAGAATTGAGTGGTTCCATCAATTCATTTTCTTAAGCCAAAACTTAAGAATTCCCCTGAATTGCTATCTTTCCTTCATACCTTAATATAAGTCATAAACAAATTCCATCAACATAACTCTAAAATTGTCTTCCTGTCTTAATCTTACAGTTTCACAGTTATCTCCTAGAATTTTAAGTTGGTGGGAGAAGGAAGTAGAAAAAAGGAGACATTTTAATCTTCCGTGATGAAATAACCACGCACCTTTGTTGAAAAGAGACAATACTGAATCCATTCAACAATTATTTACCTAAAGCATAATGTTTCCCAGGCACCGTCACATTTCCAGCATGTCTGCTTTGTACTTAACCTTTGTCTGCTTTTCTGTTACACTGGAAGTTCTCTTTCAGCTCTTCTAACTGATCTTACTCTGTTCTTATCTGCTATTGTCATCTTGCTTGATCCAGTGTAGCATTTTTGAAGCATTCATTTCATGTCACCCCTGTGTTTACAGTCCTCTAAAGGTTTCCCAACATAATTAAAATACAGTCCATACTTCTGATTGTGACGTGTAAAGCCTTAAATGAGATATGGTTCCTGACTATCTCTGACTTAATCCTATAAAACCAAGCTTACTGCTAATTCAGGAAGTTTCCATGTATTTTCTCTGCCATCAGTGCTTTACTTTCATTTCTGTATGTGGTTGGCTCTTTTCCATCCAATCATTTAACCCAAATTCCAGCCCATAAAAGCTCAGATGGTAAAGAATCTGCCTGCAATGCAAGAGACCAGAGTTCCATCCGTGGGTGGGGAGGATCCCCTGGAAGAGTAAGATGGCAGCCCACTTCAGTATTCTTGCCTGGAGAATCCCATGGACAGAGGAGCCTGGCAGGCTACAAGCCATGGGGTTGCAGAGAATCAGACATGACTGAGCAACTAACACTACTACTGCTAGCCCTCAAAAAGGCCTTTCAGTTCGTAGTGCCTGATAAAAAAAATGACCCACATCCTCTGTCAGTTACTCTACCACATTACTCTGCTTTTCTTTTGCTTTTTGCAGTGGTTATAACTGTTTACATTATGTAAACAGTTTGTATCCTTGTTTGTATCCTCTTTTTCCATTTTCCCCAAAGTGTAACTTCATTATGCCTGCTGCTACTGCTGCTAAGTCTCTTCAGTCGTGTCCGACTCTGTGTGACCCCATAGACGGCAGCCCACCAGGCTCCTCCGTCCATGGGATGTTCCAGGCAAGAGTACTGGAGTGGGGTGCCATCGCCTTCCTTCTCCCTAGTACCTTAGAATACTGTCTGATACATAGTAAGCTTTGAATAACTGACTGGAATTCAGTGTTATGTCAGCTTTTAACAAACATGCATGTTATTTGATATGTAAGTTTAAAGTGTCACTTTTTTACTCTTACCTATTAAAACGTTCTAAAAGGTTAAAACATATGTACTCTGCCAACGGCTCTGGTTTTTAGAATAACTCCTATATTTCTATAAAGAATTACTTAGGTATGATTGAGTCTTCTGTATTTTTAGATAACTTATGCTACTTTCTGGTTAGGGTTTCTTTTCAGTCTCTGGGTTCGACACTATTCAGTTATTAAATACCTATTGCAGTTGTTAAATAATTGAGTTAAAAGTCAAACTGAGTTATGTAATTTCAATTATCATATTAACCTTCTCCAAAGCAAAGTTACATACCTTATGCTGATTCAGACCTTCTGGTCTGAAGATGAAAATGGGTATGACTTGGTAATATGTATTTATATTCTTTTCAGGAGCAGGTTATTCAACAGTGTCAAGTTATAATAATGTGTATTGGTCATTATTTAGTTCCTCACAATTTCAGTTTATTTTTTAGGATGGTATACTAGAAGAGCAGTTACGAATGTATCTTCACTGTTGTTTGACCCTTTGTGATTTCTGGGAGCCAAACATTGCAATTGTCACCATTCTGTGGGAATATTATAGTAAGAACCTGGTGAGTAAATAGAGTATGAATTTGTTCCAGGAATTTGAAGAATTAGAACATGGTATTTGAGGAATGTTTTTAGGGTTTAATTATATATAATTACAGAGATTTCTTAAAATTAATTTTTCAAAGTAGATTAGAGTAGCTAAAAAATATCTTTATGTTTCACATTGTCTAAAGAGCATGGACATAGGGGACGGAGCATCTGACGTCCCTTTTCTCTTAAGGGTGAGATTAAGCAAAGGAACCAGAATTGTGCCAGAAAGGTATTTTTTAAAATCTTCATTTATAAATGTTTTCTAACAACTACTGATTGCTTGCAACACATTGAACAGTTAATGCTATCTTATAGAACTAGTCTTGGCATTTGAGTAGCTTCTAGGCTACTAGGCAGAAGCATACATATTGTAGAAAAAAAAGAAAAGAGTTACAATACTCTGGAATGCTAGAGGAAGGAGTATCTGACTTGTAGAAGACTTGATGAACTCATAATTTTTTAAATTGGCCTGGGGAATAAGTAGAATTTTCCAAGTACAGAAGAAAATGAGCATCCAAGCAAAAGGAATAGTGTTTTGGACAAGTGTATAGAGACATGAAAAAACATGATTTATGCCTACTATGTTAAATAGTTCTAAATGATGGGTCTGAGGTGACTGTGGAGAAATACGGGAGATGAAGAAAGTAGAAAAGTTAGTCCAGGGCTGGATTTTGAAGGGTTAAAGATAACATGCAGTTGAGTTATGATTTATCCAAGAGACATTGGAAAGCAAAAATGTGACACATTATGTATGTGTTTGAGAAAGTTTTTTCCTGAAAGTAGTATAAAGGAAGTGGGTACAGATGAGATAGTAGTCCAGTATGGTAGTATAAGTAAATAATGCAGCAAATGAGAACTAAAATAGGGACAGTGAATTTAAAAAGGGTAAATTTGGAAGAGAAAATTTTAAAAGTACATTTAAAAAATGGATTGTTACTTGTGTATGGAGAGAAGAGAAGATTTGGAATGTTTGGTTTTCTGAGTAAGTATATAGTGAAACCTTCAATCAAGACAGAAAAAGATATGGAGGACATACAAGTAAATTACAAGTTTGGGTCTATATATAATTGAACTTATTAAAAATGAGAAAAATACCTTTCTCTGAAACATACGGTCAGTCTGGCTGGAGAAATGACCAATTCTGATTCTCAGGCAGAATGTATACAGGATGGGTCTGTAATGCCTTGTTATACCTGAAAACAGGGAGGGTATCCAAGTAAGCTGGAGTTGTGTCAAAAGAACACAGGAGCCTGCTGTAAGGAGCTCCCATTCCCCAGTGCTGGGTAAATTTGGGCATGATAAAGAATAAAGACAGCTGTGGATTATGTGTTTAAATCCTCGAGTTTGTGGTATTTTTAGAAAAGTTGTTATTCTGGAAACTAAATAAAGGAAAATATAAACTATATTTCCGGAGAAGGCAATGGCACCCCACTCCAGTACTCTTGCCTGGAAAATCCCATGCACCGAGGAGCCTGGTGGGCTGCAGTCCATGGGGTCGCTAAGAGTCAGACATGACTGAGTGACTTCACTTTCACTTTTCACTTTCATGCATTGGAGAAGGAAATGGCAACCCACTCCAGTGTTCTTGCCTGGAGAATCCCAGAGACGGGGGAGCCTGGTGGGCTACCGTCTATGGGGTTGCACAGAGTCAGACACGACTGAAGCGACTTAGCAGCAGCAACAGCAAACTATATTTCAGAATACCAAATTTCAAGCTAGTTTAGAAAGAATGATAGAATTAGAAAATCACTATCTTGCACATCTGTTGAAATAAGCCATCTGGATGATGATCATCCCTGGCTGTTCAAATGGTGGGGATCACTCAGATGGATCGATCAGCATGATCAGTCTTAAACATCACAAAAAGAATGAAAGTCAGAAATTACGTGCCTCTTTGCTAACTGAAATAGGAAGTACTCGAGACTGCCATTGAAAGATTCTCACCAAAAAACTTGACCTGAATCTGATCAGTCCACTAGATAGAGCTACCAATTTACAGAAAAGATAGCAGATGAAAGAATACATTAAGTGACTCCAGGAAGATGTAAGAAAGATCTTGAAATGTAGGAAGATATAAGCCGAAGATATAAGCCCCTAAAATCAGAATTTAGGAAATTGCACAATAAATTACCTGTTAAATGGTATGATGAAACCATTGGAAATTTTTATAGGATAAAAGATTCAAGAGGTGTGTCAACCAAATGCAAGGTATGAATCTTGACACTATCCTAATTTGAACAGACTAACTGTTAAAAAGACATTTTGGGGATAATCCAGGAATTTGAAACAGCCCTTTGTATTCTGTGCTTAAGTGGAATTTTTATTTTAGGGGGAATATGTGGTAATGGCTGTGTAGTTTTTATGATTAAGAAGAGTCAGAATTTTAATGAGCTAGTTGGGATTTACAGCTTTCTGTTATTTATTCAGAGATTTAATACTTGTTTTCTTTTTTTCCTTTTAGAATAGTTCTTTCAGTATTTCTTGGCTTCCTTTAAAAGGCCTTACATATATCATTAAGTCACCCTTGTCTATGCTAGAAATGGTGAAGACCTGCTGCTGTGATAAACAAGATCATGACCTGTATAAATCCAGCAGTAGTTACACTATTTTCCTTTGCATTTTGGCAAAAGTTGTCAAGAAAGCAATGAAGAACAATGGTCCTCATCCTTGGAAACAAGTCAAGGGAAGGTGTGTACTGTATCTTTCTTTGTCATGAATGTTCACTTACATCTTCGGAGAAGTTTTTTTGCGTGTGTTTTTTAAGTTAATTTGTGCTTGGATGTCTTTATGGTTTATATCTTAAATATATTTGTTAAAGGACAGCAAAATATGGAGCATTTTGATCTTGCCAATTTGTTAACAGTACAAAACCAACCTAATATCCCTAACTTAGGGAAGATTTTAGTTTCTTATTTATCTCATCAGTCCTGAAGAATGAGATCCCATGTATTAAGTGCAGGTATAAAAGAGAACTGTTGTTTTTCTTGCCAAAGTTAATTGTAATGTTTCATGTAACTCCTTGTATATATTTTATTAAAACTTACAGAAATAAAAATTATGTCCAGATTATGCATTGGCAGATGATAGATTAAGTCTATAAAATTTTGTGTTCTTTGAGTCCACCAGTCTCACAAGCGCAGGTTTCTTGAATGAAAACTAACCATAATATAAAAGAACCAAAACCTCTGATGTTCTCATTTGAGGAGTATGCCATTTTCATTTCTGATGTGGTAAAATAAACGTTTGGTCACATTTGTCTAGTGTTGTCCTTTTTTGAGAGTTTTGCTTGTTAAATGGGTGTGATTCTTACTGTCTTTCCTTGTTCTACTTTTGCCTATGAGCCCCTTTTCTAGCCCTCTGCAGTTGACTGTTCTCCAGCGCTTGCTTAGCTTAAGCAATGGAAGCTCTTGCAACAGAATACTTAATATTTCTGGTAGATGCTTCTCAATAATCTCTAAATGAAATTCCTATTTGATTCACACAATGAATAATTCTTGCAACATTATGGTGATACAGTTTGGATTTTTTATTTAGAATATACTTTATTTTTTAATGGTATCTTTGTTAAGCCTCCAGTAATTAGGTAGCTCAAACAGTAGTTACTTTTCTTTTGTTCTGTTTGCCAATTTTGTTTGGAATCTTAAATATTTTTATGGAAAGCATAATACTCTGAACTTTATTGCTTAAAGAAATTGGAATTCATAACAAGACTGTATACCAAGCCTATCATGGGTATGATGGGGAGGATATGAAGATAATTAGATCTTTATCTTCAGGAGCTTATCAGCTTCATTATTTATAAATAAACATTTAACCTCTCATAAGCATTAATCATTTCTGTTTTGAATAAGCCATTATAAAAATTGCAGAGAAACTTAACAATCCCTAAGTAAGATTAAAAATGAATGGTGTTCAGTTCTGATCCCTTAATTAATTAAAATATATCAGCTCTTAAATTATATTAAGTAATATTGACAACAGATTTTTAAATGGCTAGTCTTGGATATTTGAGCACTAATAATTTTTCTTTGTGAGTGGGTAAAAATAATTTTCCCAGTACTTTGCATTGTCTTAACGTATAAGTATAGTAAGAGCCAGGTCTTTGTGAAGGGTAGAGGGAGAAAGAATTTAAGGAACACTGTTATGTAAAATTGCCCTGTTAAGAGTTCTATAAAGTACATCAAGTTGTACTTAAAAGAATTACATATTCTTTCTTATTTGTCAGTAAACACTGAAAAAGAAAGGTTATGGGGGGATTAAAATAAAAGGAAAAGCCAAGTATTATATAGAAAATAGTATTTCTACTGTCCTTTGGGGACAGCCACTGAATCCTTTGATTCACTTATAGATGCTTGCTGCATCCTTGAGAAATTTGAAGGTTGAGAGGTGAGGCTTATTCTATGAGTTTTGTTTTCTAAGCAACAAAAGTGATACAATAGCCCCATTATGTAGAAATAGCTAAAAATTTAAAGTGATGAGGCTGTCGTGAGTATTGAGTTAAATGTTAGTTTAAAAGATGGATTTTTGTGAATGAAACTGTTCATAATTCATTTGTTTTAATTTTACAGGATATATTCTAAATTCCATCAAAAAAGAATGGAAGAACTAACTGAAGTTGGTCTGCAGAACTTTTTCAGCCTTTTTCTACTGTTAGCAGCTGTGGCAGAGGTAGAAGATGTAGCAAGTCATGTTTTACGCCTCCTAGATTTCCTCAAGCCTACTTTTAAAACATCTCCTCTCATTTGGAAGGGTCAGATGGCCTTCCTCTTGATGTATACCCAGAAAAATCTGGACATTGGTGTTTTGGCTGAGAAATTTTCAAATGCTTTCCGGGAGAAAGCAAAGGAATTCTTGGTATCTAAGAATGATGAAATGGGACAAAGACAGACCCTTTGGACCCTTCTTTCCATATATATGGACAGTGTTCAGGAGGTGTTTGAGACAAGCCGTTGCTTGCATCCTTCTCATGAAAAACTGCTTAATGATGGCTTTAGTATGCTTCTACGAGCTTGTCAAGAATCTGAACTTAGGACAGTATTGAACTTTCTACAAGCTGTTCTGGCCAGAATCAGGTATGCTTTCCAGTAATGTGCTAATGTATTAATTTGTTTTATATCATTACCTGTGTTGATTCTGTGTTAAAGTTTTCCTTTTGACATACTCATGAAATTCAGTTGTAAAGAGAGCAGTTAAAGGAAGTTTTACTGCACGCAAACTGTCCTTTCAAACAGCGCTTCTTTGAAAGAAGGCTCACATGCAAGCCTATAAAACTCAACTCTGGTGCAATCCAGGAGCCATGCCTCTTGGCCCCGTCTTGCCTCTCTACCTCTCCTAAAAACATTATTATCCAGAGGGATATTTCAGACATTCTAAGCAAGACCATGAACTCAAATCTGAGGTGACTTTCATTGAAACATATGCAGTTTTGTGTACTTAAGGAGATTTTGGCCACATTGTACCATTAAAAAAAAAAGTTATTTTCTTTAGTTTGCTGCCGAGTTGTAGCCTCAAACACATGAAATGAGCTGTGCTTAACGGCTCAGTCATGTCCTACTGTTTGTGACCCTGTGGACTATATAGCCCACCAGGCTCCTCTGTCCATGGGGATTGTCCAGGAAAGAATGCAGGAGTGGGTTGCCATGCCCTCCTCTGAGGGATCTTCCTGACCCAGGGATCGAACCAAGGTCTCTTGCATTGCAGGTAGATTCTTTACCGACTGAGCCACCAAGGAAGCCCCAAACACATGAAATACTCCCAGCTAAAGCAGTGTATTCTAAGAGTGAGATAGGATTGTTCTACAGCAAGTTTTGTGTAGATGATGTTCACCAGTCATCTATATAAAACTTAGCTGTTCCCAGATCTACGTGAATTATACAAATATGCAGATGCACTCAGACCCAAACAGTAATGGTGAGAACAGTGATCATGCTGTTTATTGCCTTGAAGGCTCTTTTCACATAGCAGTTTCACCTTTGAAGTTCATGTTCTTAAGAAGTTAGATACTACACTCAGTGCAGTTAGGTATAGAAATACAATTTTATTTAAAATCATGTCTGAAGTTAATGAAGAGACTGCTTCCCTTTTCTTAGTTGCACATTACAAAAGTAGCATCTTTTTCAAAGATACTAAACTTAATGAAATTTCTGAATTTTGGATATTTCATTACCAATTTCATTAGTGATCTTCTTAATTTACATTGGGCTGTGTGTTCATAGAGATCAGTCCACAGGTTTTCACGCATTAGGTTTTATGTAGTTTTTATATTCATGTACTCTAGTTCTTAAGCAGATAATCATCCCTATATCCCTAAATGTAAGCTGAATCAAATATTTAGATGGACGGATAGATAAATAGATAAGTAAATGAAGAGCCAACTTCATTAGAGGAAGCTTTTACTGATTCTGGATCTTCTCCATGAAATAATTTGTTTATTCCTAGTCTAGTAGAGTTTATTAGCAGATGCTATACTTTTCCAAGTGCCAAATTCATTTTGTTTGTTCAGATTTTAAATAAGTGGTAAGCAGTATTTTCCTGTGCTTCTTGAGCACAGTTAGAGATTTCCACATTTCTGGTACCATTTTTGGTTTGTTTATTTATATTCGTCTGAATATACAAAGCAAGAAGGAAAAGGGGTCTAAAAACTGGTCTAAACCAGCCTGGCGATGTTGCTACAGCCTGGGCAAAAGAATAGGAGTTTTTAGCATTAAAACCAAAGCGGTTTCAGGAGTGTTGGGAAAATATTGCTTGCAAGTACCTTGTAAGCTGTTCACTATAATGCATTTTTGTTGAAACCATGAGGGTCACACTATTCAGAAGTACAGAGGTAGGAATCAAGAGGGCATAATGAAGACTGTCAATTATATAAAATGAGAGTAACTTTACATTTATATTAGGAATTTCTTTAAAACTGGATCTGGTTTGAGTGTGTTAATTTGGTGTCATCTTGAACACGGGGCAAGGAGTGTGTGGTCTACAGGACTAACCAGTAAAAAAAAAAGGACACAAATGTTTATGCTGGTAATATTTAATTCTTTGTAGAAATGTTTATTTTTGGTTTTGCTTTATACTATTCAACTAGGATCAAAAGCAATTGCTATAAGAGAATGTGAAATCATGTGTAACTTTCTGTCACCAAAATTATCAAGCAGTTTTAACAGAAGTATGAGGTCATTGTGTGAATGAGAATGGTGTAGTAATGTGCAGGTCATTGTTAATGCTGTCATGGTACAGGCACTGCCATCTTTTAAGTTTCTGAAGCTTGCATAGTAATTTGCAACAGTCCTTCAATGAGACTGATTGTAGTACATAATAAGAGGGACTGTGACTTGCATGGTTTATTTTATTCCATCAGTCTTCAGTACTTCCAAGCAAATATTGTCCAGACAGACTTGTTTTAGTTTGGGATATTTGCAGGGAAAGGGCCCCAGAGATCATTCAGGATTGTTTACCTTAAGAAGAAAAAAAGAAGGGAGGGAGGGGAAACACAAGAAAAGTCCTCTAGGTATTTGGTCATATGGAGATGTGTTCCTGATCTCTTAACTCCAAATTTGAATTCATTGAAGTTCTTTCCAGAGGACTTTTTTAGGTATGCTACAGTATTTTTACTATTAATATTATTAGGAAGTTCAAAAATAATTTGAATAGTTGTTAAAAATTAAAGCACAGCTTTTCTTTTAAGTTAAGAACAAAGCTAAATTCTTCGAATTTTGATTTAGATGGAGAAGGTGGGTTACATAGATTGATGATATTTATTCCTGACTGCATCCCTGACAAAGGAAAGAATGAAATACTTTACCTTAGCAATCTCTTCTGTTTTGTAATTCAGGTGGGAGTAAGGTACCAGTCCTTGCATAAATGTGTGTGCAGGATATGTGCTTGTGTGTGTGTGTGTGTGTTGAACTGGGTAATAGTTTTATAACTGTATGACAGTGAAATTATAGGTAGGAAGGAACTAAGATCACTGATTATAGAGAGAAGCGGCTCCCTCTAGGCTGTTAAGAAATAATAACTTCATATGCCACTTTCAGCTAACTGGAGCTGATGGCTCACCAGAGCATTCTTTATTGCTGATTAAGTAGCATTATGAAAATACTGACTTGGTTATGTTAACTAAATGCCTCCATGTTTAAAACTCCGAATGTCAAATAGTTTTAGCAGTCATCTTTAACATTTCACATTACCTTTCTGGAATCACATTTCTGGTTCTCACTTGGCTGTTATTTGAGGTTAATATAAAAATGGCAGTCTTTCATTTGTGGAGTTAGGTGTAGCCAAAAGCTTTTCTTTAATTATATCCATTCATGCTGCTATAGTTAAGGGTCTGTCAGCATTTCCATTATAAACCTCCATTTTCAGGGTTTTATAACACAGCTCTGAAAATTAGCTCTGGGCAAAAACTTGACATGCAAGGCCTCATGAGATTCTCCCTCCTCCCCATCCCCCTGTTTCATTTTTACTGAAGTAGAGGTGAGTGATTTCAAAATGCCTTTTGGCATCTGCAAATATCATTCGGAGTTTAAAAAGAAACAATAAATTTTCAGGCTTTGTACCTGTTTGTTCTACCACTTAAGGGAGGTTGTGGACTTATGAATTTAAGTCAAATGGATATTGATCAACTGACATCCTATCTTGTATTAAACAAGAGCCTAGTTTCAAAGAAGTCTAAAGGCAGCTGAAAACTTGTCTAAGATGTCAAATGTGCAGACTAAGAAATAGTTCAAAAGGGAAGATGACCTGTTTTTGATATTCCATGTGCTCAAGTTCAGCTCCTTAAAAGGTTTATGATTCTTTTTCCTGGCTTCAAAATACATTTGAAAATACATACATTTTTTCATTCTTTTCTTCTTTTTCCACGAACTTGCAAGTTCACCTGTTATATATCTTTTTTGACATTTGGGATGGTGTGTGTGTGTGTTTGTACGCATTATACAAGAACTATGTGTAGCATTCTCCTCAAATATTTTCCATGCTCAATAGTTCTAGTTATTTTAATCTTTATTGGTATGACAACATTTATTCTAAAAAAAAATTTTAATCTTTCCTTTGGAAGAGAACTAGAGATTTTCTAGGGAGGGAAGGCGGCAGTTTAAAAGGAAGTATTCTTGTGAGACTGTGCTGATCGCCAAATAATTTACATGATCTTTCAGAAAAAAAGAACTGTTGACAGTATGCAAGCCTTTTCCTCCTTTTTTATTGGGTGTTCTATTAGTATAATGGGTTACAGCTTTTAATTATTGAATTGTTTACTACAAAACAAGTTGAAACCAATATGTTTTTTTTTAATCAAATTATTTTGAGTTATTTATTTGCAAAGTTTCATTAGTACATCCCAGATTGCCCAAAACATCTGGGGTTCTGCTGTTTGATCATGTGTATATATGAACATCTGTCTATATGTACATATATGTGAATGTGTGTCATATATACACATAGGTACATCATTTATACTGTGTATATGAAATGTATACTGTATGCAGATTTTGATTTGATACAGATTTTTAGGACAGTTTTCTAATAATTTGAGAGAGGGAGCACATGAGTATGCCCCATGGAAAAATACATTTACAGTTTTTATTTGAAAAGTCAGACAGTTGTGTTGCTCACTAAGAGTGATCCACCTACCAGTTTTGGTTGCTTCAGAGAAAGCATCAGCATCTCTAAGCGAATATACTAGTATTGATATTGCGGAAATATATAAAATGTATAGATTTCTTTTCATTAAATAGTTCATAATAAGATTTTTACAAGTATACTGTGAGTTAACTTTTTTATTTGCTTATGTACTCTTTACCAAGCTTGAATTGCACAAAGCATAGCCCTTTTATATTACATATTTTATAAATTCATGCAGTAATATAAACCTCTTACCCTAATAACTTGGAAATTTTTTTATTATTTTGTTGAAACATATGCTATTTACTTAATTTTTCATGTATTAGAGTTAATATTTGGGTCATTTATTTAGTCTCCAACTAGATCTATTAATAGATATGCATTCTCCTTGTATAAGTACAAAGTGATTCTTTGAAAGTATTATAAGGGAAAAGTTATGTGTCCAAATTTTAGCCTTATTGGTAAAATGGGGATAATAGCACAAACCTCACCAGGTTATTTTAAGGATTAATTATAATATAACCCTAGTAATGTGAAGTATTGACACAGTGCCTGGCATATGAGTAAGTGTTCAATAAATGGATGTTGCTTTTATTATTATTACTGTTTTCAAAAGAGGCCCTAATGTATTCATTTCTAGTGTGCTCACGTGTGTGTGTGTGTTTGGACTTGGATGGTTCTTAACCCTTCCTAATATAATACCTTTTACGAAGTGGATAGCTCAGTTGGTAAAGAATCTACCTGCAGTGCAGGAGACCCCGGTTCAATTCCTGCATCGGGAAGATCCGCTGGAGAAGGGATAGGCTACCCACTCCATTGTTCTTGGGCTTCCCTTGTGGCTCAGCTGGTAAAGAATCCACCTGCAATGTGGGAAACTTGGGTTTGATCCCTGGGCTGGGAAGATCCCCTGGAGAAGGGAATGGCTACTCACTCCATTATTCTGGCCTGGAGAATTCCATGGACTGTATAGTCCATGGGGTCGCAAAGAGAGCTGGACACAACTGAGCGACTTTCACTTTCGCTTTTGATGTATAAATGAGTTAGTGTCTATGTTGTAAAAACTCAAATTGCAGAGAACATGAACATTGCCTCACAATTAGAGAACTGTTGGAAATTGTGATTCTGTGTTACTAAGATGATAAGGAGCTGCTGTAGAGAAAGAAGAGTAACTTTTTAAGGTAGAAATGTGATATGTATGAATGTCCTTTATATCTAGTTAAGTGAGAGAATTTAAGTCTTCTTTGGAGGAGCTTGTTTATGATCCCAACTTTATTCTCATTGCCATTTCCTCCATGTTATTAATAACATTCCTCCATTATTAATGTTTGCCTGATCTTCTGGCCTTCTGTGCCTCGCCTCCTCAGACTACCTACCTCTTGTTTTTTTAATTGGCTTCTCTGAGATATGTCACTTTTACAATTCACTTATTGACCAGCTTTGTTGGGATAAAATTCACATACCATAAAATTAATGGTCTTAGTATATTCACAGAGTTGTGTAACCTCTACCGCAATTTTAGAACAGTTTATCACCCCAAAAAGAAACCTCGTTAACCGTTAGCAGTCACTCCCCATCTCCCCAGCCCCCTTTCCCTTGCAGTCACTAATCACTGTCTGTCTCGAGAGATTTACCTGTTTTGGACCTTTCATACAAATGGACTCATACAACACATCATCTTTTGTGACTCGTTTCTTTAATTTAGTATGATGACTTGAAGGTTTATCCACATTAAAGTGTGTACAGTACTTCATTTCTTTTTATTACCAAATAATCCACTGTATAAGTTGTGTGTTAGTTGCTCAGTTGTCTCTCTTTGCAACCCCACAAATTGTAGCCCACCAGGCCGCTCTGTCTTTGGAATTCTCCAGGCAAGAGTACCAGAGTGGGTTGCCATTCCCTTCTCCAGGGGATCTTCCCAACCCAGGGATTGAACCTAGGTCTGCCGCATTGCAGGCAGATTCTTTACTGTCTGAGCCAACAGGGAAGCCCCCTCTTTGAATATGCCAGATTTTATTTATCCATGTAGCAGTTGATGAACACTGAGTTGTTTGCACTTTTTCGCTATTATGAATAACATTGCTGTGGACTTTTATGTGCAAGTTTTTGTGTGGACATGTTTTTATTTCTCTTGGGTATATATACTTAGGGGTGGAATTGCTGGGTCATGTGATAACTCTAACCTTTTAAGGAAATGCTAAACTGTTTCCATTGCACCATTTTACAGTCCAGTCTATACAATCCGACCTTATCCAACCTGCAGTAAGAATTGCGGTTTCTCCGCATCCTCACCAGTGTTTGTTGCTACGTGTGTTTCTGAATGCAGTGATTTTAGTGGATGTGAGGTGATAGATTAGTATCTCATAATGGTTTTGATTTGCATTTCCTTGGTGGCTAGTGGTGTTGATCACATGCTTTTCATGTGCTTGTTGATCATTATGTCTTACTTGGAGAAATATCTATTTGGACCCTGTGTCCATTTTTAAATTATTTGTCTTTTTGTTACTGAATTATAAGAATTCTTAATATATTTAGATACAAATCCCTCATCAGATATGATACACAAATATTTTCTCCCATGTTATGAGTTGTCTTCTCATTTTCTTTCTCTCTTTTTTTTTTTTAAACTTTTTGGCCACACCGTGTGGTGTGTGGAATCTTAGTTCCCCAGAGCAGATTCAAACCTGAGCCTCCTGCATTGAAAGGTGGAGTTTTAACCACTGGACTGCTGGGGAAGTCCCTTTTCACTTTAACATCTTTTGTAGCATAAATTTTAAAAATTTTATTGAAGTCCTATATATCTAGTTTTTCATTTGTTGCTTCTGCTCATCTCATATTCTCTTACCATATTTATCTTGTTGGAGAGCAATTCTGCTTATGTCATTCTCTACTTAAACACCTTTAATGACATCCTGATAAGACACAAAATGTAATGTCTAATTCCTTATCACAGTTTTCGAAGTTATCCACTGTCTGGCTTTACTTTATTTCTGTACCCTTTTCTTGTGGTTCTCCTTTAATCAAATGAAACTATTAATTACCAAGATATCTCCCAAATCTTTTTTTACTGTTACATTTTCCTGTCAAAACCAGTTGAGGATTCAGATCAGAGAATGTCCAGGACAGTAGAGCTAGATCTGAGGACTGAATAAGCTGCAGATATGTGGTAGTCAATAATTAGAAAAGGGTTAAATTCAAGGAGTGAAAGCAGTTGTGAAGATCACAAGTCAGAAATGGTCAGTGTTGGTTACAGTAGGCAAAGAGATGGGGTGGCAGAATACAGGAAAAGAAAGGGAAAAAACCTCAAAAGACTTATTTAGAGGGATTTGGGAAAAGGAAAAGGTGATTTGAGAAGTTAGTAGTACCTAGATCAGGGCTAGAGATGGACTCAATGAGCTTCAGATAGGAGCACTGTACATGGCGGAAGTCAGGATTTCAGGCGGTAGTGGACAAATCCCCAACAGTAAGTTGTGCTTTTTTTCTTCTACGTATTAAGGAAGTGTTTGTGTGTTCTTCCTGCTGCTGCTGCTAAGTCGCATCAGTCGTGTCCGACTCTGTGCGACCCCATAAATGGCAGCCCATTAGGCTCCCCCATCCCTGGGATTCTCCAGGCAAGAACACTGGAGTGGGTTGCCATTTCCTTCTCCAGTGCATGAAAGTGAAAAGTGAAAGTGAAGTCGCTCAGTCATGTCCTACTCTTAACAACCTCATGGACTGCAGCCTACCAGGCTCCTCCACCCATGGGATTCTCCAGGCAAGAGTACTGGAGTGGGGTTGCAGCATAGTATAAAAAGCAGGAGTTTTAGGGTCAGTAAACCTGAGATCACATTGTCCCTCCTCTGCTTACCAACAGTGCAGTCTTGAGAAGTTACTTAACCTTTTCTAAGCTTCAGTTGCAAATTTGTAAAATAGTCCTTACTTTATAGGATCTGTATGAATATCTGCTTAGGTCTCTGCTGTCCATACATACTACCTGTGTGTGACAATTTAAGTTAATGAATATAATGTGACATACAATGCCTCCGTCGCACTAGTTCCATACCAGATGCCCAGTGGCCATTCGTAGTTAGTGGCTGTGTAGTGGGCAGCAGCAGAGCTCTCAGCAGCACTGACTTAGATCCTGTGCCTCCCCAGACCACTGATCATAATAATCTCTCGATATGTTTATTATATTCATTTACATTTTCTTCATTTTTATGTGAACAGTGTTATCCTTTATGCCAAGCTTCTCTTGAAATGTATGCTTGTCCATATGTCCACAGTCTTAAATAATCTCACTTTCCTTGGAATTTCTTTAACACTTTCTCTCAAATGCTCTTTATTGCTTTCTACTTTGTATTTTTTTTTTTTCCTTACAGAGGATACATCAAATAAATTATTCAGCAAATCCAGCTAATATTTATGAGTGCCTGTAGTGATAACAGGCATTTTTGTAGGCAGGCACTTGGCATACATCTGTAAACCAGCTAAGTGCAGTGTATATGATACGCACTCATGTATTTCTTACATGAAAGACAGACTGAGAAAATCTAAAGATACTTTAAGTGTTTATTGAAGCCATCACCTTTTCATCATTTTATATTGTATTATTTCAGCAATTCAGTATTATTTGATAATGATTTATACTTGTCCCCAGATTTTACCTGCTTATCCAACAATTCTTGCCAGTATCCACATGAAAGTAGAGAACAGTATCTGTGCAGCCAGGCTATGGATTTAATGGATTTAATACATAATCTGAATTTCAACTCTGTGCTTTTTGTCTTCTAAGCACCATTGGGCAGGAGGGACTTCCAAAAAAATGACAGGAGTCCATTCTTCTCAATTAATTGGAAGGTTTTTGATGTTATAGAAAAATGAAACTCATGTCTACTCTAGCTGAAAATTTGGGACCATTTTTTAATAACCAAAACTATTCTCCCACTAAAATATGGACACAGGTGGAGTAAGTGGGCCTTTGAGCTTTTCCCTTGCTTGTGAGAGTCTCCAAAACCTCTCCATCAAGGCTGGGTCCACAGGAGCACTTTGAATGTAAAAGTAGAAATCATCTGTATTTGGATTGGGTTGGAAGCAAGGTATTAAATATTTGGAAGAGGGAACTGAAATAATGGAATGGAGGAAATACTTGATAAAATAATTTAAAGCAGTTCCCTGGAGTGGAAGCTTCCGTATTGAAAGGGCCTTTTGAATGACTGTAGCACAATGTAAGAAAATAAGACTAACAGTAAAGCACAGCTGTGTGAATTTCAGAAGGCTTGGTACAAGATAAAGGTATCAAAGTGTCCATGGACTTCTCAGTCTTAGCCACTTTTCTTAATCTTCTATTTTTTTCTGTTTGCTGTGCCCCTGATGTAATCTCCAGTTATAGCCTAGGTCAGATCTAATATTTAGCCTCATCTCCAAAATTATAAAAGTAGAGAGGTGAATAGAACTTTATAGATTTTTTTTCAAGATTACTGTCAAGAAGTAGATGACATAGTTGTTTGCAAAGTTTGAATGAAAGCAGTAAATTCCACCTCTCATAATTAGGAAAAGGAAGGTAAGAGTGGCGTAAGAACACTGAAAAAAATTGTGATAAACATTAGGATAAAAAAGGACAAGGGCAAAAGAAATACTCTGGAAAGGAAACATTTCATTCTTTTGAAAGTGGATGAGCTCAGGGAATAGAAATGCCATGATTATTTTCTATACCAAGCAGTGGAATATTTCTCTTTAGCCAAATGGCAGTAAATCAAAAGATGCTGGGATGACGTGAAAGCTACTTTCCCCAGTCTTACTTATATGCCTGTGATTCCTTTTCTGAACTCCATGGTTCATTACAGGTATTTGGACCACCCAGATCTTTGAAGCTTTGGATGAAATTCAGTAGGCTTATAGGAAGGCAATGGCTACTGTGCTCTTTCATCGCACCACATAGGGCTATGTTTCTTAAACCAAAGAAAAGTTGTTATAATAAATATATTGAAGACCAGTAAATCCCATTTGTGATGGGTTTGCTGAAGTTAACTTGTTTCCAACTGTGGAATGGATAAAAAGACCTGAAATTATGATTTCAGTAGGCGGACCCAGTCTTAAGAAACTCAGGAGATAAACTACTGCTGTGGGTTTTGGCTTTAAAAAGGAAGTGCTCAGAGGAAACAAGAAATAATTTAAGCATTTACATTCAATAAGTGTAGTACAATAAACCACTCACTGTTTTTTAATGATGTGATGTGTCAGAGAAGGAAACTGATCTCTTAATTATCCCATTCTTTTTAGATTAATAAGACCTCAGAAGGCACTATAAATTGTGGAAAAGTAGATTTATTATAGTTTAAAAATGTTCCTAGGTATCCTCACCATCTTCTGATAATTCCCCTAAAGTTATTTTAAGATGTGTTTCTTAGAAAACATCAGAATACATTTTTGTTTTATAATATGGATTTACTTTTGCCATCATATGGCCTGTAAGGAACAGTTCCTTACCTTTCACCATCTACCTTGTGGAGAAGGGTAAGTAATTGCTCTGTTTCAAATTTTATTTATATTTTAACAAAATTGAGAACAACTATAAGGAGTGAAACTAGCCTTTGGAACTCTTAATTTCAATTGTTTCTTCTTTACCTTACAAGATATATATTTTTCTCTCTTTAGGATATCTCTTGTCAGATTTAAGGCTTATTTAAAATGAAAAGAAAGCTAGAGCAATTTTCTTTATTCCATTTCAGTCTCCTAAGGCCTATTTCCCCCTGGTGAGCTCATAGCAACAGGGGGGTTTAAGGGAATTCAGCTTTCTGCAAATTAATGTCTCACATCATGAAAATTCAGGACTTTTTTTTTTTTTTTTATCTTGAAAAGTAATACAGTGAGTGGGAGTATTATTTCTTGCCAGCGGGTGGAAGATGAATGATTTTGTCACAGTTTTACTGCTTGATGAGCAGTATCCTGAGGGTCAGGCTTAAGTCTGTGTCACTATGCTGCTCATTACTCTTGAGCTAAATAAGGGCTGATTGGATCTAAATTGCCTAGCACATGGGCCACAGATGAGCTCAGTGAGCAGGGGATGACCTGCTATTCAGTCTGGGAGTAACCCCGGTGTGCAAATGCAGCATTAGAACACCGTGGGAGAATGAGAGGCTACCGGCTGCTGCCAGCAAAAGAAATCGAAATGTAAAAACTCTTTGATGCTGTGATGTTAGAATTTGAAATGTAGGAAGTGACAGGTTGATGGTACTTATCAGCTTTGGCTGGATTAGAGAACAGTGTCATCTTGCTTCTATAATGACAGAAGAATGAAGCCAGCAGCTAACTACTGTGCAGAGTGCAGCCGCCGCCGTTGCCACCAGTCGTTGCTGCCTCCTACCGGCAGTTTTCCTGGAAACCAGTAAAAGATAACGAAGAAAAGAGCATCCTCTGTAGATTTCCAGGAATTTGGAACTCTTTGGTGATGAAAAGTGCCCGTGATAGGAGGCAAGGGAAAAAGGGTATTTTAGAGCATACTTAATAGTAAATTGCTTTAAAAAACATTATTATTGAGAAATCGGGTGTTCAAAGATTTTCTAGTTAACCAAGAGTTAATGCATTTATGAAATGAATCTACCCAGAGCAAAAAGCCCAGTCTACTCTTCCTGTAGTAGTTTTCATTCAGGGGCCTCAGTTGGGTTTGTTTCTCTCTCAATTATGTATTTTTATAAGTAACAAAACTTTACTAACAATCTTCAAAATCTAATTCAGACTACCAACCAGTGTTAGCACAGTTTCCAAGGTACCTGATAAAAATATCAATACAAAGTGAATAGTGCTTTTGATTATGTAGCTTATGTTGCATAAATCTCCTTCCTAAGGAGGGGATGGGATGGAAGGAAAAGTTTTTTTCCTGTAAGTCAAATTATTTTTTTAAAGAAAAGCAAACCCAGCATAACCCTATGATATAGGAATACTTTCGTTTCATTTTATTTCTGCAGTTGTGATTTAAAAAAAAAAAAAAATCAGTGTTAGGCTATTATGTTTATGATATAAAACTCAGAATGGAAAAATGGGGTTATGTACTGTTTAGTGGCCTGCTTTTTTTCACTTAATGTATCGTCAGTCACTTTGCATATCAGTGACATCAACATTATTTTTAGTGATTTCACAATATTCTCATAGTTTACTTGACCAGTTCTTACTGATAAAAACTTACACTGTTCTGAAATTTTCTCCAGTAGGTACAAAGTTGTGATGAATGTCTCTTTGAGTTTCTTGGTAGGGTTCTTGAGAACTGTTGTGCACGTTGTGCACTGCACAACTCTAAAGGTACCATTCTCAACATTGTAAATGAGACTTTGATCTTCATGGATTTGTTTGATTATATGTGGAAGATACTTTTTAAATGATTAGGTTTAAAATATAGAGCCTTAGACATAGTTTTGTTTTTTAATTGGGAGATGGGAAAAGGGGACAACAGAGGATGAGATGGTTGGGTGGCATCACCTACTCGATGGACATGAGTTTGTGCAAACTCCAGGAGTTGGTGATGGACTGGGAAGCCTGGCATGCTGTAGTCCATGGGGTCACAAAGAGTCAGACATGACTGAGTGACTGAACTGGGAGCCATGATTTAATTATATTCAAGGTTTATATTTACACAGATTGAAGGCAAAAGGAAAAGGGGATGGCAGAGGATGAGATGGTTAGGTAGCACCACCGACCAAACAACAAAAAATACATAATTCAATACCTTCTATAGAAGCAAATTTTCAATTAGTAGTAGAAAATCTTAGACTAGAAAAATAAAGATTTCTGCCCTCTTTGGAACCAAACTATAGTTCTATAGAAAACTACAGAGATAGAAAACTTGTAGAGTTTGTAAGTTTTCAATATAAGTTAAGTACTCAAAGCCTCTAGAGAGGGTTTATAGTGCTCCTCCCTATTATTTTTATATTATCAAAATTCACATATCCTTTAAAGAATATAAATAATGTACAATTGTATGCTGTAGAAAATAAAAGTCATTCCCTTCCTACAACTACCTCCCATAAAGGGAAGTACTATTAACACTTTGTGGAATGTTCTTCTAAACTGCTGTTGCTTCTCCTTGTATCCATACTGCCTCTTTTACCACCTATTATTTTAAGTGGGATTAGATTATACCTTGGAAATTTCTGCAACTTGAGTTTGTGGTTTTTTTTTTTTATTTTAAAAAGATATCAAAGGCATCGCTCTAGATACACATATTGTATAAGACTACATAGTTTCTTTTTGTATAATAAACTTTATTTAGCCCCTGTGAACATTTAGGAGTTATAGGTGATTTTAAGGTTGCCTGGCTCTTGATTTTTCAAGATCCTGGTTGAAAATCTTGGTTGCTCAGTTTATTCAGGATATTAGTTGTAGTTCTGTGAGTTAATATATCAAGCATCAAAACCAGAAAAGCACATTTCCACTTGACTCATTTTAATTTCTATGAATCACATGTGGAATTACAATTACGTGTTTTGCTTATAGTAACAAATATTGCTGTATTTTTTTCAAAAGGTTGTAGATGTGAATTTTAATTCTGACTCTGCCACTTTTCTTTCACTTTAATTTTCAGCAAGTTGTATAATCTCTTTGAACCTCAGTTTTTCAAATCTGTAAAATGTGTGCGATAATATTAAAGAACTGGTTTGAAGCCCAAAAGAGATAACATAAGTCAAATGTATAACAGAGTACCTAAGCGATGATTGCTTTTATTACCATTACTCCTTATCCACTGGTTTCAGAGAACTGAGGTGAAAGAATATATTACACTACAAGTAAATTTAAGACAGTTTCCCACTCCAAGATTTTTACAATCAGTTCAGTTTTATTCCCTGAAAAAAATGCTATTTATGTTTAAAGTGAAAGTAGAAATTATTCTTTCTTTGTGGCATCTCCTTTCCCCTCTTTTTTTCTTACAACTTAGAGAATTTTGACTGTATTAGTTTTGTGCCTTTGCATGAAACAGAAATAACTATTTTTCAGTCAATCCTCCTTTACTGAGTGCCCAGAAAGTACTTGCTATGGCAGACTTTGGCTGGTGTTGGAGGAAACAGAGATACTGAAAACAGATCGCTGCTCTCAAGTGCCCCACAGTGTAGTGAAGCCGACATATAAACAAAGAAATAACACAGTGATCGATACACAATTGTTGAAGAGACTCTTCTTAAAACTCTTCTACATCACTTACAGAATTTTCTCTGAGATTGCCCTGTACGAAATACTGTATGTGATTATTTGGCAGTGAGTCATTCACACTGTCTCATAGCTGATTGGTGGCAGAAAAATTAGAGAAGAGACATTATAAGTGTTTAGCAGCTTGTGCTTAGGTAGATATTCCTTCAAAAGTTTTTCATACGGTTTTTGACATCTTTAACATAGTTCCTCTATTAATAAAACTAACTTAGCCACTAATAAACATATGGAATGGTCGGTCTTTGGTGAATTTTTAATAACAGTACTATGCCATTGATACATTTTTCTGCGTTTCTTTTTTCTGACATCTATTTTTTTCCTATTCCCATTCTCTGAAACCTTAATGTATCTTTTCTTCCCACCTCTTTAAATGTTCTATGAAATTTTGCTCTTTTCAGGACAGCACACTTTAATGTGACAAAATAGAATCCAAAACCAATATGTAGTATTGGCATTGTACATTTTCAAAAGTTTACGTAAGTGCTGTCATACCAGAGATGCCGTGCACAGCTGTGCCACTATTTTCTTTTGGTTTTATACTTTGGAGATATACTGCCAGAGAAAACGTCCTACAGGAAAACAAGGATTTAGCCAAGAACAAGGAACATCTTGGGTTCAAGAAATGAAGAATCCAGGATAGAATAGTGAAGGGATGGAAAACAGTTTTATGTCTGGCCCAGGCAACCACCATTCCAGGTTTAAGTAGAAGGATGGCAAGCTTTGAGAGGAAGGCCCTCAGGAAAAAGTGGGGGAAGAAAAATTATTTTTCTTATTCTGGGGGAGAGTAAAGCAATTTTATTATAAAATGAACTTTTCTTTGGGTCTGTAACACTGAATGAGAGATTGTTCTAATGACCTATTGATAAGGAACCTTGTTTTGTTTTTAATATTAATTTACCATAACAAATTACATATAGTGGCTTAACTACATCAACTTTAGGAACATCCTGTATGTTTCAAATGCATTGAAATGTGCATTTTACATTTCCTTTTGGATATATAGAAGTTTTAAGGCTTTTATGTACATAAGTGTCATAATCTTTAAAAAATATTTATATACATACACATATTTAACAGTTGACAGTTTTTTTCTATTGGTTTTCTGGGAGGAATTCCAGTGCAATTCAGCATACATTTCTTGGATACTTTCTGTGTCAGGACTGAACTAACAAGTGTTCTGTGTACATGAAGCTGTATCCTATACTTGCAGAGCTACAGTGTAGTGGAAACAGCTATTTAATGGTTCCACATTTTTATATCTCCACAGTTGCTCTTTTCCAAATTCTAAAATGTCTGAACCATTAGTTTGATCCAATATATGAATAGTGTTTTCTTATATTTTGAAGATTACACACGTAAAATGGTAGGTTTGGTAGTTTGGTAGGGCCAAACTAATGGTCCAGGCTTTTCAGAATTAACATTACAGTGTGAGTTTTGTAACGAGATGTAATTATATATGCCGGTTTCCCAGAAGACAAGTCCATCTTGCCTGCTTTAGAGATCGTAAACATGGTTCTGTTTTCCCATTTTCATATGGACTGATACAGTCATATCTCATATCGTGATACAGTCATAGTCGTATGTCTTACCTTTTTGGATGCTCTTCCAAATTTTTCATTTAGGTTACGACTAGTAGGCACTGGAAGCTTTTATCATTTAAATACATAACCTTTTAAAAACTTTGGGCAGATGATGTCTTAATCTGTTCAAGTTGCCATAACAAAATACTACAGACTGACTAGCTCACTTAAATAAGAGATTAATTTATTTGCTGTCAGTTCTGAGGGTTGAAAGTCTGAGATCAAGGTACTAGCATTGCTCATTTCTAATGAGAGTTCTTTTTACTAGTGAGAAGGGCTTCTCCCTGTGTGCTCACATGACCTTTACCTGCGGGTACATTATTGGAGGGTAGGGGAGAGACTCTGCTGGTCTCTTCCCACATGGATGCTAATCCTATTGGGTCAGGGCCCCAACCTTATAACTGCATTTAACTTTAACTACTTCCTAGTATATGAATCTGGGAAGATACAGTTGAGTCCATAGCAGATGGATATATTTATTCCCATTGGAATAATGATGCTGACAACAGAGAGAGAGTGCAAAAGGTTAAATTTTCATAGACGTTTCTTCTCTTGGCTTTTACACCTTTTATTTTGGAATCAGAGAAGTTAGAGAATCCTTTACATACTCTCCTTTCAGTTCTTTTCATGTTTAATACAAAGTTTCAAAGTTAGTGAAAAAAGTTAAAATTGCTCCCTGTTCATGTTCACCTGTAGTCTTATATTTATCTCAATATGAATACATTGTATATGTCCTCAAATATTCATCAATACAATATATACATTTTAGGAGAGACTGCTGGTTTCAGAATACATTAAATTTCTGTGGAGAAGCAAATTGAGATGGGATGTGAAATGATACTAAGATCTTTTAGTACTCTAGCTTCGGTGGGACCTCAGGCTGACACCCATATTTCAGTTCTTTCACCTGAAGGGTAAAGGCTTGGATTAGCTTACTTCAGTGTTTCAGATTCTATCAATTATATGTTGAATGCTTTAACATTTGGGGGTAAATTTGCTTTTCTTTTTAAAGTTGATAAATGGAAACATGATTTAACAGTGGAAACAGTGACAGAGTTTATTTTGGGGGCTCCAAAATCATTGCAGATGGTGACTGCAGCCATGAAATTAAAAGACGCTTACTCCTTGAAAGAAAAGTTATGACCAACCTAGATAGCATATTCAAAAGCAGAGACATTACTTTGCCAACAAAGATCCGTCTAGTCAAGGCTATGGTTTTTCCAGTGGTCATGTATGGATGTGAGAGTTGGACTGTGAAGAAGGCTGAGCGCCTAAGAATTGATGCTTTTGAATTGTGGTGTTGGAGAAGACTCTTGAGAGTCCCTTGGACTGCAAGGAGATCCAACCAGTCCATCCTAAAGGAAATCAGTCCTTGAATATTCTTTGGAAGGACTGATGTTGAAGCTGAAACTCCAATACTTTGGCCACCTGATGCAAAGAACTGACTCACATGAAAAGACCCTGATGCTGGGAAAGATTGAAGGCAGGAGGAGAAGGGGATGACAGAGGATGAAATGGTTGGATGGCATCACCGCCTCAATGGACATGAGTTTGCGTTAACTCCGGGAGTTGGTGATGGACAGGGAGGCCTGGTGTTGCAAGAGTCGGACACGACTGAGTGACTAAACTGAACTGAATCAACATGATTAAACTAAAACTTACTTGGCTTTATTTTTTTTATTTTACTTATGTAGAGCTGTTTTTATCCCCCTGTTTCATGTAGCATGCATAAAATAAAAATACAAAAAAGAATGACATAAGGAAACATTTGTCTTTAGCACCAACTTATAGCACTACAAATATTATCGAATATTTTTACTTTGGCCAGTAGTTGGTGGGTTTTAGTTAACTCAAAGGGAGAAGGCAATGGCACCCCATTCTAGTACTCTTGCCTGGAAAATCCCATAGACCGAGGAGCCTGGTAGGCTGCAGTCCATGAGGTCGCTAAGAGTCAGACACGACTGAGCGACTTCACTTTCACTTTTCACTTTCCTGCATTGGAGGAGGAAATGGCAACCCAGTCCGGTGTTCTTGCCTGGAGAATCCCAGGGACGGCAGGGCCTGGTGGGCTGCCGTCTATGGGGTCGCACAGAGTCGGACACGACTGAAGCGACTCAGCAGCAGTAGCAGCAGTTAACTTAAAAATAAGTTAATAAATACTTAGGTTGGTACTTTGTGTAGGTTTGTTTTGTTTTGTTTTTTGTTTGTTTGTTTTTTAGGTAGAGACGTAATAACCAAGTCAGTTCATTACTAAGCAGGGTATATGATGAAAGCTTCTAGTATATAAGGAGCTTCAGTCAGTTTGAGTTCTCATTTTCCTATGCAGGGAAGAAAACTTTGGAGAATTAACAAATTTTAACTAAGTAGGCTGAGTGGGTGAAAGGTAGGTGGATACCCAGCCAGGGAGTGGCTTCCTTCCTTGTGCCTTCTTGTTACATATTTGTATCACCCAGAGTGGTTATCACTTGGAACACCATTATCTGTCTTTGTCCATCCTCTTCACTGGAGGGATACTTTTTGAGGCTGGGGGATTTGTCTTACTTGTATTTTAATTTTCAGCACTAGGTATCCAGTTAAAGTGCCTAATATACAATGTTGCTCAGTAAGTCTTTGATGGTTCTGTCATGATGGATTAAAAAGTTAAGGAAACTAAGTAGAAAGCTATTGTGGGTGTTTTTTGTTTTTATTTTTTAAACTAGTAATATAAAAATATATTTTAAAAAAAGTGGTTTAAAAATGCAGTATGGTAGCAAAGAGCATTAGTTTTGAAGTCAGGACTAAATGATAGAGGGAATAATGGAAAGGAATGACTGATGACCCAGGCTGGGGCTGTGTAATCAGGCAATAATATAAAAGCAACATTTTGAGCTATTATGGACATTTTAGGTTTAGCGACTTCTTCCAGACTGCTGAAATTTTTCATTTGTTCTGTGGTCTGTGATTTCCTTCATTGGTAGTATTGATCTCATTACCCTAAGGATGTAAAAACTTTAATATGATGTTATTTCATCTGGTATTTCAGCCATGTAAATGCGGAGGTTGTAATTTTCAATGACTTCTACACAGTACCTGCACAGTTTTCTTCCTTGTGTGATGTTCTTGTGCAGTTTTGAAGGGGATTGTCCAAATATGAGACCTACCTCTTAATTTTGATACTTTTTCAGTAGACTGGCTATGTATCTGTTGTCTCTGCAATCAGAAAAGGTCCTGTTTATCTCTGGGCAGGGTTAATTAAGCCTTAGGGCAGTGCTGGGTACACAGAGATCTGACAGAAAATCTGCCTGGGACTGGAAGATTGGCGTGCACACTGTATTATCCCTATCCAGAAAGGATAGAAATAGTGGGGGCCGGGGGGGTATCCAAGAGAGTCCTTACGGTACAGCTTCTGAGAGTTCCCTTTTGAAGTAGGGTGATGACTTTTAACAGATGGTCACGTTTGTGTGAGAATTTTATCTTTTGTAGTTAATATTTTTCTTCCTAAAAGCAGACAGTTGTAATGAAATTATGTTTTCAGGCTATAAATGCATCTTAATTTCTATGACTCATGCATATTATGCATTTAAGTGTAACACATGGCTTTAGGCTGGATACTTCTGTTCTTTGTTTCATATGCAAACATAATTGTCCAGTGGAGCACTTGATACCTTTGATGATCGCTCTCCAAATCCAGTATTCAAAGCATATTCATCAGAAGCAAACTTGATATAATCATCTGCTCTGCTATAGTTTACTTACAACCCTGGAAAATTCAATTATGAAAAGATGAGTGGAGCATTTTTTCTTATCTCTTGGAAGAAGTTTACCACAAAGTTTTATTAGTTGTATGTTTTTAGAGAGTTCCCACAAGTATTGTATTTTTTTGCCTCCAGCTTGAATTGCTGAGGTTTTACCTCTGCTATAAAATACTGTAATTTTAAAGATACTATGTCTTACCTTGGTCTCTCCGTCTTTTACTTAGCATTAGGTTGTATTTTATTTGTCAGTTAATGATGGAAGAGAGTGCTAGCACAAATAGAAATTTTAAGATTTCCTCTATTAATAGACTAATTTAGATAACAGTTATTCCACACAAAATATAGAAGTTAGTAGCTAACTTATGCTCCCTCTGTATTTGAGTAAGTTTGGCACGGTTCTGATAGTGGATATTCAGTGGTTTCTTGTAACTGTATTTATGTCACACTGAGAAATTTTATTCTGCCTTTCCCCCACCCAAATACTTCACTTTCTTTTGAGACAGTAAGGGGTTGTTTTAAAGAAACAGAAATAAGCTAATGTTCCACCCCTTAGAGTATACTTTGAAGGTATATCATTTGACTGTTGTGAAAAAAATTATGGTATATGCAAACTGTATTGAATTTCTTTGTCCTCTGTAAGATAAAAATATAAGGATATAGAACAGAATTTATTTTAATTCATTGTAAGATGTGTTCGCCTAGTGTTGTATTGAAACTTGTAGTGTTTTGAGAGTGTAAATTTCTTTTGGAAGATGTGTGAAACGTTTTAATTTTACTGAAGGCATAGTGTACGTGCACATGTAGATGACAGGAGAGACCAGTTTTGAAAACTCTCTGGCCACCTCTTTTTTTCTTCTTACTTAAGATATGTTCTGTGAATTGTGCTTCTAGAAAGGTGGGGGGATGTGGTAAGAGGAAAGTCGAGGAATTAAAAATCATTCCAATAAAATGGTTTAATTTATGCCTCGGCAGTTAAGCAGTGCTCCTGGTTAACAGAAATACCCTTCAGCTACACAGGATTTTGGAGGGTTGGAGGGCACTCATTTGCACATAAATAGCCATTAACTGATAAATTCCCAGAGGTCTCCTGTTGCATGTTAGTGGTTCTGACCTACTTAGCTAGCTTAAATTTGTTTTACAGAATTATTATAATTCTATCCTTGGTACTTAAACTTTGTGATTAATGCATGCCTCACAATACAATTAAAGTATAATTATACAGTTTTGCAGTTTCCTATCGTGGTGTTATTATTACCAAGATCTGGATTTTGCAAATATTAGAAGAGTTAAGGTTTTGATATTTATTACTTTTGCTGTTATTATGTGATTATGTTAAATGAGACCTTTTTATGTCTGAAGAATGGATTTGAGAGAGGCAGACCATTCGATGCAGAATTTGTTAGCTTGGAAATGATTGAATCAGTCACTGTGAGCATTGGGTCCACTGCGTGGATTGACAAGTCCCGGTTTTTTCTTGCTTAACCTTTTTCAAATGTTTCTGAAATATAGTAGGTTCTTCACACCATTTTTTTTCTCCCCCTGGAAGCAATGTTGGAAAAATGTCGGAAAGCAATAGAAAAACCCCGGAGTGGGGTTCAGTAGATCTGAACTGCGATGCTGACAGTTACAAAAAGAACTCATGTTCTTGAGGCTCTGTGTTCTCACCTGTAAAGTGAGTAATTTGGATCAAAAGGGGTTGGTGAACCAAGGTGTTGCCGACCAAGTCTGGCCCATGGACTGTTTTTGTACAGCTGTTGAGCTAATAATGGTTTTTACATTGCTTACAGGTGACTCTGTATGTGGTATGCAAGGTGGAAATAGTTACCCCAAAAATGGCTCAAACTCTGACTAGATGTTTCATAGGGTTTCCCTATGAAATGGCTTTCAGCATTAAATTACTAGTTGATTTTTTTTTTTATGCTGATGTTTTTTATATAGCCATGCCCATCTGTTTGGGGTTTCACTTCTTCCATGTTTACTATTTAGAGTCATCTGTGACCCACAGCCTTCTTTTCCCAACCCATTATGAATCCAGTTAGTATCCTTTTAAATTTGGGGATGATGACTACTTTTTAAAGAACCGTTACTTGAAATTTAAATTTCTATTAAAGGAAATGAGATAGTACGGTGTGGTGTCCTTCTGTCGAAAGGGAAGAAGAAACATTTATTTGAAATACTTCACACTTTGGAATGCTTTAAAAGTTGTGTTGTTTTATAGAAAAGTTACATAAGTGTTAAGTAATATTTTCTAACAAACTTCAGAAACCTTTTCTATAAATTCTTTCTGAATATTACTTTTGGCTGATGTATGGTATTGTATGACAGTAAGGGTTGGCCTTACTGTCCCCTGCCCCCATGTCACTGAACGTGGAATTACGGACCACTGTTAAAGCTTGGATGCATTTGAATGATGGTCAGCTATGACAGCTGGAGGAATTTGGCATCATCTATTGTTTGCTTGTTAATATGCATTAAAGATAATGAGCTAAGTAAATTTTAAACCATTTTTATTTACTGCTGTGGGAGGCGTTTTGGGCCCCCTCAAGAAAAAAGCAAGGTCAGAAACAGGAGCTGCTTTGTATAGTTGGCAGGCAGTCATCACATTTCTCCAAAGAGAAACTGGTTTACCCTGTAATAATCAGTCTAATGAATTCAGAAATTCATTGATTGTCCTAGCTCTGGGTAGATTAGGTAGAGACTTGCTTCAAGGAGTGGAATTTATGAAATGTTTGCTGCATCCAGCTAGCAGAGCCGCTATAATACAGCTGCCTCCTCAGTGCTTTGCTTTGATCCTGTGGAATGAAAGGACAGGAGGATCAGCTCAGGTCTAAATGAGATTACAGCTGGTTCTGCAGCTTATCTGGTCTATTGCCAACTAGTGTGGCTTTGCACGTCCTAAGGGGTTTACAACAGAAACTGTTTATTGAGTATCATCGGTTTACTCAACACAAGCAGGCTAATCCTTCCCAGCTTCAGCGTGTTGTAGAATTGTGCAAGAGCCAAACCCAAAGCTGGTGTAGCCAGACCCTCTAGAGCCCTTTGTCTCGCTCTATATTGATTTTTACCTGAGTTAAAGACACTAAAAAAAAAATAAAACCAATAACCAGTCCTATTGTGAGCAAAAGGTTAATCTTACCTAAAATCTTACAAAAAGCATCTGTTAACCCTAGAAGAGACGACCTTTTTTTTTTTTTCTTTCTAGACAGGTGGGATTTTCTACTTTCTAATTGTGAAGAACAAGATAAGAAAAACAGTTTAAAAGATCCTGCTAGACAGTCCAGGTTAAATGCTTAAGTCTCCAGTTGTACTGTAACAAATGGCTTTGTGTATGGAATATAGGATGATCTGTTTCTAAATACTAAGTTTTTGTTTTATATCCATTTTGCACACTGCAATTATTATTTTTAGCATGGCAAACAAAATGCATGAAAGCAAGGCTGGAAACCTTAATTAAAGAGTTCAACTACCAGAGTTAATAACCAGTACTCATTTTGCCTGGTGATCCCTTGATTAGTAGTATATTTCTTCAGTGAATGAAGATTGGTAATTAGGAGTATAATAAAGATGTACCAATTATAAATAATCTTGTGTGTGTTCAAGTTTTGTTTTACTGTTAGGCACTTATTGAAAACTTCAGGTGTAAGATTTTAATTACTGCAGTCTCATCTTGACTAGGGATCTTCAGTATGGCTTATAGAGGAAAATGATTTGGAATCGGACACACCTGGATTACAATTCCACTTCTGTTATTTATTGATCAAGTCATTTAACCTAAGTCCATTTTTTTCACCACCAAATGGAGATACTATTTACCGTGCAGTATCTAAACAAACCAAATTAGAACATAATAGCAAGTAACACTGAGTTAATCACACTAGTCAAGGCTACTGTAGTTGCTCAAGAACCCAGAGACATTGAAGATTATGTGTGTGGGATCCCTCCCATGCTTCTAGAAAGGATATGTAAAAGCTGTGGTGTAGTAATCATGACAACTGTGCTCTGCACCTATAGATCAGAAACACCCTTTGCCATTTTTAAAGGTGTCTAAATCTTGGGCAGGTGGATAGAGGTTGCCAGGTGAATACCTTTCCCTTCATGCACAGAAGTAGCTACTGGAAAAGCCTTGTGGAGTATGAAATCTAGGCTAGTTTAAAATTTCTAAGAAGGCCTGAATCATAAACTTGTATTTAGGATAGGTAAGTAAGCCATGTATTTATTTATGTTCATTCCTACTTGAGTGATTATTTGGTTGATACATGCACAGCAATAGATGTGTAAATACTGTCAGCTGTATTAAGTGCTAAGTAAAAGACAAAGGTATACTGTTTAAGAAGAGTTCAGTGGTCTCTCCATTTACTTTCTCCTAATTGGCAATGAACATGTATCCTCAGCTATGTGTAAGCACAAAAATGTTACTATGGAAACATTTGGAGGCTTTCTAAATGTACTGTGTGATGGAATCAGCTAAGACTGATGTTTATCTTAAACACATAGCTTGTCCAATATTTAAACCTAATGGACAAGATGTGTACCAGTTGAAAATGTAATATTTATCCAATCATTTCTATTCTATCAAGCCTAGCTCTAAAGCAATAGGTTGTACTCATAGAGTAATAAATTTTTAGTGCATTTGGAGATAAAGGCTATTGGTGGTGATTGCTTAAACTCTTTTTGCTCAATCATCTGAATGGTGCAAATCAAAGCATTTTGTCAGACTGTGAGAAGTTTCACCTAGATATTGCTTCCCACACACGCGGGTCACCATATAAATTACGTTCATGGTTTTACAGCGTAGCTGGTGCTAGAAGTTAAATTGATGCCCAGTGGTGGAACTCGTAAAACATTTTCCTGTTAACACGACCAGGCAGAGCTGACATTGTTGATGGTGGGTTCGACCTAATAAACCATTGGTTCTAACAGTGATTTTTACTGTGTTTCAGAGGTGATGATGATACAAGTTTAGTGATCCAACAGTTCTTCCTGAATGACAGAAAATTAGCTCTACTATCTATATTACCAAATGCTGAGAACAGTAGGATAGGGGGTGATTGAAGCCTAATGTAACCTCAGGTTCTGAAAGATGATGAATTACAGGAGCAAACTCTTAACTCGATGTGTACCTTCTTCACAAAGAAAAATACTGATTTTTCTCAAAAGAATTGTGTTATATATCATCTGTTGGAAATTTGGAAATAACCTTGTTACCACCTTGTTATTAGAGGATGTGCTTTCCTTTCAGAATCTTTTACACAGATGCTTTTAGGCTGATTATCATTTCTGAAAGGAAAGCGGTTTTACATTTGGTTACCTTTTCGTTTCTATGTTCTCTAAAGTTACTTTTCTTTAAAGACATTAAGCTTTATCAAAGGCTTTTCAATTAAGAACCACAGCAACAAAAATCTAAACATTTTTTCCCCCATTAAAGTAAATTTCAGGGGTTAATTTTCTTCTGCTGGTTATAAACAATGGAAACTATGGTAAAGTTTATTTTGAAATATTTCTTTGGTCATAAAGCTTCATCTTTTCTTTTTTAAAGTAAGTTAGTTTTTTCTCATTTCAGGTTAAAATTCACAGAATGGTAACAAAACCCTTCTGTTTTATCACTGTAAGCAAGGGTCTTTCCAGAGAAGGTAGTGGCACCCCACTCCAGTACTCTTGCCTGGAAAATCCCATGGATGGAGGAGCCTGGTAGGCTGCAGTCCATGGGGTGGCTAAGAGTCGGACACGACTGAGCGACTTCACTTTCACTTTTCACTTTCATGCATTGGAGAAGGAAATGGCAACCCACTCCAGTATTCTTGCCTGGAGAATCCCAGGGACGGGGGAGCCTGGTAGGCCACCGTCTATGGGGTTGCACAGAGTTGGACACGACTGAAGCGACTTAGCAGCAGCAGCAGCAGCAGCAAGCAAGGGTCTTTCCAGTCCTTTTTCTGTGCTGTATTTGCTCTTTTCACCCTGGTGCGCATTCATACACAATTGGTGATTTTCCTGTAGTTTAGTTCCATTTTATGAGAGATCATAAGTCTTTATTCACCTCTTTACCATTGCTTACCACAGTTTATGCACAATTTTTTTTTTGTTGTTTTTTGCGTCAGGAGATGACCTTTTTTGTTGTGCAGATAAATATTATCAATTATGCTACACAGGTGAAACCTGCCATGTACAAATAGCATGTATCAGGCCTCAAGCGTGCAGAACCAGATAAATCAGCTCATATGCTGAAGCCTTGCAAAAAAAAAAATTAGTGATGTAACAAAAGCCTTTAAGGCTCTCAACCCTAGTAATGGAGCTTCATAGTAACCCTCACAGATTGTTGACAAAAGGAGTAATCTTTTTAGCAAAACTTTTTCCCCTCTATCTTTTCCTCCCTTTTAAATAACTGTCCTAAAGTTGGCAAATGGCCTCTCCAGAAAGAAATGCATGTCTAACTAAGTATCTGAAATAGCTACAAAATTAAAACTTAAGAAATGAATGGGCTGTTAACATGCAGGTTTGTTCCAAAGAAGCTTATACATTTATTTATTTTGGTAATTGATCTTACTCATTGACTAGTAACTGCTTTTTCTGCATAGAATTCAGATGAAACTTTCAAAGTTAGAGATTTGATACACAGGTTACAGCTGGGTTGTTGAGGACAGGAGAGGCACAGAGGGTAAAAATGAAAAGGAGGGCAAAGAGGAGTCAGGGTTGGAAATCTGTAGGAAACATTTAGTGGGAAACAGGAGCTAATTAGTAGGTTTCATTCATTTGAAGCAAACCCTTTTTAAAAGTCTCATGAAACCTATAGTCTTTCTCATCACAAAAATATATCTACACAAAACTTTACACATAATTTCAAGGGGTTTATAGACTTCTAAAGCGTATCTACCCCAGGTTTTGCATTATATTAGTGATTAAGCTGTTATTCCTGTTAGAGTTTGGTTATATTTTTGGTAAAGAATATTTTTTCTTATTGGCCCCAAGTGACTCAGTGGTAAAGAATCTGCCTGCAAATGCAGGAGACCCGGGAGATGCGGGTTTGATCCCTGGGTCGGGAAAATCCCCTGGAGAAGGGAATGGCAACCCACTCCAGTATTCTTGCCTGGAGAATCCCATGGACAGAGGAGCCTGGCGGGCTACAGTCCATGGGGGTCACAAAGAGTTGGACACGAATGAGTGTCTGAGCATACATTCTTTCTTCCACATCCCTAGGTATTTTTTAACTCTTTTGCTTGACTGAGTTTTGAAACCTGAAAACTTGGTCAGTAAGTAGGGCTGATGATGAGGTTTATTAGATCCATTATCACAATTGGCAATGGTCAGTGGTGTCTTGTTTTGTAATTTACTACATTTCTTGAATGTAAGAGAAATATTGAAGATGTAGAATGCCTATGAGGTTTTAGAAATAATACTTATCAAGGAATACTACTTTTCCCATTGCATTAGCTATTGTAATTATACCTTGGTACAGTCTGTTGACATAGAATTGGATTTGATTTAAATGGAAAGGAAAAAAAAGACTGGACGTTTTCAATATTTATTGATACACCTAGTCCATTAAGGTAAATTATAGAGCAGATTTCACTGTGACAGGAACATTTGGGTTAATGTAGTTAAGAATCAGTCAACATTGCCATTAGACCCTTTCTTTTTAGGAATTTATTACCACCAATTAGGAAAAAGTGCTCACAAATGGAATTTAGCCCTAGCTTACTTGTGGAATATTTGATCTCCCAAATATTTGAGTCTTTAATAAAACGATCCTGAATTCTTTTGAATCAAACTACTTTCCCCAACATTGCCACTAAACACATCTAATAAGATGTGTAATCCTTGCAGCTGTGAGTAGAGGGCACAGCTGACTATATACTGTTGTTTTCAGAAGCGGCTACTGGGATGGTGAAAATTAAGCTAGCTTTTGAAGGATGGTTTTATTAATTAGCTTTAAGAGATGAACTTCATAAGTTTGCAAACATGCTACTCTATATCTAGGGATTATTAAAATGAAACTCGCTTTTAAAAGCTCAATTATTAATGAGATGGTAAAGCAACAGAACTGAGTAAAATTTATTGAGAGTAAATGTGATACTGTCTCTAGAATGTCTCAGTAGTTGCTTGTTAATAGGTGTACTGTGGTGGATAGTTAGGAAACTAAAGTTGTCTTTCTTCAAATAATCTTGTTGCAATTCATTTGTCCTAAAACAAGTCTAGAATTTCTGAGACTGTTGCAGATGGTCCCTCAGAGTCTTGAAACATAGCTGTTTCATCTTAAGTTTTCCTTTGCACCATTGCAGATACCACCTCTTATTTGTACTTTTAATAAAGAAAAGTCTTTGTTCTTCCTCATGTATGAAATCCTTGAATCAGGTCTGTATCTTTCTCATCTTTAAATTCCTAATTTCTACCATAGTACTTAGTATATAGTGGGAGCCTATTGTTTAAAGCATAATAAACTATGCCAAAATTTACTGGCAGAAAACATACCTAAAACAACTTTTTCATAATACAGTGCTTACAGATCATGTAGGTCAAGAATATGGAAAGCCAAGGACAGCTCTTCACTGCTCTCCTGTGTCTGGGGCCTCAGCTAAAATGTTTCAGTTTGGGATAACTAAAAAAGCTGGAGACTTTTTGGTCTCAGTGCAAACAAAAGTCAGTTTATACGATACTGTAATCTGTAAAGTATACAATAGATTATGTCTTAGAAAACAACATATATACCTTTATTAAAAAAATACTTTATTGCTCAAAAATGCTAACCATCATCTGACAACACAGTTGTCACAAACTTTCAATTTGGAAAAAACGCAGTATCTAAGAAGTGCAATAAATGAGTATACCATTATTGCAAAAAAAAAAAAAATTCTGATTTCCTCTTTCAACCAATTCATAAGGTCCCCCTCCTTTTTGCTTGTATGAGAATTCTATAGATAACTATTTTGGTAAGATCTAATGCATGTATGGTTTCTCAATTGTACATATCCACTTACAGTTAAAGAGGAAGAGAACTTTGTTTGAAATCCCAAAAGACTGGTATGACAACTATAGGTATTTTATCAAAGATGTGTACATTTTGTTGTGAGACTTATTACAAGGAGGGTCTTCACTCTGAGTGCTTTTGAAAAAAGGACAAAAATGCTGGATCATTCATGTTCTTCCCAAACAGTATTCTGGTAGCAGGCAAACTTGGAAACTAAATAGTTTTATATTGAGCCCAAATCCCTCTTACTTTCTTCATTATCTTGTACCCATATACTTGCTATGAAATTTGGAGGGTAAATTCCTGGAAAGAAGGGGTCTAACTGAATATAAGCAGTACAGTGTTACTGTAGCATTACTCCTTTGAAAATGAGTTGTCACGGGCAGGTGATGATTACTCTCTTGTACTTTTAGAAATCCCTTTAAGTCATGACATCCATCTGCCTATGGTTTCTTTCAGTTTTAATGTCAAAGAACTTTAGCCAAGCCTTAATGTGGTCTTTACCCTCAGCCATTTATTTCCTTGAAGGCATCTTAAGGTGCTGTAAAACTTCAGTCTTAATATCCAGCATGACACTGTTTCTTTGAGTCATTGTGTTGAGTTCAGGACTATACTTCTTGATCGCAGGCAAAGCTGTTCCTCCAAACAGAATAAATGGCAGGAATAGACCACAAAAAGATAAGCATTCAACTTGAGATAGTGCAGTAGAGACCCCATTTACTAAGAACATTTGCACTACGTTGTGCTAATAACATGAATGGCTATAGATTAGGCTCAGTTTTATTAAATTAGCATATAAGATAGCATTCAAGCATTGGCAAAAAATACAAAAAGGGTATTGTGATGAGTGGTCCCTTGTACAGTTAACCCTTGAACAACATGGGTTTGAATTGCCCAGGTCCACTTATGTGAAGATATTTTTCAGTAATACTACAGTACTACACAGTTCATGGTTACTTGAATCTATGGATGCAGAGGAACTGCAGATTTGGAGGACATATATGCAGATAAACCTCTCCATTGTTCAAGGGTTAGCTGTGTGTGTGCATGCTTGGTCGGGTGAGCACCAGGCTCCTCTCTCCATGAGATTTCCCAGGCAAGAATACTGGAGTGGGTTGTCATTTCCTTCTCCAGGGGATCTTCCCGACCCAGGGATCAAACTCATGTCTCCTGCATCTCCTGCATTTTCAGACAGATTCTTTACTATTGAGCCATGTGAGAAGCCCCTAAGTCATAAATACACATACTTAAGAGGTTGAATTTTTTAATGAAGATATTTTAAAGACAAATAACATTGTAACATTGCTCTGTGCAGTTACATGGGGTGTTTAAATGTGTATTTGTCTAAGATAGGGCTTATAAGCACTAGGTTATATTGAGAACATATGTGGGTATGTTGGGTGTATATGTTGGCTTTGTTTCTGTTAATTCTCCCCACCTTAAAGAATTGTTTACTTGTATCTAACATTTTAGATGGCGTGGCCCTCCGTGACCTGGTCTCCATCAATAATATAGTTTCATTTTCCATCATTCTGCCCCTTGACTTTTCATCTTCTGAAAATACTAACCTGTTCATGAGTTTCCTCATATACCATGCAGTGTCATGTCACTTTGCTTTACTTATGTTATTACAACTTCCTGAAGCTTTTTGTGTTTTTTGTTTTTTTTTTTTCAGTTAACAGCTTCCTTAATCTGATAATAGTGTATTTACCCCTTGAGGCCTTCATCAAACCCCCAGGTGGACTAAATGTTTCCTTTGTGTGTATCGTAATATTCTGTAGATACCTCTGTCTTCTCACTTAATTGTAAGTTCTTTGAGAGTACTGACCATATTTGATTGCCTCTAATACACTACCTCTTGATGAAAGTGAGAGAGGAGAGTGAAAAAGTTGGCTTAAAACTCAACATTCAGAAAATGAAGACCATGGTATCTGGTCCCATCACTTCATGGGAAATAGATGGGTAAACAGTGGAAACAGTGTCAGACTTTATTTTGGGGGGCTCCAAAATCACTGCAGATGGTGACTGCAGCCATGAAATTAAAAGACGCTTACTCCTTGGAAGGAAAGTTATGACCAACCTAATAACATATTCAAAAGCAGAGACATTACTTTGCCAACAAAAGTCCATCTAGTCAAGGCTATGGTTTTCCCAGTAGTCATGTATGGATGTGAGAGTTGGACTGTGAAGAAGGCTGAGCACCGAAGAATTGATGCTTTTGAACTGTGGTGTTGGAGAAGACTCTTGAGAGTCCCCTTGGACTGCAAGGAAATCCAACCAGTCCATTCTGAAGGAGATCAGCCCAGGGATTTCTTTGGAAGGACTGATGCTAAAGCTGAAACTCCAGTACTTTGGCCACCTCACGCGAAGAGTTGACTCATTGGAAAAGACTCTGATGCTGGAAGGGTTTGGGGGCAAGAGGAGAAGGGGACAACAGAGGATGAGATGGCTGGATGGCATCACTGACTCGATGGACGTGAGTCTGAGTGAACTCCGGGAGTTGGTGATGGACAGGGAGGCCTGGTGTGCTGCGATTCATGGGGTTGCAAAGAGTCAGACGCAACTGAACTGAACTGAACACACTACCTCAAGTAACTAATAGACATTAAAATGTTCATTAAAATCAGCTGAACTACTGGGCACAAGTGACTTCTGAATCTAAATGTACTCTTGGATTCTAGGTCCAAATTTCCAAAAACTTTGGGGATTTTGTTACTTAAATTTTCTGTTTGCAAATCAAATTATACTCTTCTTGTGTAGAAATTAACTGTCTCTCCTACCTTTGTTTCCCTCTCCCAAAAGTTAGCAATAACATAGATTGCTCCTTTCTCTCTTTCACAAAATGCCAAATAATTACTGTTAGCTTTCTTGTTTCTTCATAAAGTAGCTTAAATTGCACATTAACTCATACCTGCATGTTTATAGAAGCTTCGTAATTGGTCTCTCCTGTCTCTCATCAGTTTTTATTCTAATCCATTCTGTTTGCCATTACCAGATTAATCTTTCCCAAAGCGCTGTTCTCATTATGTCACTCCTCAGTTCAAAATCTTTCAGTGGTTCCTTACTATTAGGTTGGTGCAAACATAATTGCGGTTTCAGACCATGAATTTTAAATCATTATAACTAGGCTCAAACACATCTTTATTAATCAAAATAGGAACCATTACAATCAACATGTTTTTGCCAATGAGAAATAGGTTTGTTTATTACTGTAGTGTAAAAATCCTTGCTGCAGGATTCAGTGAACTGTTAGAAAGCATTTCCTGTATTGTGCTGGTTGTGGAAGCATTTTACCTGCAAGAAGTTGTTGAGATGCTTGAAGAAGTAGTTGGTTGGCAAGAGGTCAAGTGAACATGAGGATGAGGCAAAACTTCATAGCCCAATTCATTATTCAACTTTTGAAGTGTGTGACTTGCAGTCAGGTGTAGTCATGCAGAAGAATTGGCCCCTTTCTGTTGACCAGTGCTGGCTGAAAGTGTTGCAGTTTTCAGGGTATCTCACTGATTTGCTGAGCATACTTCTCAAATGGAATGGTTTCACGGGGATTCAGAAAGCTTGTAGTGGATCAGACAGGCAGCAGATCACCAAACAATGATCTTGACTTTCTTTTGGCGCAAATTTGACTTTAGAAAGTGCTTAGGAGCATCTTGGTCTGACCACTGAGCTGATCTTCGCCAATTGTATAAAATCCACTTTCTGTCGCATGTCACAAACCAGTCAAGAAATGATTTGTTGTTGTTGCATAAAATAAGAAAAGACGACACTTCAAAATGACAGGTTTTTTGATTTGTGGTCAGCTCACGAGGCATTCACTAATCAAGCTTTTTCACCTTTCCAATTTGCTTCAAATGCTGAATGACAATAGAATGGTCGATGTTGATTTCTTCAGCAGCTTCTCGCATAGTTGTGAGAGGATCAGCTTTAATGATTGCTCTCAGTTGGTTGGCAACTTCTGATGTCAGTCTCACTATCAGCTCCTCATCCTCAAGGCTCTTGTCTCCTCTGCAAAACTTTTGGAACAACCACTGCACCGTACATTTTTTAGCAGTTCCTAGGCCAGATGTGTTGTTGATGTTGCAAGTTGTCTCTGCTGCTTTACGACCCATTTTGAACTTCAATGAGAAAACCACTCAAATTTGCTTTTTGTTTAACATTTCCATAGTCTAAAATAAATATAAAATAAGCTGCAAGTAATAAGTCATTAGGAAAAAAACTATAAAATGAGAAATGCACATTAAAATGATGTATAACATAACTGCATTTATTTAAGAATATATTCCAATATCAAAGGCAAATTTCCACAATGCAAAAACCACGCTTTTGCACCAATCTACTACCTACAGAATGAAGTCTAGATTTTCTTTTTTTAAGAGCAGGATGTGCCTTAATCGTTTGTATACCTCTGACTTCACATACAGTGACTGGCATTATAACTTCTTGCGAAGTGAATGAGGAGAACATGTGACTGAACCAGTATTCAATATTGTCTTTATTTTCTACTCTTAAATTTATTGCCTTCTAATTCTGCTATAAAAATTATCCATTATAGTCAGAGTGGTTACTATTTTTTTCCCCTTCCCCAAATACCTTGCTTTTTCAAATGTTCCTTTTAAAAGAAATTATATAACACTTCTGCTTTCTGGCTTGTTATCCACTTTGATTCTATCTGAAGTTCTTTGACGAATCTGCTTGATCTGGAACTCAGTTTCCTCTTTGACTCATCTGCTTTTCCTTCTGTCTTCCTTTGTGCTTCAGCCAACTGGCCTCCTAATTGTTGATCTTGAGCCCATAAAACCCCTAGCCTCGGCACGTATGCACTTTTGTTTCTTGTGCCTGAAATTCTCTCTCCATGTGTACCCGTGTGGTTCTCCGCCTTACTCATTTAAGTCTTTGCTCATGTGTCACATCTTCAGAAGGTATTTCCTGGTATTCCTCGTTGAAATACCATCATCACTCATCATCCCTGTACCTTGATTTCTATTTATCCATAAAGCTCACCACAACCTCAGGTAATCCACATCTGTGTTTAATTATCTCTCTCTCTTTAAAATACAAGCTCCAGGGCAGAGACTTTGTTTTGACGACTTTGTATCCCTACTGCCTAGAACTTGGGTAATATGCATTGAATTAGAGTAAATGTGTGGAATTTATATGCCTTTGTGTTTTTAGTTCCCTCATTTTCACTTTTCTCATCCTTAACCTGTTCTCTGAGAATCATTTTCATGCCCGTTTTATTCTGCTGCCATCAATGATCTTTAGTTTCCGAATTACTGTAAAACCTCTATTTTTTTAATTAATTTATTTAATTGGAGACTAATTACTTTACAATATTATAGTGGTTTTTGCCATACATTGACATGAATCAGCCATGGGTGTACATGTGTTCCCTATCCTGAATCCACCTCCCTCCCCATCCCATCCTTCAGGGTCATCCCAGCGCTCCGGCCCTGAGCACCCTGTTTCATGCATTGACCCTGGACTGGCGATCTCTTTCGCATATGATAATATACATGTTTCAATGCTATTCTCTCAAATCATCCCACCATCGCCTTCTCCCACAGAGTCCAAAAGTCTGTTCTTTACATCTGTGTCTTTTTTGCTGTCTTGCATATAGGGTCATCGTTACCATCTTTCTAAATTCCATATATATGCGTCAATATAGTGTACTGGTGTTTTTCTTTCTGACGTGCTTCACTCTGTATAATCAGCTCCAGTTTCATCCACCTCATTAGGACTGATTCAAATGCATTCTTTTTAATAGCTGAATAATACTCCATTGTGTATATGTACCGTAGCTTTCTTATCCATTCATCTGCTGATGGACATCTAGGTTGCTTCCATGTCCTGGCTATTGTAAACAGTGCTGCGATGAACACTGGGGTACACGTGTCTCTTTCAATTCTAGTTTCCTTGGTGTGTATACCCAGCAGTGGGATTGCTGGGTCGTGTGGCAATTCTGTTTCCAGTTTTTTAAGGAATCTCCACACTGTTCTCCATAGTGGCTATACTAGTTTGCATTCCCACCAACAGTGTAAGAGGGTTCCCTTTTCTCCGCACCCTCTCCAGCATTTATTGTTTGTAGACTTTTGGATAGCAGCTATTCTGACCGGCATAAGATGGTACCTCATTGTGTAAAACCTAAATTTTGTTTACCCTTATGCCTGTAGAGTACAGGAATGATTATCAACCTTCTCTCATACAGAATTACAGTTGAATACTCAGAGTGATTCATGGACTACTTGTTGTGTGATCATTTCTTCATCTCTTGCAGGAATCAAGTAAGACATATTCAGTAAATGGAATATCTGTTATTGTTAGCCAGAAAATCAGAATGTTAAATGAGAATGTGTGTGGCAACTCTATTCTAAGTGTTTGACTTTAATGAACTAATGTAATCCTGTAGATACTATTATTGTCACCATTTTATAGACAAGACAAGCCAGGAAGGTAACTGCTTAAAGTGTGGCCATGGGCATGCAAAATCTGCCTGCTAGACAGGTAGACTCTTGGGCCCCTCCCCAGACCCACTGGGTGAGAATTGTTTTTAAAATAATAAGCTTTGACCCTAGACTTGTAGATGCAGTAGGATCTTCAGTGAAGTCAGAACTTCCGTGTTTCTAAAAAGCTCTACAGGTGATTTTAATGGTAGTGAAGATTGAGAACTGCCAAAGTAGATCCCTGTTTTAGTGTACCATAAAATGCAATGAAATATCACCAAAACTTTTAAGTCACTTGAGACCCATAGTCATCTACATATATAAGACTAATAAAATAATAAGGATAACATAAAAATAATCACTTTTTATTGATGTATTTTCATGCTATACCCTATTTTGGGGATAGGGACAAGGAAATTTTTTCCATAGGAAAATTTTAAGTAGTCACATGGCATTGAAATTTGGAATCCCTGTAGAATTCTCTACTTCCCAGAACTATTAAACTTTGAATATGTGTGCATCTTTTGTGCCATCAGGATTGGATGTTATATTGCTTTGAAACTACCCCTTTTAGAAACTTGGCATATGAATGAATGAATACAGAAATAATGGCATTTAAGACATGTATTACTTATATAGTAATATACTTACAGGTAGTAAAATGGTATTTGGAGTAGCTGTAGCATAGTTGCATGATAGCTTGACTGCCTGGATTCAAATTCTGTCTCTGCTGCTTACCAGCAGTATAGCCCAGTCAAATTATTTACTCTTTCTGTTCTTAGATTCCTTGTCTACAAAATGGGAAAAATAATGCCTACAGAATTAAACTAGTTAATAAAGGTCAAAAGCAGAATAGGGTAACACATATATTCTCACTAAACAGTCTTTGATTCTCTGGCCAATAATATTCCATTATTCCATTTGTCGAATATATTTTATTTGGGAGTTTTTGTAACAGTTGAGGAAATGGCCATCCACTAGTAGTTGAGAGAGTAGGATTTGTTCTCTGGTGTGTCTTGTCTCTAAAGCCTATATCTTTCTAGATAATGCTCTACTGAATGTGTGGACATGATTGTTAGAAATTGGAATGAATAACAATAAGACTAAAGTAAATATTACCTTGCCTTATAGCCTATAAATTGTTTTTACCTAAGTTGTGTAATTTGACACTTCAGCAGCTCTATAGAGGATATAGTAGGGCAGTATTCCCATTTAACAGATGAAAAACTAAGTCTTAGTTTTCCGGGGTCACAGACTAGTCTTCTATCTCCTACACAAGTGTTCATTTGGATAATTTTTCCTTACACCTTGAGGAAGCTTTTTATTCCTATGTTGTTGTTGTTCAGTCTCTTACTCGTGTCCAACTCTCTGCTCCCGTATGAACCACAGTATGCCAGGCTTCTCTGTCCTTCACTACTTCCTGGCGTTTGCTCAAACTCATGTCCACTGAGGCAGTGATGCATCCAGCCATCTCATCCTCAGTCAGCTCCTCCTCTGCCCTCAATCTTTCCTAGCATCAGGGTCTTTTCCAGTGAGTCAGTTGTTTGCATCAGGTGGCGGAAGTATTGGAGTTTCAGCATCTGTCCTTCCAGTGAATATTCAGGGTTGATTTCCTTTAGGATTGACTGGTTTGATCTCGCAGGCCAAGGGACTCTCAAGAGTCTTCATCACATCAGTTCAAAAGCATCAGTTCTTTAGCCTTCAGCCTTCTTTATGGTCCAACTCTCACATCTGTACGTAGCATTGGAAAAACCATAGCCTTGACTCTACAGACCTTTGTCAGCAAAGTGATTATCTCTGCTTTTTAATACATGGTCTAGATTTGTCATAGCTTTCTTCCAAGTCACAGGTATCTTTTAATTTCATGGGTTCAGTCACCATCCACAGTGATTTTGGAGCCCAAGGAAAGAAAATCTGTAATTGTTTCCACTTTTCCCCCATCTACTTGCCAAAAAGTGATGGGACCAGTTGCCATGGTCTTCATTTCTTCAGTGTTGAATTTTAAGCCAGCTTTTCCCTCTCTTTTTTCACTTTCATCTAGAGGGTGTTTAGTTCCTCTTTGCTTTCTGCTATTACAGTGGTATCATTTACATATCTGAGGTTTTGGGTATTTCTCCCAGCAATCTTGATTCCAGCTTGTGAGTTATCTAGCCTGGCATTTCTCATGATGTAGTCTGCATAAAAGTTAAATAAGCAAGGTGACAATATACAGCCTCAATGTACTTCTTTCCCAATTTGGAACCAGTCCTTTGTTCCATGTCCGGTTCTAACCGTTGCTTCTTGTCCTGCATACAATGGTGCATTATATATGACTAGAAGTATCATTGCCAGTACTGGGCTTTTTTTTTTTTATCATCGCTTAATAGTCAAAACAGCCAGTAAACTCCTTGCCTTGACCTCACATATTCATTCAATCATTACCACCCATTCACCTCCTTGTCCATGTACACACAAATACATGGAGCCCCCATTCCAGGGAGCCCCTATAGGATATGCCTGGGCTACCACTCAACAGACTGGTTTCTGACCTGTTGCGTCTCCCTAGTAACTGGATATGCACAGAATTGTGGGGCAGGACTTCCCATTATCTTCTAGTGAGACTTTGCAGTATTCTCTTTATACCTAGAATCTGTTTTTGTTTTATTTTTGTTTTTATTTTTTGAAGACAGGATTGGATTAAATGATTTTTAAGATACCTTCCAGCTTTAAATCCTTGTTTTGTGGGGGTTGTTTGCTTTCTGGTAATTTCACTAGTTTGGTTATCTTATATTCTTTCTGGGTGGTAAAGCAGATTATAGCCCTGTTTTATAGATGTGAATAAGAATAACAGGAAGATCCAAAGTACCTGAGGTTTTTTGGGCTTTTTTTAGTAAATTTAATTGAAACTAAAAATGGTAGAGTATCCTGATTCCCATCCAGTTTTCCATTAGTTACATTCATCAGACACTTGGAATCATCACTCATAGTGGTTTAGAACAACTTTTTTTTTAACTTAGAGCTTCCCATTATATTTTTCACTGATGTGGATTGAAGTTGGCAGGCTTTGAAGTAGAACTTAAAAAAGGAATTCAGTTATTAATTTTTTTAACCCCCTTGCTTTCTGTTAGCTCTTACCAGTCATATTAATAGATGCCTCAGTATATTTGTATGTCTTTGTGAGGATGGGGAGGTGGGAGGGTGAGATATATAAAATCACTACAAAAAGTAACATGGAAATAAAAATAGGAAAACAAATCTTGGAAAGTAGAGCACAAGAACAGCTTTGTACAGGATCAGGAAAGTGCTTGAACTAACGAAGGTAAGCCCAAAGAAGCAGGATACCAGAGCTATTAATAAAACAGAAGCTTACGAAGACCTGGATAACTAGGTATGTACAAGTTTGGGCATTTCCATAGAGTAGCGATGGGCTTCTCAGGTGGATCAGTGGTAAAGAATCTACCTGTCAACCCTGGAGATGAATGTTCCATCGCTAGGTCAGGAAGATACTCCGGAGAAATGAATGGCAATCCACTCCAGTGTTCTTGCCTTTGAGATCCCGTGAACAGCGGGGCCTGGTGGGCCACAGCCCATGGAGTTGCAAAGAGTCTGGCACAACTTAGGGGCTAAACAACAACATAGTGTAGTGATAGGTTCCTGAACACTGTTGAGGATGTTATTCTTCACATGTAATCTTCACAATAACCCTGGTAGGTGGATAATAAATGATTTTTCCTAATTTTAACTCTTTAGAAAATGAAATTTGGGTGGTAACTCATTTTTTTTTAAGGTCACACAGCTCTGAGTGGCTTTGCTAATAACCAGCAGTTTTACCCAACACAAGCTACTTCTGTTGCCTCAATTCCCTCATTTTATAAGATTTGAATCATAATTATACCTACCTCATAGGGTGAGAAACAGTGCTTACAAACTTCCTAGTGTGGTTCTTGGCACATGGTAAGTACTAGTAAATGCTAGATGTTGCTATTGTTTCTGTGAAAGCTGCAATTTAAATAACTTGACATTCAGCAGATTTTTTTTTCTGCTATATTGGATCTTTTAGAACATAAGTGGGTTGGTTATGCATGTATATTTCCAAAATGATTTTAAAGTCAGTCTTCTACTTAAAACCTACATCCCTACCACTTTACAAAGCAAAGCTACATGTGGCTTCTCCAGCTTCTTTTCTTAAGCTTAGTAAAATTTCTTCAATCCAAGTAGGGAGAGAAGAAAATTGATCAATGTTTTAATTGTGTGTGTGAGCGCACACACATGCACATCTTAGTGTTACAGGGTGTGTGTTCTAGTGTATAAGGGAAAGTATGGGCTTCAGAGTCAGATTTTGATTCAGATTATGGGGCCAGCTCTTCTTAGCCATGTGACCTTTGGGGATATCATTATCATCTTTATCCTCTATAAAGAGGATTAGTGACACCCATCTCATAGAATTGTTCTGATTTTTAGTTAAAGAATTTCCAGCTTCATAAAGGATGATCGGAAATGATACCGCTTCCTGGAGAATCGATTTTAAAGAGTGAAGTAAATGGCTTATTTTATTTAGAAATAGTAAAATCCGTGCTACCCAAGTATAGTAAATTATTTATTATCCTTTGAGACCAATATACTTGAAAAAGCTTTAGATGGGTTTTGCAAATGGTGGTATTATTTCACTTGAACTCCAGTGTCTTGAAATGTACCCATGAATTTTGCTTTGTTGATATAGGCAATTGAGTTAGTTGCCAAATGGATTTTAGTGGTTTGATATTCATCTTACTCAAAGCTAAAGGACCTGAAATAATCTTTAGCCACTAGTTCAAGTTGAAAGCATCTCAGGCAAGTTTTACAGGAAGAGGACATAGCAGATATTTGGTTAGTTTTTATGAAACTTGATTACTATGATATTCTTTCTCCAGGTGTTTTGAACTGCCCCCAGTACTGCAAGTAGCATTAAGTTATGTCTCATAGTTATCCAAGAATTCCAGTGTAGAGAGACATAGAGTCCTAATGTTATATAACTTATACTTAAAATCTTTACTTTTGTGTTCAGTTCAGTCGCTCAGTCGTGTCCGACTCTTTGCGACCCCGTGAATCGCAGCACGCCAGGCCTCCCTGTCCATCACCAATTCCTGGAGTTCACTCAAACTCACGTCCATCGAGTTGGTGATGCCATCCAGCCATCTCATCCTCTGTTGTCCCCTTTTCCTCCTGCCCCCAATCCCTCCCAGCATCAGAGTCTTTTCCAATGAGTCAACTCTTCGCATGAGGTGGCCGAAGTACTGGAGTTTCAGCTTTAGCATCAGTCCTTCCAAAGAACACCCAAGGCTGATCTCCTTTAGAATGGACTGGTTGGATCTCCTTGCAGTCCAAGGGACTCTCAAGAGTCTTCTCCAATACCACAGTTCAAAAGCATCAATTCTTCGGCACTCAGCTTTCTTCACAGTCCAACTCTCACATCCATACATGACTACTGGAAAAACCATAGCCTTGACTAGATGGACCTTTGTTGGCAAAGTAATGTCTCTGCTTTTGAATATGTTATTAGGTTGGTCATAACTTTTCCTTCCAAGGAGTAAGCGTCTTTTAATTTCATGGCTGCAGTCACCATCTGCAGTGATTTTGGAGCCCCAAAAAAATAAAAGTCTGACACTGTTTCGACTGTTTCCCCATCTATTTCCCATGAAGTGATGGGACCAGATGCCATGATCTTCGTTTTCTGAATGTTGAGCTTTAAGCCAACTTTTTCACTCTTTTATAGTTATGTGAAAAATACGATGAGGTGGTCTTGCCACCAGTTTTGATCTTTTTGTGGAATTGCTTTAAATCTGTGCATTAGTTCCGTATTTTATATAGTTATTTTGAGTGTCCACTTCTTCTTGATGAACTGATTTAAAGCATCAGGAATGTTGGACTTAATGTAATTTTCCTTCTTTTTTTAAAGTACTAGTCATTTTTCTTAATGGAATACTGCTACTATCAAAGGAAGTATTCTGGCTTAGCTCCACTGGTTTATTTTCACTGTTTGCTCTTTAATTGAAGAAAACAAATATAAGGGTGCTGTGTATGCATTTGTGTCTACTCAATTGAGATGGCAGTTATATGTACAGAAATAGAAATAACATTACAGTTATATATACAGAAACAGGAATAACATCATAGTTGCATGTTTAGTTTTAAATAATATTATTAATTGTTGGGCATATTGCATTATCTTCTATTGCAGATCACTAGAAAAATCTTTTGGTATTCACCCCTGTTATGTTTCTGTTAAGGTCTTAGAGATGTCTCAGTTTTCCATAGGAAAAGTGAGTAAATGACAAATCAAAACTTGAGCCAGTATTGAATTCACGTTTTACTGATTTTTGGAGAAGAATGATTTTATTATTTTTTATCATGTGAAAATGATTATGGGTCTTTTTGGACCAAAAGACTAATAATGTTGTATCTAGCACAGTTTTATATTCCAGCTTAATGTCTATGTCTGCTCTAAACAAGAAAAGTATTTTAATTTAAAATATCACATATAAGCCATAAATACTTTCCTCTTGGTACATCATAACCTAAAGCTCACAGGAGAAGTGGCTTAAAATTTTGTTTTTATGTCTAGATTGTAAGTAAAATCACTTGTCATAGCGAGTTGCAAAATGCAAACCTTCATTTTGAAGCTGCCTGTTTCTCATTTAGATCTGACATATTAAAAAGCATATAATTAATGCTTGACATTAGTAATTAACATTAACATTATGGTACTTAATATGCCATCGTTCATCCATCAAATAACCAGAAATGCATAATGTCTTGGCATAAAGGTTTTAATTAGATAGAACTGTCCTTCAGTTTTCACATGGTGTAAATGTTAAAACCCCAAAATGTATTTAAAGAAAAATTTTGTATTTGTTTGTTGGGTGTTAGCTGTATTTTTATTTATTTTTTTAGGAGTCTGCATCAACAATTGCGTCAGGAACTTCAAAGGGAGCATGGGGACCTCAGTGTGCAGTCTTCATTATCGACTAAAGAGCGCCACCTTGCTGCAGTTGCCAGTGCGCTGTGGAGGCATTTCTTTTCATTTCTGAAGAGTCAGAGAATGTCGCAGATAGTGCCTCTCTCACAACTCGCGGATGCAGCCGCAGGTCAGCGTTCTTTATTTGCCAGTTAGTTTCTCATTTTGCAGACTCGGTCAGTTTTTTCTTCTGTTTGCTTAGTAGCAAACTCTTATTTTATTACAGTGTAATAAATATTTTGACAACCAGGAAGAAAAGAATTATGTATTTTAAAATTAGGATTCTTTGGCTTGTTTATTATTTTCCTGTTAGTAAAAGTAAAAACTAAGTGAAGATTTGCTAAAAAGATCATTTTTAACCTTAAAACTACTGTACTTACATGAGCTTTTCTTATTCATGCATTATTTGGAAAGTAAAACAGCATTTGACTTCTAGTTCAGGTCGTTTATTTTCAGATTGTATGTGCGGATACCTAGTAAAATATGAAATTGAATAAAGAGCAAAAAGAGATGGAATGAATTCCACTTCAACATAAAGCCGATGAGATCAGAATGACATGGAGTACATAGAATGTTACTGTTCAGACTTCTGTTAGATTCTATTTTAGGTTGTAATTTTTACTTAATTTGATTATTAGCCTATAGACATGTCCTTAGACTTTAATGGACTCTGAATCAGATGAAATTATAGGCAAGAATTTGAATATATATATTCACATATGCACTTTCCCACAAGAAGTCTTTATCTTTTTCAAAGGGATATTTTATCCAACGTATGTTAAGAAGTACTGGAATAGAGATCAATATGGTGACTACATGTATTTAAATGCGGTTTTTAAGAAGATGTTTAATGTATTTAAATGTAAATGCTTTTAAAAACCTAAGCTCTAAACCAAGGTTTATTTTACCCTAGTGTGAATAAGGAAAACTGAGCTAAAAGCATTACATAAAAGACTTCATGATATACATTTGAAAAGATTTTGAATTCTGGTAGTGCTTCCATAATTAAGACTTTACAGCGATACACAGATTGGAGAACTGTGACAGGCAGTGCTTTTGCAACCACTGGAATGTCTGTGAAAATAAATACTGACTTTCAGTTTAACCAAAGCAGTCATTACTAGTCAATATGACTTATCTTTCTACCATTCATCATCCCAACTCTCACTTAATGACCAAAATGATACACGTTAGTCAGTACTGTCTTAGGTCCTGAAAATAAATAGTAATATAGATATAAAGCAAATGTATGTGGGTTTGGGGTTTGTTTTGCAGTAAAGACAGGAGGCAAAAATTTCCTGCGTTAAAAAATAGTTAATGAATACTTTGCCATTGGGGATTTATCAATGGGAAAAAAAGAATTACAGTTCCTTTTTTCATGCATAAGCTCCACGTTCTTAGGGAAGGAAGAGAACATAGGTAAGTAAAATGTGTAATATGTCAGATGATGATAAATGGAGAAAAAGAAAAATATAGAAAAGGATAGGGATAGGGAACCTGGGTTCGATCCCTGGGTTGAGAAGATCTGGAGGAGGGCATGGCAACCCACTCCAGTATTCTTCCCTGGAGAATCCCCATGAACAGAGGAGCCTGGCGGGCTACAGTCCATGGGGTCACAAAGAGTAGGACACAACTGATCTATTAAGCACGAGGAAAGATCACAGGCAAGTTATAATTTTAAATAAGAGTTGCCCAGAAAACATGTATAGGTATCATTTATTTGAGCAAAGACCCGAAGAAGGTGAGATATGCGGCTATGCAGATATGAGCTATGCAAAAATCCAGAGGCAAGAGCATGTCTGGTGTGTTCACTAATGAATCGTAGGTCCTGATGGAATCAAAGGATTGCTGGAGGGGTTGGGAACCTAGAGGAGGAGAGTTGGAAAGCTGATTTGGTGTCAGAAAGAGGGGGTCTTCAAAGTAGGGATTTCAGTGATATTGTACTTACGGGCAGTGTCAGGTTCTCTGTATCACCATGGGAGTGAGTGGCTAAAGTAGTGGAAGGTAGTCTCACTGAAGGAGAGAAGTTCAAGGCCAAGAGACTGGGAGAAAAAAAAAATCATCAAGAACTATGACAGGACTGCAGTTAGAAAGGATGATCATGAGCTACAATCTTCAAGGAATGAGAGGTGGCAAAGGAGGGAACAGTAGACAGGTGCAACGAAGAGAGCGTTGGTATGATTTGATGACCTGAGACTCAGAGCCAGAGGTTTTTAAGAAGAGGAAGGGACAATGATCTAGAAGCAGCAGCATGGACCAGAAGTTGCTCACCCTCTGTGGGTCCAGTGTATGAGAGTGTGGGAAGATATAAATAGCCACCATTTGAGAGAGCACTACAGGAGGCAGTGCTTAATAAATAATTTATTGACAAACGTAAATTGATGTTGGACAAGGAAATGGCAACCCACTCCAGTATTGCCTGGAGAATCCCATGGACAGAGGAGCCTGGTGGACGACAATCCATGGGGTTGCAAAGAGTTGGACACAACTGAGTGCACATGCACATAAATTGATGTACTACAAATTAGGTTGGGGAATCCCAGGAAATCACAAAATAAAGTCTATTTGTTTACCATGGTGATCTAAGACATTCTGGTTCCTAGGCTTTTTGAGTTCTGAGGGAAGTGGAGTATCATTGATTGTAGGAAATCACTGTTTACTAGAAGAAAATGTCCAGTGTCCATGGTGAGTTAGAGCTCTTCATCTGTGGTCAGTGAAAGTGGAGATCGCTCAGTCGTGTCTGTGGTAGGTGATGAGTAAATTAACTTGATTGGAAAAGAGTGGATGCTAGAAATATTTTTAGTAATGGATCATTTGGGTGAAAGAGGCTCTTTAGCAGAGCCATTAGGTTTAGAATTTGCCATTTGAGGGCTTTCCTGGTGGTTCAGTGATAAAGAATCCTTTGCCAAGGCAGGAAACATGGGTTTGGTCCCTGATCTGTAAAGATCCTACATGCCTTGAAGGAACTAAGCCCGTGCATTACCCCTGTTGAGCATGCATTCCAGATCCAGGGAGCTGTAACTACTGAAGCTCGTGCTCCTAGAGCCTGTGTTCCACAACAAGAAAAGTGACTGCAGTGAATCAGTCAATAAATTTTTTTTTCTAATTTACCATTTGAAGGGCCTTTCTATAACAGATGCATTGTGATGATGCTGAGACAGATTTTTCCAGACCCTTTCTTGGAGATGCAGATAATCAGCACAGAAATTTCTTTGATGATACGAGTTTAGTTCAGTTTTAGCTTTCTGTTCTACATTTCTAAAATGTGACATTTACTGTTTAGTGCTGATTTTTAAAAAAATCACTATTAACATAATTTAAGGGAGATAGTGGGTTTTTTTTTTTTACATTCTCACTGTAAGTTTCTCTCATTCTAAATCTAGATTTTACTTTGCTGGCAATGGATTTGCCCAGCACAGCCCCATCAGATCTTCAGCCTCAGCCAGTTACATCAATGATACAACTCTTTGGTTGGGATGATATCATCTGGCCCCAAGTTGTAGCCAGATATTTAAGTCATTTCCTACAAAATAGGTAAGTGTTTTTATTTCAGGTATACACATTAATATAAACCCACAATAGATTAGTTCACAAGGAAGGTGAGCATTTCCAAAATAAAAACTGATCTTTGCTATGTATACTTTCACTGGGACAATTTGTTACTTTTCTGTGTATCCACATTTTGACTGTATTAATAGTAGGAAACTTTTGTTAAAACAATGTTGCTGCTGCTTTGTCAAAATGGTTTTTATAGGACTGCCTTAACTTATCCAGAAATGATTTTTCTACACTCACCATTGTGAAAGAAATTATACAATTAATATTGCTAAATCTGTAAGACACTATTTTATTATTACAGTTTTAGTTTAATGATAGCTTTCCTCTTCACACTAGGTTTTTAAAGATCTGACTTTTGTGCAGTGATGAACAAGAGACTTCATCACCTTGAACTTTGATTTCCATGTCTTTAAGTGTCTGCATTACATAAGAGATCTGAGGAACCCCAACAGAAAAAATATACAGTCAGTAATAGAAATGGTATAGAACAATCAGGGTGATTCAAATAAGAATATCAAGATAAGGGAAAATAAAATAAATATGCAAGCCTAAGAGACCAATGTAGATCTGGTCACAGCTGCCAGTCAGTGAAAATGAAGAGAGGTATTCTTCTTAAAAGGAAGTTCATTAAGCATAGTCATTAATCATTTTCTCACTAGCTTTCAGTTACACAGTAAGGGAGTTCAACTTCAATTGGATTACTTTTAGGATCCCTTCCAGCTTAAGAATTCTTGGATGACAACAAACATTTATTTATATTATTTGTTAAATACTTGTGCTGAAATTATCTTAAGGATTTGTTTTTAAAATAATATTGGTATGTTAGCAGCAAGGAAGGACTAACTGAAATGAAGCAACTGAAGTGAAATGCAAAGATGTTAAGTAGTGTTGGGAGGTTGTATAGGTGATAAACAACCCATCTGAGTTCCGTTTTGTATTCTCTTTTTTTATGAAAATGTGTATTCAGAGTATTTCAAAACAGTACTTTCAGAGTGATGATTTATGTATTTTTCACGTGTCTAATAACTTTATACAACATTTATAATTAGGTTAAGACTATCCCCATCCTCTCTTATAAAATGATTAGAAATAAGATGAAGCCAGACCTTTGACTTTGTAAAATAATTAAAAAAAAAACTCCTGTTCAGATGTTATTTTGGAGTTCCTGTGGGTGGGGGAGCAGGAAAGGAAGGGATGTAGATTGGATTGGTTGGGAGACCCTCATAGAAATGTGTTTTACCTTTTTTCTTCTGTATATGGTCATGCCCGCTTCTCTGTTTTGCTCTTAAGGGCCACTGTTTTTTATTGTGCTTGCCACTTCCTTCAGTATTATCACACAAAGCTACTTAAACCCCTTCCTTGTTTTTCTAATTTTAACCGTGTCTCTCCCTTGGCGTAAGTCATATGTATGCCACCAGTGGAAAAAGGAAATTTTAAAAATTAGGGCATTATAAATGAAAGCAAGAATATTTGTCTAAAATATTTTGTGGTGTGTGTAGTGTTTATCTTCAGCAGAGCATGTCTGCATTCGTGTGTTTGTAAAATAAGTGAGACCAAAAACTGGGGAGTATTAGAATGTTTTATTTCGGAATCTCTGTACTCAGGGAACACATTGTCAGGGTTTTGTTTTGGTTTCTGTTTTTAATATTCATCAACTTATTTTTACAGCATGTTATGTGAAGCACTTTCTCATTCAGGCTGTGTATCTTTTCAAGCCCTAACTGTAAGATCATGGATCCGTTGCATTTTGCAAATGTATGTAAAAAACCTTCATGTGCCAGATGACTCATTCATTGATATAAATCCTGAACAGGCAGTTGGTAAGTACTGCAAGTGTTTTGCTTTCTGGATTGCTAAGTATGTTTAGAATTTCCTGTTTTGTTACATAAATTAATAGAAAAGATTTTAAAAATGTATTTGTAAGTAGGTATTAATATGAACAGAAGTTTATTTCCATTTGCAGTCTGTTTATTTTTTTCTTGATATTTTCCCATTACTGTATATGACGAATTTCTCTCCTATAAAGATAAAAGAACTTATTTCCTTGGAAGCTCAGAACAAAAATTTGTTCTCAGGTGACAAGCTATTTTTTTACCTTGAAGAAACTGATCAGAAAAAAAAAGTGGAGATAGGAAGTAAATAACCAGATATCATACTGTGAACACCCTATAAAGAAAAATATCCAATTATGAATAATTTACTCCTTTTCCTTGCAACCTTTTTTTTTTTTTTTAATATTCCATACTGTTCTGGTTGTCTGAAGCATATGCATTTTCCTTTTCCTAAAGCTATTGTTTATGGCCAGTTGTAAATCTTGGAAAGGCTGGACTGAAAACATGCTCCACATTTACTTTTATATTTATTATATCAGTTGGCTTTACATTAACAACTTTTGGGACTAGGATATTCACAAGTAAATGTTTGTTTTTAAATAAAGCCTTCCTGTAGTGAGAGAAACTTAGTTTTTAATAATGTATAAATTTTAATTTTAAAACAAATGATTGTCACAAATGAAGAATGCTACATTCTCTGCTCTCCCGTGTGTGTGTGTCTGTGTGTGTGTGTGTGTGTGCATGTGCTCAGTTGTGTCTGACGCTTTGTGACCCTGTGGACTATATAGCCCGCCTGGCTCCTCTGTCCATGGAATTCCCCAGGCAAGAATACTGGAGTGGGTTGCTGTTTCCTACTCCAGTAATGTATGTGTGTGTGTGTGTGTGTGTGTGTGTGTGTGTGTGTATAACATAAATTTATATCATAAGTATATAAATATAATTTATTTTGACAGAAAAGGACTACATGGAACAGTTGACTGAACTGACAAGGTTGCTATTTAAGCTATCAGAAGTAAAGAATATTTTCTCGAAGTCTCAAGTTGAATTACCCATCCCAGACGATCCTAAAAAAGCACTTATTCGGTTCTTTGAGGTATTTTTTTATTCATTAATATAATTGTCCAAATCAGTTATAATTATTTTTCCAAAAATCCTAAAGTGTTCATTATGTTTTTCATTATAAAATGAGTTATTTTAAACTGAATCATATTATTGGTTGCTGCTATTATAAAATTCTGGAGGAATAGAAATGTGAATCTAAGATATAGCATATAATTCATTCTTGAGGGCAGCAGAGGAAATACATTTAATGAAAAATAGTAAGAGTAAAGAATGCCACATAAAAACCTTACTCCAAATCTGATCGAAATCATAGGAGTATCTTATTGCTAAAATTGCTGGATAACCATATTCTTCAGGTACTTAAATCTCCTTATATATGGTGCATAATAGTTCCAACTTAATGTTTACCACCCTGTAACAAACTGTAAATTTTACAGTAAAATTTTAGTGTGTATTCAGCATAAGCACCAGCTACTTCATATCCATAACATGGTTGGGGCTTTAAAATCTAATCCATTTGTTTTGTCTCTGTAATAAATAGTCCATTCAACATTTTACTTTATTAATTATTAATTTTGTAGGGATCTATCTTACGTGATAGTTTTTGTTTTATAGCCTAATTGAGGTTGTTAATGTGCTTGGATTAGTGTTTTTGTAAGCTCTTCACAGTAAAACTTGGTTTATTTTCCCACAGTGGTTGATACTAACTGCAATGAAAATCATTACAACCCATAAGCTCTTTCCATAAACGTGAATTCTTCCATTGGTTTTCGTTAAGTTAAAATATAATTGTAAAACAGAGATGTCGTATTAATCTTAAAAATATTTCATAATGGTATAGTGAAAGTGAGTATGAAAGTCGCTCAGTTGTGTCCGATTCTTTGCAACCCAGGCCAGAATTCTCCAGGCCAGAATGCTGGAGTGGGTAGCCTTTCCCTTCTCCAGGGAATCATCCCAACCCAGGGATCGAACCCAGGTCTCCCACATTGCAGGCATATTCTTTACAGGGAAGCCCAGGAATAATGGAGTAGGTAGTCTGTCCCTTCTCCAGGGGATCTTCAGTATATGCAAATATAAAATACACATGTCTCTGGAGCCTTTTCTTTCGTTCTTGATTGGATCTCCATCTGTAATTAAACACCTTTGCCAGGGACCATCCTGGGCCAGAAAAGAATGTAAAAGTCAAGCACCCCACCGATCATATTCGAAGGCTCTCCTAATTTAATCCTATCCAAATTAATTGCTCTTTCACCACTCACTAAATTATAGTTACTTGCTAAATGCTAGATAGTATTCAGCGAAGATTTCTTAGGGACTTGAAGAACCAAAAGAACTAGTCCTTGATCTTAGTGAACTTTTACTTTGAGAATACAAGACATGCCCAGAGATTAAAATAATAAGATAGTATATGATAAGTGCCAATTAGTTGATAGGTCAATCAGCAGGTTAAGAATTCAGAGCATCTTGATATAAGAAGTTTAGATTTTATTGTGAACAGGTTTTATAAATTTTTAAGTAGGTATGATTTGATCAAATGACTTTAAGAAAATTGGTAATAACAGAGAACAGAGTACATTAAAGGCTCAGGAGCACTAATGGCCAGAAACTAGTGGGATTTAGGAGGAATTGAAGATTGAACTAGGGAATCTTTGAATGATTAGGAAATACTGTGTTTAACTAGAAGAATGATGACCTTAAAAAGAGATCATGATTTAGGATGGGGCCATAGTAGGTGAGAAGCCCAATTTTAAACCTGTTGAGTTTGAAATTCTGTCAGGGGGTGCTCAGGAACCTCTCTCCCCCACCACGTGCTATGACTCAGAACTCAGCATATAGTTGTACTTAGGTCTATGATTTATCACAGTGAAAGTTTTCAACGTACAGTCAGCAAAGAGAAAAGGTACATGGGTAACATCTGGAGTAACCAAGCACAGCTTCCAAGAGTCCTCTTCTAGTGATATTACCCTGGACGTGCTTAATTCTTCCAGCAAGGAATTGTGAGAGCAACCTGGGAAATTCTTTACTGGGGGAACTCTTAAATGACTGAGTGCCCAGGAGTTTTTTGGGTTTTTTTAATGGGAGCTGGCCACCTAGGCCCTGTTTGTTCAGCACGTTAAAAAAATCCAGATTCTCAGAAGGGAAGCAGATATCCAGCATAACTGTACTGATTGCACAAACTGTTGAAGCACAGTGAGCCATTCTTATCAGAAAATGATGGGGAAAAAAATCTAAGGTTCCAAAAACCAACACAGGGCCAACCTTGCATGTAAGCCTTTTAAAGATAGTGATTGGGACCTGCTATGTTAATTCTCCTTAGCAGAGAAATGATAGCATGGCATGAAAGTAGGGATAGTCAAGGCACTGAGAAATACACATCTCATAATTAGGGTAAGGCTAAACTTAGAGAAATACTGAAATCTAGGGCACTGGTTTTCTCAAAAGTCCTTTCATAGACTTCTAGGAGTCAGTAATTTTCAGGGGTTCTGTGAGCTCAAAAGTATATTGGCGTTTATACAAAGAACGTAAAAGCTGTAGTAGAAATCAACACCATGGCCCAAGATGATACTAGTAATCATTATAATTTTCAAGGCCATGCAATCAAACGGGGAGAAAAGCCAGTTCACTTAAGAATATCACTAATGAAGCCATAAAGTTATTGATTTTAATAAATTTTGACGCTTGAGTACATGCCCTTTTTGTATTCTGTGAATGACAATAGGAAGTGTATTTAAAGTACATTTGCTGCACACCAAAGAAAGACTGTTTAAATAAGAAACACTTAAGTAATTGAGTTGCATGCTGAACGGACACTTTTATCATGAAAGAACAACTGACAAAATATGGTTATTCAGACCTGAGTATTTGGCAGATATTTTCTTAAAAATGAGCCTATCACTTCCAAGAAAGCAACTTTGAAATCACTTCAAAGACAGCATTTTTGCTGCTGCTGCTAAGTCGCTTCAGTCGTGTCCGACTCCGTGCGACCCCATAGACGGCAGCCCACCAGGCTCCGCCATCCCTGGAATTCTTCAGGCAAGAACACTGGAGTGGGTTGCCATTTCCTTCTCCAATGCATTAAAGTGAAAAGTCAAAGTGAAGTCTCTCAGTCGTGTCCAACTCTTCGCGACCCTATGGGCTGCAGCCTACCAGTCTCCTCCGTCCTTGAGATTTTCTAGGCAAGAGTACTGCAGTGGCTTGCCATTGCTTTCTCCAAAGCTTTCAAGAAAATTAGAATTTTGGAACACTTATATTTGCCACCAGGACTTGATAGTTTAAGACTTTTGAATAGCATTGGTGTTAACAAATAACGATAATTTGTTATATTAACAAATATGATTTTTAAAAAATACAGACAGTGAAATGTGTTGTCCAAATTGGGAACCAAAATTTTTCAGATAACAAGTACAGACTTTTTAGAAAGCATGCATGGGTGGAAAACATGCATTCAAAGCACTGGACAGACCAATGGCTTTTAATGTAGCAGAGTAAGAATATGCATTAAAGTGACTTTGGATGCCATATTACAACTCACATTTAAGAAATACCACCTGTCAAGTTTCAGTATCAAAAAGGAATCCCACAATTATCTGAAAAATTTATTAAAATATTTTTTCTTCTTCCAGCTACATATATTTATGAGACTTGTTTGTTTTTATCTACAACATATGCAACAGATTGTATGCAGAAGCAGATATGAGAATAACTATCTTTTATTAAGCCAGACGTTAAAGAGATATGGAAAAATGTAAAAAAAAAAAAAAAAAAGCCACTTTTCAGTACTTTTTTTGTTTGTTTTGGAAAAGGAAGTTATTTTCACTAAAAATATATTCTGGTAACATGTTTATAATTTAAAAAAATAATTTGAAATTTTATGTTGTAATTCCTAATATCATAAATTTCAATGGATACAGTTCAAATAATATAATAATAAGCCCTTTAAGATCCTCAATTTTAAAGTGTATAACAGGAAACTGAGACAAAAAGTTTGAGAATTTCTGGTCCAGGAAAAGAAATATAGAAAACCAAGGGCAGAGACCTAAATGGAAAAGGGGATTTGTTGAGTATATATCTTTTGTTCTCACCAGTTCACTTCCTAATCACTCAAGTTCACTAGGCTTCTTATCTTTTCCTTTATTCTACGTTTTATCATCAACACGGCTAACTTGAATATCACCTTGGATAACTTACCTTGAGTCCCCATTTCAAATCTTCTCCAATAGTCTCAGTGGTCTTCACTTCTGCTGTCATCCATCCACTCCCATGACTAATCACTGAACCATGGCGTCACTTGGTGCATCTGAAAGTTCACTGACTGTCACCACTTCACTTTCCTTCCAACTCTTTGAGTGACTTCATCAGGACCTTCCTTTCCCTTTTTCCGAAGTCCAGCATTCTCTGATGGTCTCACTTTCTTCTCTATCTACCTTATCTAAACCTCTTGGAGGCCTCATTTCAACTACTCTTAACCAACACACTCAGTCTCCCATCCCTGTCTTCTGGTTACAGCTCTAAACCTTCAACTTTGGATCAGTACAACCACCTGGTTTCTTTCCTTTGTCTTATCTTCTCAGAGCTTCAGGAGAAAAACCACATAACCATGTATACTGGTGCCATTCATGTTCCAGTTTGGGTGATTGAAATTCATTGGAAGTTCTCAGTAGTGGCTTAGAAACATCACTGCTGTCCTCAGACCTCACCCATCCCTAGTCAGTTTTCTACTGATTCTTTTTGTGACTTCTCAGCTCTTGCTTATTCTCACCTTGTCACAAGTAGCCTCTCTCATATTTACCTCCTTCTTCTGACTTCATCATTATTATTTTACTACCTCATCTCACACTTCTCTGCCTCCCCATTTTGCCATTTCTACCCTTTGTACCTTTTTTTTCCTCTGAGAAAGTTAAGCTGGCAACTATTGGCTTATAAACAAAATTCTGAGGAAAAAATCAATTTATATCATAAAGCTGAACTTTATTTATGGAGGTCTGACTTGTAAGAGTTTATTAACCTCACCAGTAGGTCTTTTTTGTAGAAATTTTGTAGAATTCCCAGTTATGTGCTAGATATATGGTGAGCCGTCCTGTTTGGCTCACCTAATGCCTAATAGGAAATTTGTAAGCTTCTTGTATATTAGTTCCATGTGTCTTCTAACTAATACTTGGCTGACTCATAATTATTGGTGAACTGATTTTTTTTATTCTTCCTTTAGCCTTTATTTTAATCATAAAAGGCAAGATAATTCTTTTTTCTGGATTTTAATTGCTGTGAACACTTATTGGAAAGTTAAGGATGAAGGCTTAAATGTCAGGAATATGTATGTGCATGTGTGTGTGTAGAAAGAGAAATTATCTGTATTTTTCAAAGTCTGTATTGTAGAAAACTAAATCATGTTTTTTCTTATTTATAGGCTGTTGGTATAACTTACGGGAATCTGCAGACAGTTTCTGATAAATCTGCCATGGTCACAAAGTCCTTAGAATACCTTGGTGAAATATTAAAATATATAAAACCTTATTTGGGAAAAAAAGTTTCCAGTGCAGGGCTGCAGCTGACTTATACGATGATGGGTATGTATTCCTGACTTTATTAAAACTTCCCTAGACTTAACCTATGGTATCATGATGGATAGGAATATACTGATACACTGGCTAAGTCAGTGCTCTCCACACAATCTTAAGAATAATCTGAAAGACAATGATTTAGTTTAAAGTAATTCATGTTGAGTTTCAAGTGTATCTGTGTCTTGCCCTACCTCCTTTCAGAACTTTTCTTCTTATGCTTGGTTAATACTAAAATTAATTATGATCAATAGAAAAAACACACCAACTCCAGCTTGCTACAGATATAGTCTGTTGTAAATCATTCACATTGTGAATGCCTGCATAATTAAAATGAAACTTTTTCCAACACTTACGTATGTTAGAATTTAAAACTTCAGAAAACCATTACTTCTTTCTATTTTTTTATGGTCTGCTCTATATGAAGGAGGTCAGGAAAGGATTTATTATGGTGCTAAAAGATATTTATGCTTCAAATCTTGTTTCTCACAATATGTTTTCTCCTTTCAAAAAGAAAAGAAATCATCTTCTGTGTCTACGCTATAACAACAGAGGTCATCCTTCTTTAGGAAGTCAGTAATTTGAATATCTTTGTTCACTAAAACCTTGTTGCTAACCAAAAATAGGAACTGGATAAAGGGAAATGAGAAGGATTTCCTTAGAAGTTTTTATACAGAATTTAAGTTTACTTTTTTTCTTTGTGGCCAAAACCTTATATCTGTTCCCTTTGATCTTGTGAACATATGAATACACCTGATTTGGGCTGTCTGAAACCTTTTATCTTTGTTGTGAAAGATAAAGGAGAATGTGAAAATGTGTAAATATGGATGATGTAGGATGTAGTGAAAGCAATAGTAGCAATTTGGTCATTTTAATTTTAGAGAAAAATATAAGTGAGCATTTATTATAAATTTAACTTAGTAAAATTTATATTAACATGTATTTCAGCATTTAGGCTTATAATTTATTAGTTGCTATTGGATTTTTACCAAGCTAAATGTATAATTTCAGAAGGATGTCTTTATTTTACAAAATACATGATTATCTTATCAAGAACTGCAAAATCATTTGGATTGGTGATATGTAGACCTGGGACATTCTCCTTATGAAGAATTGGGGGGGCCTTTGTTTTGTTACATGCTTGATTTTTTATTTAATGGCCAGGGGATATGGTATTCTTTCCCTTTGTCTAGCCCTCAGAGTTTGGGAATAGAGTACACTGCTACAATGTTGCCCATTTAGTCACAGAAATTAGGAACAGATGTCTTTTACGGGTAAACAGGTTTAGAAAAAAACAGAGAAAGAGCAAATACAAATTGTTGAGAGCTGGAACCTGTTCTGGGTGTGTTGGGATATCACATCATCTAGAGTGAAAGAAAATTAACCACCTAAACATTGGTAGTTTGTTTACCTGGCTGGTTCCTCCCTGGGGATAAATGCCTCTGCTATTCAGTTGCACTGCTGCTAGTGGAGGCACTAACTCTTGACAGCATCACTCCAGACTAAGGCATCTGGGGTCTTAATCGTCTCCAGGTAATTTCTGAGAAGGCAGGATTGATCTCTCAGTAGTATCTTCAACTTTCCTTCCCTGTATGTCCTTTTTTTTTTTTTTTTTACCCCTTCTTTATATCTCTGGCTTTTCTGTTTCCATGACTTTACTTTTGATCATGTTTCTCTCTTGGGATCCTTCTTCCCCTTTGATCTTTCAAAATGAAATTCTACACATGACCCTTCACTGTCCAGCCCAGAAAGACCTGCTCTCCCTGACTCTGCTTCACCTGTCCTTCTCTTCTGACTTTTTTTTTTTGGTAGCTTTCCATTTGTTAACAATTTGTGTACTTGATATGCCTCCAGTAAAATTTAAACTTGCTTATGGTTATTGGCCATATCTTATTATTCCCATCATTGTGTTGTATTCTGAACATATAAGAACATTTAATGAGTGTATATCAGGCACTGATTTGGGAACTGATGATATAGTGGTTAAAGAGATTCTCCAATGTAGAGGATGGCATATATATTAACTATTTCTGAAACTTAATAACCTTAAATATAAATCTAGCTATTTATTTATACACTATGTAGTGTATTTTGTAGTGTTACTAAATGAGCAAAGTTGCTTTCTGTTAACTACATCTAAAAATATATAATGATCTAATTGTCTTTTTTTTTAAGGCTTAATATATACATAGAATAGAAAATAAGTAAATACATAAGAACTCTTATATACATAGAGTAGAAAATAAGTTGGAGAAGGCAATGGCACCCCACTCCAGTGTTCTTGCCTGGAACATCCCATGGACGGAGGAGCCTGGTGGGCTGCAGTCCATGGGGTCACTAAGAGTCAGACACGACTGAACAACTTCACTTTCACTTTTCACTTTCATGCATTGGAGAAGGAAATGGCAACCCACTCCAGTGTTTTTGCCTGGAGAATCCCAGGGACGGGGGAGGCCTGGTGGGCTGCCGTCTATGGAGTCGCACAGAGTTGGACACGACTGAAGTGACTTAGCAGCAGCAGCAGAAAATAAGTAAATACGTAAGAATTATTGTGGTGTGGCTTTCAATTGTCAGAATATATTCCCCACAGTTTTCTTATATTTTCAGCTTTATCAGTAAGTAAGTAATAGTTCTTGGTGGTGGTTTAGCCACTAAGTTGTGTCCAAGTGTTGTGACACCGTGGACTGTAGCCTGCCAGGCTCCGCTGTCCGTGGGATTCTCTAGGCAAGAGTACTGGAGTGGGTTGCCATTTCCTTCTCCAGGGGGTCTTCCAGATCCAGGAATCGAACTCAGGTCTCCTTCATTGCAGGCAGATTCTTTATTGACTGAGCTACAAAGGAAACGAAAATGAAAGTCGCTCAAACCTCTCCGACTCTAGCCAGGAAATGGTTTCTTACAAAGCTACTCTGTGTATTTAAACCATTTCCAAAGTTTTTTACTTAAAAAATTTTTCCTTTGCATTTTTAGTTCCACACACCCTTGAATGTTCTTTCCTGAAACTTTCAGTTAGGGGCTTGATAGCAGTAAAACAAATGTATCATCTCTACCTTCTATGAACTCATGAAATTTTAAGTCTTCGTCAGTGTTATTACCATTGCAGAAGATAAAATACAAGGGTAGATGAGGCGTTTTCAGTTGGAAGGTCCTTGCTCTTTATAAGTTAGTACCTGTGTGACACTTAAGAGTGATATGAATCATTTCAAATGTTGGTGATGATGGCAGTTCCTCTTACCAGTGTATTAATGTGTTTAGAATGTGAGCTCTTCTTACATTGCTGTCATCCTCAAGATTTTCACCTACTGGAAAAATGAGCAGCAGGCCAGCGTTATTTAAAATATTGCTAAGTGAGCATTGTGTTTCTTATGATTGATTATTGTATTTCCTTTTACAAAAGATTAATGTTGCTATTTGTTCTTAGAAGTGATTATTGGTTGTTGTTTTTTAAAAAAATATATTCATCTCTAAGCATATTTTTGTTTTCCTTCAGAGCTCGAATTTTAAACTTTCTGTTATGTGGAAATGACCTTGAATTTTATCTTCTTTTTTGCTTTTCTAAGATGAAATAAAATATAAAAGTTTATGCAGCAACTGCTGTTTGGACAAGTGCTTAATGATCTCCTTTTGAATTAATATTTTTCAGTAAAAGAGGCCTCAGTAGCAGTAATATACTCTAAAGGGAAGTATATATCTGCCCTTAATTACATTATTAAGCAAAAAGTGCTCATTTGTTGTTTTACCATCATTCAGTGTAGCAGTTTTTTGACAGACTCCTACCATTAGGAAACCATAATACAGTTCATGTAGTAAAGAAGTCCATTTCTCTTCTTTTAGAATCAAAATTTAAATTTAGTGTTTGTGTTAAATAGCTAGAAGTTATAAAAACTGAAGTTCCAAGAGGTTAAGTGATTGCTTCAAGATGTTACAGCTAATCTTTTTTCCTACTTCAACAATTAAATTTAGTGATCCTTCTTGTCGCAAACTGGGTTCAGACAGCTTGTAAATGTAATTTAAAATCCCACTGCTGGGCATGCATACTGAGGAAACCAGAATTGAAAGAGACATGTGTACCCCAGTGTTCATTGCAGCACTGTTTATAATAGCCAAGACATGGAAGCAACCTAGATGTCCATCAGCAGATGAATGGATAAGAAAGCTATGGTACATATACACAATGGAGTATTACTCAGCCATTAAAAAGAATACATTTGAATCAGTTCTAATGAGGTGGATGAAACTGGACCCTATTATACAGAGTGAAGTAAGCCAGAAAGAAAAACACCAATACAGTATACTAACGTATATATATGGAATTTAGAAAGATGGTAACAATCACCCTGTATACGAGACAGCAAAAGAGACACTAATGTATAGAACAGTCTTTTGGACTCTGTGGGAGAGGGAGAGGGTGGGATGATTTGGGAGAATGGCATTGAAATACGTATAATATCATATATGAAACGAGATACCAGTCCAGGTTCGATGCACGATACTGGATGCTTGGGTATCCCCACTGGGATGACCCAGAGGGATGGTATGGGGAGGGAGGAGGAGGAGGGTTCAGGATGGGGAACACATGTATACCTGTGGCGGATTCATTTTGATATTTGGCAAAACCAATACAATATTGTAAAGTTTAAAAATAAAATAAAATTTAAAAAATAAATAAAATATAAAGAAGTAAGACTATGAGTAAAATTTACAGTAGCATGAAGAAGCCCAGGGAAAAGTGAATATATACATAAAAGCATAATATATGGTGTTACAGTGTTCTTAAAGTTGACTGCAGATTAGCCTCTGAGTTTCCTAGCAGCCTGAACAAAAAGAGAGAGAGAGAGAGAGATCTGGCTAATGGCAACATTCAGTCTATAACTTCACATAATGTATAACTACACGTTGTGTGTATGTATTAAATGCCAGTTGCTCAGGAAATGTATGTTTTTCTTGGCCCAGAATTCTGAGACAGTTGCCTCTTCAGTGAGATACTTGGCATATGTCTTTTGACTGTTAATATATGTTTCTTCCTATTGCCAACTTTAACTTGGTCCTCTGTGTTTTAAATATACTTTTCTTTTTTTTAACTGGAATGACAAAATTTTCTGGTTAGAGGATAACCATAATTTCTCTTACCACTCCTCTTTGTTAGGAACTCTAGTTAAATCATGGGCACTGATCTTTGCCACCTCTAAAGCCCAAAAATTACTATTCCGGATCATAGACTGTTTACTGCTGCCACATACAGTATTACAGCAAGAGAAGGAGCTGCCTGCACCTATGTTGACTGCAATTCAGAAGAGTCTTCCTTTGTATCTCCAGGTACAGTAAGTGTGGCTGCTTAAAAGGAAAAGGAAAAAAAAAATTGACACTTGCCTTAAAGCAGTTTACTAATTGCAGGTTTCAAAACTATACGTTATATTCCTAATGTACATGTGTGATGATGTATTTCGACTGAATAGGTTTAAAATTCTTTTGTGTTGAGCTCTAAAAACAAAGTTGAAAGAGGCAAAACCTCCATTCTCAAGAAGCTTAAAATTGAGCGAAGAGACTGACTAACGTAGACAATCCAGCATTTGCTCAGTATTTTCCTCAGAGGCCTCTGCTCTCTGTCAGCCAGACTGGGCTGAAGGGATGCAAGAGAAGATAACTGTAGTAAAGAATATCAGGTGTTAAAGAGCAGAGTGGATAGGACTTGAAGGACTGTTCCTGTAAGAGGGAACAGCACGTGGAGAGCATAAGCTATAAGAAAACATGACTCATGGGGAAAGGCAAATACTTCTTTTGTGGCTGGAGGCTCATAGAGGAGGAGCCACATAGTAAGAGTTTTGTGTACTTAAGAAGTTTGGACTTGCTCTTGTACAAGGGGAATGTTGTTGGATTGTGAGCAGAGAAGTGGGAGAGACATACCATATTTAAGTTTTAGAAAGGTGATTCTGGTGGCCACATTTAAGCTGGTGAGGAGGTTAGATTTAGTTCATTATCTGAAGGTATGGAACTAAGGCAGTGGGTACGGAGCACGCAGCAGATTTTAGAAACGTTTAGTATCACCAGTCACAGAGTTGCTGAGCATGAGTGTTGCAGAGCAGCAGAAAGAAGTAGAATACTTCTTAGCTTCCGTGGTGGTTACTTATGTCAATAGTTGTGTGGAGCGCTTGCCCCACGGTGGCCCTCTGATGCCAAAACAGTTCACGTAATAAAAATTCTTAAAAACTTCCTAAGTTAAAAAAATTTGTTGAATTATCCATTTGGCAGAACTCACTTGGAGCTATATCTTTAACTTCTTGAAGGTATAAGCTCTTCTCATCAGAATCTTTCTTAAAGTATTCATTTAGTATTTTATCTTCTGATATAATATGCTTTTCCTCAAACAGAGCATGAAAGAAATGGGTGGGGAGTCCACTGTTTTGTTTTTTTAATTGTTGTTTAAGCGCCTATGTTTTAACAGCTTTGTACTCTTTTTCATTAGAAATAAACTTTCAAAATTTCTTACTGGACAAATACCATTTATAGTTAAGATAGAGACATGACAGTCATTTCTGATTATTTCTCTGGAAAAAATACATTGTGAAATCGCCAAGGTACCAAATTGTAAGTGAACTTTTAGAGCATAATTTGTTGCTCTGTTGGTGATTATTTAGTAAAATGCAATATTTAGTAATATTAGCAGAAAAATTTTTTTTCTTAGGGTGTTGATTTGTTTCTAAGTATCAAACACTGCAATCCATGTGAAAGTATCTCATTAACTCTATACAAATACAATGGTTTAAATCAACAGACGTATAATAAAACATTGTGAGTTCTGTTTGACCATGAATTTATCAAACTCTTCTCTAAACCTCAATTTCTCCAGCAGATATAGCACTAAGTCAGTGAGGATGTTTTTTGAGAAATTTAAATGAAATAATGAATACAAAACATGTGGCACAGTGCTGACATATAGAAAAACCTCAAAATCAATTGTCATTATTCCGAATCTTAATCTTCTGGATTTCTCTCCTTTTGTTATTTTTATTTAAAAAATGTATTATGTTTCTTAACATTGAAAATTTTTAGCATAAATTTTATAGTCTTGTTCAGATAGAATGACCCGTACCATAAGTTTTAAAATAGACCTAACGTGGGTGGGATGATTTGGGAGAATGGCATTGAAACATGTATAATATCATATGTGAAACAGATCGCCAGTCTTGGTTCGATGCATGAGACAGGGTGCTCGGGACTGGTGCACTGGGATGACCCAGAGGGATGGAAGGGGAGTTCAGGATGGGGAACACATGTACACCCGTGGCAGATTCATGTCAATGTAGGGCAGAACCACTACAATATTGTAGAGTAATTAGCCTCCAATTAAAATAAATTTATATTAAAAAATAAAATAGACCTAATGTGTATTTTACAACATTGTAATTACATATATATTTCATTGATGATGGAGAAGGCAATGGCACCCCACTCCAGTACTCTTGCCTGGAAAATCCCATGGGCGGAAGAGCCTGGTAGGCTGCAGTCCATGGGGTCGCTAAGAGTCGGACACGACTGAGCAACTTCACTTTCACTTTTCACTTTCATGCATTGGAAAAGGAAATGGCAACCCACTCCAGTGTTCTTGCCTGGAGAATCCCAGGGATGGGGGAGCCTGGTGGGCTACTGTCTATGGAGTCGCACAGAGTCGGACATGACTGAAGTGACTTAGCTGTTCATTGAAGAGTGTGGTGGTGAAGTTTTCTCAAGATGAGACCCAGAAGAGAGCTTCATCTGTCTTCTTACTTTTCTCCCCTGCTTCCTCTGGGTATGCCCCAAACACATGTGTTCGGTTAGGTACCATTGCATAAGTTAACCAAACTCAGCTGTTCCCTGAGCTTCATACAAACATTACCTGTTGATTATGGAAGGTGTTCTTGTTGACTGTGTTAAGTTACGCATTCTGATATATAAATATCAATGCTGGGGGCAAAATTAGTAACTTCCTAATTTTTTTTTTAAACTTTATCTTTTAGTATTTCTTTTTTTTTTTTTTTCCTCCTGTAGGGCATGTGTATTGTGTGTTGTCAGTCTCAAAATACAAATGCCTATCTGAATCAATTGCTGGGGAATGTTATTGAGCAGTATATTGGGCGATTTCTTCCAGCCTCAGCTCATGTCTTAGGTCTTGGACAACATCCTGTTTTGTTGGCATTGAAAAACTCAGCCAGTGTTCCACCGATGTCATTGCTAAAGAAATGCATTGTCCATGTCATAAGGTACATCTAAATATTAAGAATAAGTGATATTTACAATGTATTATTCTCTATTAAAAACAGAATAGTTTTTTATTTTCTCTATTAAATAATAAATTTCTCTAATAATTTTCTGTATTAAAAAATAACAGAAGTATTGGCAACCTGTAGGATTCTATCTCAGAATTTATCAGAATGACTTGGCAGCCTAAGACAGAGCTCTTTAAATTGTTTTCTCTGAATTGCTTGTTTTCTCTGTATTGCTATTATTTTTCTTATATATGTCCTGCTGCTGCTGTTTAGTCACTAAGTTGTGTCCAAATCGTTTGTGACCCTGTGGACTGTAGCCCACCAGGCTCTTCTGTCCATCTGGGAAGTCCATATATGTATATGTCATAGATATATATATATATATAGATATATAGATAGATATAGATATATATATATATATGTATGAGAAGGAAATGGCAACCCATTCCAGTATTCTTGTCTGGGAAGTCCCATGGACAGAAGTGCCTGGTGGGCTACAATCCATGGGGTTGCAAAGGAGTCAGACATGACTTAGCAACTAAATAACAACATGTATATGTATTATTTTTTATCAGTTAAACACTGATTGTATTTTGTACTGTATAAAATGAAGTAATTATAAGAGATAATTAAGTAAAAAGAAGAATGCTAATATGAAAAAGGAAGCAACATGAAGTCATTTTTCTTTTAGTCTTCTCTGTCTTAATAACTGTTTTATTACTGGGCAAATGAATCAATGAAACTTCTTAGGTTTTCTACTAAACTCCGTATCTTCTAACTGCAACATTAGAAACCACCTTTTTTTTTGGTGTTCATTGAAGTATTTAGCTTCATATGAAATTAGTTTTTAAACTTTTAAGATGCTATGGTGATATATATTATTCTTAGTGGTTTTTTTTCCTGTGTTTTTAATGATCTGATAACTTTAATATCCTAATATTATCTGTCACCTCACATTACAGAATTCCATGTCTGAGATCTATTCTCCCTCTGACTTTCTCTGTGTGTTCCTAGTGTTCTGTTACTCAGGTTTGAAAGCTTCATATTCTTTTGTTTCCTCTCCCTTTTCAACCTTTGGCAAATGATCATCTCCTTCCCTTTTCACATCCCTTTTTTATCACATTATACCTACATTATAGCCAGAGTCTCATAACTACTTTCACTATCTCTAGTCTTAATGGCACCCCACTCCAGTACTCTTGCCTGGAAAATCCCATGGACGGAGGATCCTGGTAGGGCTGCAGTCCATGGGGTCGCAAAGAGTCAGACACGACTGAGCGACTTCACTTTCACTTTTCACTTTCATTCATTGGAGAAGGAAATGGCAACCCACTCCAGTGTTCTTGCCTAGAGAATCCCAGGGACGGGGGAGCCTGGTGGGCTGCCGTCTATGGGGTTGCACAGAGTTGGACACGACTGAAGCGACTTAGCAGCAGCAGTCTTTTCTTCCAGTCGCACCTAAACAATTCTTCAGAATACTTTTCCTAAAATGTTTTTCCAGTATGACACTTCCTTACCCTCAAACTTTCTTTGTTTGCTGTCCATGATCTGTCACTTAACTTTCCCATATATATGTCATCATATACAAATCCTAATGATATTGGTTTAATTATCACCCTTCCAAAATACTTCACCATTCCCTATATCACAGCTTTGTTCAGACCATTTTCTCCATTAAAATGCTATCTACTGGGCTACATACTCCTAGGCTTTATGAGACCTAATATCTCAGTGTACCATGACACTTCTTTCCTTCTTCTGGAGCCTTGTGCTCTGTATAATTCAGTTCTCAGAATCTTGATAGTTTTGCCTAACTTGTATATGAATTTTGCAGCAGGATTATAGTACTCTACCACTGTGTTTGAGACATTGCATAGGTAATTTTAGTAAACCAAATGGCAAGTGCTGAAATGAAATCAAATCTTTAAGACCTTAAAGCTGTTAAAGCCCAATGTTTAAGACCCTGGCTACTTTCCTTGACTTTCCTCTTTACTTTGTATATAGTGAAAATGTTTTTCTTACTGTTTCTAGTTGAAGACCTAAACAAGTAGCAATTCCTTTTTCTTTTTTTCTTTTCACTCAGGAAAGACATAGAGACTGTCTCCTATGATTTCCTCTATTCCAAGCTTCTCTACTCCTATAATTCCCTAGCTTAGGACTCCTTCTACTGAATTCCCAAGAATTCTGGGATTATCTTCCAAAGCACCTATCACACTATAATTGTTCTTTTCTTCTTTATCTAACTTTTCAAATGGACAGTGAGCCATTGCTTTCAGAGACCATATTTTACTTTCTTGTTCTTAGACTTGTACCAAGCATACCACATACTCAATGAATGTTTGTTCTAAGCATTAGGAATTCAGCATTAAACAAAACACATGAAACAATTGACCTCAAAGAATGAATGAATTTTCTAATATGTAATATTTGTTGGAAATCATTGTATGGAGTAGAAATGATGAAGGCATATTTCCGCCCTTAAGGAATTTATAATATTTAGTGATTTCTATGCCTCATTTTGGCAAATTATATCTCTTTGCAAAGTATATGTAGATGTCTGGTTTAGATTTAGCTATATTTGACACTTTTTCATATTGTCTAGACTTTTTAGAAACTGTGCAATTTCCACTTTGCATTTATTCACGTAAAAAACTACACTGAACACCTGCTATGAGTTGAGACCTATTCTAAGAGGTAGAGATACAAAGATGAGGCAGGTGAGTTATCTTTATGACCTCTGAGTTCAAATGATAGAAGTTGTCCTGCTTTAAAAGAAGATATTAAATCCTAAATTCCCTCTCTAATTCTTTTATTTCATAAGGGAAGGAAGGATACAGGTTGGAATGGAAAGATGATTTCTAGTATAGTTCTCTTATTTGGAAAAATAAGACTCCCTTTCAAATCCATAGATAAATAAATATGAGGAGAGAATCTTTATGCAAAGTCAAATTAAGAAAATGTATCATTGAGGAGCTCATAGGGGAGATCAAGCTTACATTAGAAAGGAAAAAAATTAACAGATTTTTATTAGATTTTGATTGTTTATTTTAAGACCAGGTTGCTTCATATTTGGTTTGTATCTGTATTCTGCTTTGGTCTTTATAGCATGCCAGTAGGATGTGCAGTCATTGCTTCAAAAATCTTAGGTTTGAAGAACATATGGTAAAATATACATAGTTTTTCAAAATTGTGCTTTATGGATTTCAGAGATAAAATAGGCCATCATCTTTCAAGTGTATGACATTTGATTTTGCTCTATTGAAACTTTAAAGAGAAGGAAGAACAAAATTGTGCTTGTTTTCAGGAAGTCCTACTTTGAGTTTAAAGGATCCTTGCTCCCTCCTCGCTTGGCATCCATTCTGGCCTTCATCCTCCAACTTGTTAAGGAAACTAACACTGATGTTTCTGAGATTGAACTACTTCTCCCTGGAGTATTAAAATGCTTGCTGCTGGTCAGTGAACCTCAAGGTTAGTTCATTTAAGAGTTTGTATTTGTTACACTTTTATGTTCACAAATTAAGAAAGTTTTCAATTCTGTCAGTTAAATTGACAGTTATGAAAATATATGGTTATTTCATATCAACTTAATTTTTATCATAGCTAAAGAATGAACCAGAGAAGGCAATGGCACCCCACTCCAGTACTCTTGCCTGGAAAATCCCATGGATGGAGGAGCCTGTTAGGCTGCAATCCATGGGGTCACTAAGAGTCAGACACGACTGAGCGACTTCACTTTCACTTTTCACTTTCATGCATTGGAGAAGAAAATGGCAGCCCACTCCAGTGTTCTTGCCTGGAGAATCCCAGGGACGGGGGAGCCTGATGGGCTGCCGTCTATGGGGTCGCACAGAGTCAGACACGACTGAAGTGACTTAGCATAGCATAGCACAAAGAATGAACTCCAGCCAATAGCTGAGGTTGGGTGTGATAAAATGGTTAAAAACTGACATGATTCAGTCTAGTTTTTTTTTTTTTTTTTCCCCTCCCAAATAGTTGATTTATGTTTAATTTTTGTTCAATTTGTCTCTGATACTGAATGCAACTTGCTAGATATTAAGTGGTAAGGGGGCAGCCTACTCTCTCCTATTCTGGATTCTGCTATAATATGTAAGCTGATCTCTGGGCAAACCTGTAAGTACATGTTGATCCTTTTGTTTTCAGTCTCATCAGCCTTGCTGCCTATGATCACTTAAAAATATTATTTATTTAGTCCCTGCTGTGAGTAGCAGGCCTTAACAAGCTTATTGGGAATATGCAGAATAGTGGCTGTAGTTCTATCCTGAAGGGATTTTTAGTGTAAATAGATGTGTTGTGTGTGTATTTATCATTATAATGTGATCGTTTGGGGCAGGCTTCTCAAATGCTTCTAGTTAAGTACTTCTAACTACTGTGATAAGTGAGTACGGTATACATCCTAAAAAATACGAGGGCAGCATGCAGAGCGGCAGCTAAAAGCTCAGACAGCTCTTTGAAATGTTCTGTTTTATCTCAAAAATTGATGCATGTTTTGTTTTAATCCATGTTATTTTGATATTTAAAAACGGTCCTCTCTGCTTCCAAGCTTGGTTTTGTGAAAAATGTTGTATTATTTTAATGTAAAATACCCTTACTTGATAGTAACACCTCTTCAGTAAAGAATATCCAGAGATAGATCCCAGACTGTTCTTTAGAAATTTTACCTTCTTTGAAAACATTTGCTTGCTTTTAATTTCAGTGAAAGTCTGTTGTACTATATAGTACAAAATTTGAGACAGAGCAGATAGTATAGCATTTTAGCTAGCCTGTTGTTTCAGTGAGTGTAATATTTGTCATGAAGGAGGTCAGGTTTGGGGAGGGGAATTTGCTGCTCATCTGTAGCTAGTGGTGCGTTGCATGTTCCAAATAGCAGGTATATAGAATGAATGTTCTATCTCCACATTGTCCTACAAGCTGAAGGAGCAGTGTTTAAACACAGATGTGTGTGATTGGCTCAGAGAAGATGCTAACTCTCCTTGTAGTCTCAGTGTTTTAGAAGGACAGTTTGTAAAACTGTAGAAAGTTAGTGTTATGCCCAAAAATATTTCAGTGTTTACCCAAAATACCTGTACACAAGAGCTTGAGTTCACTTCCAGCATGGTGACATGAGAAGCTCTGCAGCCTTGATCCCCAGAAAAACTGGTGAAAATTGTTTAAAAGAAAGCATGTAAATTCTCTGGAAATGGTCCTAAAAGGGTACACAACAAATGGAGAAATTGTCTACTGAAGCTTGGTAGGAACAGCAAGTCTTTGAAATTTGAACCAAGACTACTGCCTTCTCTCTTCCTATCTCAGAGGCATGGCAACTCTGGTAAATTAAAGAATGAGGGTTCCCTCTCCCTGCAGCTTCCAGGAGGAGGGCTGTCTTCCTAAGAGAGGCCAGAGTATCAGTGTTCCTCATCCTGCCTCCTAGCCACCTAATGCTAAGGTTATATTCCGGGGGAGTGTGGGTGAGAAGTGAGGCCTTCATTCTTCCACTCAGCTCCCACTTGTGAGATGGGAGCACTATACTGAGTATGGTATCAATGAGAATACTGGAGTGTTGATTGTCCTTGCTGCAGCTTAGAGGTAGAGAATTCATACCAAGAGGATCTGTAGCTGATACCCCTCCTTCCACAAGCATGCAGCACCTAATGTGGGTATGTCAGTCAGAAAATAGTGGGCACCATGATCTCTGTCCCCAGCAACAGAATTTCACCTCTGAACTTTGCCTGAGAGGGGGAGGGGGTAGGAGAAAGCCATAGGACAGATAACTCTGAATTTCTCCCAAAGGAACAGACTTCATTTACAACGAAATGTGAAAAAGTTCAAGCCTGAGGGTGCTGTCAAAAGCAGTGGAGTTTGTGGTTAAAAGGCAATAGGTAGGAGAATGATAGATTTATTAGAGGTGTAAGCTAATTTGTAGGTCAACTAGTTTAGTGAGAGAATTGACTGCAAAAAGCCCTGGGGTGAAAACAAATATCACTAATCTCAGAAATCCCCCCTTTAAAAAAGCCTGGATTTGATAAGATCATACACTTAAACTTTTACTGAGAGAAAATCAGTCAACAGATCCTGCCAGTATGAGAAATCAGATATAGGATTTAATAAACAAAGACTTCAAAGTAGCCATTATAAAAATGTTCAGAAAGCTCAAGGAAATCATGGCTAATAAAGTAGAGGAAGATGTGATGACAGTGTCACATCAGAGAACATCAGTAGAGAAATAGAAATTATTAAAACAGAAAATAACCAAATGGGAATTCTGAAGTTTAAAAACTAAACTGAAAATCTTAAGTTTAATTTGAATTGATAGACGAAAGAATTAGCAAACTTGAAGATAGATTGTTAGGTGTTATGCATTTGAAAAAAACAAAAAACATGAAAGAAATGAACAGAGCTGTAGGACATCATCGAGCACACCATCCTACATAGAATATCAGGAGAGGACAGAAAGGAGCAGAAAAAATATTGAAGAAATAATGGCTGAAAATTTTCAAAATTTATTGGTGAATACCAATCTATACATTCAGGAATGAATATACATTCACCTAGTTCTAAATGGAATAAACTTAGATCCACAGACATGCAACTTAGTGGGGGGAAAAAAAGGTTGAAAGTCAAAGGCAAGGAGAAGATTTTCAAAGCAGCAAGAGGAGAAACAACTCTTCCTTCAAAGGAACCCTGGGAAGATTAACAGCTGACTTCTCAGCAAAATCAATGGAAACTAGAAGGCAGTGGGATAACACTGAGTGATCAAGAAAGCACTGTCAACCAAGAATCCTATAGTGAGCAAAGCTGCCCTTTCAAAAATGAAAGTCAACTCAAGATATTTGCAGATAAAAAATGAGAGAATTTGTTGTTAGCAGACCTGCCTTATAAAAATTACTAAAGGAAGTTCTTCAGAATGAAAGTTAAAGTGAGCTCAGATAATAACTTGAATCCTTAAGAGTAACCAAAGAACAGCAAAGGTAATTATGTACAGTTGACCCTTGAACAACATGGATTTGAACTGCACAGGTCCACTTATTTGCAGCATTTCTTTTCAATAAATTCATACTATTCAGTTCAATTCAGTTCAGTCGCTCAGTCGTGTCTGACTCTTTGAGACCCCATGAATCGCAGCACGCCAGGCCTCCCTGTCCATCACCAACTCCCGGAGTTCACCCAGACTCACGTCCATCGAGTCAGTGATGCCATCCAGCCATCTCATCCTCTGTCGTCCCCTTCTCCTCCTGCCCCCAATCCCTCCCAGCATCAGAGTCTTTTCCAATGAGTCAACTCTTCACATGAGGTGGCCAAAGTACTGGAGTTTCAGCTTTAGCATCATTCCTTCCAAAGAACACCCAGGGCTGATCTCCTTCAGAATGGACTGGTTGGATCTCCTTGCAGTCCAAGGGACTCTCTTACTACATAAACCATGGTTAGTTGAATTTGTAGATGCGGAACCCTGAGTGAACCCTTTCTGACTTTACATTCAGAAAGCTGACTGTAAAGTTAAACATGGATTTTCAACTGCATGGGGGATCAGCACTCTAAACCTTCATGTTGTTCAAGTGTTAGTTGCTCAATCATGTCCAACTCCTACAACCCCATGGACTGTAGCCCACCAGGCTCCTCTGTCCATGGGATTCTCCAGACAAGAATACTAGAATGGGTTGTCATTTCCTTTTCCAGGGGATCTTCCTGACCCAGGGGTCAAATACAGGTCTCTTACATTGCAGGCAGATTCTTTACCATCTGAGCTACCAGGGAAGCCCCATGTTGTTCAAGGGTCAGTTGTAGTTGAAAGGCAGCATAAATGCATATTTTCACCTTTTTTCTTTCAACTGCTTTTAAAAGTAAATGTATGAAATAATATGTATATAATTGTCCTATAATATATAGAAATTTAATATATTTACCAATAACAGTATAAAGGAGATGGTGGGAACAAAGCAGTATTAGACTAAGGAAGTGACTTCAGATGATAACTTAAATAGGAACAAATGATGAGAACAATAAATGATAGGTAAATTTAACAAAACCCAAAATATATACGTGTTCTCCTTTCTTAGCTACTTTGAAAACATAGGAATTTTATAAGGTAGAAATTATAATAATGTATCACTGAGTTTTAAAATTTGTAGATGTAACATGTAACAGTAATTCCACAAAAGACGGGAAAGTGACTAGAGCTGTATAGGAATAATGTTTCTATATTTTGCTGGAATTAAATTCATGTAAATCTGAAGCTCTGAAGAGTTAAGGTGTACATGATAAACCTAGAGCAACCACTAAGAAAATAATTCAAAACTAATGGACAATCATTAAAGTAACTAATATGCTACATTTGAAAATATTCACTCAGTGCAAAAAGAAGAGAGATTAGATGGACAAAAACATAAGACATTTAGAAAGCAAAAGGTAAAATGGCTGATGTAAATCCAACTGTATCTATAGTAATTTAATTGTGAAAAAGTTGAACAATCCAATCAAAAGAGATTATCAGAATTTTTTTTTAAAGCTCTATCTTTATCTCAGGAAACACTTTTGATTCAAAGATTGGAAGTTAAAGGATGGGAAAGGATACATCATGCAAATTGTAACCGCAGAAAGCTGGAGTAGCTAGACTAACCTCAGACAGAAAAGACATTAGGCAAAAAAAAATATATTACTAGAAATAAAGAGGGAATATTTTATAATGATAAAAGGGTGAATCTGGAAGATTTAACCATTATAAATATATGTGTACCTAATAATAGCAAAATACAAGAAAAAACTAAAAGAAATGAAGGGGAAAATAATTCACAGTAATAGTTGGAGGAACTTTGGTTTCTGCTATAAAAATAAAGATCTTGAAAGTCATCACTCACCTTCACAACAAGAAAAACTGGGCAGCCTTAAAAATAATTCTTAGGTGCATCAGAGAATTGAGGTCATAGGGCAAATCACTGCCCTCAAAACTGAGCATACAACAATTTGTCAAATTCAGCTTAAATATTCCTACCAATACCAGCTACATCATAAGGCTTCTGCTCCTGGCTAGCTGTGATTCTCTGTATCCACCTTTCTGTTTAGTTTTAACTTATCTAATAGGTAATTTTTTTAAAAAGGTAAAGGATGTACTAAGAGAGGAGAGAAAATGTAATTATACAAAGTGCTCAATTAAAACCTTCAGAGAAGGCAGGGAAAAAGGGAAAGATTTAAAAAAAAGAAAAAAAAAAAGGTCCAGAGCAAAGACTAGAAAAACTATGTATAAAGTAGATACTAATTCAACTATTTCAATGATTATTGAAATAATCTAAACCAATTTAGATTTAGTAGTCTAAATAAACCAATTAAGAGACTGACAGTGGATAAAAAACAAGGCTTAACTATATGTCAGCTACAAGAAATCCACTTTAAACATAAAGACACAATTAGATTAAAAGTAAAGGGATGGAGAAATACATACAGTGCTAACAATTCAAAACACAGGTGTAGCTATATTTCACACAAAACAGACTTCAGGACAAGAAGAACCATCAGACATAAAGATGGATATTACATAAAATGAACTGGGAATAGAAGAGAGAACTGCTTCAATCAGATAAAGGACAATTTTGAAAATCCTACAGCTGATATCACACTTAAGATGCTTTCTCCCTAAGATTAGGAGCAAAACCAAAGTGTCCACTCTTGCCACTTCCTTTCAACATTGTACTAGAAGTTCTAGTCAGTGGAAGAAATGGAAATAAAAGGCATCTAGGTTGAAAAGGAAGAAGTAAAATTATCCATGTCGGCACATGGTATCATTTTGTTGTTGTTCAGTCGCTCAGTAGTGTTTGACTCTTTTGTGACTCCATGCACTGCAGCGTGCCAGGCTTCCCTGTCCTTCACCATCTCCCGGAGCTGGCTCAAACTCGTATCTGTTGAGTCATTGATGCCATCCAGTCATCTTATCCTCTGTCATCCCCTTCTCCTCCTGACTTCAATCTTCTCCAGCATCAGGGTCTTTTCCAGTGAGTCGGCTCTTCTCATCAGGTGGCGAAAGTATTGGAGCTTCAGCATCAGTCCTTCCAGTGAAAATTCAGGACTGATTTCCTTTAGGATTGACTGTTTTGATTGACTGTTGGATTGACTGTCCCTTGCTGTCCACGGGACTCTCAAGAGTCTTCTCCAGCATGGTTCAAAAAAATCAATTCTTTGGCCCTTAGCCTTCTTTATGGTCCAACTCTGACATCCATACATGACTACTGGAAAAACTATAGCTTTGACTATACTATATGGGTATATATGATATCATTATACACACACACACACACACACACACACACAAAATCCTAAGGACCCATTGAAAACTATTTGAACTAATAAATAAGTTCAGCAAGGTTCCCTACCAGAATTCAGCAAGCTTCTTTGTAGCAAAATTGACAGACTGATTCTATAGTTCGTGTAATCGTACAAGGGACCTAGAATAGCCAAAAAAATCTTAAAGAAGAACAAAGTTGGACGATAACACTTTTCAATTTGAAAACTTAGTACAAAGCAACAGTAATCAAAACAGTGTAGTGCTGGCATGAAGACAGACATATAGATCAGTGAGATAGAACTGAAAGTCCAGAAATAACCTATGTATCTATGGTCAACTGACTTTTTCTTTTCCTTAAACAAGGGTGCCAGGAAGATTCAATAGAGGGAAAATAGTCTTTTCAACAAATTGTGCTAAATCAAATGGATAGCTAAATTCAAAAGATTGAACTTGCACCTTTATTTCACACTATATGCAAAAATTAATTCAAACAGGTTTATAGACCTAAATGTCAGAGTTAAAACTGTAAATCTCTTAAAGCAAGACTAAATCTTCATGATCTTGGATTTGGCAATGAATTCTTAAACAGGACATCAAAAGCACAAGCCACAGAACAAGACACATGAATTAGACTTAATCAAAATAAAGAACTTTTGTGTTTCAAAGAGCACTGTCAAAAAAGTATTAATAAAAAGACAACTCAGAGAATGGGAGAAAGCATTTGCATATTACTGATGTGATAAGGAAGTTGTATCAAGAGTATATGAAGAATAAAACTCAGTAGTTTTAAAAAAAGAAACAACAGGCAAAGGATTTGAATACAGTTTCCTCCAAAGAATATAAACAAGTGGCTAAAAAGCACCTGAAAAAGTGCTCACCATCATTAGTCATGAGGGGAATGCAAATCAAAACTACAGTGAGATACCACTTCACGCTCACTAGGTTGGCTATAATGAATAAGATAATAACAAAAATTGGCAAGAACATGGAGAAATCTGCATCCTCATTTACTGCTTTTGGGAATGTAAAATGGTGTTGCCACTTGGGAAGTGAAGTGAAGTGAAGTTGCTCAGTCGTGTCTGACTCTTTGTGACCCCATGGACGGTAGCCTACCAGGCTCCTCAGTCCATGGAATTTTCCAGGCAAGAATACTGGAATGGACTGCCATTTCCTTCTCCAGAGGATCTTCCCAACCCAGGGATTGAACCCGGGTCTCCCGCATTGCAGGCAGACGCTTTACTGTCCGAGCCACCAGGGAAGTCTAATTCCTCAAATAGTTGAACATAGAGTTAGTTACCTTGTGATCTAGCAGTGCACTCCTAAGTTTAATATATTCCCAAGATTAATGAAAACATATATCCACACAGAAACTTGTACTTTAATATTTGTAGTAGTATTATAATAGCCAAAGATGGAATACCATCATCTGATGGATGGATTTTTTTAATGTGATCTATCCATACAAGAGAATATTATTTGGATATAATATTAAATATATATTCGCTATAAGGAGTGAAGTACTAATTCATGCTGCAGGAAGTATTGCTACAGCATGTATTGCTATAGAATGTATTGTAAACATTATTATAAGTGAAAGAAACCAGTTAACACAAGACCACATATTATATGGTTCTATTTATATGAAATATCCGGAGTAGTTAAATCTACAGAGATGGAAAGTAGATTAGCAGTTGCTTAGGGGGTATGAAAGTAGATTAGTGGTTGCTGAGAGGGTATCAGAGGACAGGAGGTAATAGCTTTAAAGGGAGCAGTGTTTCTTTTCAGGATAAAGAAAATGTTCTGAAATTGCAGTGACAGTTGCACAGTTCTGTAATTATACTAAAAACCATTGAATTGTATGTGTTAAATGGGTGAGTTATATTGTATATAAATTATATGATAATAAAGCTGTTATTTTAAAAAAAACTGAAAGATAACCCAGTGTTTAAAAACAATGCCCAGTTCAGTTAAAGAAATAAACAAAGAGGATAGATTTTTTTAGAAACCGTGTACACTAATGCTCACTACAGTGTTACCCGTAATAGCCAAAATGGAGGCAACCCAGATATCCATCAACTAATCATCTAATGAACTGATAAACAGATGAAGTAAGTCCATACAATGGAATGGTATTTGACCATGAGAAGGAATGAAGTACTAACATGTTCCATAACATGAGTGAACCTTAAAACATTTTGCTAAGGAAAGGAAGGCAGATACATAAAACCAAATCTGTATGAGTCCATCTATATGAAATTCCTAGAATAGACAATCCATAGAGACAAAAAGTACATCAGTGGTTCCAGGGACTGAGGGAGGAAGAACATGGGGAATGACTGCTAATAGGTGTAAAGTTTTGGAGGGAGGTGATAAAAATGTTCTGAAATTAGATAGTGGTGATAGCTTCACAATTCTTATGAATATACTAAAAGCCAATGAACTGTACACTTTAAAAGGTTAGTTTTTATATGTGAATTATACCTAAATCTGTTATTTTTAAGAAACAGTGCTTACTTTTAATACTTTATGAGGGGTATGTCTTCATGTTCTGGTACTTTTCCACAAAAGAACTTGTGGATTTTGGGGGTTTTTTTCAAGGAAGCATCTTTAAGAAGAATCATTTATACTGGCTCTAGAATTGCATCTGATATGAGAACTTACTTGTTCAGTAAAGACAAGTATGCTATATCTTCCTTATCCATTATCCTCATGCTATGGAAAACATTATCTGCTGCTTAATTAATTTAGGTTCTTGTGCATTGCCATAGTGGATTACAGTTTCTGAAGATTTTCTTATTCTTTAGAGAAAGTAATTTTTCTCCCCAGCTACTTATATTTAATATGCCAAAAACAGTATAAAAAATGAATTAACACTTGGAACATGGTGAATTTTTGGTTCTTTCTTGATTTTTTTTTTTTTTTTTACCATTTTATATACAAATGCACAGCTGTAAAGGATTTGGTTAAATACTGAAAGAATGTAAATGATCTCTTTGTAACTTTGCTATCTTTAAAAAGGAAATTAGCATCAACAGTAGTTGATTTTATATATATATGTAGACCATCAACTGATGGATTTGTGTATATACGCAGTCCATGGTGTCGCAGTCAGACACAACTTAGCAACTGAACAACAAATATATAAATCTAATTTTAAGAACAGATGAACTGTTGGTAGTTTCTAATTTCCTACATATGTATTTGTAAATGGAAGGGATATTTTCTAATTTACTGCATATGTATTTGTGAATGGAAGGAATATGAATTTAAAAAATCAATCTGTAAGCGGAAGTATTAAAGGTTATCTGTTGTCAGTGTGTGACAGTTTGCAGTGTTAGGATGGTCGAATGTTTTGAATACGAACTCTTTTCTGATAGAAAGGCATATCTTCACATGTATTTTTTCAGTTACAGTATTTTTTCAGTCACGTGAAAAATAGCCTCAAGTGTTTTGTATTTTCTTAAAATGGAAGATAGGGAGACTTTAGAACAAAAGCTCATAACTATTTCACTTTGAAAAATAAAAAAGCATGTACATACTTTAAGAAAACAACATGTTTTTCTAAATCTAGAGTGCTCATGAAAATGAGGATCCAGATGGTGAATTCAGGCACAGTGTGTAATGCTGTAATTTTCCCTCCTAGTTAAAAGGCTGGCCACCGAGAACTTGCAATGCATGGTCAGAGCCTGCCAAGTGGGGTCAGGAGGAGAACCTGCCGCCCAGCTGACTTCTGTGTTTAGGTAACTGGAAAATATGCCAACTGGCAAGGAGACTATTGCCAGCCATTTGACAGTCAACATGTTTTCTAAATAACTAATTATCCAAAACATAATGTGTTACTACTTGTTTGTAGTTTCAATTATTACATTTTTGGCAGTAGTTCTGCTATGTTGTTGTTTTATTAAAAAATAAAATTACTAGGGAGAAAAATGACTTTACATTACCTGAGAATTTAGTAAGAAGATGCTTGCATGTGTTTCAGAGGAAAAAGTGGAAAACGTGAGTCATAGCGACAGGTATACAGGCTATGGAGCTGGTAAACGTGCTACTCAGCAGCCAGTGTGGAAGTGCCTGTCTCTGGTCTTCCTGTTCACTTTAGATGCCGTGAACCCCCAGAGCTCCACTGGATGTAAATTGTGAAGCACAGACTTTATATACAGATCCGTTGTTCCTTCGTAAGAATAACTGCAACTTGTAGAACGTTTTCTGTTTTGTTTCTGTTTTCCTGCCTTGCACTATATAGAATCTTAGGCTTTCTGTTAAAGCAGTACTTTTAAAGTGTATCTTTCTCATAGTTTCTACCCGTTGAGCTTCATTTCATGTATCTCTACCATAGCACCACTGTGTTAAATAGTTTGGGTCCATTTCCTTCATTCTGTGCGGGATTTTTGATTCCTCAGCTTTCTTTCTTATCATGTAGTTGGGACTTGTCAGTTGTTCACAGTTTATTTACAGAATATAAAAATTGTGATCATTTGAAATAAATACTGGGTTTAAGAAAACTGTAAAACCCTAAGAGACAAGGAAGGATTTTATATGAACAAAAATTACATGTTTATTAAGTACAGTTTACTAAGCTAGGTGACTTTTGGCGAAGGTGGGGAGAGTGGAAATTTTACAATTAAAATATATAATTCTTTATATATAATGTATAATTATATAAATATTCTTTATAAATATATATTCTTCATATTTTATTCTTCTGTGGGTCTAAAGTCTCTTGTTCAATTAAGGAATATAGAAATTATTTAGAAGTAACTTGCTTTCATCATAGAAATACTGTTTATCTAGAGATAGGAATAATTAACTAAAAGTTAAACAAAATAACCAGAAAACTGGACTCGTTTTCTGTTTTAGTCTCTTTTACACCCTTACCATCCAGATTGACCACATGCAAAGTGTAGCAGAAAAGTCTCTGGCATTAGATTTTTCCCTGTTAATTCTTCCTCTTGGGATTCCAACTCTTCCCTCTCCCTCTTAATGCCATCACTCTGGTCATGGCTCACGCTGAAGCCATTTCTTTTCTTTATTTTCAAGTTGCAGTCTGTATGGCGTCTATCATAGATCCTTATGATAATCTTACATAAAGTGATTTTTCTTGCATTCAGTTTACAGCTTGTTGCTATAATTGGCTAGATACTAGCCCAAGTAATTGCCCCAAGAGTAATTCTAAGTAACCTGTTTTACTTTCAGGCAGTTTATTGAAGATTATGGTATGAGATATGACTATCAGATTTACAGCATTTTAGAAGCAGTAGCAGCATTGGACCAGCAGGTTGTTATCCACTTGGTTCCTACCCTTACTCAGTCTCTGAAGAATTCAGAGCGGAAGTGGGGCCTTGGCAGAAATAGTGCACAGAGGTATGTTTGATTATTTGATTATATCCTTTTGGACAATGATTATGAAATCTTGATTCATTTTCCTAGTAATGGCCTATTTTCCCATTTATAAAGATTTGGAGTCTGTTCCAGTGCATAGGGTTAGTGACTCAACTAGATAATATGCTTTTGGTCAAAAATAGATACAGGCTCTTTTTTTTCCCTATAGGCTTATGACTGAACATAGTGGTGGACTATTTAGAGTAATGAAACATGGTGGGATAAGTCTGTATGTCCCAGAGAGGTTGTTTTAAAAGGGAAAAGACCCTGATGCTGGAAAGACTGAGGGCAGGAGAAGGGGGCTGCAGAGGATGAGATGGTTGGATGGCATCACCGACTTTAATAGACATGAGTTTGAGCTAACTCTGGGAGATAGTGAAGGACAGGAAGCCTGGAGTGCTGCAGTCCATGAGTTCACAGAGTCTGACACGATTCAGCAACTGCACAGCAGCAATAAACATGTATCTCACTCTTCTTTTCTTTTGTCTTTACAGGGAAGCCTATAGCAAACTTTTATCTCAGCTAGGACAAGTGGGACAAGATGAGATACAGAGACTGGAAAATGATCATATTGAATCTATGTTGTGATTTCATCCTCAACATTAATTATAACTACCTAAAGCCACTTTGTGCCATTTGACTCCTACTTTTATTAATTGTATAATGTTCTGTTAAAGATACTTTATAGGATCTTTTCCGTACATACCTGTAAGTATAAAGTATATAAATAAGAAAATAAAAGTTAATTAAATATGTTATAGAATCTTTGGAACTTGGTAAAACTGCATTCTGTTTTGAAGCAGTTTTAGTTAAACTAAAGAAACTTAAAGTTTTCCTATCCGGGAGTGCTGTCTGTGTGTCTATGCAGGTTTGTACTGATTGATCCATGGGCATTTTATTGTAGTGTGACTTTCTGCCTTGCAAGTAATTTATTTCTGTTTTTTGTTTCTTTACAAGTTATGTTAAATCATAACACTATTTCACATTACCTGGCTGCCCTATGCTGGCTTTGTTACTTGGTTGCTTTCTTGTTTGCTTGTTTTTATTGTTTGGTTTCTTTTGAGGAATGGTCAGGAGATAGGACTGTGTCTTTGTTATCCTTTTTTATACTATGTTTGAGGCAAGTTAATAAAATTCTTTCAGAGCACACTGAACTCTTGAGAAATGAAACTGAATCTGGCTAAGGGATTATACAGATACATATATAAATTTTTTTTTGACTTGGGCTAAGGCAATGGCACCCCACTCCAGTACTCTTGCCTGGAAAATCCCATGGACGGAGGAGCCTGGTAGGCTGCAGTCCATGGGGTTGTGAAGAGTCAGACACGACTGAGCAACTTCACTTTCACTTTTCACTTTCATGCATTGGAGAAGGAAATGGCAACCCACTCCAGTGTTCTTGCCTGGAGAATCCCAGGGACGGGGGAGCCTGGTGGGCTGCCATCTATGGGGTCGCACAGAGTCAGACATGACTGAAGTGACTTAGCAGCAGCAACAGTGTTTATACTTGGGGTTCAACAGTTGCCAGATGTTTTTCTATTCATCCTTTCTTTTGGAGTTGTCATATCAAGAGGAGGATAAATAAGAGCCTTTAAAAAGAGAATAAATAATATTCTGGAACTTTTTTAAGGTTACAAATTAACAGGAGAGTTCTGAAAAGTCAGCCGAATTATCCACTTGCTCTTCAACTACAGCCTCTTATGAACTAGCATCTTACATATTTGCAGGGGACCAGCTTAGTTTCCTGTAGCAGTTCATTTCTCAACTCTTTAATTATCTGAAATTTCAGATTTATTTTACTGGGTTGGGCATTGTCCTTGACTCCTTTTTCTAGTGAGCATTATTTGGTAAAAACAGTTCCAGTCTTAGTGCTGAGAACCCATGTGGGTCTTAAACCCAGTTCCACTTTGTGACCATGAGCAGATTCTTAATCTTTTCTGAGCCTTAATTTCCTCATGGAGAAAAATGAGTAATAATACTTACTGAAATTTCACAGTGTTCTGGTAAGAATCAGTGGGATAGCCAATTTATAATCATGTAATTAAAATGTATGTGAAAGTATTTGGTGACCTACATTGTTAGGCATACAGCCATGATTACTGTATCTCATGCACAAAAGTAAAGAAACTTCTCAGTTTTGTTCTTTTCTAACAGTATGTCCTAGATGAATGATTCTACTTCTTTTCAGTGTTTTCTTACATGTCATGTTTGCTAACTTTGAAATAACTTGTTTTCTTCTGGGGCCTCTAGTGTTTATCATGGTTTCACTATTCCTTCAGGAAAACATTTTCACCCCTTTTCTGGCTCAAGTATCTTTTACATGCACTGCAGTCAGGAAACTATAGTTAGTTAATAGACCTTTCCTTATTGGAATTTGTAAAGTCTAAAGGACTGCATGACTTATAAATGGTCTATTTTACCCCTAAATAAACTAATTCAATAAATAGGATGAATAAAAGCCTCTTTAAGGTTACTTAAGACTTCATAGCCGGAGAAGGCAATGGCACCCTACTCCAGTACTCTTGCCTGGAAAATCCCATGGACAGAGGGCCTGGTGGGCTGCAGTCCATGGGGTTGCGAAGAGTCGGACACGACTGAGGGACTTCACTTTCACTTTTCACTTTCATGCATTGGAGAAGGAAATGGCAACCCACTCCAGTACCTGGAAAATCCACTCCAGTTGCCTGGAATGGCAACCCACTCCAGTTGCCTGGAAAATCCCAGGGATGGAGGAGCCTGGTGGGCTGCTGTCTGTGGGGTCACACAGAGTCAGACATGACTGAAGAAACTTAGCAGCAGGAGCAACAGCAAGACTTCATAGCAATGAATTTCTTTTCATTATAATAGTGACTTACTAATGATGTATTATTACTAATGATGTATTATTTTACAAGTTTTAGCAGTTGAAATTTAAAATATTTAATGGAGTGCCTTTAAAGGGTTATTTGTGTGTGTGTGTGTGTGTGTGTGTGTGTGTGTGTGTGTGTGTATTCCTCCCCAAGGGAAATTAATAAAGATGTCTTAGATAATCTTGCTCTTAGCTTATGAAACTTTTTAAGGGTTAAGAAAATCTGTTACTAAATCCTGTATTAGGATATGTACCTGTGTATATTAATAAATTTATACATAAAACTCAGTAACAAGAAAGTCTGTAACATGTATATGTAGATATATATTTTTAATTTGTGAATCAGTAAAATTTTAAACTGTTTTGTTTGTTGAAGAAAAAAGAAAATTTATGATTCAGTTCCGTTTCTTAAAAATCTTCACTGACCCTTATTTCTATAGTCTTCTCTCTTTCCATTCCCAGACTTAGAATAGTCTTATAGTTGCTTCCTTAATGTTCTTTTTCCCCTAAAATCCCTGTAATATCTGAGGTGACTGCTTCTACCATTGTTAAGGTAAGCCAGTCTCTTGTGGTCAAATCTGGAATGTGTTCTCATTTCCCTTGTGCTTTGGCACCTGTGTGACATCGCATTCTCTTTTTTCTTCTCATCCCTTCCTCAGCGATAACTGCTTCTTCCTACATACACATTTTCCCTTCTTCTCCCCACTGGTAAGATCTGGCCCTTCACCTGCTCTGTCTCAACATTCTTCTGGTAGCTAATAACTTTATCTTTCACATCTGTATCTAGTACTGCTTTTTCTCTAAACATCTAGTTGGATTCTCCTGGAATCTCAGGGCAACATGTCAAGCTGCCTTTCTCACCTTCTTTTCCAGAGAAGGTGACACTGTCTTTGCCGTCATTTTCTACCCAGAACATACACCACTTTCCCAGTTCACCTAACCTTGATGTTTCTTGGATTCTTCATTGTTCCCCACTTTTCATCTGGTCAGCAGTACAAGCTCTTGCTATTTTTTTCTCTTTGCCATCATGTGCATCCAAATTTATTAGGCACTATAATCGGCTCCTTATCTCTGGACTATTGAAATTTATTCTTGACATAGTTCTGACCTTAATGTTCCTAGAAGACTACTTTGTTACTTTGCTGCTCAAGGACCTCCATTTACTTCCCATTGTTAGTAAGCTGACATTGAAGCCCTTCTGTCAGGAGAATTCCTGCTCCCTGACAATATACGTTCTCTTTCCAAACTCAACTCAAGCAGGAGAGTAGGCTGTCTTGGCTGCTTTCGCTGAATGACATGTTCATTCTACACTGTGGGCCTCATTCAGTTTGCCAGCTTACCACCATTTCTACAGAAACCTAACTTTAAGATCCTCAAATAGGAAAATTAAAATATACATATTAGGCTTCCTTGGTGGTTCAGATGCTAAAGAATCTGCCTGCAATGCAGGAGACCTGGATTTCATCTGTGGGTTAGGAAGATTCCCTGGAGAAGGGAATGGCTACCCACCCCAGTATTCTTACCTGGAGAATTCCATGGACAAATGAGCCTGGCGGGCTAGTCCATGGGGTTGCAGAGTCAGACACTTGTTCAGTTGCTCAGTCATGTCCGACTCTTTGCGACCCCATGGACTGCAGCAGGCCAGGCTTCCCTGTCCTTCACCATCTCCCAGAATGGGCTCAAACTCACGTACATTGAGTCAGTGATGCCATCCAGCTATCTCATCCTCTATCCCCTTCTCCTCCTGTCCTCAATCTTTCCCAGCATCAGGGTCTTTTCCAGTGAGTCAGCTCTTCACACTGAGTAGAGTAGCGTAGCATTGCACTGAGTAGCAATGAGTAGAGTCGGACGCTACTCAGTGACTAACACTTTCACTTTCTATACATAAGTATTCCAGTCAGTTTCTTTAAAATATCAGGTGGAGTGTAAAAGATGATTGAAGGACAACACGGTGATGAAAAGGACTTTTATTAGACACTCAGATTTGGTTTGATTTAAATTTCAATTGAACATTTAATTAGGTTTTCATAGGGGAGAAGACGACATGGGTGTATTGTCTCTATACAAAATCATTCAGTATTCAGTGCGTTTGTACTGGAAGAGTTTCACAGTATAAACTTTTACATCTTTCCTTATCCCTAGCAAATTTTATTTTCTTACTAAGCATATTTGACTTTTTTGTTTTGGGGGGTAAGTAAAAAAAATTATTTGTGGGTTGTTAGGTGTGTATTTTCACTATACATTGTTATTTTTATCTTCTTCTGTGCTTCATCACAAATCGTTAAAACTACTGTTTATAACTAATTACATGGACTCCTTTGCATATACATTCATAGAATCTTGGCAGTTTTTATTTTTAGGATTATATAATCATATAAGAATTTGACAAGCTGTTACAGTTGGGAAAAACCTTAAGAAAACTACTTTCTCTAAGTTCTACGCATCAACTTAACACTTTGTTTCAGAGATAAAAGGCAGATATCACAGAAACTTCACCAAAAACTGTGTTATCTGTTCTAAACCACTGGTTTTTGATTCATACTCTTTTTTTACATAAACCTTATATCTTCCAAAAACCGATCTCCTGCTGCCTCCTCCTAGGGTTAAAAATACTGCATTGTCAGTCAAGTGGAGAGTATGTTAGTATAAATAACAGGCTCTGTTTGTATAAAACGGTTGGGGAACTAGCAAAATAGTATATTCTTTCACATATTTGATGTAAGATATGAGATTTATATTTTGATTCTGTGATAAACTATATTGTTAAGTTTACCAAAATCAGTATCAAATGATTAGAACTGACCAACTTCTGCTTATTGAAGTTTTTGATGTGAAGATAGTTACCCAGTTCATTGCACTTGTGAATTATGCTTTTAGAAAAATTCCGGGCATTTTAATTTTATACACGTTTTAAGTTATTTGTGTACAAAGTAATGAGATATAATAAAAATGCATATATTCAACTTACACTGCACTTGTGATTATTCAACTTCCTTTTTATGACAGATTGACTCTTTGAAAACCAAAATAAAAACAAACCATGTTACCTAGAGGAATATTTTTTATCTTACTTAGTCCTATTGCTTTTATACTCTGCCTTAACAAAAGAAAGTTAATTTTTCAGCTACTATAATGGCTGAGGGTATACAATACACATACGGCTAAACTGTGAGGAAAATACAGAGAAATGGTGCGAAAAATACCCTAAAAATAACCAATTGGCATTTTGCTCTTAAAGATCTAAGGAATTTCATTGCGTTTTACATACATTTTATTATCTTTATTTTAAAGATTCATGTCTTTTCTGGCTTTTCCTCCTAGAGTAAGAACACTGCAAATATCTGTGTTACTGCTTTTTCTTTTTTAAAGTACAATCTTGATATTTAAATTGTTTTAGGTTTCATGGTTTTATGGAAATTGAAATTAATAAATACAAATACGGTATGGTCTTTGAAGAGTAAAAATGGAAGATTTATTACTGTAGAATAGTTCACTATAATAGAAAACATGTATTTGAATAGTTTCAGTGGACTTTGTTTTTTATGACCAGCCATTGTTCTCTAGAATTTTTCTTATTAGCTCTTATGATTGGTAATTTGAGGGACAGGATCGAATTATAAGTGATCTGGATTTTTTTCTTTGTGGGGAAGGGTTGCTGTACTTTGGATGCTATTCTTTGTTTACAATTATGGTTCTGAAAATTATGTAAAATTTATATAAAAATTCCGACTTCTATTGTATAGTATTATTACTATATACAATTATTAATTATACAATTATTACTGAGTAGTACTATACAAGGAAAGGTTTGATAATATATACTGATTTGTTTTAAATGAGTAGTTAGACGTTTTCACAGAAATTAGAATAATCTCAGGCTGCCTTTCCATTTATCAGTCAAACAAGTTCACTTTTAGACCATTTCCCTTTTAATAATTGGGTAGAGAATCTGGGATTAAAAATAGATTGTTTTATAAGGTAAAATTCCTGGAGGGAAGAAATCTGTGTCAAGTAGAAATTTTAGTAAATCTGAAATAACTGTTTAGGTCCATGTTGAAAAGATTTCTGAAATGTTGGAGTCCACTTTCCTGACACTGTAAGTAAGGCATTTTTTAAAATTTAGATGGTTTGTACTTTATAAAGAGACTCTGTTTTCCTTCTAAATAGCAATTATCAATTTTCAGAACTGTACAAATACTCCTCTAAGGTTTTTTGTTTCTAAACTTAAATCTTTTCTTTTAAAATTTTACTACTCTTTTTCTTACCCTAGTCTCCCCTCCCCCCTTAATCTGAACAGCCAAAAATTATGTTTATTTTTAATATATTGATATTTAATACATATTTAAAATAAGTGTTTTAGGTACTATATAATATATAAAGTTAGTGATTTCTCTACTTAGGATAAAAATATTTTTATTCACTTCTGCTTACTAAAAGTGGCTACATGAACAAAATGACAGTTTCCTATAAGCCAAGGATTGCTGAATGCTTAAACTATACCAAGGAATAAAAGTGAAATCTTCCTTTTAAGAAAGGTGATTTATTGTAACAAGATTAGAGAAAGGGGGAAAACTCACATTGTAGTTGTGGAATTTATGTTCAAATACGATTATTGAGTTGTTTAATTTGTTAACTTTTTGTTATAGACGAAGCAAATCCAAAAACCTAGCCTAAAAAATTCTTATGCATTATTAAAAATGGTAGTAATATGTATTGGTGATGGAGAAGAATCCCACAAGCACTCAAGATTGACATAACCTTTGACAAAGTGGAAAAACTTTTATTAGAACTACTGATTCTAGGTTCAAATTTATGTCAAAGCACTTTATGATACCAAAATTAGTCCAACTAATTTTTTTTTTCGAGCTTTAAAATGTCACTTTTCACTAAATAGTCTTAAATGAATTTGAGGCAAGGGTTTGTACAAGTTTAGGAATCTTTGGCTTTGGTAAACTCCCTGTTTTCTAATTAGTATGTCTCTTTTACATGCTTTTCAGAATCATCTTATAGTATGTCTTCCAAGTTCTATCCAGTAATTTTTAAACTTCAAAAATAATCTCCCGGTTCAATTACAAAGTTCTAAAGACAGTAAAATACCTTGTATTTTGAGTGATTTTTTTTTTTTTTTTTTTAGGCAAAGTACTTCAGAGCATTTGCCCAATCCTCACAACGTTCTTCTGAATTAATATGTAAATCAATAATTGCCCTCCTTAAAAAGTGAGAAACTTGAAGCTCTGTAAAGTTAAGCCAAGGTCACAGAGCAACCAAGGTGAAAAATCTGGGTACTCCACCTGCTATTCCAGTGTATTTCTGTTATTCATATTACCTTGAATAAAATATGGCATTTAAAAATTTATGATGTCATAATGGTGAGTACTCTGCTTATACAGCAGTGTTGTATAATGTTGGATTTTTAACAGAAAAATTACAAACCCAGGGTTTAGTAAAGATATTAAGTACTGACAATTTTTTTGAAGATCACTGACGGCAGTACTTGTGAAATAAACTGCCTCACTAAGAGTGTAGTGTCCTGGACAGCACTGATTAGACAAGGTGTATAAAGAATGCTTTAAAGACCCATAGACCACTCAGTCGGCCCTAAGCTAACACCACAGTAAAAGTCATACATACTGTATATTGACACACACGGAGAAGAGTGACAGGCATTTTCAATAATGTGTATTTTAGAAAACTTCATTTTTTGCTTATGTTTATCTGAATATAATAAGATCTAGAAAACAGAACAAGGAAGCATTGAGCACTGAGTATTTTCATGCCCAGTATTCAAAAGTCAGGCTTTTTTTCCTCCTGTTCATGACAGTTATTAAGAAAGCACTGGCTTTTCAGACAGTGCCAATCCTGTGATGAGGCACTTGAAGAGTCTGAAGGTTAGGGCATGTGAAATACGGAGCGGGGAGGAAGCATGCTGCTATTCCATTGGAAGCAAAAGGGAGTCTAGGCCCGTAGAATACTTCTTCTTTGCCTTCTCTACTTACATCCAGTACCTACAAAGGAAGGGAAAAATCTGTATGTTAAAGGTGGTTGTTCAAAATAAAGCTGTGTACACATGAAAGAGAACCTGCAGTTAATTTCAGTTATGCTGACATGACTATATCTTACATATTGCTATTTTCCTCACAGTGTTGTACCAGAAATATGTATTTAGTTCCTGTAAAATACTATTCTACACATTTATGTGTATGTACATAGATGTTTGTTTATAATTATTTAGGCTTCAGAACAAGTGTTGAGATGCAGGCAGCATTATCGTCCTTTAATAAAACGGCCTTAGATTGGTTAAGTAACTTGCCCAAACTAGTAAGCGTTGTTTGTATGCTGGCTTACAAATCCTCATCTGCAATATGAAAACAACATTGACTTTGCAGCTTTGCTCTGAAAACTGGTGAGATCATCTCGCGCAGGGTCTGGCACAGAGAATATTATAGCTTCGTAACAGGTTCAAGAAAATCAGTTGCTTCTGGAGATTTTTCCCCAGTTATTTCCTTGTTAAGCTGGAGTTACATCTCTTTCCTTATATGGAAAAGAATCTTTGTTAGTTAGTGCCTGCTGTCACCTCACTGATTTCTGGTTTAATCTTAGTACTAGGAAGATTCTTTTATAAGACAAGCTGGCCATGTCATACTTGTCGAACCCATAAAAATAGCCCTCAATCATCTTATCCTGTCTTCATACGACCTTCCTCTAACTTCATTTAAAACTTTTCCTTCCTTGGGTTCTATGACCTTAAAAAAACAGTTTGTCATTCATATTGTCCTGGTGTCAGCCACTTTGGTCCACTTCTTCCAGCCACATCCTAAATGCAGACGTGCCCCAGCATTCCAACCACAGACCCTGTGGCACTCTTCAGTGATCCCATCCACTCTTACACCCACATCTGTCACCTAAGTGGATAATTCTTAAGCTTTTAATGCAATAATGCACTATTTCAGATGAAAGGGGCCCTTGAGATTTGGGGATCCAAGCCCATAAAGACGGACATCAGTAAGGCCTAGAGTAAAAGATCATACCTGTAGCTTTTTTCCCCCAAATGGACATTTAGCTGTCCCATCCCATTTACTGAACAATATGCCCTGTCACTACTAATTTTAAATCACTTCAATATATGCTACATACAGATTTTTCTTTGTTCTCTTTTGTTGATTTATGTATCTTCCTACAATAGCACATTTACAGTTACTTTGGGTAAGGGCATGTCTCTCTCATTCATTTTCAAGCATTTCTTGGTAATTCTTGTATTCTTTCCTGGAGAAACTTCAAGATCAATTTGACAAGTATTATTCCCCCACCCTGTGAATTTGACTAGCTGTGTGACTTACTCAAGGTCACATAGCTAATAAGTGGTAGAGCCAGTTTTTTGGCTCAGAGTTGCAACCCAAAAAAGAATAAGGATTTCATGCCATTTTGTGACATCCCCGCCCCAACTGAATACATTTTTGGAGCACAAAAGCTGAAGTCACCCATCCAGAGAACTTTTGTCTGGTTTCCTGGACCAAGAGAGACTGCGTATGGTAAGTGCCTATGTGCGTGCTCAGTCAGGTCCAACTCTGCAACCCCATGGACTGTAACCCCACCAGGCTCCTCTGTCCATGGGATTCACCAGGCAAGAATACTGGAGTGGGTTGCCATTTCCTACTCCAGGGGATCTTCCTGACCCAGGAATTGAACCCATGTCTCTTGCATCCCCTGTATTGGCAGGCAGATTCTTTACCACTATGCCACCTGGGAAGCCACTGAGCAGATGTAATTTATTTAATCTGTAAGACGGGGAGAACGAAGGGTTGGTGGTTTTTCTCCAAAACGCTCCCTTGAAAGCTGGCAGAGAGAAGGCATTGGGGAGAAGGAAGTGCCAACTTGGCAGCATATCCTCCAGCCAAAAAGAAGTAATCGTAAGTGAAGAGCAGTGGAGGTGATCTGACAGCACAGACCAATCACTTAGGCAGCTGCTCCTTTATGCTTGTCATCCACAGGATACCTACCAGACTAGAGTCAAGCTCTGTGCCAGCTGCTTGCTTACACACCCACTGAATAAACAAGAGCACCTGACTCCTCAGGACTTAACATTTTCCATGCATAAGTATTACTAACAAGTCCAAAGCCCAATCTTTATAATTTAAGAGCATCTCAGCTTTTCTCGTTTCAGTTGTCCTCATAATGGGTTAAACGGTTTGTGGTAAGTCACACAGCAGAAAAGAAGATAAAAAAGTATGGTTTCTCAACATTTGACATGCTTCATCCCTGTGTGGCTGAATCCTACAAATGATAGTTAAATAAACTTTAATGAGAGTCCAGAAGGGTCAGTCTAATAGGTTACTGGCTGGTATTTTCAAGATGGGAAAAAAAAAGACGAGTCCTTCTGGATGTTAACAGACCACTCTGTGAACTATTTAAGTGTGAGTTTCACTAGTCTTAGCCAGCCATGCCTTTAGAATCCAAGAATTCTACATATTTGTGACTTATTAAAAAAAACTTAAACTTTTGATATTTTTAACATCTATACTATTTTCTCCACTCTTGCCTATACTTCTTTCCTTCACAGATCATATCTCAATTTATTCAATGTTTTGGAGCTTAAAAATTTTTTTTTTGTTTTAATTTTTATTTTACATTGGAGTATAGTTGGTTAACAATGTTGATTGTTTTCGGTATATGACAAAGTGATTCAGTTATACATATATCTATCCTTTTTGAAATTCTTTTCCCATTTAGGTTGTTACAGAGTATTGAGCCATGTACCCTGTGATTTATAGTAGCTCCATGTTGGTTATCTGTTTTAAACATAGTACATGTCAATCTCAAACTCCCAGCCTATCCCTCCCCCTCGATTCTCCCCCCATGGTTATCATAAATTTGTTCTCTAAATCTGTGAGTCTGTTTCTGTTTTGTAAATAAGTTCATTTGTATCATCTTTTTTTAGATTTTGCATATGAATGGTATCATATGATAACTGACTTTCTCTAACTTCACTTAGGGAGAAGGCAATGGCACCCCACTCCAGTACTCCTGCCTGGAAAATCCCATGGCCGGAGAAGCCTGGAAGGCTGCGGTCCATGGGGTCGCTGAGGGTCGGACACGACTGAGCGACTTTACTTACACTTTTCACTTTCGTGCATTGGAGAAGGAAATGGCAACCCACTCCAGTGTTCTTGCCTGGAGAATCCCAGGGACTGGGGAGCCTGGTGGGCTGCCGTCTATGAGGTCACACAGAGTCGGACACGACTGAAGCGACTTAGCAGCAGCAGCAACTTCACTTAGCACAATAATCTCCAGGTCCATCCATGTCGTTACAAATGGCATTATTTCATTCTTTTTAATGGCCGAGTAATATTCCACTGTATATATGTACCACATCTTCTTTATCCATTCCTCTGTTGATAGACATTTTAGGTTGATTTCATGTCTTGGCTATTGCAACACTGTGTTGCAATGAAAATTAGGGTGCACATATCCTTTGAAACATGGTTTTCTCCAGATACATGCCCAGGAGTTGGATTGCTGGATCATGTGGTAGCTCTATTTTTAGCTTTTTAAGGAGCCTCCATACTGTTCTCCATCCTGGTTGTACCAATTTACATTCCCAACAGTGTAGCAGGGTTTCCTTTCCTCCACACTCTCCAACATTTACTGTTTGTAGACTTTTTGATGATGGCCATTCTGACTGGTATGAGGTGATACTGTAGTTTTGATTTGCATTTCTCTAATTTTTAATGATGTTGAGTGTCTTCTCATGTGCTTCTTGGTCATCTGTGACCATCTATGACAGATGACACAGATTTAGGTCTTTTCATTTTTTGTTTGGATTTTTCTGATATTGAGCCACATGAGATGTCTGTAAATTTTGGAAATCCCTTGTCAGATGCACCATTTGCAAATATTTTTTCCCATTCTGTGGGCCATCTTTTGCTGATTTTTTTTATAGTTTCCTTTGCTGTGCAAAAGCTTTTAAGTCCCATCTGTTTATTTTTGTTTTTATTTCCATTATTCTAGGAGACAGATCAAAAAAGATACTGCTGCAATTTATATCAAAGAGTGGTCTGCCTATGTTTTCCTGTAGGAGTTGTACAGTATTGGGTCTTATATTTACGTCTTTAATCCATTTTGAGTTTATTTTTGTGTATTGTGTTAAAAACTGTAATTTAATTTTTCCTACCACTATTTATTGAAGAAACTGTTTTCTCCATTGTATATATAGTCTTGCTTCCTTTCTTGTAGATTAATTGACCGTTGGTGTATAATTGACCAGGCTTTCTATCCTGTTCTGTTGACTTATATTTCTGTTTTCCTGCCAGTACCATACTGTTTGATGACTATAGCTTTGTGGTACTGTCCGAAGGTCAGGGAACCTCTTTCCTCCAACTCTGCTTTTCTTTCTCAAGATTGATTTGGCTATTTGGCTTTTGTGCTTCCATATAAATTTTTCAAAAAATTTTGTTCCAGTTCTGTGAAAAATGTTGTTGGTAATTAGATAGGGAAGGCATTCAATCTGTAGATTGTCTTGGGTATTATTGGTCATTTTATTAATAACTATATTGATTTCTTCCAATTCAAAGATACTGTATATCTTCTGTTTGTATCATCTTTAATTTATCAGCATCTAACAGTTTTCAGAGTCCTGGTCTTTAGCTTCCTTAGATTTATTCCTAAGTATCTTATTCTTTTTGATGCAGTGGGATTATTTTAATTTCTCTTTCTGATCTTTTATTGTTAGTGTATAGAAATGCAACAGATTTCCTTGCATTTATTTTGTATCTTGCAATTTTACCAAATTCATTAGCAAGCTTTGGTAGTTTTCTGGTAGCATCTCTAGGATTTTCTATATATAGTATCATGTCATCTGCAAACAGTGACAGTTTCACTCCCTCTTTGCCAATTTGGATTCACTTTATTTCTCTTTGGATTACCATGGCTATAACTTCCACATCTACGTTTAATAAAGTGGTATGAGTAAACATCCTTGTCTTTTTCCTAATCTTAGAGGAAATGCTTTCAGCTTTTCACTGTTGATTATGATGTTAGCTGTAGGTCTGTCACATATGGCCTTTAATTATTTTAGGTAGGCTCCCTCTATGCCTACTTTCTGGAGAGTTTTTTAATTGTAAATGGGTGTTAAATTTTATCAGCAGCTTTCCCTGCATCTATTGAGATGATCATATGGGTTTTATTCTTCAATTTGTGGGTGTGGTATATCACAGACTGATTTGCAGATATCGAAAAATCCTTGCATCCCTGAGATAAACCCCGTTTGATCATGGTGTATGAGCCCTTTAATGTATTGTTGCTAATGTTTTGTTGAGGATTTTTACATCTATGTTCACATCAGTGATATTGGCCTGTAATTTTTTTTTTTGGTGCATCTCCAATATCTTTCATTTGTGCTCTCCTCACAATTGCTGATTTTGATACCATATTTGTGTGCAGATGATTTCCTACCTTCACTGTATGTCTGTCTTTACCAGTGAGCTTTCCCATTCATAATTCTGTTTCTAGTCACGGCCTTTTCTTTTCCACCTGGAGAAGCTCCTTTAGTATTTGTTGCAAAGCTGGTCTGGTGGTGCTGAATTCTCTTAGCTTCTGCTTATCTGTAAAGCTTTTGGTTTCTTGTCAAATCTCCAGGAGAGCCTTGTTGAGTAGGTTGTAGGTTCTTCCCTTTCATCAGTTTAAATGTATCATGCCACATTCCCTTCTTACCTGCAGAGAAATCAGTTGATAACCTTATGGGAGTTTCCTTGTACATTATTTTTTTCCCTTATTGATTTTAGCACTTTTTCTTTGCCTTTAATTTCTGTCAGTTTATTACTGTCTCAGCATATTCCTCCTTGAATTTATCCTTCCTGGGACTCTCTGCTTCCTGGACTTGGGTAACTGTTTCCTTCCCCATGTTAGAGAAGTTTTTAGCTATTGTCTCTTCAAAGGTTTCCTCAGGTCTGTTCTCTCTCTCTCTTCTTCTGGGACCCCTATAATGCAAATGTTAGTGCATTTACTATTGTCCAGAGGTCTCTTAGACTATTCTTTTCATCCTTTATTGTTCCGCAGCAGTGATTTACACCATTCTGACTTCACGGCCACACCCCCCCCACCCCCCATGCAGGAGAGCCTCCAATATTAGCAGGTAAGTCTGGCCTAGTCTCATACAAGGACAGTGACTCTTTTTCCTGAGTTCTGGTACACACAAGACTCTGTGAGTGCCCTCCGTGAATGGAATTTGTTTCCCCCAGTCCTGTGAAATTCCTGTGACTAAACTACACTGGCCTTCAAAGCCAGATTCTCTGGGGGCTCCCCCTGTTGCCAGACGCCCATGCTGGGGAGCCTGATGTGGGGCTCAGAACTTTTACTCCTGTGGGAGAACTTCTGTGATATAATTAGTTTTGGGTTTGTGGGTTGCCCACCTGGCATGTATGGGGTTGAACTTCATCACAATTGACCCCTCCCACCGTCTTATGGATGCAGGGTATCTTGGTAGCTTCCAGCATGCGTCAGTGGTTGGTCAGCAGTTAGCTGTGATTTTGGTATTTCCATAGAAGAGGTCAGCTCGTGTCCTCTACTCCACCCTCTTGTCTTGGCTCCTGTGATTTTCAACCTGATGACATGTACTCAGGAATTTCTACTGTCTAGTCAGTATCTTCTCATAAATACTATTTCAGTCTCTCATTATCTTCTCTGCTGGATATTCTTCCAGAAAGTAGGAAGGAAATGGCTCGAACATGTAGGCAGTCTCTTCAACCATCAACATATTTACTGTTAATGAACCAAAATAAATAGTTCTGTAGTCACCCAAAAAATAAATACTTCAGACTGTACAGCCATGGTTTAGAATGAATGATAATGTAACCTATAATCAGCTGTCAGTAGCTAAAATCGAAGATATGTGATGAGTCTGTTATCCATGAAGACTTAACATTCCAAGCCTCTCTTTAAATGACAACTCATATGCTTATATGAACTTATTATCTACAAATAATAAAGGCTCTTAAAAGCCTTTATCCTGCTTATCTGTGCTTTGTGGGACTAACATGCCAGCCAAGGAAATAAACACAGCTTTTGCAAATGATTGATTGATGTGGTACTTCAAAGTGACTATGGGAATGCAGAACTACCCATAATGCTTATTTTTTTAAACAGATACATTAGGATCTTTTATTGTCCAATCTCAGAGATGAAATTTATTCCATTAACACAAGCTTTGATTAAAATTTTTTTGATTAAAATGTATGAACTGCCTCTTTCAGAATCACCTTAATCCTGAGGCTACTCTAGAATATCCTCAGTGGCTTAAGATACACACATGTACTCCTTCATCTTTTTGAAAACAGATTTGTTTGGGAAACCAGATGTAATAAGTTAATTAGTGTCCATGATTAGTGACCCTGTGCACCTTCGGTAGGGAAAGCATGTAAATTGGTGTAGCTCTGTTGTTGTTCAGGTGCTAAGTGGTATCTGACTCTTTGCAGCCCCATGGACTTCAGCACAGAAGGCTTCCCAGTCCTTCACTGTCTCCCAGAGTTTGTTCAAACTCATGTCCATTTAGTCGGTGATTCTATCTAACCATCTCCTACCACCTCCTTCTCCTTTTGCCTTCAGTCTTTCCCAGCATCAGGGTCTTTTCCAATGAGTCGGTTCTTCATATCAGGTGGCCAAAGTATTGGACCTTCAGCATCAGTCCTTCCAATGAATATTCAGGGTTGATTTCCTTTAGGACTGACTGCTTTGATCTCCTTGCTGTCCAAGGGACTCTCAAGAGTCTTCTCTGGCACCACAGTTTGAAAGCATCAATTCTCTGGTGCTCAGCCTTCTTTATGGTACAACTCTTAAATCTATACGTGACTACTAGAAAAACCATGCCTTTGACTAGGGGGATCACTATTGGCAAAGTGATGTCTCTGCTTTTTGATATGCTATCTAGGTTTGTCAGTTTTTCTTCCAAGAAACAAATGTCTTTTAATTTCATGGCTGCAGTTTCCATCAGCAGTGATTTCAGAGCCCAAGAAAATAAAGTCTGTCACTGTTTCCATTGTTTACCCATCTATTCCCCATGAAGTGATGGGACCGGATGCCATGATCTTTGTTTTTTTAATGTTGAGTTTCAAGCCAGCTTTTTTACTCTCCTCTTTCACCTTCATCAAGAGGCTCTTTAGTTCCTCTTCACTTTCTGCCATTAGAGTGGTATCATATGCATATATGAGGTTGTTGATACTTCTCCCAACAATCTTGATTCCAGCTTGTGATTCATCCAGCCTGGCATTTCTTATGATATACTCTGCATATAAGTTAAATAAGCAGGGTGACAATATATAGCCCTGATATACTCCTTTCCCACTTTGGAACCAGTCCTTTGTGGCATGTCCAGTTCTAACTGTTGCTTCTTGGCCTGCACACAGGTTTCTCAGAAGACAGGGAAAGTGGTCTGATATTCCCATCTCTTGAATTTTCCACAGTTTGTGTGATCCACACACTCTAAATCTCTAGCATAGTAGGTGAAACAGATGTCTTTCTGGAATTCCCTTGCTTTCTCTATGATCCAGCGAATGTTGGCAATTTGATTTCTGGTTCCTCTGCCTTTTCTAAACCCAGCTTGTCCATCTGGAAATTCTCAGTTCACATACTGCTGAAGCCTAGCTTGAACGATTTTGAACATAACCGTACTAACATGAAATGAGCACAACTGTCTGGGAGATTAAACATTTTTGGGACTGCCCTTCTTTGGAATTGGAATGAAAACTGACAAATTTGCTGACATTAAGGGTAGCACTTGACCAGCATCATCTTCTAGGATTTAAATAGCTTGGCTGGAATTCCATCACCTTCATCCACTAGCTTTATAATGCTTTCTAGTAATGATGCAGCTACTATTGGAAAAAAGTATGAAGTTGCTGCAAAAAGTTAAAAATACCTTATGATTTAGTAACTCCACTTCTGGGTATTTATGCAAAGAAAACAAAATCAGTATCATGAAGAGACATCTGTACCCTATTCACTGTAGCACTGTATATAATAGCCAGGACATGGAAATAACCTCAGTGTCCACTTATGGACGAATGGATAAAGAAGATGTGACATAATTATCTATCTACACACACACACACATATATATAGAAGGAGACATTAAAATACGAAGTCCTTTTGCAACAACATATATGGACCTTGAGGGCATCATCATTCTAGGTAATGGGTTGGCCAAAAAGTTTGTTCAGGTTTTTCTGTACCATCTTATGGAAAAACCCAAGCAAACTTTCTGGCCAATCCAAAAAAAAAAATGTGTCAGAAAAAGACAAAACTCTATGACCTCACTTACATGTGAAATAAAAAAAAAAATTGAACTCATAGAAAGCAAAGACATATTGGTGGTTGCAAGAGGCAAGCAGTGGGGAGTGACAGAAATAGGTGAGTTAGTCAAAAGATACCTCAAAAAAGTGATAAGAATAAGTTCAGGGATACAATGTCCTGAATGTTGACTATAATATATTGCATATTTGACTTGCTAAGGAAGTAAATCTTAAAAGTTCTCCTAAGAAAAAAGTACAAATGTGCAACTATGTGAGGTAATGGATGTTCAATTTACTGTGGATTACTTAGCAATGTATAGGTATATAAAATCATGTCGTATACATTAAACTAACACATTACATTCCCTCTGTTAGATCATAAACTACATCCATCAGGACAAGCCTGTTAAATATTCATTTCTATGCTACCTTTGCTAACTTAAAACTACTTATCTATTATCAACAGTAGAAAATACCTGTGGCAGATTCATTTTGATATTTGGCAAAACTAATACAATTATGTAAAGTTTAAAAATAAAATAAAATTTAAAAAAAAATTTAAAAAAGTAAAAAAAAAAAAAAAAATCCCCAGACAAATCTTGGGCAAGACAGATCAAGAATGGAAGGAAAGAAAAAAAAAAAAAAGCAATATTACGAATGTAAAGTAGAATATAGCGAACTCAGTATCTATATACTAACATTTTTGAAAACTTAGAAAACATGGGAAAGTTTCTTGAAAAAAAGATACATACCTTATGAGATGTGAAAAAGAAATTAATAGCTCAAATAGTCCTGCCACTATTAAAGACATTGAAGCATCTATTTAAAATCTTCCCACAAAGATGAAGTTAGATATTATGAATAGTTATAATGATATATTTTTCTGGGGATCAGGGAAAGGTCAGGGCTAATACATGTCAATATGTTATCAGAGAACGCAAAGTAGAAAAACAGCTCTGGTAAGAATTGTTTAAAAAAAAAAATCATAAATAATACCACCTTGACTATATATATCAACAACAGCCATTGCTGTTCTGAACAGCCCAGCTAGCAGCTTGCCCAGTCTAGGCTGCTCACATGTTGATGTGCCAAGGATACTCTGGGAGCAGAGGTTCCCCCCTCAGACCAGTCACAAAACACGACTACTCACTAATGCTAGGAAAGAACACCATTATAGGGGGCATTTGTTAAATGAATGAATTGGAATATACAGAAAATAAGTTTTGCAGATGTGGAAGTACTGTTACCAAGATTTCAACAGGTTTTGGTTTATAAAAAAGGGAAAGGCATTCCACTTCCCCCACATCCCGTATATATTATATTACTGTTAAAGCTCATTCCCATCTTTATTTTCAACAGGACTCAATCATTAGATATCATTTCTAGGATGCAGAATGAAGTTTAGTGGCTGAACTAGCTGCACAAAGGAGCTCAGTCTTCTTTCTACATGTAAATATTCTCTTTCTTCAATTCAGCACTGCAAAAAAATAACCTCACTGAACCACTTGAATGAACTTCAAAAGAGGACTTCAACCACTCACCTGGATACAAGCCAGAGGCTCATTTGTCCAAATCGAATATCCACCAACTAAGTATATTCTCTCATTATGGACAGCAACTCCAGATTCATTTTGGCCTAAAGTAAAGAGAATTGAATAAAAGAGGAAAAATAAATCTATTTCCTTGCATGTCTTAATTAACCCTTTTGCCACTGAGGGATAGTTTTCCCCTGTGGCACATGTGTATACTCCACAGGATTTTTGCCGCAACTAATCCCTGCCTCCCAGGTCTCAGAGGAAAGAATTAACCACTCTCAGAGAATGAATCTGTGTTGGGTCAGAACCAGGTTATAACACTTAATAGCCAGTCAAATTAGTAAATACAGCATTAAAGACAGCAATAATAAGCCATATAGAAGAGTTTCATACCATGTTGTAGGCCATTAATTAATACTAATGGAAATAAAGTATATTTTAGGAGTGCAAAACACCTCTTGTTCTACTGAATACAAATACTTTTAAGGCAAGTGCTTACATCTCTAACAGCTGCAACCCCAAGAAGCGAATAAAACCGAGCCATGCCCCTGGCGTGCCCCAAATGAAGACAAATGACAGAAAAAGACTGACAGTTACTACCTTCTTTTTCTTTACATACACAACAGTTTTAAGACTATATTAAAGTTCCTGAGGTGGGACCAGCATGGGTAGTCCCTAGATATAGACACGCCAAAATGATGAAAGGTTCCTCCTCCATTGAAAAAAAAAAAGAATAACTCACTACCACATATTCTTCCCTGGAGGCCATCAGAGAGTGAGACAGTCTCTTCTTATTGATGGGCTGACACAGAATTGACTCAGGTAATAAATAAGCTGGATCCTATAGCAGACAGAATCACAGATCGAGGGACCAAGGGGCTAAGGTACCACTACAGGAACTTAGAGTTAAGTGCTTGTAGGTGGGCCTCAGATCATTTTTCAGAAAAACAGGAGCGCAGTATAAAGCATCTAAACCCCTCACATTGGTTATGCCCCCAATGTGGCCTCCTTGGCAGTGGCTGTGAGTGACAGTGCCCACTCAGCGTATTAAAATGCCTTCAGGCCATAGTCCTGCCCACCCTTTTGAGTCTGTGATTTTAATAACGGGAAGGGAAGGAACCTTAATAATGCAAGCCAAGAAGGGAGAAAGTTTTCAGCTTCCTAAAGAAACGTCAGGGGCAGGCTGTTGGCTGCTTTCTTTCATTCGCTTTGGGATGAGCATGGTCCCTACCTAGTGCTGATCGTGGTGATGGGTGGATAGGTCTGTGTGGTCAGAAGTGCTGCTAAACCCCTACGCACAGAACATCTCCAGCGTTTTCTCTTTAGGAAAATACACGCAAAACCCAATATCGGACAGTGATAAACAGTGAAGACCATTCTCCGGAACTAACAAGACTAAAAGTGAGAAGAGAAAAATTGCTCCTATAGAGTCATTAACTCTTTCAGCACCTGATCCCTCCCTACTTACACCAGTGTTCCTACATGAATACTGATTGACAGTAACGGACTTGATAAGCCTCTCTCGACAAAGTGAAAACGCACACAAAGGTAAGCACAGGCCCCGAGAAACTGGGTGCTCAGCCAATGGACTGAGTCAGAGATAAACAATGTTCACCTTTTGTAATAAAACCAAGTTGTTCTACTCCATGCAGTTAATATTTAGAGCTGCCCTCAAGATGTCTATGAAAACAAGTCTGTCAACTTCCTGAATCTCTTCTGTCTCCTGATTTACTTAATCAAAGGTACTTGCCAGTCAACAGGTTAAAATTGCAGCGTGTCCACTGGTCAGTGTCTATGTTGTAGGAATCTATATGCCGCACGAGGATCCGGTCATTATTGTAATCCAGGTCATTGCCTCCAAGAACATAAAGCTTCCTTTGAACAGCAGCCATGGAATGGTAGACCCGCCTCTGCAGCATAGGGCTACGGCTTATCCACTTATTCTGAAAAGAAAAGAAATGCAGGTGAACTGTTAACTGGAGATGTCCACGGCAGAAAATAGCAGTGCCTCATTAACAGTTGTTGGTGGACCACATTCTATTTAAATATTGTTTACTTAGTTTGAAAGGAATGGGTGTCTTACCTGAGAACAAGTGGAGAAGATCCCACATGTTCTAACTCTGTTTTGCAACTTACATAAGGCATTTCCTCCTGTTTGGGTTGCATTTTATAGGGCATTTTGCATTTGTAAGAGGAGCATATGAGAATTTAGAAGTTTTCATAATAGTTAACTCCCAGTTGAGAGAACTTTCTCCTACCAAATGACTCAGGAGTGCACATGCAAAGGTGTTTGTGTACAGTGCTGTAATGATAACAAAACAGGCTCTGGATCCAGGATACCAAGTTTATAATTTGTGTGTGAGCTTGGCAAATTATTTAACCTGTCTGTACCTGTTTCCTCCTCTGTAAAACGGAGATCACAGTACCCAACTGACAAGCCTGTTGTGAAGATTAAATGAGCTAATGCACCTAAAGCATTTAGAACAGTGCCTGGCACACATGTCTGATAATGTGCACTTTAGGAAACTTGATTTAGGTCATACCTGAATGGTCTAGTGGTTTTCCCTACTTTCTTCTATTTAAGTCTGAATTTGGCAATAAGGAGCTCATGATCTAATAAGCCACAGTCAGCACTGGAATGTGAAGTCAAGTGGGCTTTAGGAAGCATCACTACGAACAAAGCTAGTGGTGGGGGATGGAATTCCAGTTGAGCTATTTCAAATCCTAAAAGATGATGCTGTTAAAGTGCTGCACTCAATATGCCGGCAAATTTGGAAAACTCAGCAGTGGCCATAGGACTGGAAAAGATCAGTTTTAATTCAATCCCAAAGAAAGGCAATGCCAAAGAATGTTCAAACTACCACACAATTGCACTCATCTCACACGCTAGTAAAGTAATGCTCAAAATTCCCCAAGCCAGGCTTCAACAGTACGTGAACCATGAACTTCCAAATGTTCAAGCTGGGTTTAGAAAAGGCAGAGTAACCAGAGATCAAATTGCCAACATCCGTTGGATTATCGAAAAAGCAAGAGAGTTTCAGAAAAACATCTATTTCTGCTTTATTCACTACACCAAAGCCTTTGACGGTGTGGATCACCACAAACTGTGGAAAATTCTTAAAGAGATGGGAATACCAGACCACCTGACCCTGCCTCTTGAGAAATCTGTATGCAGGTCAGGAGGCAACAGTTAGAACTGGACAAAGAACAACAACTGCTACTGCTACTGCTAAGTCACTTCAGTCGTGTCCAACTCTGTGCGACCCCATAGATGGAAGCCCACCAGGCTCCCCCGTCCCTGGGATTCTCCAGGCAAGAACACTGGAGTGGGTTGCCATTTCCTTCTCCAATGCATGAAAGTGAAAAGTAAAAGGGAAGTCGCTCAGTCGTGTCTGACTCTTAGCGACCCCATGGACTACAGCCTACCAGGCTCCTCCGTCCATGGGATTTTCCAGGCAAGAGTACTGGAGTGGGGTGCCACTGCCTTCTCCGTAGAACAATAAACTGGTTCCAAATAGGAAAAGGAGTACATCAAGGCTGTATGTTGTCACCTTGCTTATTTAACTTAAATGCAGAGTAGTGCATCATGAGAAACACTGGGCTGGATGAAGCACAAGCTGGAATCAAGATTGCCAGGAGAAATATCAATAACCTCAGATATGCAGATGACACCACCCTTACGGCAGAAAGGGAAGAAGAACCAAAAAGCCTCTTGATAAAAGAGAAAGAAGAGAGTGAAAAAGTTGGCTTAAAACTCAACATTCAGAAAACGAAGATCATGGCATCTGGTCCCATCACTTCATGGCAAATAGATGGGGAAACAGTAGAAACAGTGACAGAGTTTATTTTGGGAGGCTCCAAAATCACTGCAGATGGTGACTGAAGCCATGAATATAAAAGATGCTTGCTCCTTGGAAGAAAAGTTAAGATCAACCTAGACAGCATATTAAAAAACAGAGACATCACTTTGCCAACAAAGGTCCATCTAGTCAAGGCTATGGTTTTTCCAGTAGTCATGTATGGATGTGAGAGTTGGACTATAAAGAAAGCTGAGCGCCAAATAATTGATGCTCTTGAACTGTGGTGTTGGAGAAGACTCTTGGGAGTCCCCTGGACTGCAAGGAGATCCAACTGTCCATTCTAAAGGAAATCAGTTCTGAATACTCAACGGAAGGACTGATGTTGAAGCTGAAACTCTAATACTTTGGCCACCTGATATGAAGGACTGACTCTTGAAAAGACCCTGATGCTGGGAAAGATTGAAGGCGGAAGGAGAAGGGGATGACAGAGGATGAGATGGTTGGATGGCATCACTGACTCAATGGACATGTGTTTGAGTAAACCCCAGGAGTTGGTGATGGACAGGGAGGCCTAGCATGCTGTAGTCCATGGGGTCCCAAAAAGTCGGACATGACTGAGTGACTGAACTGAACTAGGAAACTTACTGTGATGAAATCACTGGCTCACAGGGAACCCTACATAAGCTAATGTGAGGGCAGCTTTGCTGTTCTTTCCAGGATGAACCTCCTGAGGTCAATGGAAGAGCAAAATTTTGATTCAGCAACAAATCCCTCACAGCCTTTAATATATTTACACTCACATCTTCACCAAATTGGGAAGAGTTATTTCCAGGCATATTGTTATTTGGTCTTCTGTTACAGAAGACCAAATTTTCTGTGATAACTTTAGGAAATGGTGAAACCTCTAATGTTTGGTTCTGTATCACTCTCAGGATTAAGAAAGGTATTCTCAACTCCTCTCAAATAAGGTTATTTAAAATATAAAAATAGGTGAAAATCAAATATGACTTTAATTTAAATCTCAAGTAATGGACAGGTAAATAAGCCTAACCATTTTATTTTTATATAAACACTAAACATACAGGAAGAACACAGATAATTTCTTTCTTCCAAGAAAAATTTGGGTTTCGACCAGAAAAATCATGATGCTTTGAAAACATACAATTTCACCAGTTCACAGAGGTGTAAAAGGTGGAAATGAAAAAAAAAAAAAAAAAAAAGTTTTGTATAAATATCGGTTCATTCACTAATGGCATACTGACTGGCTCATTTCTAATTTCTCTTTTAAAGATACACTCACAAGAAAAAAGAAAGTGGTTTGTCCAATTGTTTAAGGCTTGCATTCATCTGGTCCCCCAGTTTTAAACCTGTCATAATAAGACTCTCCTTCCAATTAACTGTATCTTTAATAAGTTAAACCTTTCTTTTAGATATTCTAAGAAATGCCTTTAATACATTACACATGAGTGGATTTAACTCAAGACACGATGGTGCTTTCTGTAGGTGCTTTCTATGAGGCAACGCATCACAGTATGAGGGCTCAGTGTTGCACCAGCAGTCCAGTCCCCTGCCACAGGACTATGGATGCCATCTGGTTTGCAAAGCCTGCCTGCATCCCCTGATTATATCTTTAGCTTCCTTCACTGCCGTGCCTGCCAGGTGAGCCGCCAACCGCTGCAAAGGCAAAGAAACAGAGAGGCCTGGTGGGGTCATTCCTAATAAGCTAGCGTGTGAATACTAATCAGTGCTGAGGAAGCAGAGGTCACCCCGGCCTGCCTGTTGGCAGGTAGCGATGTGCTCTGTGGCAGATGGCAGGCATTACGGACTCTCCACAAAGGCCTAGAAGAGAAATAAGCACCAGGGCTGAATGATAGAGTTATTGAGATTCTGAGCAAGATGCAAGCAGATGTGATGTTTGCCAGTACCCACCGTAAACAATATGCCAGCAGAATTTTAAACAAGAGCATGTGTGTACAAACACGAAACAGAACTCGTTTGAGAAATGTTAACACCTTCTTCCTCTTTAACCACGTGTGCACCAAACTCAAGCAACTGTAATTAATGATCCCTCTTGAGACACCCAGCCCAGGAACACATGGTATCCAAAATCGACAGCTGACAATGACATCAGGAAACACACTTGCAAAGACAGAAATACTTTTGTTACACTCGGAATCAAGGAATTGTAAAAATTAAAAGGTACAAAATAGACTGAGGGCACTCTGAACATATATTTGATGGCTAATCCCGACCCAGTTCCATGTTCCATTATCTTCAGCTGATGAAGATCTGACCTCCAAATCATTTTGGAATATTGTCATAACCAGGAAAAATACTTATATTACCAAAATCACAGAAATGGCAAAGTTCAGCAAACATGTGCCACAGTTAACAGATACTTTGGTAGAAGGAAAAGAAAATAAAAATAGTTCTTTTGTGGGGAAAGAAAAGTCATGAAATGTGCATGAGAAGTGGGCAGACGGGACAGGCACCATCCCAATGTGCCCAGTCCAGGCCAGTTCTTAGATGAAAAACATACTCCACCCCTTCAGATACTTCTCCTTCAGACTTATTCTTCACTATAGAACCTGAGATATGCTGGCTACATGGGGTTAAATAAAAGTTACTATTTATTTGAGAATAACAAAACCATAAGCATGCTTCCCTCCTAGAATGACAAGCCTTCTCAAAGGCTGCAGCAACAGGACAATGCAAATCCTTTCTTAGGATATCTCAAAGACAAACAGCCACTTGAGATAAATGGAAAGAAGGGCATTTAACTCATCAACATCTGAAGGATCTTGATCTGAACATCTGAAGGAGATCAGCCCTGGTATTTCTTTGGAAGGAATGATGCTAAAGCTGAAACTCCAGTACTTTGGCCATCTCATGCGAAGAGTTGACTCATTGGAAAAGACTCTGATGCTGGGATGGATTGGGAGCAGGAGGAGAAGGGGACGCCAGAGGATGAGATGGCTGGATGGCATCACTGACTCGATGGACTTGAGTCTGAGTGAACTCCGGGAGTTGGTGATGGACAGGGAGGCCTGGCGTGCTGCGATTCATGGGGTCGCAAAGAGTCGGACATGACTGAGCGACTGAACTGAACTGAACTCATCAATATATTTTCCCTTTTTCCTACATTATGCAAAACTCTGAAAGAGTTAAGCATTGAGTAGAGCATAAAACAAAACGAGCTGAAATTTCATGTTTTGTAAAGGGGAAAAAAAAAGCAACCCAAAAGCAGTTTATCCAGATGCTTCCTTTTCTCTATGTAAGTTTAAGATGCATGTGTGTGTATAGACTTGGCATTCCAACTCCTAATTACTGGAGGAATCTTTAAAAATTCATTTTAATTAAGGTAATGAGCTTTTCTTAGATGAGTCTTACCTGGTTAGGTTCATATACCATTAGTCTGTTCTGATATTGTGCCGTGTTAGTTACTCCACCTGTAATGGATTAGCACATGTTAGCGCTTTCATGAATAAGAAATGGGATAGTCCAACATAAGAATGAGATACAATTAAAGGAAAATTAGCTACTGCTGAGGATCTGTTTGTACACCCTCATGGTGAACCCATGACATAGTTAAGAAGCTTACTGTTGAAGCAGTTTCATTTTCAAGAAACATTTCAGAAGCAATCCAGTTTAGAGCAAGCAACAAGTACGCTGAGATTACCATGAGGCCCCCACTTCTGGCAAGTGGCTCTGCATGGCCAAAATGAGGCGCAAAATATGGTGAGGGAGTGGGAGCAAGTGGAGCACACTTAACACAAATCTCTACAATATTTATGCCAGGGACATAATTATATGGAAAATTCTTGTCCTTGGCTAACTTGGTCATTTTATGGCTGTAGTCTTAGGTGTGCTAACACAGTGAACAGTAATATCTTTTTTTTTTTTTAAAGACTTTTTGATGTGGATCATTTTTAAAGTCTTTATTGAATCTGTTACAATATTGCTTCTGTTTTACACTTTTTGGCTTTCCGGCCCAGAGGCATGCAGGATTTTAGCTCCCCAACCAGGGATCAAACCCATACCCCACGCACTGGAAGGCAGAGTCTTAACCATTGGACTGCCAGGGAAGTCCCGACACAGTGATACCCTGATGTCTCTTGGGAAGAACTGTATCTAAAAAAACATATTATTCATCAAGAGAGATCTAGAGCCAGTGCTGTCCAATAGAATAAGCACCACAAGCAAGAGTCACATATGCAGTTTTAATTTTTCCAGTAGTCACATTAAGCAGAAAAAAGAAATCCTTTACTTTAAACTTAATATGAATTTAACTCAATAATAATCCCCCCTTATCTCTGAGGGATACATTCCAAGACCTGCAATGGATGCCTGAAAGTGTAAGATGGTACCAAATGCTGTATATGCTTTGTTTTTCCTATATACATACACCTGTGATAAAGTTTAATTTACAAATTAGGCACAGTAAGAGATTAACAACAATAACTAATAATGAATTTGAACAATTATATACTCTAATAAAAGTTATGTAAATGTGGACTCTTTCTCAAAATACCTTACTGTACTGTACTTCTGATGATGATGATGGGGATGATATAACCCACTTGATGAGATGAAGTAAGAGGAATGGCATAAATCATTTATGAAGCTTCCTGCAAGTTTTACAACCCAGGAGCATCTTCCTTGAAGACCTGGGACGCATCCCATTGAGATGTTATCATCAAGGAAAATAATGTTCCCATCTATCAGTTTCTATGGAGGCTGGGAGCCTAATTCTGATGGATGCAAATCAGGAAACACAAATGACCAAGCCACAGAGAAAAACATTTACAGAGTCAGGGTAACTGAATGTGCTCCACACATCACACGGATCAACCTTCCTCCAAAAGTACTTCGGTATATTTCTTCTAGTTCACGCCAATGCTTAAAAACCCTATTGTTTTTCAGAGGAGTTGACTTCAGACTGCATTCTAATCTCTCTCCCCTAGTGCAATAGTCTTGAATCAAGTTTTCCTTGTCTGTTTAACTTTGTCCAGTAAAATTTTTGCTTTGGTAGTTCAAATATTTTGGATAGGTCACAACTGTCAACTCCATGGCCAGAAGTCAAATCAACCAAACACTAGAGAATTAGTGCATCAGCTTAACGAAAGTAGAATAATCAATCAATACTAATGGATATATAAAGGAGAGGAAACTAGTCCAGGCCAACCATTACTGTCTTAATCCCTGTAAGGACAGTGTATCTTTCATGTAACTGACCACAGCTACTATTAACTGGAAGGCTTTTTTTATAAGTTCTCTCTGAAGCTTGCAACCACTTTCAAGATCACGGAAAGTGGTTTGTCTGCAGAAGAAATCCACAAAGAACAGAGAGAAATGAGCTTCCTGCCCTCAAATAGTCTTCTCTGGATTTCTCATTGAATGTCTCATTTTTAAAGATGAAATCAAAGAAAAAGATAATACACTTAAGAAAGCTGAGGCTGAAATACCTATGTAGAGTCAAAATGTATGTCAAATACAGAGGGATGTTTGCTTCCCCCTCAACCTTCCTTTATCTGATTAAAACGTGAATGTCCAATAATTCTATCTCAGCATAACTACAGAAAAGTAATCAAATCTATTGAGACCTCACAAGTCTTCAGGGTTAAAATGATTGCCAAGTGCTTTTGATCTGGCCCATAACCTCCAGATTAATGTCCAGCTTGCCTATAATCATTTCTCCAAATGAGAGGGAACAGAAGGTGAACTCCCCCCACATTATTTCAAAACTCTGACAGTCTCTCTACTTGTTTTAGAAATATGAGACAGAATTAATATCTACTGCAGTAAACTATCTGTTTATGACACCATTTGAAGATATTTACACTACAATACGTATGAGACTCTGCCCATTATAGATTAAATGTACAACCAATGGATAAGAATGCAGCTACTGCACCCTCTCTCCCAACCAGGGCACACCACTTATCTTCCTGCTTTTCAGACTTACTATTTACTGTCTTCCTCAGATGCATTTATAATACAATTTTTCCCCCTTAATCTGCACCCAGTAATTAGATTCCTTACCCTTACATATAAATTTTCACTCTTATGACAATGTTTAGAAATGAGATATTGGGTTACTAGTTGGTGGTAAGAATAAAAGTCCTAGTTATTTGGTTGATTACTTCTAGAATGTTAAACTGCAGGAGGTGCCTAAAAAGCTGAGTGCTGTAACTTCTGCCAAGTCAGGATGGCAAGGGAAAAACCTTAAGAATTGGTTCTATTGCTTTCCCCCTTTGAAACAACTTACAAATGAGCATATAAATAAAAAGCATTTCTTCTCAGTACAAAAAATAAATTTTAAAAAAGCATCCAAGTTTGCAGCCCACATTTCTCTAGCAGTATTACTCATTTTCAGAGCTTTATCATTACATTCCCTTCACATAACACTCTTCACTTTTAGATTAATCTTCTGAAATGAGATGCTAAGGATTTGCATACAGATTTGACTATACAAAAATAGATATGGAATTAATAACAGTCTCTATATGTTTTAATTTCTCCTAGACTGGAGTACCCTTGCCTGCAGCAGTATTCCCGGCTTTGAAAGTCATCAAGCTGATTTGTCTGCTCTGGGTTATGATGCCACATGCTGCTATACTGTCCCCTGCAATCAAAGCACTTGCAAAGATAGATTCCATGCCTTCCTCTATCGAGTATATTTTATAGATTGGCAGTTTTGATCTCCCTCCCCCACCCCAGGGGGGATAATCTGCATCTTAACAGCTTTCTATAGATACATCTGTCATTAAATATGCCATCTCGTATCAGCAACCATTTTTAAAGCCAAGTTTTCCCTAACTTTGAAGTGCCAGAGTCAAAGTTAAGACTTTTCAGCCAAAATTGAAAATGAACAACCCTGTCTTATACTTTTGAACTGTGACTTAAAGATATACGGCAGGTTCCCTCAAAGTCAAATAAGTCTTTAAAAACTGCCAGAAGGAATGAAAAGTTACCACCATGCTACCAGCAGTGAGAAATGCTTTCTATCATCAAGACAAGAGTAAAACATTTTTCTTAAGCTTCCCTGTTCAACTTCCCACAAAACGTTGTGACAAATGGATGAGTGCATGCCAGGGAGAAGATGACAGGTGACTGCCAAACAAACAACCTTTGTCTCCACTACTGCGAGCTCACTACTCCTAAATTCGTTGTGCTCAAAAGCAACAACTCACCAATGCTGACAATGTCTATAAAATAGTGTTGGTCAATATATATTAATCAAGTTAGGTCAAGTCTGTTGGCTCTGCTCTTTTTTTTTTCTTTTCAGGCATCTCTGTTGGTAAGTAGAGAGTACTAAAGTCTTTGATAGGAGTCTGTGGTACCTAATGTAGTGACTGCACCCCTACTGGAGCAGAGCAGGATCAAAGAACTGAATGTGTCCGTGCTGTTGGCTGAAATCAAGACTGCAAGGAGAAGTATCAGCAACCTCAGATATGCAGATGATACTACCCTAATAGCAGAAAGTGAAGAGAAACTAAAGAGCCTTTTGATGAAGGTGAAAGAGGAGAGTGAAAAAGTTGGCTTAAAACGCAATGTTTAAAAAAAGAAGATCATGGCATCCGTTCCCATCACTTCATGGCAAATAGATGGGGGAAAAGTTGAAACAGTGACATTTTCTTTTCTTGGGCTCCAAAATCACTGCAGATGGTGACTGCAGCCATGAAATTAAAAGATGCTTGCTCCTTGGAAGAAAAGCTATGACAAACCTAAACAGTATATTAAAAAGCAGAGACATTACTTTGCCAACAAAGGTCCATCTAGTCAAAGCTATGGTTTTTCCAGTAGTCTTATATGGTTATAAGAGTACCATAAAGAAGGCTGAGCACCAAAGAATTGATGCTTTAGAATTGTGGTATTGGAGAAGATTCTCAAGAGCCCCTTGGGGAGCAAGGAGATCAAAGCAGTCAATCCTAAAGGAAATCAGCCTGAATATTCATTGGAAGGACTGATACTGAAGCTGAAGCTCCAATACTTTGGCCACCTGATGCAAAGAGCTGACTCACTGGAAAAGACTCTGATGCTGGGAAAGATTGAGGGCAGGAAGAGAAGGGGACGACAGAGGATGAGATGGCTGGATGGCATCACTGGCTCAATGGACATGAATTTGAGCAAACTCCAGAAGATAGTGAAGGACAGGGAAGCCTGGCGTGCTGCAGTCCATGGGGTCTCAAAGAGTTGGAACTACTTAGCAACTAAACAACAACAACAATGCTCTTAGGGAAGCTGCTCCAGGCTGGAATTCCATCAGCCAGTCAAGATTATGGAAAACCATCTAGAGTTCTTTGCAGCTCTCTTGAAGGCCTGCAGTGCCAGCCTCACAGTAATCTGGGGTGGCGAGGGAGAATTTCAGCACAAGCTGTGTTATGTGTCCCCCCTTACAGCGCCTTTATGACTCTATCCTTGGGTAAGCCATTTAGCAGCCAAGCCCAGGTTTCTCATATGTAAAATGCAGACTGAAACCTCTCTCTCGGGTTTCAGATGAATGACAGGACTTGGCATAGCAGCCATCCATAAAGGGAAGCTTACCACGATATTGTAGTAGTTTGTTCATAAAGCTTTCTTACCATTTTCATAAAAGGTACAAATGAGTATATATGGAATACTGAAAAAGTAACTAAGTATGGAATATTGAACTCATGAATGAATTTTGTAATCTGAAATAGATTCCTTATAGTTCTTTTTTCTAATAACCAGAATTACCGACTGGTTTATATGGGTATCAAAGACTTTTTCCTTTTTAACAGTTTTAGCTTCTGCTCTGTATGTAAACTTGCTCCAATTTGCCAAAGATTTTTAAAAACTTCACATTCATAGTCTAATTATCAAAAGAATAAACTGGCATTATTTAAGTTCATATAAGTCATTTTTTAAAAGAGCCAAACTCATTAATATTCCTTGATAAAAGGGATACCATGAGAATATTTATAATGAATGCAAAAATAAACATTTTATTATCTTATTTTTACATGAGATTATACTGCCCATATTTTGGGAGTGTTAATACTGCCACATAAACAATTAAAGCCAAGAATCTTTCTACTAAATTAGCATCTTGAATAGAAGCATCCTTAATCCATGCATTAAATTAAAACTAGAATCCATATTATTTCTATCACACTTGAGGAAACCACACAAATGGATAGGTAATTAATACATTCGAAATCCTGTATAGAAAGTCTCAAATTTATAAAAACCTATAACGAAAAGATTGATGCACTTGAAAATATAAATTTTATATATATATATATATGTCACCTAGAGTGTGCAGATGTAAATTCGTAACCCAAAATATGTAAAGTGTGCACCACGGTATTTTAACTAAGTGAAATAATAAGTGATGGTAACATCTACTACAATGCAGATGTCAGCTGACCTTTAAAATCTCAGTAAAATCCACTCTAACTCCAATTCCTCATTCTGTAGAAAGCTGGAATCCTGCCTGCAAAGATTCTACAGGTTCCTAGCAGGATTAAACTCTAAAGGTCACTACTGCCTATCTCTAGTGTGCTGGTTTTGCTGTGTTCTTGTTGAATCTTTTACCTTTTTCCTGCTATTACACAAACTCTTCAACCAGTTCCCTATTTCTATGATGTATTGGGTTGGCCAAAAAGTTTGTTTGGTTAGTGAATAGGTTTTTCAATCAGGTTCCTAGTGAAAATGAAAAATATGTATTTTCACTTAAAATCGAACAAATTTTTTGGCCCACCCAATAGCTTTACTCTTCTTCTCTCCTCTTAGGAATAAAGAAAAATGACATATTTCTCATATTCTTAGGTAGACCAATTCAGGTCACTCTTTTTTCTACTTTCTTTTTCTAAATTCATCTAGACAGACACAAATTGATCATCTGAACAAAGACTATTCTCGCCATGAAAGAAATGGAGCCAATCACTGTTTGTTTGTTTGTTTGTTTACCTACTTAAGCTACCAACGTGAAAGGCCATTAGGCTATTATATTATAATATGTAATCCTTTCAGAAAACAACGTTCTAATCTAAGCCAATATATTGATACTTTAGAATAGTCCATATTATCACTGTTCCTTTATACATTTTAACTTTATATCATTTCTGTTTCAGAATCTAAACTATAGAAACACAAAAAGAAAGACATTATCTGGGTCAACTCTGTGCCCTAAGATGGTCAGTTAATTAAAGACAATCAAATGATCATTGATCCTACACAAATGTCCAGGTATGAACTATTCTGTGTATCATTAACTCTCAGTCATGCCATTTGGAAGTTCTTTTTACAATGTAAGCATCTGTTTTTGAGATCTTTTTTTTTGTAACTGATTTGTGTACTTTCGTGGGGGAAAGTATGGTTTTCAAAAACCAGAGACACAGAAATCAAATTCCTTCTTCACCAAATAATCACTGTGTTATCCAAAAAAACCACTTAACCTCTTGAAGCTTCATTTCTTCAGGAGCAATGTGAGGGGAAACTAAATGCTGCTTCAGAATAAAAGGAAGTCAGTTTAGGATGAAAGCTTTGGTGATTATTTTGGAGAATGTGTAGGTGATCTGATTGCTTTCTTTTAACCATTTAAGTCTTTCAAAAGCATTGTAGAATGGTTCGTTTCTGTTTGGCTTCCATCTCAGTATAATACTGTAATGGTTTTGTTTTAATCTCTCTCAGATGGGGAGTAGTAAAGGCTGGAGCATAACTGGAGGGGAGTGGGGAACAGAAGAAAAAGTAACTGCTGGGACCAGCTAGCTGCTGAGACCTAAAACAAAAAAAAGATTATTTCATTCTTAGTGGAATTCCAGCTTACTAGAAACTGAGGGTAAAAAACCCGCCAGGAATACAGGAGATTCAGTTCGATCCCTGGGTCGGGAAGGGCTCCTGGAGAAAGAAATGACAACCCACTCCAGTATTCTTGCCTGGGAAATCCCATGGACAGAGAAGCCTGGCGGGTTACAGTCCATGGGGTTGCAAAGAGTTAGATACAACTACTGAGCGACTAACACTTTCAGGAACTTTTTAGTGGAATGTCAAGCTATCAAGCCCCAAACTCCTCCTCAGGAGCAAGAAACAGAGCCTCTTAGGCAGTCATTCCATATCACAACAAACTTATTTCTCCCTCAAGAAACCTTAGGCCCTGGACCCCACCTAACTGGGATCCCAGCATGCTGAACTCTTCCAGTAGATCCTCTGGGGCATTCCCAGTCTAAAAACTTTCCATCATGAGTGAATTCATTTGCCCTCATCAACTCTGCTAAGTGCCACCAAAAAATAGAACAGAAATTTGCATACTGGGATACCATAATTTTGTGGTTTCCAATTTAGCATGGGTTCTGACACAATTTGTATAAACATGTTAGTTCCCTCTGTCTTCTCTCAGAAACTTTTCCCAAGCCCACTGCCCTCAGGCCCTCTTCCTGATCCTGAAATGGCACGACCTCCACAACTTTGCCTCTCGCTTGACCCTCATCAGGTCCCTGCCCCTCCTCTCTGAGCTCATCTAGGTCCACACCCAGCTTGCATCCTGCCCCGGAGCTGGGGGGCGGGGGGGGGGGGGTGGTGGTGCTCTCTCCTCCTGTCCAAGCCCAAGCCCCTGCCTAACTCCCACTGTCCTGTCTGGGACCCTGTGTCTGCAGTCAATATTGCATCCCCCACACTTATTCCTATTCCTGGTACCTATGAGCTGCTCTCAGCACTTAAAACCAGAAGATGCCCCCAGTCCTTCACTTCAAATTCACTCTGTCCTTCCCCTTAGCTATAAATTTGCTTAATGCACTCATTCCTCAAAAAAAGTTCCCTCCTTTGACCTAGATTTTTTTTTTCCTCTACCTAATCTCCATTCTCTCAGCCAAACTTCTTTGTCTTTCCTTCTGTCTTTCCTCCTTTATTCTTCCTAAAGCCAAAACACTATTAATTATAATGAAAAGCTGTCACCCAGCCCGAAGTATGTGTGTACCTAGCACAGTACCCTCTCTCCCTGCAGGATGGAGCAGGGTAACAGGCAAGCTGAGGGGAAGGCTCAAGTTCAGGGAGTCAAGCTTTGATGACGTCCCAGCATTGTCCAAAGGTGGCCTGCGCTTGCAGCTTTCACTTCTTCACTTTCCATCCACAACTTTGACCACTGCATTCTAGCTTCTACCTTCTCTCATTCTCCTGAAACTGCTTCCAATAAAACCACCAAGTAGTTCCTGGCTGAAAACTGCCAAGGATATATTCTGGACTTGGACATCCCCACAGTCTTGGGACACCTCTCACCCACCCTCCTGCTCTGGCTTCGGTTTCTATGATGCACCTCCTCCTCTGGCCTTGCCATTGCACATTCTCAGGCTCCTTCCTTCATACCCCGTCCTCTGTATGCTCCTCACTAGCATTTCCAGACCATCTCTAGCTCCTCTGGCTCCTCGCACTCTTCACCACCTTCTCATACTTAATTTGCTCTGAGAACCTCCTCACTTCCATTTGCTCTGAGAAACAGGAGGCAGGAAGCTAGTGAAGGAGGGTAGATGAGACCCTAGTGGTGGGGTATAGAGAGGACTTGGGGGCTGAGCAGATATATATACCAAGCCCCCTTAGTTGGCTCCTCCCACCAAGCTCAGCTGCCCAGGTACACGTACAAAGTGGACCACAGGGTTTTTCCAACAGTGGATGCTTGCCAGAGGCTAAGACAGTTATGGAAATGGTGGGACCATGAAGCTCAAGCCTGAGCACAGGGAGGGGTTAATAGGCAAGTAGGAAGCAGCCAAAGGACCTGGGGCTAAGTGAGGCTGAAGATGCCACAAACTTCCATGAAGCCTCTGGCTCCCCTACACTGATTACTCCCTGCTTCACGCTACTTCTGTATCTTGGGAAGACATCTCCCATCACACACATCACACGACACTGTAATCATCCATTTAAAAACCGTGAGCCCGGCGTGGGACCTGCCTTTGTGCTTTGTGGCTGCAGCACTAGCCCAGAACCACTCAGGGAGATGAGGAAACTTGCCCAGTCTGCTGGCTGGCAAAGAGTGGAGCGCACTTCACACGTGCATGAGCCCTCAGTCTGTGACCTCAGTTCACACAGCCAGCCTCAGTCATGCCCCCTGCTTGTCCCCAGTACTTTGTATATAGTTTCTTTAGATGCAATAATATATTTTTTTAAATTTTATTTTATTTTTATACTTTACAAATTGTATTAGTTTGCCAAATATCAAAATGAATCCACCACAGGTATACACGTGTTCCCCATCCTGAACCCTCCTCCCTCCTCCCTCCCCACCATCCCTCTGGGTCGTCCCAGTGCACCAGCCCCAAGCATCCAGTATCGTGCATCGAACCTGGACTGGCAACTCGTTTCATACATGATATTATACATGTTTCAATGCCATTCTCCCAAATCTTCCCACCCTCTCCCTCTGCAATAATATTTACACATTAAAGCTATAGCTGTGGCATTTTCAAAATGCTGACTATGTTTTATATTGTTCTAATTATAATGAATACCAGAAAAATTAAAGGCCCTTTAATGGGTTTGAATAAATAAAAGTTATTTTAAATGGGGCAAATGCAAACTTCATCTAAATTTAATCAAGATGAAAATAAACATATATTCTAGGGAGTTAAAGAAGCCCTAGCAAATGTTCTTTCACGAATGAAATAGCTGAAAAAAACTCTTTGATTGTCCACTCCTAGAGGGCAGGAAGTGTGTTTGCTGATTTAATCTTATGTATCCATGATCCAGCACTGACTTAATAAGGATAGACCATTTCCTGAGAGAATGAAGACAGCACTAATGCCACTCTTGAGGAAATGCAATACCAACTGTCTTATCTTTGTAGTTTTAAGGAACTAATTCTGTGGTTAGTGTCCCATTATCCTGCTGCCAATTGACAAAAATGAAAAGTAAGTTATTTTGCAAGATGAGTTCGGGATTCACTTTCACTCACACGAAAAAGGATCTTTTCAGTAGTTCACAAACAATCTCTTACAATGGAGAGCATGCCTTTAAAAAGTGCCACAGTGAGATACTTAATGCTTACTTTACTTCAGGATTGTGAATTTCAAGTAGAAATGATGTGCGTGTTTGTGAACTGGGTCACAATGTCAGATGCTAGAGGAGCCTGTAAAATCTGACTGTCTCTAACATCTTAAATCACACGCTAATGGGCATATCTACACAGCTCGGTTTTCTGAATTCACCTCTGCTTGTCTCATTTTAAAAACAAGGGGCGGGTTTCCAGGTGTCCTGACGCTAAAATGGACAGCAAAGGGGAGAGGGAACAGAGAAGGGAGTGAGCACACTGGAAATACTGAGTCTCTAAAGAAACATTCGTTTTGTGTTTTATGGAACAAAAATAAGCCCCCAAAATCCATGTCACCTCAGGCAAAGTTTACAATATACCAGAAGGATGTCAATGACCCGATACACCATTAGTTAAACTGGAAAAAATTAATTATTTGGTAAAGGATAAGGAACAGCTCGAAATATTTTTATCTACTCCAAAAAGAAATCAGGGTAACACTTCTAAATCAGAGACAGTCAGGGTGAACTATATACCTTTTTTTTTTTTTTAAAGGGCCCCTAGCAACCCTTTCCTATCCATGGTTAGATTCACAACTGATTTATTATAAGCTGGGCCTGAAGGTATTAGAAATGTCACTGGTGATTTCCTCCTCTTTCCAATTAAAGGTATTGTACTGTACACAGAGAAGTAAGATTTTCATCTCAAGTACACAGTAGGGAGAAACAAACCTGAGAAAACTGTGATTGTTTTCATTAAGTATGGTTAACACAGGCAGAATGCATTAGTGCAAAAAGAGAACAAAGGAAATTATTTCCTTTCATAGTAGGGAAAAAACAAAGTGATACAGCAGCAGGAACTGAAATAAATGGATACATTTAATAAAACGGAAAAGGAAACATACAGACCCACATGGAGAGAGAAGTCAGCTAGAAGGAAAGTTATGACCAACCTAGACAGCACATTAAAAAGCACAGACATTACTTTGCCATCAAAGGGCCATCTAGTCAAGGCTATGGTTTTTCCAGTGGTCATGTATGGATGTGAGAGTTGGACTATAAAGAAAGCTGAGCACCGAAGAATTGATGATTTAGAACTGTGGTGTTGGAGAAGACTCTTGAGAGTCCCTTGGACTGCAAGGAGATCCAACCAGTCCATCCTAAAGGAGATCATTCCTGGGTGTTCATTGGAAGGACTGATGTTGAAGCTGAAACTCCAATACTTTGGCCACCTGATGCGAAGAGCTGACTCACTGGAAAAGACCCTGATGCTGGGAGGGATTGGGGGTAGGAGGAGAAGGGGACGACAGAGGATGAGATGGTTGGACGGCATCACCGACTCAATGGACATGGGTTTGGGTGGACTCCAGGAGTTGGTGATGGACAGGGAGGCCTGACATGCTGCGGTTCATGGGGTCGCAAAGAGTCAGACACGACTGAGCAACTGAACTGAACTGAACCTGGTTGAGAGATCTAGATCTAGGCTGATAAACTTCTCTGCTTTCTTAAGGCCTCACTCAAGAAAGTGTTAAATCGTTATACCTCTAAGACTATGTAAGGGAAACTCCAGCATTTTTTTTAAGTTTTATAGCCAAAATTAAAAATAAGGAATAATCATTAAATTATGAGAAGTTTATGAGAAAGTTTAAATTTTCTAAAATTTAGAAAATGCAATACAAAATTTAGGAATGCAATACCTTAGGCATATGTGAAAACTGAATGAGTCAATGGAAGGAATGTTAAGCTGGAAGACAATATAAAGTATACTGATTTTATAAATCCATCATTGCTTTGTTATCTAAGTACAGATCCATTCTTCCTAATAGTAATGACTCTCTTGTAGCCAAGTTTAAGGTTTCTTCAACAAATCTAACAGGATATAGTCCTGGTGGCTTTTTTCTTAACCGCTGAAATATATACTTAAAGAAAAAGGAGTAAGTCACCAGATAAATGAGGTCTTATCTATATCAATATATAATAGCATACACACTCATATCAAATGTTGATTTGGCATACAGGAACAGTAATTTATCCTCATTTACCCTCTTCTTTGGTCTCAATCTTCATTCATTAATTATTGAGCAATTAAATCCAGACATGAGCCAGGTTTATTCAATAAAAATCAGTGAATTGCCAATAATTGAGGCACTACCCAGAGACGCCAAGACTACAGCTGTCTCCCTAGTTACTGAAGATAGCAGAAGGAAAAATGGGCAGAGTCCAGTGAATTTACTTTAAATGCAAGGGAGAATTTTGTTGGAGCAGATTTTAAATTAGAGACGATTACTGAAGGAAACAGAAGTTTTCACTAGTGTACTTAAAAATGATTATTTCTTCCAAGTACAAACATCTCTAAGTTACTCTTAGTATTTATTTGCTTTGACTATTCCTCTTTGTCCTTGACACAGAAACCTAATAAGTTCCATTTGGGTCACAAAATGAGTATCCTCCAACTGAGAGGAGATGCAACTTTCTTCCCTAATAGGCAAACTTTTCAAAGGAGTACATGTGAGGTTTTTTTCAATAACAGTATTGGAAACACAAGTTGATAATGTGATGTTAATAACACATGCCTCATAGGTTCCTTCTGTAGCAGTGCAAAGACAGACATGAGAAGCTAGAAGTGGCATGTGGGTGTGAATGAGCCAAGACTGGCCCTGAGCAGGTACCTGCTGAAGCTGGGTTATAGGAGCATGGGATTCATTATATTAGTATCTCTCCTCTTTAATAATCAAAAGCCTTCCAAAAAATACAAATACAAGAAAAAGCAAAATAGTCAAAACCCCCAAATAATTAGGAAGAATGGGAAAGTAAATAGGAATATAGGACTGGGATGGCATGAAAAACTATAATTCACAAATAAAAGGAAAATGTTATTTTAGCCAATAATTTAAACCTCTTCCCTCAATGCACAGCAATGGCTCTGACCTGGATCTATTCCCACTGTTATAGCCATCCATATGGATAAACTGGGCTTTTCTTCACCTGCCCTGTCTTTGATAGAATGGCTCCTACTCAGACAGCCCAAGGTGAAAGGAAAAGCTAAGGACCACAGGAGTGTAATATAATCCATGAATATGAAAAGCTGACAATCTAAACAATAGAAGGTTTGGTAGAAAAAGAGATGTTAATGGGCCATTAATTTCCATTTTTGAAATTTTACCCCACTAATCACTCAGAAAGTCACAGAAAGGTCAATTACTTCCCCTTACACTGCTCTCTATAGAAACAGGTGCCCAGTAAATGAATGTGAATTAGCTAAACTGGCATCCTTGGCTGAATTGTTCACAGACGCATGTGGACACAACTACCAAAGCCTGACTTTTCAATTTATGAATGAAAGTGTTTTGTAATAAATCCATTAAGCATGCTCTACCTGATATCCACAGAAGACCATCAGCCACATATCCAGCGTGACAGGACAGGGACCGGTCAAAGGACTGGACAAAAGTCCACTTGTTCTTCTTGGGGCAATATCGCTCCACGGTAGGCAGAACCTGACGCAGTTCATTTCTGCCCCCGACAGCATAGAGGTATTCATCCATGGCTCCCAGCACAAAATGCTCCCGGCAGTTTTTCATGGGTGCTATCTCTGCCCAGGAGTTACTGCGGGGGTCATAGCGACAGGCAGTCCTCACGGCACACGTCCGACCACTGGCATGCTCAACTTCCCCTCCTGCTACAAACAGGAAGTCCCCCATGACCGCCACACAGTGGTGGCTCCTCCCCACGGGCATGGGAGCCAGCTCACTCCAGTTGGCCACGGCAGCGATGAGGGCATTCTCCTGATCCACGGGATTGAAGTACCGGAGTTCCTTGACTTTACAGACCTCGCGCTTCTTCCCACCAATGATGTACAGGGTATCCGACTGGAACCGCGGTTTGGTCCTGCGAGTCTGCCACACGGGCTGTGCGTAGATGCTCTGGTGGTATTCCAGGGCCTCGTTGACCAGAGCTGTTGCTGTCTCGCTCGCCTGGACCAGGGGGTGGGACAGGGCAACTGTGTGGAGCGTATCCACGTCCATGAGGCCGAAGCGGATATACTGCAGGAGCTCATCCAAGTACTGGTAATGACAGCTGTGTTCCAACCACCTCACGGCTAGCTGAAACAGAGGCAGGGAGGCAGAGAGAGCGCAGAGGTAAGAAAGAGCCAAAGCAAGGGGCGCACAGGCCTTGCCATGTTTTATTTCAGACACTTCATAATTTCCTTTTTTTCCTTACAAACCATGTACCACTCAAATATTGTGATACCCAGTTGAGGGATATTTTTTTCCCTTTCTGCATCAGCAGAGACACAAAAGAACTCAAAACACTACTGGAGCGATTAGGAACAATGTTAAGTAAAATTGACAAGACTTAAAGTATCACTTCGGGTGAACAATAATTACTTTTCAAAAAATGAGAATATGGTGATGCAATAGGCTGTTCTCTTGGGTTTTAGGCATAAGAGGCTTGGTGCCCCCACCTCTACCAGGAAGTGTCAACAGTGAACCGTGTCATCAGTGTAAGCAACATATGTCAACCAGTGAGCCAAGGTGCTGTATCAATACGAGTAATGTGCGAAAATATGTGAGCATCTGAGACCAGAGGGTGTACTTGAGAGAAAATCAATATGACACTAGTAGCATGATTTTAAAAGAAAAAGGACTTTTTCCCCTGCTCCTTTGGTAGGGTATCAGTCAGGAAGCAAGAGAAGAAAAAGAAAGATTGCAATCTATCCATTTTATTTTTTCTCAATTAGTTTTCATTTTGAAGATGGTTGTTGTTTGCACCGTAAGATACAGCAATTTAATAGAGCTATTTTCATAAAAACAGGATATAGAGGAAATTATCTTTGTATTATGGACACAAGAGCAGAATTTAATCCTAGCCTTTTTGTTTAGGTCTAGAAATCTTTCAAGAAGGAAAAAGTAAAAACTTTTGGCTACAGAAAAATAGAATTTCTTTAAAGCAGGCATATTAAGTCATAAATACCAAAACTGAAGAATAGTTTAGAAAACAATAGCAATAAAAAGTCAATTCATGATATGGAGCACTTAAAGTAAGTTAATTAATGTGACTTAATATTTAAGTTTGGCAAAATTTCCAAACACCAGCATAAAGAAGTATATCTAATAATTCCAGTCAACATATTTGATAGAAACCCAAGTCTTCCGCATTGCAGGCAGATCCTTTACCACCTGAGGCACAGGGAAGCCCTTTATTCTGAATAGTACCTATATTAAACTAGATTGCCTAAGCAATATAAATGTGGACCTGAAGGAAGTAGCATAAAAAAATAAATAGAATACTGGATAATTTTGCTGTGTTTTACTTGCTTTCTGACCAATGGAACCGGGGTTCTGTGTTCCTTTTTCAGCTGACTCACTACACTAGAGGAAAAAACGCCTGCAGAGACAGAAGGAAATGTCATGGCCTCAGACCATTACTCCTTGACAAACATGAGCCGGGTTTTCATCCTGGTGAAAAGGACTGCTAAACTCTCTGAAGCATTCGATCATTTCTGACTTGTATCCATTTGACGAACGGCTCCAAAAGGCAAGGCATATTGCAGGCATGTCTTTTTAGTTCTCCAGATGAAGAGAATGTAGCCAGTGAATCTGCTTCCAATATATGCTAAATTGCATCTCTTAATGAATAATGAGTGAAGAGAAATGGAAAAAGAATGTCATTGGGTGCCAGGCAGCCTACAGATGCCACACAGGCAGACACCATGGAGGGGAGATGAGAGACACTCTTTGGCTGTTTTTCCAGAAACTAGTTTTTTGTTTTTTTTTTTTTAATTTAAATAAGGTACTAGCCTGATGAAAAAAATTACCTGTGTACAGTAAAACAGTAATAATCAAAGACAGTGCAGAAGAAACAGGTTACTCATCAATCACCAGGTCTCTGCCAGAAGTGGAGAGTTTTCCCACAGGCAACATCCTGGTTTTCCTCCACCCTAATTTTAGAAGTTTCAAGAAATGGGTTCCAATTATTTCCCTGGGGAGATAATTCTACAACTTAATAAATGATTTTCCATTCTTTGTCCCACAGGGCTTTCAAAAGTTTTCAGAGATAAAGTCATCCCACTGAAGGTCACTCCTGTACCACGTAAAATTTTCTTAAACTTGATCCTTCATATTGCTCCTAATTTGAGTCATTCCAGCTGGTATTGCTTTGTTTTGTAACAAACTTCTCAGAATCCTTAGAGCCTAATGTTTTTGCATCTTGCACATGGATACTACAGGAAAACAGCTCTGGAGAATTACCAAAGAAATGCTCATGTCTCTATAGCCTCTTTTTATAGCACAGTGCTGCCATTTAATTACTTTCCTCCTTCCTCATAAATCAGTTCTTCCCATGCCCTAATCAATCTTCCAGCCCATCTCTTAACACTGTCCAATCTACCTTGATCTTTCTAGTGAACATTGTCACTTACTGTGTGAAAGGAACATAAGCCACAGCCAGGCTCTGCTTTTAAGAAAATTTCTAAGGAAACAAGCGGGCAGTGGAACAGTGACCACTGTGATCTATCACTGTGATCTATCACTTCCGGCTTTCTGTCTACTTATCACCCCTTACGTCACAAATATCACGAGAGGGTCCATGCTCAATTTCCCCAAGTATTATGTATTACAGAAAACTTTGTGCACATACATTTAGTCTGCATTTTCTGGGCTGTTTTTTCTTACTGCCAATATGTCTAACTTCTCACATTTTTCATATAATTTTCACACATTTATTATTTATAAATATTTTCAGACTACATGGTCATTCATATCTGTTGGGTTTATCTTTTCTCCAGATCAAAAGTAAATATAACTTACAGTTCTGCCAAATTCAAACCAATCTCACCTAGATAGGGTATTAGTGCTAGATTTAAATCCAGTGCTTCTCAAACCTAATATGTGCATGAATTACCTGGGGTTTCTGGCCAAAATACAGATTCTGATTCAGTAGGAGGAAGGGAAGGATTGCAAGTCTACATTTCTAACCATCTCCCAGGTGATGTGTACACTGCTAGTCCATGAACCACATTTTGAGCAGGAAGGTTTTAGACAGTCCCATCCATGAGACTGTAAACTGCTGCTGTATTACAGTAACCTGAGTCTGCTGTTTCAAATTTCAAAAGGCTTAAAATCAACTGAAACTTAAGTAGGATGCTTTAATAAAGATATAGGGCATGTGTAGCTAATACTAGGGCTAAGACAATGTGTTTCCTTTATAGTAAGGCATGGGTAAGATCTTACTACGGGCAAGACAGCATACTTTCAGACCTTGGCTCTATAAATCAGCACCTGATTCTGATGGCATAAAGGAAGCCATACAAACACTCTGCAGTTTTGCTTTTGCAATAATACATAAACAAAAGTAAAAGTGTCGTCGTACTCAGTTTTTACTTTGGTGACAATATAAAAGAGAAAAATCACTGAAACCATGGATAACTCTTACTTATCCAGATAATGGAAGAAATGGCAAAGAAAATCCAAAACAATGGGCTACCTTAAAATCACTTCTATACCACGAACCTCAATGGAGCACTATTCATTGCCATGCTGAATTGAGGGCAAGGCGGTACATGCAATCCTGGAGCCCATTTAAGAGGTTTAGAATAGAAACTATACTAGGGCTTCCCTGGTGGCTCAGTCAGTAAAAAATCAGCCTGCAACATAGGAGACCTAGGTTTGATCCCTGGGTCGGGAAGATACCCTGGAGAAGGAAAGTGTAACCCACTGCAGTATTTTTGCTTGGGACATCCCATGGACAGAGGATCTTGGCAGGCTACAGTCCATGGTGTTGCAGCATCAGAAATGACTTAGGACTAAGCCACCACCATTAGAAACTATAGTATACACAGAAGGCTGATTCATCATTGGGCATCATGAAACACAGAGACCACAGGTAGCTCTGTAGTGCATTTTGGGGCTTATATTTGCAAATGTTTATTTAAGGAACTTTTGGCTTTTGGTGATACTACATCTAGAAAGCATAACTCAGGGAAGGTGAAAATCCTATTCTAAGTACTCCGACACACTGACATTCCCATCGCCCTAATTTCTAGAATATTTTAATTGATGGGAGTGGGTGGAGCATACAGTGAAAGTTTTATCTCTCACTTGCTTAGGCGACAAAGACAGCAACAGTGGAAAAGAACACAAGGATTCAGGTTGGGAGGACAGATCAAAGAGTACTTAGGAAACAGGGCATTAGGCAAGGTGTTTCCTAAACCATCTGAAACACAGGGACTGCCACCTCCAAAGACCACAGGAAATCTCCCAAGCACCGTGCCTAACCCAATCCATTTCATCTTGCCCTGATGGACAATTGTTTCTTCCTCAAAGGAGCACTTACTACTGCTTATTCCAGTGTCAACATATCTCTCAGTTTCTTGATAAAAACAATGTCTAGCACATAGTAGGCTACACATATTTGGTGCATAATGGAAAATTCTTTGTAACTATTCCTAGGCTATTTCTCACATTTCTTTTGAACCAATGACATCAGATTCTGTATATATCCATATCTGTCTGTCTATAGGCTTCCCCACTGGTTCAGATGGTAAAGAATCCTTCTGCAATGTGGGAGACCTGGGTTCGATCCCTGGGTTGGGAAGATGCCCTGGAGGAGGGCATGGCAACCCACCCCAGTATTCTTGCCTGGAGAATCCCCATGGACAGAGGAGCCTGGAGGGCTACAGTCTATGGGGTCTCAAAGAGTCGGACATGACTGATCTATCTATCACAGGCTTCAGTCTCCTATTTCATCATCTCATCTTTGTGGTTTTCCTGTAAAGCCCTTATAAGCTCTCACACAAGGCAGCACGCACTGGACTTATTTGTATATGGTCCTCGTTTTACTCCCTCCACGATTGGCGCTGGCCACCTCTATTTGAAATTATTAGCAATGCAATGCACATTGTAATATGCTAATCCCTCAAATAAATTTGAAAATATCAGGGCAAGAAGAAACTTTTGAGTACGTTTGGTTCAAACTTCTAAATCTTATAAAGAGAAATCAAATCCAGACAAGTTATTTGACATACTCTAAGTCATGCAGCTGATTAATGGAAAAGCTGGAACCAGAAATGCCGTTTTCAAATTATAAATATGTTCTATTATATCATATAATCATTATTTGTTCATCAAAAACTATTTTAAGATAGAATCTGGGCACTCAAAATCAAACCCAACTTCCATATTGTCTAAATTAGAGAAAAAAAAATCTGTTTTTTAAAAAATGCATGCTTTGCTTTAGATAGGTGAAAATGTTTTTCAATGACTCTCATTTATGGATTATTTGTGCATAAAAACCATGGTTTAACGGTGCCAATTATAGAGTTTGTAAGTAAAGAACCAGTCTTTAGAGGAATGGGCTCCTCTGAGTATTAAACTTCTGTCTCACTTCTTAATGGGAATATATATTTAAGTTCTAGGTGATCCCCTGTTAACTAAACCTGGCTCAAAAATATATGGAAAATAGTCCCCTCCTTTTAGTTTTCTCAGTGTATCCCCACTGATTGCTATTCTATGAATAGGATATATAATACTAAATATAAAAGTATATAATTTTAAATTATGCAAAATTTTCTGATTCAATTAAAGTATGCAACCTATTTAGATGTATTTCACAAATATGTGAAATACATGAACGAACATCACATTCCTAACATGATAAGCCCTCAAGCTGTGATCCAAATTCCTTTAGTGTTTCTCAAACACACTGAGATAGAAACTGCTGTTTTAAAATATAAAATTCCTGATCCTTTGAAAGGAGCTGCTGTTTTGAAATCTATCTCTGCTTATGTATGTCCACAAGTATGTGTACTGCCCAACATGACCCCCAAAGCAATAAGAAATTTTATATTCACAGATTCTCTGGAAAATATATGAATTAGGAAGTTATCCCAAATCCAAGAATACACATCAATGCGCTCTTCCATAAAATCACCTTTATATCTTGCAAATATATATATTAAAATGACCTTTACAGAGCAGTTCTCATCGGATGAGTGATTGAGTATTTTTCTGCAACACTAACAAAAGATAAAGCCCTGTCGAAAGCAGTAACTCTTTCTTTCTCTTGGTTCACAAGTATTCTTTTTCACTGAGGAGGATGTTCTCATCACAGAATTCATCAGCCAAAGCTGAGTAAGCAAGAAGCGGCATTTTTGCCCACAGTCCGACACAACCCCCTTGGCCTGGGGCAGCTATAATTACTCTCTTATTCTAAAACTTGGTTGCAAACTGCTTTGTTGATGGAGAAAACAGAGACCTGCCTTTTGCAGGCACCCTGCTGTGAAGGCACAAGTGTCTATATCCTTGCCAGTCCTGTCATCCTACTGAGATAAGCCAGGGCACCCATCTCCCCGCAGTGACCGACAGGCAGCACAAATTCCACACGCCTGCAGATTCAGAAAGGAACAAAGGAAGGGCATAAGAGCAAGTCAGCAACCTCCTGGCATTCCTGAAGCTCCACCAACGAACCTGGCATGTTAAAAGAGTGCTTGGGACACAAGCTGTGGGGAGCAGAGCATGTGTTAATGGAATGAGTGACAATGCACAGACAGAAGTTTCCCCTTCTAAACAGAGGATCAAGGATGCTCACCATCTTCTAATACATGGCCTCAAAGGGAAGCTGCACGGACTGTTATGTATGTTGTGTTCAGGTACACTAACTCATATGTTATTTTATGCCTTAAATTTCAATAAACTGTAAACACTTTAGCAAGATACCCTTTAAATATTATACAGTTTCTTCAGATGAAAAATGTGGAGTTTCCCACGTGTAAGTGAACAGGTGTTGAAATTTGCTATGTTCGACTACACAGAAGCTTATTTATTTAATATGAGTCATGTTAAAGCTCTAAATAGTGACATACTACACCAGAATAATGACTGACATAGAGGAAAGTTCATATTAATAAATAAACGCACAGAATTTTACAGCTTTATTCTCCTCTTTGAGATGAAATGAAAGATTTCTGTTCAAAATGGCAACAATCTGATCCAAAAGCAGCAGAAACTAGGGACATAAGATCAGAGTGCGTTGCTCCACCAGAACAATGAAAATGTTACGGTGGAGGAATATTAAAAATTACAACAGTGCTCACTCAAGTGCTATAATTAAAACTGTGTCAACATTTTGCTTGTTAAAACAGTTTTCAAGGGAGGTTGTACATTAACCATTACAGCTGACTACAGACTTATATATGACACATAGGCTGTTTTTTCCTCTGAGAAATATATTTCAATTGAATCAAAACTGATGAGGTCCCAGGTTCATATACTGTCAGAAAAAAAAAAAAAAGACCTGGCAGATTTTAAATAGAATATTCAGCTCAGCAGGTATGACAATAACACATATTCTTTCATTGTTCATTTAAAACTTTATGAAGTTGAAGGATTGACAAATGCTCTTATGTTCACCTTTAGCAAAAAATTTGTGCTTGATAATACTCTAGCTTCTCTTCAGATCATATATGTCTTTTGCCTTTTACTAAAGATATCCGTGGAAAAGAACAGTTAAGAGGAGTTTTTTTAGGGACTTAAAAAAAAAAAGTCATGATGTATACAACTTAGCCTCAAATGGCTCAGAAGAAAAGCACACATGTGTGTTCTCTCCCTCTCTGCCTGAATAGCTATTCTCCTACTAGATATTTATAGAGAGATAGATATCTAGAGATGGAGGCAGAGAACATATGATAAAGCAAATGAAGTAATTTGCTAAGAAATGAGCAAATCATATGGGTGCTCTTTACTATTCTTATTCTTGCAACTTTTCTGTAAGTTAGAAATTATTTTGAAACAGAAAATTGAAGGAACAAAAAAAAGTGCCTGTTAACCATCTTTAATACACATTTTGCTCAAAAAATACATACTGCCAAGCATCAAAAGTAAGAGCCCTTGCAAGCAAGGATGTCTCCCGCAGACAGTGACAAACACACAGGACTGGAGGAACCACAGGAAAAGTGCCCTGAGGCCTGCCCCATTTAAGTTCCTGGTATTTGTGAGGGCAAACACAAGGACTTGAGTTGTCCTTTGGTTCAGTCTTCTGACACAAGTCAGTTTTTAAAAAGGTAAATTATATATCAAGAAAAAACAAAAGTAGGAAAAAGAGATGAAGTTAGTATACCATGATACCTTTTACATCTATAAGAACTGGCCACCATTTGAGCTGATCTTTGAAAAGTCAATACAAAGAACAGCAAGAATCCATGGCCAACACTGGAGCAGTCATTTGGCATCTCATCTGTAAAATGAGTGAGTTGATGCAAGAGTCTCTTTATCTCTGGGATATATGTCACTTACAAATCCACCAAAATGTAATATTTTAAAGTAGAATCCTCAAATACACACTACTATATGTAAAACAGACAACTAACAAGGACCTACATTATAGGATAGAGAATTATATTCAATTAAATAAAAAAAACCTAAAAGGGAAAAGAATCTGGAAAAAGAATGTTGTTGTTTAGTCACCAGGTCATGACTGACTCTGCGACCCTGTGAACTACAGCACGCCAGGCTTCCCTGTCCTTCACTATCTCCCTGAGTTTGCTCAAACTCATGTCCATTGAGTCGGTGATGCCATCCAACCATCTTATCCTCTGTCACCCCCTTCTCCTCTTGCCCTCAATCTTTCCCCACATCAGGGTCTTTTCCAATGAGTTGGCTCTTCATATCAGGTGGCCAAAGTATTGGCACCTCAGCTTCAGCATCAGTACTTCCAATGAATATTCAGGACTGATTTCCTTTAGGATTGACTAGTTTGATCTCCTTGCTGTCTAAAGGACTCTCAGGAGTCTTCTCCAACACCGCAGTTTGAACCCATCAATTCTTCAGTGCTCAACCTTCCTTATGGTCCAACTCTCACATCCATACATGACGACTGGAAAAACCATAGCTTTGACTAGATGGACCTCTGTCAGCAAAGTGATGTCTCTGCTTTTAATACACTGTCTAGGTTAGTCATAGCTCTTCTTTCAAGGAGCAAGCATCTTTCAATTTTGTGGCCACAGTCACAGTGATTTTGGAGCCCAAGAAAAAAAATCTGTCACTGTTTCCACTTTTTCCCCATCTATTTGCCATGAAGTGATGGGACTGGATGCCATGATCTTCATTTTTTGAATGATGAATTTTAAGCCAGCTTTTCACCCACATCAAGAGGCTCCTTAGTTCTCTTCACTTTCTGCCATTAGACTGGTATCATCTGTACCTGAGGTTGTTATTTTTCCCAGCAATCTTGATTTCAGCTTGTGGGTATGTGTATATATATATGTGTGTGTATATATATATATATATCTGAATGACTTTGCTGTACAAGTGGAAGTAACACAGCACTGTAAATCAACTGTACTTAAAAAATAATAATTGTTTTTATTTCCCAAACAAGGGAAAGGAAATAGTTAACCAAATCCAGCACAGAGAGTCCCAGGCAGGATAAACCCAAGGAGGAGCAACCCAAGGCACATAGTAATCAAAGTGACAAAAATTAGAGAGAAAGATAAAATATTAAAAGCAACAAGGGAAAAAAAGACAACATACAAGGGAAATCCCATAAGGTTATCAGCTGATTTCTCAACAGAAACTCTACAAGCCAGAAGGTAATGGCACAATATATTCCAAGTGATGAAAGGGAGGAACCTACAACCAAGAATTCTCCGTCCAGCAAGACCTTCAGATTTGATAGGGAAATCAAAAGCTTTCCAAACAAGCAAAAGCTAAGAGAATGCAGCACCGCTAAGTCAGTTTTACAACAAACACTAAAGGAACTTCTCTATAGTCAGTAAACTTAACAAGAGAAGGAAAAGATCTACAAAAATAAACCACAAACAATAAACAAAATGATAATAGGATCATACATATCGATAATTACCTTAATTGTAAATGGGTTAAATACACCAACCAAAAGACATAGGCTGGATGGGTGATAAGAAAGCTGGAGTAGCATACTCATATTGGCCAAAACAAACTTTAAAACAAAGACTGTTATGAGACAAAGAAAGACACTGCATAATAATCCAGGGTTCAATCCAAGAAGAAGATATAACCATTATAAATCTATATGCACCCAACAATAGGAGCACCTCAATATATAAGGCAAATACCAACAAAATAATAATGAGATATTTTTAATTAAAATTTTGAAAACTTAAAAACATAAAGTAGAACCCTCCAAAATTTCTACAGGTAGGAAAGACAATCAAAGTTAATCACTGTGTCTAGGATCCAAGCCACAGATTTCCATAGCACAAATAGTTTTTATAAATATCTTCTCAGAACAACGAAGTGATGGCTTTTGTCTATAATTCTGAACTCACCAGAAACACACACCTGTGTACGGCAAGTGGAAGTGCATGTGTACACAGGCCCACACAGGAATAAAATGATCTCAGCCAAAGAACACACGTTTCAGACTTGCAAGGCGACTGCTTCAAGGTGTTATTTATTTAAAATCCCAGAGTGAGATTTTATTAGAAATGAAAATATTTAATAAACTAGTCACATAAAGTTTTACTTCAGGAGAGGCTTTAAATACACCATCCCCATATCTAGAATATACGAAGCTTTTTAGATGGGAAGAATGTCCCTCAGGACAATAAAGACAATCAACATCACCAATGCAGGAAAAATGAAACCCATTCCTGGTCTATTCACACTTAGCAAAATATAAGTACATTTAGAAATAACTTCTTATACTTGACTTAAATAATCTAATAATCTAATAATGGTCTGAGCCAAAAGATAATACTCATCCATTAACTGCTGATGGCATCAGAGTATCACCTGATGCTAGATTGATGGGTGAGACTTCTAAGTAAGATATTAGTTATGCACATTTATATGTAAGTAAGATATCAGTGATGTACATTTATATATAAGTAAGATATTAGTGATACATATTTATATACGATGTCCTTCTGGAAATAAAAGGGACACTGCATGTGGTGGTGAGATATGAACCTTATATTGTCAGAACAACATGGGAAAATCGGAGAAAACCAACTTGGTCAAAGAAGAAAATCCTACGGTATCACACTGGCAACAGGGAGCAGAAGTGACCCTCCCTGGGTCACACCATTTCACATTCTCTCCCAGGTATGCAGGCAAGGAGGGTGCCTTATCAGGGTGAAGTCAAAGGACAGGGAAATTTTGATGCTTTTTTCCTACCGCTAACTGGTGCATGCCCATGGAGGTGAACATGACACAATGAAAAGGAGAAAAGGTTTCTTAACGTATCTGAGCGTTTATGAAAAACATAAATATACTGAGCCTAGGTTTCCTCATCTGTAAAACAAAGATGATGTTATTTACGTCACAGTGTCTACATAGGACTGAATGAGATAACATGTGAAAGTGCTTGGAAAACTATGACATTTAGACAATAAACAGAATTATTATGATGGCAATGAGCCACCAAGAGATGCAGCTAATTCTCAATGCAATTATCCTTCTGAATTCATGTGAAAGCCAGCACATTCAGACAATTTTTACATAAAACAATGTTGTGCAATATTGACAAATTTTGAGAGATCTCTAGATGATAAGGAATTTGCTACACTATTAAAATACTTCATGTTATAAAATGATAGTAAAATCAAAGCAGATAATCTGTTGCAGATTAAAATCTAGCCCTTAAGATGAGCCTATTTCTACACCAATGAATTCAGTAATTCTAACCCAGTAATTAAAGATACAGGATTTTTGTTAAATTTCAAGTAAGAGAAAAACCAATGAGTGGATGAACAAATGAATGAAAAGAGAGACACAGACATAAACTTAGTTGTCTCTGCGTAACCGTCAGTATATGTTCACTTTCTTTACTTGGTGTGAATGTCCCATTAAAATATTTGAATTCAAGTCCATCAGTTCCCTTAAATCTCAACTCAGTTAACTTAGTGCAAGGAAATTATATGTATACCCTAAGCTATCTGACTTGAGCAAACTAAAATAATGATTAAGTTGATTACTTTCTGCTTTTTTTGGCTCTGGGGTAAATGATATAATCATGAATCTTTTAGTATTTTTATTCATCCATTCCTCAATTTATTTTAATTTGTATTTCTTTTATGATAAACCAAGAATTCTCTTAATTTTCTTTTGACTACACTGTGCAGTCTGTGGGATGTTAGTTCTCCAACTAGGAATTACACCTGCACCCTGTGCACTGGAAGCAGGAGTTTTAACCACTGGACCACCAGGGAAGTCCCTTCAATTTCTTACTGAGTGTCCATTATGTGCCAGGCACTTAGCCAGTGAGGAAGAAATTCTCACTCTCTCTCTCTCTCTATATATATATACAGTCTTACCTGACATTCAGTCCCAAGTTCTGTTAGCACCATATAACTCAAGCCTTACTCTTAACCTCAAGTGTCTTAACGTATCCCTGTAAAATATACTCAGGGAGTATGGAATTAAGGGAAGAAATATCCTACAATTTTAGAATCTTCAGTCTATTGTAGGCAGATTTTCAGACACAAGCAAAACCCATCTTTTAATGTTGCTGTATCCCTGATGGGTGTTTTAAATATTTCTGGTACATTTACACATTTTAAAGTTTGTTTTGTTTTGTTTTAAAGCTGTTTAATTTGTAAACACGCCCTGGAGCATCCTGAGAGCATCAAGCCTTTGAATATTTCTTTATGAACTGATTCAATAATAATGAATCAATTACAGGTTCACTGGCACATACACTCCCCACCTGAAATGAAACCTTTAATGACCAAAAGGAGCTCAAAGGCTTAAGCAGCTGCCCCAGGTCATAGAAACAGAGATGGTAAAATCCCTCAAATAAGGGTACCGTGATGAATTAGATGTTCAGGAAGTACCTAAGCTGCAGGTAAGAGTTAATGTTGGCAGCCTCCAAAGAAAAAGAAAAGAATCCTCAAAGGTTACTTTAAACATTAATTTGGAGCTGAGAGTACAGTGATTGGAGTCGGGAACCCACTATCTGGAGCACATGACTAAACACAGTCAGGGGCCAGCCTCTATTATCAGGGGATAGAGCTGGGGGGCTGGGGTACCAGGGCCTACACTCAGTAGGTTGCAAAGAACACACATAAGATGCCATGCTGACCACTAAACCACCTTCACCATGTGAATTCCAGCCTGGCTACTAATGTGTGAAAAAAGATACTTCACACTGCATTTTTCACCTTCATTTCATCACAGTATAAATAATGGGGAACACAGAATCCTCTATTCATACCCTGAAGCACCTTTGAATATAATGTAAAAGTGATGCTTTTGTTAAAAAAGATACACTCTTTTCAGCCCAATTATGATTTTTTTGAGTGGGGGAGGTGACTTAGAAAGCCAATATATAATAGCCATGTATGGAAAATGGATAGTTACGTATAGGTGTAACTATGAATAGATGTAGTTACATAAAGAAGACTGAGTGCTGAAGAATTGATGTTTTTGAATTGTGGTGTTGGAGAAGACTCTTGAGAGTCCCTTGAACTACAAGGAGATCAAACCAGTCAATCCTAAAGGAAATGAACCCTGAATATTCTTTGGAAGGACTGATACTGAAGCTGAAGCTCCAATATTTTGGCCACCTGATGCAAAGGCCGATTCATTGGAAAAGACCCAGATGCTGGGAAAGATGGAAGGCAGGAGAAGAGGGTGGCGGAGAATGATATAGTTGGATATCATCACCGACTTAATGGACATGAATTTGAGTAAACTCTGGGAGATAGTGAAGGACAGGGAAGCCTGCATGCTGCAGTCCATGGGGTCGCAAAGAGTTGGACATGACTTAGTAACTGAACAGTAAGGACAGTGGAAAATGGGTGTGTGGGAAGACAGGCCCAGTGCAGGAGAACCAGTGGCTTGCCGATCTCAGAAAACCTATGAGGGGGGAGGGGCTGCAGTGGGTGAAGGAAAGCGCACTAGGAGGAATTAACAGTAACTGTTATCCTGAGAGAAGGAGCGTGTTCCAGTCCCAAGGCCAGGCGTCCAGAAGGAAATCTGTAAGTGTTTGCTGAAGGAGAAAAAAAATTTTTTTGGTCAGCAAAAAAAAATTTGCTGAAGGAATTATGAGACTGCAATATGAAGAAGTCACAGACCCAGGACATCTTTACCACATTCAGAGGAACAACGTGTTGAAACAACAAGGGGAACCTCGAAGGTGGAGACAGAAGAGTTGAAGAGGAAAGAGAAAGTGGCGCCAGTAAGGTGAGCCCAGCCCTAGGAGCAGAGGCCAGGAGATGAAGTGTGAGACACTCTGGGGACCCTGTAATGGGGGACATCACTGCTTGAGGGGATGCAGTCTCAAGTGAACGGAGTCACCGTGAGACCACGGTTCTGGGAATGTGGTGGGGAGCTTATAAGGACACAGAGAAAGTTCTTTATCTTTAGACATTAGTTTAAAGGGTTCAGCAGGCTGGGGGAAGGTAGAAACACAGTCAGGCTTGGACCAAAAATGATCTGAAATAGTGTTATACTTCAAAAAACATTTTTTTTTTTTTGCTTAAGTCTCATTAATTTGCAAACAGAATGAATCTAAAAATAAAATATAGATACCACTGTGGCAAGTCATCTTATTTTTTAAATACTAAAAAAGAAAAAAACCTCTCTTGACTGATTTGACTGAGACTTTTCTCCCCTAATTACCTTTTTATTCTCTGCTGCTGAAATAAAAACAAGACATAACTAATCAGTAATTTTACTAAGCATCCCTGAGGGTGATTTTATCCATGCTATCCAGAGAGCTAAACAAAAATAATTATTCCTGGTCTAGTGCAATGAAGAATCTGGTTAGACTATACATACACGCATGACCCTATTCTCATATATTTTCAAATATTTTAAACAGCACTGTTACTTAAATAAGGGCTGCCTAAAACAGTAACTGAATTCAATGACTTAATTCATTTTTTTGAGCCTCTTCACATGAGACTGAATTATCGCTTAATGACTCCCTTTACCATTCAAAAATGAATAGCTTTTTTTTTTAAGCAAGAAATAATGTGAAAATAGAACACTTGAAGTAAAATTATAATCATTATGACGCTGTCACTTTAACACCTATACACTTAATTGTTTTACAACTGACATGTAAGAAAAAATGTCCCACAGCTAAGTAGAAATATGCTGCTGAATGTTCACAGTGCGGAAGGGAGGACCTGAAGACAACATAAATGAAAACACAGAACAGTGATTCTGGCTCTCAGGTCCCTAATCTATGAGACCACTGTGCAGAGCTTGGAGACAGAAATGAAGGCCTTCCTTTATTTTTTCTTTTCCTTTTTTTTTTTTTTTTTGTTTTAAAAGGTGTGCATAAAAGAGGACTAAAATGAGCTATGCATTGTAAACACCAGCACTATTAGATACCTGCATCTTTTTTACCTTATGCTTCAAAAAGCAACAAGATTAGGTGCTGGGATGATACAAATTGAAATTTGCAACTTTTAATAACCTTCGTTGTTCTGTCGACAAATATCTGTCTCCCCAGCTCAACCCCTCCCCTCATGCTTCCCAAGGAGGGAAAAGGAGTCAGAGGCTGCCCTTGGAAACAAGAATTCATCAGACTGCTGTGAGACAGGCTGGTGAGAGAAACATAAGGAGAATGGAGCCTTCAGTTCATATATGCGCCCATTTTGAATTTCCCAGCTTTGCTGGTTGGTGTGACAAGCAGTGCACAACAACTGTGGGAGCTGCTGCATTAGCAAGCTGGCCAAAGTACCCCTGTCATTTACACTCCCCCACTGCACAACCAGGATGGGAACATTTGCTCTATTGGAAGGCAGCGATAAGGATGGATTTTTTAAAGTTTCCATTTTTAAGTGAAAATGAAAGAAAAATGCTCTTCTAGATGTGTTGTGCCTTTGAGCTCCATTTGAAAAAAGAAAAAAAAAAAGGCAGAGAAAGCTGCTGTGAAGGTCACTGAGTGAAAGAACTTCCTCGGGGCACAGAATAAATTAAATCCCAAGGAAAAAATAAAATGTGATTTCCAGAGTGTGAGGCACAAACTCCAAATGACAATGATTGACAGCCAAACTATATCCGTGCAATATCCAAGACTGCACGTTCTCATTTACCTCAGTGTAGCCAGCAAGCGCCCATTAAACATCCGTCTGATGCCCAAATTAACCTTCTTGGCAAACTGAAAGAGGCACAAACTATCATAATCAACCTTTCATTATCACAGCAGCTTCTAGTTAAAGGGTCAGAATAATTGTGCCATCAGAGCCTTGATTGTTTTCAATCAACAGACGGCTGGAGTGACAGCTCGGTGATGGAGGGGTCTGATGAAACCGCACCAGGCCTAATCAGAGCAGATGAAAGGAAGGCATGATTGGTGCAAATGAACAGTCGTGCCTCTCCTTTTCATTTACGATCTGAAATTACTCTTAAATTTGTGGGGTTTTTTTTTTTCCTCCCTTATGAGCACCACTGAAAGAATGTTTGACTTATTATGAGTTCTGACAGTGCAGAGTTATAAAACACAGGTAGGGTTATCAGCTGAGGCTTTAAGTGGGTATTCAGCATAATTCTAACAAATTCACTCTTGAAAAGCACAAAATGACTAAAAAGGCTTCCAATGACCTAACCTCTCAGTGCTGTTTGATTAACAGACCCATTTATTCCACTGGCATTCTAAATGATGAGATGATAAAACCGAGGGCAGAAATATCTTGTAAATGTTTTCTCTCAACCCCTCTGCTCTGCTTACTTCAGTACCAGTTTCTCTGCCCCAAATCCTTTACTGTTCTTGAAGACCGCCACATTAGGGGCTCAAAGGAGCTCATCCATCAGAGGGTATAGATCAAATAAGGGTGATTTTGAGTTAGGAACACGTAGCTGTACTGGGAGCCACAGGGGTAGGTGGAACCCACCAAACCTATGCTGACATTAAAAAGAATATTTGAGGAAAAGGAATAAAAATTTCTGCGATAGGCCAGGCAAAATTTGGCACAAAGAGATTTGGGGAAAAATGGAGATGAGTTTTTCTGCATTCATGTGGCAACTACACAGACTATAGTCATTAATATTCTTAAATAATTTATGATAATAGAATATACACCTGGAGTAGCAAAAGTAAGTTTCAAACTTCTATTTTCTTCTTTAATTTTGGGATCAACCAGCCAATCATGAAAGTATTATGATTCAGGTCAATAGTGCAAAACAAAGGAAAGTTTTTTAGCTGTAAAAATTAATATGCATGCAATCTGTGATGTGCATGTATGTGTCTGTCTACCTGCAAGTGTGTTTGTGTGTGTGGTGTGAACCCGACACCTATGTGTGTAAGAGACAGGAGACAGGATAGTTTTTAACCTCTCCACTCAAAACTTTTACATAAAACTTAGGCCATTTTATTTGCTAGACTGTGAGTTGGAATGATACAATAGGGGTATATAATAGACAAAGTAAAAAGAATTATTAAAAACAGCCTGGAATTTTCCATGCAATATTTAGTCTCCTCATAGCTAGATCTCATTTTATGGGTCAGGTGCTCACCACCTGACCCATAAAGTATCAAGAATGTACAAAATTTCCATAGTTCTACTTACATGTACATATACCTCAAGCAGGATATTGCTAAATTTGCCATATGACTTCAAAGCATCTCAAAGTTTTCATTCTTTTTTTAGGAGACAATTCTCCTAGAAAGATATCTGGCAAATGGTTCAGGCACAATTATTTTACAAAACCATCTTCGCTCTCCCACCACCTTCTCAGGCATCTTACTTGTGGTGTGTGCACAGGGGCCTCCAACAAGCTTTATTAATGACCAGGCTTTGCATCTCCTGAGGGTTCCCTTCTTTTCCCTGAGTAGCATTGGTTTTTACGGCACAGACTTCCTTCTGCCCAGAAGGTAGTTTGTATATTGGTCAATTAGGAGTGGCTTTGGGGAACTTCCCTAGTGATCCAGGGGCTAAGACGCCAAGCTCTCAATGCAGGGGGCCCGGGTTTGATCCCTAGCTGGGGAACTTGATCCCACAGCCACAACCAAGACCCAGCTCAGCCAAACAAACAGATAAATAAAAATATTTAAAAAAAAAAGAGTGGCTTTGGGACACTGACAGCACATGGGATTTAAGAGAGAATTTCCTTAGCTGGTTCACAGACCAGGAGGATGAAAAGCAGGCAGACCCGTGTCAGTGTCTGCTCTAACCTCTTGAATCCAAGAGGTGTGGAATTCATCGTTTGAAAGCACTACACAGCCCCTCTACATGGCTTAAATTGTACGAGAGATGAGAAGAACAGAAAGATTCTTCAGGAGACCTGGCAACCTGACAAATCAATCCCTTTGTTTACTTTATTATTTACTCTCTGTGTTGGGCTTCACTCCAGAGTATACAGTCCCAGCAGTGAGCAGAATAAGAAATTGCTTACAGCCCTCGGCAGGTTCAATGTCATTCCCACAGCCAAAGAGAGGGATGTCTAAAGTCTATTTGCCTCTTAACTAAGCGTTGTCCTTTCTGGATGGAGAGGTCTAGTTTTACTTTCAGCTGTGAGTAATTTCCCACTGTGATTGGCTGACTTATAGTCAATTTAGTATAATTAATGCCAAATTACATTGTAATTCACCTAGAATTACAAATTAAAAGCTATATTAAGAGCAAATGAATTAATCAAAATTAATGATATTATGCTCACTTGTTTTAAACTGTTAATAAGATGGGTCCCCCTAAAACATTTAAACTTCAGCGCACCATCCATCACTACTTCAATTACCTGACTTCCTTGTGTGGCCAGAGGAGCTGGTGTGTGGGCATTTCTCATCAACAAGAACACACACAAAGAAGATAAGTGCATTCAGCCTCCAGCTGGCCCAGCTCTTTTTAGCTTCTGTTCTTGAAACATAAGTAGTATCTGGACCACTTACTGAAACGGACTTCCTATAGACAAAGAGGAACAATGCAAAAGCCTGTGCTATTTATCTTTAGAACTCATCAAAGATTTTTTTACCTAAGAGAATTTTTCTTTCTGGTTATGTTTTGTCTACTGGAATACTGAAATCTGTTTTCATTCCTCCAATGTGGCACCCCAAGTAACAAAGAGGTGGTCCTGTTAAAGAGGAGAACCTCAACTATTCATATTTCTGAATACTGCCCATGATTACTATCTTAGAATGGCCACCTTTTCCCTCCAGGTAAGTTGAGAGATGTTGTTCTTTAGTTTTACTTGTAGCCAGGCCTGGAGGCAGGGGTGAGTGAAGCAGAGTGAAAGGGTGTCGGCATTTAAAAATAGATGCCAAAGGTTCCCCAGACATCTCTTTGGAGTATAAACAAACCCAGAGGCTCACTCCATGGCTAAGTTGAGAGCCTCTCCTCTAGAATACGCAGAACAGGCAATCTCCATGGTCTGATATGGCCAGTTGGCGCAAATACCACGGCCAACAGGCACCCAACTGGCCTGGTAAGGATTCCTATAGAAATAGTCTGGCAATGCAGGGCATGGGGTACAAGCTCATTTCTACCGGAAAGACACTTAACATTTATCAGTGTTAATAAATTAATATTTTTCTCCCTTTCTCTTAAGTCCCATATCTAGGCCATTACCTAGATGTCATTTTCTACTACATAAACTTCTCAATTTTAATATTCAGGTATAAAATGAAGGTATCAGGATTAATAACTTCCATCTGATTCATCCTCACTCTCACAACAGTCTGAAGACTTTCCATCACTCAGCCTGCAGGGCTGCAACAGAAATGCTGCTGCTGCTAAGTCGCTTCAGTCGTGTCCGACTCTGTGGGACCCCATAGACGGCAGCCCACCAGGCTCCGCCGTCCCTGGGATTCTCCAGGCAAGAATACTGGAGTGGGTTGCCATTGCCTTCTCCGTGCAACAGAAATAACCATGTTCTAAGTTCTTTTTCACACTGATCGAAATCTCTTGATCAGATTTTAAGTGATCCTCCATTATGGGCTGTCTCTTCCTGCTTTGCACTGAATCACTTTGTACCTCCAAGGAATGGAAGGTGGTTCCCTACCTCTGCCAGAGTGCTCCATTCACTCCTTCTCATCAAACCATCTAGAGCCTCAATTTTCCAGGCTCTGATAAAAGAAAGACCTTCAGCGACACTTTTTTGTATGACTTTTGTTAAGAGTCATTTTTGCAACTTCCCACAAAGCAGCACAACAGGTGAAAATGAAAACTGGTAATTTATTAGGAAATGTAGACTGCTGGCTCACGCATTATAGAGCAGTATAGTCGGTTTGACTTTTGAGAAGCTGTATCAGGTACGCTGAGTTTCTGTTTTCTTAGTGATTTGGAGTATTTGAAGAGAACACAGTGAGATCTATATTGAATCCATACTGTGAAGGGAGTCAACCACCTGTCCTCTGTGAGTTTTCATTTCCTCACCTGTTAAAGTTTGGATGATAGTTGCCTTATCAACCTTAACAAGGCTGATGGGAGACTTGAATGAAATGATGTGTGTAAAAGTGCTTAAGAAGTATAAAGCTAAGGATTGTAAAAATTATTATTGGTGTTATTATTATTGATGAACTTCTATGCCTGGCCTCGAGGTTTCTACCTCATGTTTAGCATATAGTTTGGGTTTTATTTTTAAATCCCTGATAACCCAGGTAGCAGCAATATGACTGCAGGCTACCAATGCATAAGTAATATTCTCCAGTCATCTTTTTCCTTCTCACAGCAGCAACAACAAAAATATCAGTCTGGAAACAACATGAATCACAATGAAAATTAGAAGCAGAGAACATAAATATGTCATATCTCATAAATCACCTTGTTGTTCTGTTGTGCTCATTTAAAACAAAATAAAAGGAAGGAAAAAGAAACTATTAACTCATGGGAACAGCAGCACATGAATACAAGTTAGGTCTCCTGTAATTTCTGATAATCACTGCCCTGCATGGCCTCTTGACAATGCACAGCTCTAGCACTGAGGATTAGCGGGAGCAAAGTCCCTCTGAAATGAATGTGTCGTGCGTCTCTCAAAGGCACACAGTCCAGACGAACAACAGCAGGGCCACTAGTCAACTCGGGGATGAGTCCTCACAAGCAATTAGCCGAATGCAGATCAGAACAAGTGACTGAATACACACTCTGGCCCCTCTGAGCAACAAGACCGGAACTAGCAGAAGCGCTCAGTGTCCAGCTGGGGGCACTCCCAGGATCAAACATCCTCCGGGCACAGCACTATTTGGGATGTGAATGATCCACAATTTATTCTCAGTGTGCTGCTGCTGCTGCTCAGTCACTTCAGTCGTGTCCGACTCTATGCGACCCCATAGACAGCAGCCCACCAGGCTCCCCCATCCCTGGGATTCTCCAGGCGAGAACACTGGAGTGGGTTGCCACCTCCTTCTCCAATGCGTGAAAGTGAAAAGTGAAAGTGAAGCCCCTCAGTCGTGTCCGACTCTTCTCGACCCCATGGACTGCAGCCTACCAGGCTCCTCCATCCATGGGATTTTCCAGGCAAGAGCACTGGAGTGGGGTGCCATTGCTTCTCCGATTCTCAGTGTAACATCTAGTAAAAAGGAAGTGAAGATGCCCTCATCACATTTGTAGGAAAGATTGTAGGTATTTGGGAGGGACTGCCAGAAGCTTCAGGAAGAAAACTGAGAAACTGTACACATTTAGTTAAGATGCCCAGAAAGGGCCTCTCTGAAAAAATAGAAATGATACATGCATATATGAAATTAAACTGAAGAAAGGTAGGGATATAATGAAAGACTATAATTAGGGGGTAGGGATAAGAGTTCTCAGGCCACAATATTTTATTTCATTTCCAGCTACCAAGTGTAAGAATGAGGACACTACTTATGGAGCTTTTTGATTAAATAGTCACCCACAGTCTAATTTCCTTGAGGCCTGGACTCTACTGCAGTGATTGACAAAGATTTGCAAAGCTGTTTAAGGGAGTACATACAATGAACAATGAGGGAGTTCCCTCGTGGTCCAATGGCTAGGACTCCACTGTGTTCCCAATGCAGGGGGCCTGTGTTCGATTCCCAGGCAGGGAACTAGATCCCACACGCCACAACTAAAAAAGATCCCACATGCTACAACTAAAACCCAGCACAGCCAAATAAATAAATATTTTTTAAAAAAAGAATTAACAATGAATAAAGCACTGAAGAAAAGGTAAAGGGTGGGTGATGTTGAAATGTCCAAGCAAAAGAATTTCATTTTCCAATCCACCCATATCATTTCAATACACCCAAAATTAGCAAAGAAATCACCACTGTGTTTGGCAGAGGTCAGTCCCCACTGGGAAGCAATCAGGCACTGGGTGAGGGAGCACAATTAAGCACAGGGAGCAGAGTCAGAGTTAGCCACATAACACAGGCATGAAGGCGCAGAGCTGGCCACCACCTCTTCAACCTGCTGGCACCACACCAGGGAACAGGAACAGCCAAGCCCTTCCTCATTTCTTTTCAAGTCACAGGATTAACTTGATGCACCTCTGTGTCCATCACACCCCAAGTATTTTTGCGCTTCTATTATAAACTTGGCAGCTATGGGCCAAAGTGGGAAAAGCCCAAGAATTAGAAGACGTGGATTTGATTTCTAGCTCCGTTACTCCAGTTTCCCCATTTGCACCACAGGAGCACAAAGCAATGCAAAACGCAGACGCGTTCTGGAAACCGGGATGTGGTATTCAGACGCGAAGTGTTACGATGGTATTGTTGGACACATAGGACTGTTTGAAGTCCTCCCTTCTCCCTGGCCAGAGGTGCATCTGGGACAGTTTATCATCTTAGAGATAAAAGTCGAACGCTGAGCACATCGCTAGTGTCCTCTATTTTCCATCTATAAAGGGATAGTAGCTTTTTGTTTGGGTTCACTTTCTGGGACTCCTTTTGACGGAAATGATTAAATCAAACCTAAGGTGGGTAGTTTGTGGAGTAGATAAAAGCCCAGGAGGGGCCTGTCAAAAAAATCACTGCATCAGAGGTTGTTGACTACTCTAAACAATATGTGACTTACATCTCTAGAGATATAAAGTGAACGTGTTACTAACAGTATGACTTACAGAGGCAAATTTCCAACTAAAACACAAGAAAAAAATGCTGTTTTAAAAGGTGAAACTCATTTAATATACCAATTTTCTTAGAATAAATCCAGCCTTTTATAGGAATAGTAGGATGCCTTATTATCCATTCAATACATTTTAATATGAAAACTATACATTATTGTTTTTAATTCATTATTTATAGAGTGTAAGAGAACAAGAAGGTAGCATTCAACACAAAGTCTACAGGTACAGCCTGTGGCTCTGGGGACGAAGAATCAAAGACAAATGTAAACATGATTACCCACTCCAATCCCCCCAGCCCCAAACCACATGACATGGTTGCTCTTTGCCAAACTACTGGGATAAAAAAGACTTTCCCTGCCAAGGTCTGGTCTTTTCTGACATCAGTGATGTGACCACTGAATTGTCTGCTCTTTTTATCTACTGAAGTCCAGGCAAAGTTAGGCTCAAAATATGAGGAGGAGCCCTCAAGCCAAGGTTAGTAAAGGATGAAAACCACTGATATATAATTAACACTTATTAAATAATAAGTGCTTTTCACTGAAAGTAGGAAATAGTTAATAAAATAAGAATTAAAGGTAAACAAAACTTTTCCATGTTCAGAAATAAAGCTAAGCTAAATCTCTCTAACCCGACAACTGAACACTTTTAAAGAGCTTTTTACCCCAGGATCTAACTTCTAAAACTGTGCCAAGCACATAACAGGTATACAATAAATAGTCATTTGTAATTCAATAATCTACTGTACCAATTTTTAAATATCCTTGCTTCTGCTACTTCAGAGATTAAATAATAATCCAGAGAGCTGGGTAATGGTTTAAAACCAGAAGGATCCCTCCCAATTGGCATGAGGATTAGGAGAGGGAAATGGAGTTAGCTAACTTGTACTCTGCCTTACATTCCATGGTTTGGGGCATTTAGATGGATAGGGACTTCCCTAGCAGTCCAGTGGTTAAGACTCAATACTTCAAATACAGGGATTCTGGGTTTGATACCTGGTCAGGGAACTAGGATCCCACATGCCATGTGGCGCAACAACAACAAAGAATATTGATAGGTGGACAGCCACACTTTCTCCCTATGCTAGCAAATACAAGAATTTACATAATATATAGGTTTTTCTACAAACTACATTGTCACAGAAAGTAACTTCCCCTTTATTCTCAGAAAAGACTGTGGTTAAAAAAAAAAAAAAAAGGCAGAGAATATACCTTCCTGAGGAAAAAACAGATTATCCAGTACCTCCAATAAGTGGGAGTGGAATGGAACTGTTTCATGGTTTCACTCTAAGTTTTAGAGCAGGACCTCTGGCTCAGTCATCTGAAACTATATGTTGAATCTAACAAGAGAAATTTAACAGGCCCCTGCTGAAACAAAGTCCTAAGTCAAAGCTAAAACCTGAAAGCAAAGTAAAACTGGTGGAGATTTGCCAGGTCACGGATGCCAGTGACCTCACGCCCCATGTTTCCTCCTCTGCTGATTTGCTCCCTTTTAGTCTCCTCTTTCTGTGAACCCAATAACCAATCTGGAATCTGAGAAATTGCTGGCCTTGAACTCTAAGACCAAATTGTTGAGCTGAATTGAACTGAATTAAAAAAAAAAAAAGATTTTTTTGAGGGGACTTCTCTGTCTTTATATATCCAAAGTGCATATGTGGTAAAGTCTCATCAGTACCTGTGAATATAAAGTGAAGTTAATGAACAGGCCCAGTAGTTTCAGGCTATGGAAGGGAGAAAATAATTGTTTAGGGGGGATGAAGAAGCCTCTGTGAGAGAGAAGACTTAAGATAAAGTTTTTAAAGGTCAGGTGGAAGAAGAGAGAGCAGACAAAAAGCATAATCTCAGGGGATTTCATAGGTTTTCAGATGCACAGAATGGTTATCACGGGCTTTAGCACATTTTAGCGGGAAAGGGACTGGATAAGGGATAGCAGGAAAAAGAAAAAAAAAGTCTGTTCAGTTAGGATAAAGTGACAGTTCTTGTGACATGTCTTTAGAGACAAACTGTGTGAAGTATGGTGAATAATAAAAATTGGGCCTTTTGCCAAATAAAGTAGATATCCCAGATTACATTACCAGTAGATCAGCGAGTGGAAGAGCCACATGTGTAAGGGTGTGTGTGTGTTTACTGAGCTCTCACATAAGTTACCAGTTGCACATAATCAAATGGCACCATCCCTCCATCCGCTTTTCTATTACTTGTCCTACTTTGTGCCAATTTTCTGTTTCCTCCCCAACACCCCTAGATTCACTGTTCTTCTTTCAGACACAGGATAGGGATTTGTCAAAGTCAATGAGCACTTTATTACAGTGAGAACGTTCTGTAATGAACAATTCAGCAATTTAATGAGATTCTGTAGATCTGTCTCCAACCTGTCCATCAAGTTTCACTTCCATAAAGTCACCCTGACACTAATCCTCCGGCATACCCAATCTTCACCCTGGGCTGAATATCAGATTCTTCCCTGGTATACTGCATTACCAGTATAACCTCAGCAAAAATGATGAATTTAACTATACTTGAGGTGATATAACTGGACTGATCTGATTTTTCTCTATTGAGTTGAGTACGAGGGAACTACTTATTTACAAAGATAATGCAAAAATAGTTTCTCATTGCCCGTTGAATGCCTAAATTGATAATATTTCTGTGAGTCTTTTAATTCTTTCTTTAGGACCAAGTCTAAGAAAATATTGCCTGCAGCAGAAAGCAGCTTTTGAGATTCTACATTATAATATTAGTAACCTTTAGAGAGGCAATTACAGGAACTCCTATGTGAATAGCGTGAAATTTTTGGACACTCGCACATCTGTACATTACCATGTTGATACCTGGCAGTGCTTTCAACCATGCCACAAAAAGAGACAGAGGCCACAGGGATGGTTGGCTCACATCTCAATTTGGTTAGAAATAATCAAATGCAGAATTCATTCTAAGTCTTTTTCCCTTTGGGAAGTCAAGAAAAATATGACAATTCCTCACTTTGAATTAACCAGAGTAATTCTGATGATTTGTGCTTTCCACAGATAATTAAAATTCATACCCCAAACTCATCCTCACCAACACTTCTGACCTCTGCCTGAACGAACATTATGAGATATACCTAAGAAGCAGAAAATAATTTGTGGCTTGTTTTTTCCACTTATATTTTCTTGTCAAGACAGCATGGAATACTTGAAAGATGAGGGCAGGTGTCAGCAAACATGGATTTGAAGCCTGGATCTGCTTTGTAACCCTGAGGCAAGACACTGAAGCCTCATTTTGTTTGTCCAGAGGATGGAATGATAACAGCCATTCTTCGGGCTTGTTGTGATGATAATTTAGTAAGTTTGGAAAGAGCCTGGGTCCTGGAAGGCCCTCAGTACACTGCAGGTCTTATCCTCACTGGTGGAAGCAATGGTGAAGAGGAAAGTTGCTGATTAAAGTAAGATAAACAAAGAAATTAGGGAGAAAGGCATCAGGAGAATAAGCCATCAGTAGAATCAGATGTGGGCTTCCCAGATGGCTCAGTGGTAAAGAATCTGCCTGCCAATTCAGGAGACCTGGGTTCGATCCCTGAGTCAGGAAGATCCCCTGGAGAAGGAAATGGCAACTCACCCCAAGTATTCTTGCCTGGAGAATCCCCATGGACAGAGGAGCCTGGCGGGCTATAGTCCATGGGGTCACAAAGAGTTGGACACAACTTTGCAATTAAATCACCACCACCAGAGAATCAGACATTGGATAATTCACAACTACCTATGACTCCATTTCAGCCAGAATTAAAGTATTCTCTGAATGTCTTTGATAAGATACAAGGTGCCTCATCTGCTAATAGAAGACTTCATATTTTTACTTGTATTTTGTATATAAATATTTTTCAAATGACCATGAAATCTTGAAGGTACGGAATCCAAGAAGTAACAAGATGGCTAGCCACTGCTTCAGAGAGGAAGATGGAAAGTATAAGGAGAAGCGGGGAAAGATGGACTCTGTCTTTGGAAAACAGTCAGACTGTGGTGACTGTGTGGTGACAGTTTTCCAAAGACACTGTGTGGATTGTTCAAGTATAGTCACTGGAGATGAGCACAATGGATTTCAACTGAATAATCAACTTGAAAACACAAAACATCCTCTGCCCCCTAAACAAAAGGTATCTGAAAGGAATGCTATGTCAGGTAAAAAGGCAGGGCATAGGAAAACAGCAATGAGCACAGAATGAAGGAAGGAAAGAGATTTTCCCAAAGCGAAACAGAAAGAGCTTCATCTCATTTAAGGTCCCAGCTGCTCTCTACTGTAACAAAAGCCTCTTTCTGAACTGTTTACCAGAAAGCCCAGAATTTATTCTGATTCCATTGGTCTTAAATAGGCATAAATATCGCTTTACAATCTATCCTTCTCATATTCAGCTTCAGTAACTATGTTTGGCAAGAGAATATAAACCCTTGACTCTTTCTGATATAACCCCCTTAGGTTCTGGAAAGCCATGGTGAGGGTCTGAGGAATCTTACCTGTGATTCCCTCAGTTAAGCTGAGCAGGATCAAGCCTCAAGGGCTGGTGTTCTCCAATTACTTGCCCATCAAGGACATGACTTCTAAAACTTCAACTCCAATGTGGAGCAAACCAGACAAAATAGTTGTCATTGTTCCTCAGTCCTTTAACTTTTAATCATTCCATGACTTCGCGCCGAAGGAGGACCCATGCAGAGTGCCCTTACCTGCCAGATCTGCTCTTCGCTCAAGGAGGTCAGGCGGTCGCTCTTCAGTACCTCCTGAAGCAGACAATAAGGCAGCGTTAGAATGTCCTCCGGCCGACTCTTCAGGAGCTCAGAGAGGTGTTTCACTAAGAAATCGATCACTGCCTTCTCCAACAAAGTGAGGTTAAAGAGGTCAGCAAGTCTGTACAGATCCAAGTAATTAAAGCTATTTAATTCCTGGGTGTCAAAAAAATAAAAATAAAAATGGAAAAAGATCTCTTAGAAATCAATCCAAGAAAGAATAAGCAAGAAATTCAGACTCCCCAAAGTTTGCATGACAGGAGTGGGAGAAAGGGAACTATACAAAACAACAAAATCCTCATTACAAGGCTCTGGGAAGAGAACTAGTATTCTAGAATTTAACATTTTTCCCCCTTATTTTGTCCCTCTTAAAACCCATGTACTTAAAGACGTCTTAATAAAGGGGCTGAAAGGGGTTTCTGGTTTCACTGGCAAAAATGTTACTTTGCAACCTTTTAGGAACATTTTCCCAATGAAAATAATTTTTTTCATTTTATAGCTCTCAGGTGATACATTTTTTCCACTAAAGAGAAAATGAGGGCAGGTAGTGTGGGAGCCCTACACTTTTTCCAAAACCTCAAATTAAACACAGAGTTAAAAACAACTGACAATGAATTAAAACAATGATTTTTACATGTAAAGTCTCAGGGAATGAGGAAATATCACAGAAAAGATTCCTGTCCTGAGTAATTCTATATTGAATGCACCTGAGATGAACGATTTATAACTGTTCTTTGCTTTTATCAACTGCAGACAGTCAATGGCAATCTTTTCAGAGTTTCTGTTGCAATACTGTGTTGTGAGGGGGTGGGGTGGGATTTTGCCTGTCTCTACAAGTTCTCAAACTCATAACCAAGCTATAAAATAATGCCACCAGAAGCCAGGACATCTGTGAAATCTCTGCCTTGTACCTCTGCAAGAACCATAGTTGGCATGCAGATTTGTTGATGGAAAACTTACCTATTTCAAGTAGACTGAGAGTAGGCTCTGTCCTAGTTGTCTTCATTTTCAACTTGCAATTATTATTACAATATTTCCCAGTAACTTAAGGAATGCAGAACACCATCAGATGGCTATTTTAGTCCATTGACTGATTTATTTTCAACATACTTAGCCCTGTTTTTAGTTATCTAAAAAGTATTAAGAACTCTTTCTAAGACCTACATATTCTAATATATCTGTTTCCATCACAGTTTAAGGTTTAAAGGAATATGTGCTAAACGGGCACTCTTCCACATGGTAGCCTACTAGCCAGCCACATGTACCTATTCAGCATCTGAAATGTAGCCAGTGTGATTTGAGATGTGCTCTAAGTGTTAAATATAGGCTTCCCAGGTGGCACAGTGGTAAAGAATTCACCTGCCAATGCAGGACACGTGGGTTCGATCCCTGGGTGGGGAAGATCCCCTGGAGGAGGAAATGGCAACCCACTCCAGTATTACTTGCCTGAGAATCCCATGGACAGAGAAGCCTGGCAGGTTACACTCCATGGGGTCACAGAGAGTCTGACATGATTGAGTGACTGAGCATGCATGCATGCATAATGTTAAATATATATGAAAGCAAAGAGTAAGAAAAATAGAATGTAAAATATCTCATTAATAATTTTTATATTGATTATATGTTGAAATGGTATTACTCTGGATATAGATTAAATATATTATCACTAATTTCACCTGTTTTTTTTTACTTTTAAGGCAGCTACTAGAAAATTTTAAATTAATATATACGACTTCCATTATGTTTCTACTGTACAATGTTTTTCTAAATAATGAAAAGTATAATGAAGATGTAAAAACAGGTCTCAGAGTAACAGTTGCATCATCATCACAGCCACCTGATTCTTTTTCTTTAGATTCTATTTCTTTTGGTGGGAGATGACACTTTAATTACATTCCTAACAGGAGTCAAGCTACATGACTTCAGTAATCAGACATAAGATTCTGGCTCTTGATAGCTCTATTTGCCAACACAATTGAAAAAGAATAAATAACTTGTCTTTGAAATGAAGTTTACCACAGTTAACCACTAAAATTCATTACAACTCAAAATATCTAAGGGTCCACTCACAGCCACTCAATTAAAATATGTTGGCTTTCCATTCAGCAGACTTTATCAAAGGAATACTGCAGATTCTGCCTCCAGCACCGATTTTTTTAAAGTACTGTTTAAACTCATTCTCCAAATCTTACCTTTTCAGATTGGTAAATTCTACTATGGAAGGAAAGAATATGTAACCCTTGCACGTGGAGCTTCTACAGCCAACTTTAGGACCATCTTCTTGGAATGAGTAAGTTATTTCTAGTCAGTACATCTAGGAAGCAAGTTTAACAGCTTCTGGGCCCTGGATTCGATTTTAGCTTCCAGGTAAGTCACTCTGCAGCCTTCCCTGGCAGCTCAGCTGCTAAAGAATCTGCCTGTAATGCGGGAGGCCTGCGTTGGATCCCTGGGTTGGGAAGATCCCAAGGAGAAGGGAGAGGCTACCCACTCCAGTATTCTGCCCTGGAGAATTCCATGGACTATTAGAGCCCATGGGGTTGCAAAGAGTCGGACACGACTGAGCGACTTGGCTTCTACTACTAAGTCACTCTGCAGCCGCTCAGAAGCGTGGGGTGTCAGCGCCCTCCACGGGCACAGGTTTAGGCACCCCGGGCACACGCCTAAACCTTGCCTCAATTCAGTGGGGCATTGGCCGGCGGCACCGTGCAGAAACACGAGCATGCGCAGAGGCAGAAACAACCAAGCTCGGCAAAGTTAAAGGTGAACGCGCACAGCACAGGGATGGTGGTTTTTTTTTTTCCCACTCATTCTGCCAAAAAGGTATGCATGACCATGAGTTTGGGGCTGGATTATGCAGTAGTAATCAAATATTCTTTTTTAAGTATCTTTGTATAGAGATACTGGGTTTCTTCAGATTAGAAGTCAGTCCAGTTCAAAATTGCAGCAGACCAGAGAATTAATATGAGATTTTAAAAAGTGTGTTTCTCTTCTGCTGTGTTCCTTTTGAATGTAATCATTTAATTCCTACTTCCACAGTCCTGAAATATTTTTGTTTCCTAAGGGTATAATTTTTTATCACTCCTAAATCCAATCTAACAGAGCATTTGATATTAGTGGAGAACGAAGGCTAAATGGACGTGTCAATGCGTGAGTGAAGAGCAAAGGCAAACTCAGCTGACATATACTGGTGCACAAGAGAAACAACAGTTAAAAGTGCTCCCTGACTTTACCTTTTCATTTCTCCTCTCTGCGGCTTAAAAGCATAGTTTCCCCAAATCGCCAGTGCTCTCTCTGTCAAAGCTTCTGGTTCCCCTTGCTATGCATACTTAGCACCTCGGTAGTCACACTGTGTAAAGTGGGGAACTGAGAGGAAAAAACAAAACCTTCACTGAGGTCTTGATACCACAGTATACATCCCTCCTACTGGGGCCATGTGCTCATGTGAGTCTTGAGCAAAATCATCGCTTGTTGTTCTATTGGCTAAGACCATGTGCAAGCAAAAAATAATGCTGCTTTTAAGGATTCCCATTAATGTGATGGGGGAGGTGGGAAGCAATGGTTAAACTGCATTGAATGTTCATCTATAATTCTCTGCATGGAAAAAAAAAATCATCACTGTTATGGAAATAGTGCCATTATGTGTCTGGTTATAAACAGTAATATATTTGTTCATTGCATAAAACTCAGGAAGTACAAAGTATGGAAAAGAAAACAAAAATCATTTCTATTTCACCATGCAGAGATAATCACTATTAATGTTTCTGTACATATTTCTAGACTTTTTTTTGAAAGAACTCTTTTATATATATAAGAAAGAGAAAGAACAATTGTATTCAGGAGCAGAACAAACCATCAACAGCCACAGGCACTCAGAGGCAATCCAGGTTGGTGGAGAAGAGCAAAGCCCACAGAATCAGGTAGACCTGGTTCAAATCCAGCATGTTAATTATTATTGTTGGCTATGACCTTGGATCAGTCACTGAACCTCTGTTATTCCTCATTTACAAAACGGAGAGTCCACCCAGTTCATGTTGTTATAGAGATGACAGAAAAGCACTTACCACACAGCTTGGTCCACAGAAAGCAGACAGTAGATTTGGCAGGCAAGGAACCATTAAGTACATTTGAGCACTGTTGTTTGGCATCCATAAACCCTGATTCATCACTGATGCAAGGAGGGCAAAGTGAAGAATGTGGTCCCTTCATGTATCAAAGTCTTAAATAAGCTGCACCAGTAAGTCAGGGAAAAGGAGGCAAGCCAAGTAAAAACCATACAATTGAGTCATAAATTGCTTACATGTTAAGGCCTCCCACTTCTATATTATTAGCGCAAACCTCTCTCCTAAGCTCTGAATTCATTTTCCCAACTGCCTATAACAGGACATCTTCTCTTGGCTATTCCACAGCCATACTGAACTCAACATACCAACGCTGAACTTATATTTTGCAAACTTGTATCTTCTCCTATATCCCCCTTCTTGGAGAATGAGCACATTCTGTCCCCACAGCAGGGTCCCCAAAGGTGGGCCATATTCCTCCCTCATAGCCAGTTGGTCACCAAGTTCTGTTTGCTCTTCCTCCTTAGCATTTCTTGTTCTGTTCATTATCTCCTATCCAGACTTCCTACAACAGGGTCCTGAATTGCAATTTCCTGCTCCCAGTATCAGACTCTCAATCCTCTATTTTTACAAGACTCTAACCATATTGATCATCCGTTTAAAACCCATCAATAGGTATCCATTTGCTTAATGGAGAGAAGTCCAAACTCAGTTGCAATGCATAGCCTTCCATAACCTGCTGACCTGCTTACCCTGTAGTGTAACAGTCCTACACACCTTCGCTTGGCTTCCACCATTTCAATGACCTATACATTCACATCATGTGCCAGAACCACACCAGGCATAAATAAAACAGAAACGAAGAAAAATAGGCAGTTCTCAGGCTTCATAAGATGTATAGTCTATTGGAAGAGTAAGCCATTAATAAAAAGTGTTGAAAATGAATGGAAAATTATCACTGAGGTACAGGTTACAAAGGGTAGAACAGAGAGCTATAAATGCCCAGTGGATAGATCTGACCTGGAGTGGAAAGATACTAATGGTGTCCCAGAGAAGCCAACATGCAGCTGATAACTGAAGAAGGGCAGATTAACTTGGCAAAGTGTGGGGTGGGGTGCATATTAACTATATTTTCTTGTTTTCTGTATCTTGATGCTTTGGCATCAGGGGCCTCACTGATTGGGGAAGAGACCACCTCTCCCTTGGGATAGCCAATTTTTAGAAGGATGCACCTTTTATATGCAGAGTAACCAATCAAGAGCCCAAACTGCCACCCACCTCCTCTAGCAGATTCCTACACTCCAGGTGTCAATATTCCTCTACATTCCCAGGTGTCTCAAATGATAAAGAACCCACCTGCCAATGCAGGATCCACAGGAGATGCAGGTTTGATCCATGGGTTGCGAAGATCCCCTGGAGGAGGAATTGGCCCCCACTACAGTATTTTCGCCTGGGAAATCCTATGGATTTCCTATGTAGCCTGGTGAGTTACAGTCCATGAGGTCCAAAGAGTTGGACACTACTGAAGTGACTGACCACGCACACGCTCAATGAACCTAGGGCTAAGTAGCAGACACCTAGAGATGGCCTATATACCTTAGACTGGATAAGCCTGCTTATCAGCCTTGTCTTTCCTGAGGAAGCCACAACAAATGCCCTTGCCCACTATTTCCCTTCACTCCTTCCACCTCCTGTTCAACCCTGACACTTACCCCTGTGGCCCCACGGGCTTTGCCATGCTGCCATCTTGGGAAATGTAAGTAACAAAGTATCGTTTCAATGGCAGTGGTCTCCTGATTTGTTGGTTTTACCATCAGCTCAGTTCAATTCCTCAGTTGTGTCCGACTCTTTGAGAACCCATGGACTGCAGCACACCAGGCTTCCCTGTCCATCACCAACCCCTGGAGCTTGCTCAAACTCGTGTCCATTGAGTCAGTGATGCCATCCAACCATCTCATCCTCTGTTGTCCCCTTCGCCTCCTGCTTTCAATCGTTCCCAGCATCAGGGTCTTTCCCAATGAGTCAGTTCTCCGCATCAGGTGGCCAAAGTAATTGGAGCTTCAGCTGCAGCATCAGTCCTTCCAATGAATATTCAAGACTGATTTCCCTTAGGACAGACTAGCTGGAACTCCTTGAAGACCAAGGGACTCTCAGGAGTCTTCTCCAACACCACAGTTCAAAAGTATCGATTCTTTGGTGCTCACCTTTCTTTACAGTCCAACTCTCACAACCATACATGACTACTGGAAAAACCATAGCTTTGACTAGATGGACCTTTGTTGGCAAAGTAAAGTCTCTGCTTTTTAATATGCTGTCTAGGTTGGTCATAACTTTTCTTCCAAGGAGCAAGCATCTTAATTTCATGGCTGCAGTCACCATCCGCAGTGATTTTGGAGCCCCAAAAAATAAAGTCTCTAACTGTTTCAATTGTTTCCCCATTTGCCATGAAGTGATTAGACCGGATGCCATGATCCTAGTTTTCTGAATATTGAGTTTTAAGCCAACTTTTTCACTCTCCTCTTTCACTTTCATCAAAAGGCTCTTTAGTTCTTCACTTTCTGACATAAGGTGGTATCATCTGCATATCTGAGGTTACTGATATTTTCTCCCAGTGATCTTGATTCCAGCTTGTGCTTCATCCAGCCCAGCGTTTCTCATGATGTACTCTGCATATAAGTTAAATAAGCAGGGTGACAATATACAGCCTTGACATACTCCTTTCCCAACTTGGAACCAGTCTGTTGTTCCATGTCCAGTTCAACTGTTGCTTCTTGACCTGCATACAGATTTTTCAGGAGGCAGGTCAGGTGGTCTGGTTTTTCCATCTCTTTAAGAATTTTCACAGTTTGTGGTGATCCTCACAGTCAAAGGCTTTGGCATAGTCAATAAAACAGACGTAGATTTTTTTTCTGGAACTCTCTTGCTTTTCCAGTGATCCAACAGATGTTGGCAGTATGATCTCTGGTTCCTCTGCCTTTTCTAAATCCAGCATGAACCATCAGAAAATTCACAGTTCATGTATTGTTGAAGCCTGGCTTAGATAATTTTGAGCATTACTTTGCTAGCATATGAGATGAGTGCAATTATGCGGTAGTTTGAACATTCTTTGGCATTGCCTTTCTTTGGGATTGGAATGAAAACTGACCTTTTCCAGTCCTGTGGCCACTGCTGAGTTTTCCAAATTTGCTGCCATATTGAGTGAAGCACTTTCACAGCATCATCTTTTAGGATTCGAAATAGCTCAACCAGAATTCCATTACCTTTGTTAGGAATTCCATTACCTTTGTTACTAGCTTTGTTCGTAGGGATGTTTCCTAAGGCCCACTTGACTACGCATTCCAGGATGTCCGGCTCTAGGTGAATGATCACACCATCATGATTACCTGGGTCATGAAGATCTTTTTTGTATAGTTCTTCTGTGTGTTCTTGCCACCTCTTCCTAATATCTTCTGCTTCTGTTAGGTCCATACCATTTCTGTCCTTTATTGTGTCCATCTTTGCATGAAATGTTCCCTTGGTATCTCTAATTTTCTGGAAGAGATCTCTAGTCTTTCCCATTCTATTGTTTTCCTCTATTTCTTTGCACTGATCACTGAGGAAGGCTTTCTTATTTCTCCTTGCTATTCTTTGGAACTCTCCATTCAACTGGGTATATCTTTCCTTTTCTCCTTGCCTTTCATTTCTCTTCTTTTCACAGCTATTTTTAAGGCCTCCTCAGACAACCATTTTCCCTTTTTGCATTTCTTTTTCTTGGGGATGGTCTTGATCACTGCCTCCTGTACAATGTCATCAACCTCTGTCCATAGTTCTTTAGGCACTCTATCAGATCTAATGCCTTGAATCTACTCGTCACTTCCACTGCATAATCATAAGGGATCTGATTTAGGTCATACCTGAATAGTCTAGTGGTTTTCCCTATTTCCTTCAATTTAAGTCTGAATTTTGCAATAAGGAGTTCATGATCTGAGCCACAGTCAGTTTCCAGTCTTGTTTTGCTGACTGTATAGAGCTTCTCCATCTTTGGCTGCAAAGAATATAATCAATCTGATTTCCGTGTTGGCCATCTGGTGATGTCCATGTGTAGAGTCTTGTGTTGTTGGAAGAGGGTGCTTGCTATGACCCGTGCGTTCTCTTGGCAAAACTCTGTTAGCCTTTGACCTACTTCATTCTGTATTCCAAGGCCAAATTTGCCTGTTACTCCAGGTACCTCTTGACTTCCTACTTTTGCTTTCAAGTCCCCTATAACGAAAAGGACATCTTTTTTGGGTGTTAGTTCTAGAAGGTCTTGTAGGTCTTCATAGAACCATTCAACTTCAGCTTCTTCAGCATTACTGGTCAGGGCATAGACTTGGATGATATTGAATGGTTTGCCTTGGAAACAAAGAGAGATCATTCTGTTGTTTTTGAGATTACATCCAAGTACTGCATTCCACACTTTTCTGTTGACTATGATGGCTACTCCATTTCTTCTAAGGGATTCTTGCCCACAGTAGTAGATATAATGGTCATCTGAGTAGATATAACGGTCATCTGAGTTAAATTCACCCATTCCAGTCCATTTTAGTCCGCTGATTCCTAAAATGTCGATATTCACTCTTGCCATCTCCTGTTTGACCACTTCCAATTTGCCTTGATTCATGGACCTAACATTCCAGGTTCCTATGCAGTATTGCTCTTTACAGCATCAGACCTTGCTTCCACCACCAGTCACATCCACAACCTGGTGGTATTTTTTTGGCTCTTTCTCTGCATTCTTTCTGAAGTTATTTCTCCACTGATCTCCAGTAGCATATTGGGCACCTACTGACCTGGGGAGTTCATCTTTCAGTGTCCTATCTTTTCGCCTTTTCATACTGTTCATGGGGTTCTTAAGGCAAGAATACTGAAGTGGTTTGCCATTCCCTTCTCCAGTGGACCATGTTTTGTCAGAACTCTCCACCATGACCCATCCTCTTGGGTGGCCCTACACAGCATGGCTCATAATATCATTGAGTTAGACAAGGCTATGGTCCGTGTGATCAGTTTGGTTAGTTTTCTGTGATTTTCATTCTGTCTGCTGATGGAAAAGGATAAGAGGCTTATGGAAGCTTCCTGATGGGAGAGACTTACTGAGGGGGAAACTGGGACTTGTTCTGATGGGCGGGGCCATGCTCAGTAAATCTTTAATCCAATTTTCTGTTGATGGGCAGGGCTCCCTGTTGTTTGACCTGAGGCCAAACTATGGTGGAGGTAATGAAGATAATGGTGACCTCCTTCAAAAGGTCCCATGCACTCAGTGCCCCAGACGCTGCAGAAGGCCACCGCTGACCCACACCTCCATCAGAGACTCTTAGACACTCACGGGCAAGTCTGGGTAAAGTTTGTTGACTACAAGATGGTGGAGTAGAAGGACGTGCACTCATCTTCTCCTGCGAGAACTCCAAAATTACAACTCACTGCTGAACAACTGTTGACAGAAGAATGTTGGATCCCACCAAAAAAGGATACCCCACGTCCAAGGGCAAAGGAGAAGCCCCAGCAAGACAGTAGGAGGGGCAAAATCACCTTTAGAATCAAACCCCATACCTGCCAGAGATGCTTGAAGGGCTCTAACAAACCTTGTGTGCACCAGGACCCAGAGACCCCACAGAGACTGAGCCAGAACTGTGTCTGAGTATCTCCTGAGGGGGTATGGATTAGCAGTGGCCTGTTGCAGGGGCAGAGAGCCCTCAGAACTTACACAGGACTGGGGAAACAGACTCTTGGAGGGCACAATCAAAACCTTGTGTGCACCAGGACTCAGAAGAAAGGAGCAGACTCCACAAGACACTAGTTTCACCATACCTGAATAATAATAAAACCTATATTTTAAAACAGGATGGTGATGGGATTGAGGGAGAATACTCCAGAAGCAACAACACTTGCAAAATTCCTATGGATGAGGAATCATGTTTCCATCTTTCTATCTGACCTTACCTGAAGTAGCATATCCCCCCCTCTATCCTCTCCATGCCTCCCTCTATCACATTACTGCATTTTCTTTGCCTTGAGCACACATCACTATCTGAAATTATCTTCTGCATTTATTTGCCTACTTATTCATGATGTGTGTGTCCCCTTTCCTAAGTCCCAAGTTCTATAGGAAAAGGGACTTATCTGTTTTATTCACTGCTATACCCCTAATGCCCCAAACACTGCCAAGCACATAGGTGCTCAAGCCACACTTACTGAATGAATGAATCCATTTTACTTTTTCAGCTTCCCTTGTTCAGGTCGAATAGACCACATCCTTCTTTGTGCCTCCACCCTGTCCTCTGTAGATTTCTAGCAGTCCACTTGTCACTGTAAGCAAATGCTCTTTGATTACAGATCTGTCTACTAAATCTAAAGTGCTTGGCGCCAAGGACTGTATTGTGCCCCTGGTATTTATCAGGGAACAGATGCTCAATACATAGGAGTATAATCAAAGAATAGCCATGAGCTTTTTCCACGTATTTATAACCAAGCAAAACCAGAATGGGCCATGCCTCTCCAACATGCCTACCCAATTTTGAATATCATCGAAATTGGGCCATTTTCATACCTCACTGGCCTCCCTCATCTTCCCTGTCTCTTTCTGGTCTTCGTTCCTACACATTCACAAGGCAAAGCCAGTGGTCAGTTTTCCAAATGGGAAAATTGTTACTAGTATCTAGAGTTGAAAGTGTTTAAAGCCAAGCGCAATATAATAGCTCTGCTGTGAAAAAAGATTCAAATATTTCAATCCACCCAAAATTTCTTTTTTAGCCCAAGAAAATTACTTTCTCTATCAACTGGCTATTCAGATCAAAGTAGCTTTTCAAATGATACTTTCTTCTAGTTATGAGATTGTCTCCCTTCTCTTATATACTGTGACTTAGAAATCCAAGTAACTCAGTAGAGGCGGTAGTTTTGAATTGAAGTTATAGCTCAGCAACAAGAAACTCTGAGTAAAAGGAAAATCTTTTATTTTTCTAAAAAGGTTTCATTTCTGTCACACTGCTTCTCACTTAAAATTTACTTTCTATTCAGAATTATGGTGTATACATTGTTGTTCTTTGGGGAATCTTTTTAAATAGTATTTATTTTCCTCTGGTTTAGGGCTATTTGGCTTCTCTCTTCCCTTCTATTTGTTTCTCATAGTGTGAATGACAAGTTAAATAACAGAAGAAGAGCCATAAAATGTGTCCCCAATACTATCCTAGCTATAGAAGAAATACCAGTTTTGCAAGTACAATAGTTCTTAAACCTTATATATTCCCCAAATTCAGTCTTTTGGTGTGGCCTATGTCCTTAATTAATTAAAAATGGTTACTCCCCAGATTAACTATTGAATACATAGTAGGGAAAAGAAAGCACAGGAAAGGAAAATGCTATCTTATTTTGGCTTATATTCAAAGGTAATTACTTTTGTGAGGCAAATTATCAGGTGGTAAGGATGTGAGTGAAAGTAGGGGCAGTTTGGGGGCTGTGGGTGAACTCTGTGGCCCTTTAACCAAACCAAGGGAGACAGAATAAGTCCACTGCTGTGATGGATGGCAGGGTTCTCATCTGTAACTGAGCGACTGGTCTTTATGTATTAGCAAGTGTCTTTCAATATCCTAATTAAGCAAGTATTAATAATTAGTGATGAAAGTTCATACAAGACAAAAGAAAGATCAGAGATTTAAGCCTATCCCTGAACCAGTGTCACCCAGACAGTGCACTCTAATACACATTCTTGAATAGGAGAAAATGGTGCAGCCTTATAGCAGAGGTCTGCAGGTTCACTGTATATAACCCACAGCCTAGCTTATGTATGCCACAGCCTAGAGACATGTGTTGACGTGTGACAACACTGATACAAGCTGGAAATCAATAATGCATATTTCTAATACATAGTCTGTCTTTGTTTCAGACACACTCACATGTATCCTGGCCTAACTGTCAGTAACCCCTGGCCCATCCAGCACTGCAGTTTAATCATAGCCCTGGCATGGGAATTATGCAGAGCACAGAAAATACGTGTTATCTTATGACTGCATCTACTGTAGAGTATCCCAATGTCAGCTCCACAAATACTCTTCCTCAAATCTAGGAGTCCATGTTAAAATGACAAGATTAGGAAATCTAACGAAGATGCTTTAACACCATGGATACCTATGCAAAACACAGCCTTAATAACACCTATTTCTCTTGTCACCTCATGTAATTCTGAGACCATTATTGACTTGCAAAACAAAAGTGAGCATCAACAACCTGTACTTAGGAATGGAAAACGATGAATTATGCTCAAGATAAACCACCTCTCTCAAAGTCAAATTAAAAGTAATGCTCTTTTGATTTCCTGAATTCCCCACCCCTCCCTCACAAGAAGACCAAACTGAATGGGATTCCAAATTTTTCTAGGTAATAATACTTAAAAGATGTGACTATTTTGACAATGCTGTGTTTCATCGTTATAATTATAACCTTTCTTTTCCAAACTATTGATCCCCTTCATTTATACCTCCTTTCAAAATGTCACCTCAATTACCACATGTCAATACTTTACTAAGATAAAGATGGTCAGGAGAGAGAGTGGTTTCTATGCCTCTCATCTAATAGCATGCATCAAACTTGAAGTTCTATTATAAAATGTTGACAATGTCTAAGGATGTCTCTAAATGAAAAGTCACTCTTGCTACGGAAGTCAAGAAATCTTAAAAAAAACTATTCACAAATAGATTCCAAATAGCCTGGTACAGTTACTCTACATGTAAAACCAGTATGATTTGATGTCTACCAAGTTAACTAGAAGTTAAGTAAAAACACTATATTGGCAGCTTATAAAGACCAAACACCAAGTCAGACATAGTAAATATGAAGCTTTTGGTCTCTAAGTTCTCATGTTTCCCACTTCAAGTCTACTGTCACATCCCAATGAACTTGTCACTAAGCTGTTCATGCAGATATCTTCCAATAAGTAAAAAGCTTCCAGTAAGCTAGTAAAAGGTAGGTTTTATATCTTATCCTTTTTGTATCCTGTACAATACCAATGACAATGTTTTATCACAGATTGTAACTTAAAAATATTTGTTGGATTATGAATTTTAAAAACCTACACATTTTGTTTTTGTGTTTTGAGAGTTATGTTTTATTTGGTGGGAATTTTTAGGACTTCAAGCCCAGGAGACAGCATCTCAAGTAACCCTGAGAGAACTGCTCTGAGGAGGCAAGGTTCTCTGAGGGGGTGAGGAGGGAAGACTCAGGTTATACAGAAGTATTACAACAAAGGGAAGGTTTTCTGAACGTCAGAAGATTACTGTTAATTAAAGAACACCAGAGATCTCAAATTAAGGAATTTAGTGCTTTTCTACATATGGGAAGATCCAAGAGTCTGGGCTTACAGAAATCATTACTTTCCTGTGCATCTCAGAGCTCAGAGTGTGGTTTTTCACATCCTGAGCTCCCTTGGGGCTCACCGTAGGGAGTGACTGCAGTCCTGGGGGCTGCTGGATCACAGGATTGTCCCCTTCCTCAGTGCCCTTAGGCTCAGGAACTCATGTGGGGGGGCTGCAATCACTGATGACTGTGACATCCTTGTTTACCGATATGGCGGGAAATATTCCAATCCCCAGTCCCTCGCCTTGGTCAGGAATTCGACCAACATGTGGGAGACATTTCATGACAATTTTTGTTCCACAGGGCTGGGAGGCTCCTCCCAGATTAGGCTAAAATTCTCACTGATATGCCACTCCAGGTGTTAATTTCCAGAGTAGGCTCATTGACAGATTATAAAAGGTTCTCTGGATCTGCTATCTTCTAACCTAGTATAATCCAGGAGATACTTCCCTTGTAAAAAAAAAAAGAAAAAAAAATTTTTTTTGAAGCATATCCATGACTTCAAGTGGAAAGAGGAAAAGACAATTTGGTTGTAGGTCTGATTTTACAACAGAACAACACTGATTGCTCACAATTAACTGAGAAAGGTGCTCTCAAATATGAAATCTGAACTTCAATATTAGATCTCTCTTGATGCTAACTACCCATCATGGCTTTTATATGACTGGTAAACATGGGGGAGCACCCACTTGTGCCTAATATATCAGGGCTGGCTTCCACAGTGAATCTTGGGTCTTCTGTCTTTTCACAGGCTTCTTACAATGCTGAAAGGAACCTTACTTCTCTCTGTATAGAGTGATAACCAGAACATATAAATGTCTGTGCTGTATACCAAAAGTATAACAAACACCATCAGCGTTGGGAAAGAGGGTGACAACCAGGATCAGATTCCTCTTCCCAAGAAAGCCAAACAACTCCAGCTGGAAAGCCTGTTCTCTCTGCTGACTTCTAATTTCAGGAACTATTTGTATACTTGAACCATTTACTCAGCCCTTGTGCATAAAGGCGCAGACTGAATCTGTACTTCTTTAGATCTTCCTCTCTGTCTTCATCAAGTGGCTACTTTATAAATTTTGATTGGTGGATAGTGAATAAATAATAAAGATTATCAGACCTTTAAAAATTCAACTTTTATTGCCTTTACTTCTTAGTCTACAGGGAAAACACTGATTATCCTGCTTCTCTAAAAGTATTCTAATATTTAAAAATATTTGATTAATTTATTATATACTAAATAAACTGATTAAATATTTTTAATATATAAATATTTAAAATGCCTAGAATGTTAGCCACACTGGAAATAAATATGGTAGCCCAGGTGGCTTCTCTGGTGGTCTGGTGAAGAATCCACCTGCCAATGCAGGGGACATGGGTTTGATCCTGTCTGGGAAAACCCACATGTTGCAGAGCAACTAAGCCTGTGTGCCACAACTACTGAGCCTGTGCTCTAGAGCCTGGGAGCCGCAACTGCTGAGCCCATGCACCGCAACGACTAAAGCCTGTATGCCTAGAGCCCACATTCTAGAAGAGAAGCCACCACAATGAGAAGCCCACGCACTGCAAGGAAGAGCAGCCTCCACTCAATGCAACTAGAGAAAGCCCACACACAGCAACGAAGACCCAGCACAACCAGAAAAATAATAAATAAATATACAAATATGGCAGCCCAGAAAGAGAGAGAGAAAAAAATAGTTATTGCCTAAACTTTTCACAACTGTATGTTGTTTTGGGGCTACAATTCAATAGCAGGTATACTGCTATTCTTTATAACTGAGAAAAATTATAAGTTCAACTTCTGAATGTTTATTTGAGTTTATAATTTTATATTTTCCCTGTCTCCTTCTCTAGGTTGTAAGTTGTATGGACAAGGAACTGGCTGTATCTTCAGTCTGGTGTGGCAGGGAAAGCATATGCGTTGAAGCTGATACATACGGATGGCTTTAGCAAGTGATGAACCTCTCAGTAGGAAAATGGAAAAAGGAAGTCCAGTTCTTTGAATGGAAAATGGGAAAGGTGATCTGCAGTACGGATTGCCAAAAACATATGTAAAGGACCTTCTACATAGTAGATGCTCAACATAGTAGCTATCTCACTATTGTTATTTATGGGCTTCCATTGTAGCTCAGTCGGTAAAGAACCTGCCTGCAACGCAGGAGACCTGGGTTCGATTACTGGGTCAGGAAGATCCCCTGGAGGAGGAAATGGCAACCCACTCCAGTATTCTTGCCTGGAGAATCCCATGAAGAGAGGAGCCTGGCAGGCTACAGTCCATGGGGTAGCAAGAGTCGGACAGAACTTAGTGACTAAGTCACCATTATTGTTATTCCTTTTTAAAATACTATTAATCTTCTTAAGCTATAGCTTTGCGTGTTCCACAAACTTTACTCACAGACAGGGTATAGAGAGGAAAATGCTGAATGTCTAATATAGACTTTATTTTTCTACAAATGACAGCAAAAACCATAGTTGTCTAAACCACCGTTACTTTTGTACTTACAAAACACTTTATCAGAGATAAAAAGGGAGAGTAGATTGAGACATTATACCAGACCATCACCAGCTAGGTATTACTAGAATGTACTCTGGTTTCCCATGCTCTGTATTACATACAGCCAAAAAGGCACACAGAGAAATCTAAGGATGGAGGAGCTGCATTTCTTTATGACCTTATTTGAAAGATAAACTCCTTGGGGAAATACAATTTATTCAGATTATCAAGACCCTGCTGTGCAAATCTACAGTCTGGGAGCACACTATGGAGATCAAAAAATATTTACTTTATTCTGTTGGGTATAAAAGCTTTTAATGAATGCATAATTAAGGCAAAAAAGAGTGTGTACAGCTTTAGAAATTCCACTGCTGAGCCAAGCCATTAATATCCAAGGCACCATACCCAGTTGTGATTCCACCTGTTTCCTATTTGGATTACAACCGAGTTATAAATCAAGGTATTATGTGACTACATGACCTGGTGCTGCAGAAAAGGATTGCACTCCAGGATTAGAGAAAGCAACATAAAGGGCTTTGTCGTGGATGTGTGGTGAAGGGTTGGACCTTTGGAACATGCTGAAACAAATAAAATCCAATGCCTGGAGATGAATCATGTAGAAAAAAGTCATCAGACATATCAAGCATGTAAAGGAACCTGTGAGCTTTCTCCATAATATATTAGAGCTGATTGGATAAAATCTAATAGCTATGGAAAAAAAAGATGAGCAAATCATTGACAATGCAGGCCAGTTTATTTGTGATACGATAAAATAATGTAAAACCAGATATTTTTATTTGTATAAATATACAGAGATAGATATATTTGTATACAAACATAAAAATATATGGACAACTGAATGCAACTATATATTTGTGTATTGATATAAATATGCATAAATACAATGTGCTTAGACTAAAACAAGATATTAGCAGCAATTCAAAAATATAAGGAAAAACCCCAGCATGCTCTAATTCTTGAAGTCTTTGAAGGCCTGTATATAATATATTTGTGCTGTATAACAGAGGAACTCTACAATTAGGTTACTAGTACATTTTCATAATCAATTGTATGCATAAATATCCAAGGCTCATGAATAATTTTATATTGTTCCTTGGAAAAGTCTGTAGTAAGCTGGAAATCCAGTATGAAGGAAGTACAGAGACACAGCCATCATCAACAACTAATAACTCTGGCCCTGGTCACTATGTGCTGCAAAATGCCATCAAAAAGTTTACTAGAGCTGCCTCAGCACTTCAGGCGATTACCACTGAACTATGGACTCTATAGAGGAAATTAATGTATACTTTTCTTTTTTTAGTTGAAAAACAGTCTATCTGAGCAACTGGGGCTTTAAAATGAAAATTTCAAGAATCACAAAGCTTTTTTGAATGATGAGAGGCCCAATCAGTTTAAAATATTTTTTTTTTTTTTTTAAAGCCCGGGAGACCGCGCTGGAGTTACTGTGTCAACCGAGACTCCAGCCCTCGGCTCCCGCCTTCTTCCCCCCTAAAATATTTTTAAAGAATAGTAGAGCCTGGAAGTAATTATGATGCATTTCCATACATCATAAGCTGTGCTACTCAAAGTCAGTTGCTGAAAATTAGCTCAATGCTGCAGAATTTCAACAATCTCTCAGTTTATTCACATGGACTTTGTCAATCATTATTATACATAAGAATGAAGATAGGTAAGGTTTCTTTTTTGTTTTAACTCTGCAGTGTTTTGGTTTTTTATATTTTAGATGCTATGCAGGATATATAATATCAATATTTTACATCATATTTACAAATTTTATTACATAATGTAAATTTTTTGTATATTTATAACTGGGACCAGTTCAAATTTGTCTAGGTGTTATGGCACTTTCAAAATCTGAAGTCAGTTACTTAACAGGCTGGGAACTGATGTGTAGTGAGGTGGCAAGAACGTCTGGAACAGTGGCTTTCAAACTGTGGTCCCCAGAGCAGTAACATTAGCATCACCTGGGAACTTGTTAGCATGCAGATATCCAGGCTCCTTAGATCTCCTGAATCAAACTGTATGAGCAGGCCCAGCCGTCTGTTTTAACCAGCTATTCAGGTGATTCCATACATGGTCAAGTTTAAGAACCACTGATACAGAGTACACATTTGAGTGAAGAAAGGAATAGCTCTAACCTGCAAAAACATATTCAAGCAGCAGAACAAGCTGCAAAACCCCAGTCCCTCATCCCAGACTCTGAAGTGGGCAAGTAATATACCGAATGTATGGGACTGAGGCCATGGAACGTGCGTGCACGTGTGAGCTCAGTCGCTCAGTCATGTCCAACTCTTTGCGACCCCATGGACTGTAGCCCACCAGGCTCCTCTGTCCATGGCAGAGAATACAGGAGCAGGTTGTCATTTCCTCCTCCAAGGGATCCTCCCAACCTGGGGATTGAACCTGCGTCTCTGTGTCTCCTGCACTGGCAAGCAGATTCTTTACCACTGAACTTACCTGTACCTGGAGCTAAATTATTGACACAGATAAGCAATCATTTCTTAGGGCCCTAGCACATGTCTCCTGAAATGCAGCAAGAAAAGGTTGGGAGCCTGCTCTAAAGGATATTTGTGGAGGGAGAGTGGGAAGTGGAGGTGGGAGAGACATCAGGGAAGGAAAGACACCTGGAGGGAGACAGACAGATGGATAGCAGTCTTCCGGTAAGGAATAACTTACACTTTTCTTCTGTTAAACAAATGCACTGCTTATATATCCCCTAATCAGGGAACTCAGGACACCATGCGGCTGTATTACAAAAAATTTCTCTCACAGGGAACTCACTTGGCACATGGAGAAGGAACTCAAACAAACATGTGCTTCTAAGCAACTATGATGTACTAGAGCTAGAAATAAAGAGTTTTCTAATTTCTCCTTGAATCCTGTAAATGAGGAAGGAGCAAGATGTTTTACTTACAGGAAGGGCAGGGGAAAAACAATAAAACAAAAACTTCCTATTTACAAAGCAGCAGCACCAACTATTATGCTGCTTTTAAAAGCATCAATTTTTACTATTTGTTAAAGTATCAGTTCAGTGTTATGTTTTCACTTATCAGAGGAAGGGAGAAAGAGACGGTTCATATAATTATTTGTGACTTTTTTTCTAAAATAATACATGCACTTCTACAAAGCCAAGAGAAATGGGCCATAGGAAAAATATATTTTCCAGAATGGTTATTATTTCGAAAATTTCCAGGAACAGGCCTGTCCAATATGCTGTTGATTGGAAGTAGGTAGTAAAGTTTGTGACATTTTCAGGAATGAAGGAAGAGAGGAGTGATGGAAGTGGGTAGCAAGGTAACTGTGGAATTAATAGAGAAATTCACAAGTGAAGCATGCCACTGTACTGGCTCTGGCCCTGGTGGCTCAGAGGTTAAAGCATCTGCCTGGAATGCGGGAGACCCGGGTTCTATCCCTGGGTTGGGAAGATCCCCCGGAGAAGGAAATGGTAACCCACTCCAGTATTCCTGCCTGGAGAATCCCATAGACGGAGAAGCCTGGTAGGCTACAGTCCACGGGGTCACAAAGAGTCGGACACGACTGAGCGACTTCACTCACTCACTCACTGTGTGTAGGGTACTATGCTATAATATACTTTGCATGCACCATATCATGAACACTCCAACACCCCTAAGATGTACATTGTATATACGATATCATGTCTGAATTTTATGGATGAGGCACGTGGGCAAAGAGGTTGTGTAACCTCTTTTTATGTGATCTTTGCCCAAGGTCACATAACTCTGAGACATGAATTTATATCACAGGGAGACGGAAAAGTAAATCAACACAGGTAATACGGTGTGATCAGCACCCCAGAAGAGTGCCCCATAATTAACAAAAAGGAGGGAAATCTAACTCTGAGATTGACTGATCAGCTCTGGAAGAGGAGATAACATGTGAGCAAAGTCCTTGCAGGTTAAAGACGAACACATAGGGTGACACTGTGAGAGAATAATCCATGGAGAAGGAGGCGTCATGTAAAGAGGTTTGAGTATGGGGATATGCATGAAGTTTGCAATGACTGTGTTATAGCATGTGGGTAGTAAATTGTTTTTTAAAAGGCTAAAGAGAGAGGATGTTTCATAGTAAAAATAGAACCTGTGTTGGGACTTCCCTGGTGGTCCAGGGGTTGAGACACCACACTCCCAATCAATACAGGGGGCAGGGGTTTGATCCCTCGTTGGGGAACTAAATTCTCACATGCTGTACGCCATGAATTTTTTTTAAAAAAATGGAACATCTGAACCACTTTAAGATGAATAAACCTTGTTTTGGAGTGAGGCAAGAGTGAAGACAGGTAGGTTCATTGGTTATCAGTAAGTTTCTCTAGCCCAGAAAATAAGTATTGAGGATTTGAACCAAGACAGTGGTAATAGAAATAGAATGATAAGAGATTTTTAAAAATTAAGGGAGTTAATGCAAAGTCCTGCACACAGATGTTTATAACAGCTCATTATAATTGCCTAAACTTGAAGTGACCAAGATGTCCTTTAGTAGACGAATGGATAAATAAACTGTGGTATCCAGACAAGGGAATATTATGTAGAGCTAAAAAGAAATGAGCTATCCAGCTATGAAGAGACAGAGGGGAAATTTAAATGTGTATTACTAAGCAAAAGAAGCCAATCTGAAAAGGTTACATACTGTATGAACCTAACTATACAACATTCTGGAAAAAAAATGAAACTATGGAGACAGTAAAAACATCAGTGATTCCAGGGGTTAAGATAGGGAAGGAGGGATGAATAGGCAGAGCACAGAGGACTTTTAGGGTAGTGAGACTACTCTTATGATATTATAATGGTAGATACACATTTTGGCCAAACCTACAGGATGTAAAATACCAAGAGTGACCCCTAATATAAACTGCAGACTCTGGGTGATGGTGATGTGACAGTGACAGCAAGTCCATCAACTGTAACACATGTGTCTACTCTGGTAGAGGATGTTGATAATGAAGAAGGCTATTCATATGATGGGGTACAGGGGAAATCTAATTTCCTCTTAATTTTGTCATGAACCTACAACTCCTCTTATAAGAGGAGTTAGAGTATAAGAAAAAGTTGAAGAGGTAAGATTGAAAGGTTTTGGTGACAGCCTATGTGTAGCACAAAGATGGAGTATTTTAGGATGACTCCTGAATTTCTGGCTTGGGTTAACTCTCAGAAAGGTCACATGTCTGTGGAATATCCAAGAGGAAATGCTGACTAAGCAGTTGGCTTAGAGATGACAAAGCATGCTATTTAGTACAGTAAGAATACGGCACATTAAGGAGATGAGAAAGAAAAAGGACAGGGTTAGAAACATAGTCTGTAACCAGGAGACAGGGATGAACACTGAGGCTGGAGTGCAGGAGAGGGGACAGAGACCCTCCACATGTGGATGAAAGAAAGCGAAGGTGAGTAGAAGAGATGAGCACCCATGTGGCACCACAGTACCCAGGGGGATATTCATGAAGATGATGGAAGAAGAGTCTGTAAAAGAATTGAAAAGGAGGAGGAGGAGAACTAGGAGAGAGTCTTGAGAAAAGAGAGGTGCAGGAAAGAAAGGAGCTGCCAGTATTGAAAGGCCATAGAGTGGTCACATTAAAGACCATAAAGCCCACTGCCTTTGACAATTTGGAGGCTTTGGTGACCTTTGTTGGAACAGCCTTTGAGCAGTAATGAAGGCCAAGGACTGAGTTCAATAGGACTGAAGAATGAATAAGTGGTAAGGACTCACAGACACTGTTCCCAGTTTGGTAGTTAATAGGAGAGGGTTGTGGTGATGAAAGAAGAAGAAAAGTTTCTCCCATCTTATTGATCCTATTTTAAAAATGAAAAAAAGGTACCAGCGGAGAAGATACTGAAACTATGGGAAACCCAGGAGGTTCCTGACAGATCAAGTTGCTGAAAGGCAGTTTAGCCTCAGAGAACAGAGCAGACATTTAACTATGGGCAGAAATATTTGCAGGTGGAGGGTGGGCAGGAGAATGAATATCTTAAATGAAACATAGATTTTCTTTTAACGCCTCTAATTTTGAGTATTGATAATGGAATTAAGTGTGATCGATTTTGTTTGCTTTATTGATTCTGAACTCTGGCATCAGTCAAACATTGGAAAAATTTTATTTTTGAGAAAAATATGTTGAAAGTGATTTTAAAATTGCCCACTGGACAACAAATAGTTAGCTGAAAACAGAAATTACTAATATTAGAAAAATCCTTCAAGACATTCTTCTCCTTAAAAACTCACAAACAAAGAAGACACAGTGAACTCTAGATTATCCATATAATAAACTAAAATGACAAAATGACTTCCTTGGCCAGCCGGCATGTCTCTGGGCTGTCACTGACATCCTCTGGAGTGGGCTTAGGGAAAAAGAGCCAACATAATAGCATGTGAAAAAATTGACTGGGATCCTTAAATGGCTACTAAAAACTTATGATATATTTTAGAGCCAAATATTAATGACATTTGGCAAATATGACAATCTAGATTACCCATGCCAGATAGCAAATAGTCATGATTAGAACAAATAATTAGTAGTTGGCAATGATTAAGTAAGGCTGATACATTCCTACCTTTTCTGATCATTTGCACGGACTTAAAAAGAATCTGAAAGATTAAACTGTTTGTAATGTATTTTCCAAAGTTCGTACTTTAACTTTCTCCAAATACAAAAGCATCAGCTCTAGTGAACTATGAAATAGCACACAGTATATTTGATTAGGAGCATATTAAATATATATGTTGGTACAATCATCTGTCTTATCTAATGTGGGAAAAAATAGCTCAGTGGTGGAGAAAAATGAATGTAAGTTACAACTTCTCAACCTTGAGGATAAATTATTCCATTTAGAGCACCGACTATATATTATGTAGCTAGGAGACAGTGCTAATTTAATAATTAAAATTATAATAATACATTGTTTGGAAGAGATAACCTCCTATAAGTCATTGCCATATTACTTAGTTAAAAAATCATAATCTATTAAAATACTGTAAAATATGCAAGATCTTTAGTGCTAAACGCAATCCCCATAGAAAGTATTTTCAACTTAAAAAAACTGTATTCAATGGTAACAAAAGAATTATTTATTAACATATTTTCTTCCCATAATACAAAATTTCAATATTTAAGCAGGAGAAGTTTACAGGACACACTGCTATGGACTGAACTGCATCCTTCCAAAATTTGTATGTTTAAGTTCTAAGCCCCAGTGTGATGGTATTTGGAGGTGTGCCTGTGGGAGGCAGCTGGGTTTAGAGGAGGTCATGAGGGTGGGGCCCTCATGACGGGATCAGTGTTCTCCTAAGAAGAGATACCAGAGAGCTTGAGGTCTCTCTCTGTCATGTGAGAACACAGCCAGAAGGTGGCCACGTGCAAGACAGGAAGAGAGCCCTCATCAGAGCCTAACCATGTTAGCACCTGATCTTAGACTTCCTGCCTCCAGAACTGTGAGAAATAAACGTCTGTTTACATCACCTGGTCTGCGGTATTTTGTTTTGGTAGCCTGAGCTGACCAATACACACACTGAGCCCCTGTGATGTGATAGGAGGGAGGGGTAAGAAATAAAGAGGCGTCAGGTATGACTCCTGCTTTCAAGAGCCCCACAGTATAATAGGGGTGGGTAACACTTTCAACCACGTTAGCCCATGAGGAAAGTGATGCAAAACCAGCACTCAGATACTTTCTGCTTCTGTGAAGTTATTTCAAGGATCCAGCGCTTCTCAAAGTTGAAAGGGAAAAAATAATTTCTAAGTACAAGAACACTAAAAATCACATTTATGGAAAAAAAAAAAACCAGAATACCCAGAATTCTTCCTAATACCCTCATGGGAGAATAACATTCTTTAAACCTTTGTACCTTCACTGAAGAGAGAAAATGACTAATTCTCACGGCAGCCCATTTAGTGTAAAACAAAATGAAGACAAGGGGTGACTAATAAGCATCAGTCACAGAGGAGGGAGATTTAGGGCAGGAAGTCACTTCCTCCCTCCTGCTCCCTTTACATTCTTGGCTTCTGAATGATTAATATAGTAAGAATTTTGGCTTCGCTTTATAAGGTGATCCAAAAATGCACACCATAAACAGAACAATCCCTTCAATCTGGGGAAATGCTCTTTTATACTTGTAAAAACAGAAACCAAAACAAGTTTTAAAAAAAGACACCCCCTGTCCAGCTTTCCTTATAGTGATAAAATACTCCACCTAGAGCACTCCTACCCTTTGCCTCTCACATCGCAGCAGCACATCTCCTCTTTCAGGTCACGTCTTCCCCATAAAAGTGCTAAACTAATGCCGCTTAATGACAAATTAATGTCCATGAATAAAAAATACACCTCTAATAGCATAGAGTAATTTGCCATTACAATATCATCATTGGACATGCCCCTGGTTTAATACGATGTATTTAATTCATAACCTAATGAGTGATATATAAAAAGAGGGAGATGAACCCTGCAATTACATTTATGTGAGTCTGTCACCTTATTTGTAAAACCTTAGAGTCATTTACATTCAAATTAGAACAAATGAGTGATTTCACAAAGTGTGGTGATAAATGACCACAGCAGCCCAAGACAAAACTGTATTTCCTGTGAACACATTAACAGTTTCCTATTATTTGTTAAAAATTACAATGCATATTGCCCAGTGTGGTGTGAATAATGACTTTTTTACTGATTAGGTCAGAAGACTAATATGTAGCAAAATAAATAATTTTTCTTTTCATTTTTTCTGATTTTTGCTTTAAATTAACTACTGAATTCTGGTGGATTCACACTGCCACCTGCTGCCTAGGAGCAGATACTAAAAGCATATTCCTATCAAAAGGAGTTAATTCACCACTTTGGTGGTCTTATTCAGAAAGTCTAGTGAGAGTTCTTTCTCGTCAGTATATTTAAATTGCATTTCATAACAAGGGCTGATACTTGGCAAACCAAAAGATCACTTACTAAACAAATAATAGGATATACCATGTGTTATTTAGGGGAGGGAGTACAAAATCTACAAACCTTTTTTTGAGTACAAAATCTACAAAGCTAACTGCAAAAAAAGTCATTTTCAGCAAAGCATGTGTATCTCCTAATACATCACTTTCAGAGGATACAGCACAAAATCCAGTGGCCAGTACCCCTGATCTTATGCTAAGGGAGTTTTGGGGAGGGTCGTGTGTGTGTGTTCCTTACTCTTGACCCTAGGTACAATCTGAAGGTGATGACTGAAGGTGCTGCCTGTCCACTGACGATCTCCACCACCTAGCCCTTCCTCCCAGTGTCAAGTTCCAACACGAGAGGAAGGCCTTAGTGTCCAGGACAGAGTAGACTAGGAAAGGCGTGAGGACAAGATATGAGGCTCAGGAGGATCAGGCCTGGCCTTGGAGACCAGGCTAAGGGTTTCTGTAGGTGAAATGATGCGGCCAAAGGGTCATTAGGGAAGCTAGTAGAGTTTTCCAAACCAGATCAGCATCCTAGCTCTGACTTTAAGTTTCTCCATCTGTAAAGAGAAAAGAACACTCACCTGCCTTAAGGGGTTGCTCAGCAGAGGAGAAATGGGAATCTCTGTGCAAAAGACTCAATACGGATAGGCTCTCAATAAATGTTGGTTCTCTTTCCTGTGAAAGATAATGATGGCTCTGGGGACTATGGTTTGGCATAGACAGAGGTGAGAAACAAGCAGACCCCCTAGGAGGAAATTATGAGCTCATAACATATAGCCAGTGATGGTGAGAGTCTAAAGAAAGTTAAGAAAATTAGCACTGGAGAAACGGACCTGGTCTGAGAGATATTTGGGAGGTAGAATCAACACAACTTGATAACTGATTGGATACAGTGATGAGGAAGGGGGTTCTAAGACTCTGTCCAAATTTCTAGACAACAGATCAATGGTACCACCAAGAGAGAGAAGGATAGGTTTTCTCATGTTGGATCTGAATTGCCTGTGTGATGCTTAGATAGAGACGTTCAGAAGCTAACTTTAAAAAGACAAGGAAAAATCAAAGTTTAGGAAAACTGGACTCAAAAATTTTGTAATGTTTATCTGAAGGACTCAGTAAATCAGCAGCCACATCAGAATCCCTTTATTCACAGCCCATGTCCTGAGAATGGTCTGCAGAGATTCCTTTATAAGATTTAACATAGTGATTGACATGCGTGTACACATGCATACTCTGAAAAATAAGAAAATTTACATGTTTTACTGGACCTACTTTAAAACAAATATTGCTCTTTAGTGAACTGGTTCACCTTTCTGATGAAATTTTTAAGAAGAGTACAGTGGGTAAGAAAGAGGAGCAGAAGGCAGAACAGGGAAAGCAACATTCACATTTCATTTGAGACTGAATCTCAGATAGCAGGTAAGTCTGACAGGTCATGCTTATTAATAATATATAACATGACAGGCTATACAGGATGGAATCCTACAGAATTTCATCGCAAAGCAGTAAGAAAGGCACACTTGAGGAGCTGTTTATAAATCCCTCATCTTGGGATGATGGGCTATTACAGTAGCCACTCCTCCTTGCAAACACCTTGTCCTCAATGAGTTAGCTGTTTCACAGCCACGCTACCAGTTAATTCCACCAACATGCACTGAGACCACATGTATTCTCAATGAGGGGTCCAATGAGAGGGCCTGGGGCCAAAAATGAATAAGCGAAGACCACAGGATAAGGAAGACCTCACAGCCTGAGAGGCTAATTCATGGTTATCCTCCCTAATACAGAGGGATACTGCTCTTGTGATGTGGGCTCCTGGCCCTCAACAGCCTGCCAGAGAAAAAACAAGAGAAAGGACACAGTGACCTCAAAGTGTCCCTTCCCTTGGCTCAGGGGCAGCAGCCGCATCTAGGCATGTGCCGAAGAAGCTTCAGGTCAATACAACAGCTGATGGCTGGGGAGGCTCAGGGTGGCTTGGGTAGGGCAGTGAGTTTCTGGGAAGTGTCCACCTTGTACTTCTCCTAGCATATGCTTTCTAATGAGCCCTAGAGGACAGGAGGAGGCACCAAAGCCAAAGTCTACCCTTCACATCTCTGAAATAATGGTAATCTGAGAACAACAAAATAATACCAGGCATCTTAGGAAAATGGCTTCACAAACTCCTTGTTGCACCGAACAAGGACTACTCTAGTATTCTTGCCTGGAGAATCCCATGGACAGAGGACCCTGGTGGGTTACAGTCCATAGGGTTGCAAAGAGTTGGACATGACTGAAGCGACTTGGCAAGCACCAAACAAGGACAGAGAATATACTAGCTTTGGTGTTGGGTCTTAATTTCTAACTACAGTTAAAGCACTAAAGATTTTTCATTTTAACAGAAAACGTTTTATATACCCAATAAAATTATTCCACAGGAAATTAAAAACTAGTTAAGCAATAATACCAAAAAAATCATAAATAGGTATAGTTATTTGACTCTGTCAAAACGAAAGCAGACTGACCCATTCTGGTAATTTGATAATCCTAAAAGATAGGCAGGGGATATATTTGTAAAAGACTGACATAATGAAGGCTTCTGCACACAAATGGTTTTAATCCACTTATAGTCAAATTTCCTTCCAAAAGTTGAACATCTTGTAACATCAGAAATAAAAAGGAAAGTTACATAAGAGAATGAAAGGAAAACATTGGTGAAAAGAAAGTGAAATTTTTAATCCCTGCTCAAGCAGGCTAATAATAAATGACCTATCCAGAAAACACATCTGTATGCAAGTTACATTTTTTTTCCAGAGCAAACAATGAACTGCAAGAATTCAAAATTCCAAAGTGACACAAGTTAGCCAATATTTCGACAGGTTCATCTGATGGGTAGGGAAAAATACTCATGAATGTCCCATGTTCATCCAGAATCCTTATTTAGAGAGAATTATAGTTTACACACACACATACACACACACACACACACCTGTATATACACACGATTTTAATATGCATCATGATAGCTAGCACCATAAGCAAACTTTTGTCAACACACATCATTAATTACTATCTACCAGGGAAAAAGTGAATCAGGTGATGATGCTGAAAGCACAAGTTGTAATATTTGTTGTAAAAATGTCAAATAAAAGTAATTTCAATTTCACAAATTGAACACACAGATTTGAAGTCTTATAGCCAATGTTTTTCTCATTTGGTACTTGCAGAAAGGGATTAAAATAGCTATCCCATATCACCCAATGATATTGAGGGGAATCAGAAGGAAAAGAAGATAAAACATTTAAACATTTACTATTAGATTAAATATGCTGAGATAATGATAAAACTTCTATCCGCTGTATTGGAACTGCCCCTTAGTTGAACATGGCTGACATTCCTTACACAGTCTCCCTAGGGAGCACTGGTTCCTATTTCCTGAGGTTGCTGGGGGGATGAAATAATATGATATACGAGAAAGGGCTTTGGAAATGACCTAATGAGTAACAGAATGGCTATATTTAAAATTAGAGAAATTATTAGGAAGGAAATAATTAGGCAGAAAAAAATAGTATTTTTCTACTTACTAATAATATGTCATATGCACAAGGATAGTAGAATTAAATTATGTAGATTTATTATTTTTCAAATTTACTTTCACTGTTGTTATAATCCTGTAATAAATGCAAGTTAACAGTCATACTAGTAGAATAAATTGGAGGATCTCAAGATAGGAGGTTGGTACTTAACTCTGCAAAATAAGAGACTCATAGACATACTACCTGCCTAAGATGTCCTGTGTCTTCCTATTGAAACAAAAGGTTTTCATCCAAGAAGAAAAAAAAAGGTCTTTGGAATCAGAAAGGCCTATCACTCACCAGCTATGAGCAAACTGGGATTATTTCAAATCTTTGATTGTTTACCTATCAAAATGTGTACCCTGTTGTGAGGGCCAAACGTGAAGCATCAGTGAGCAAGCAGCAGGTGCTCAGTAGATGGGCCATTCTCCCCCTCCCCTTCTCAAAGCCTTTCCTGCAACCCTAGCAAATCAGAGCAAAAAATGCACAGATCACTTATCACTTCTCCAGAATTTACTGCCTGAGAAGTTCATGCAGCAATTAATTATATATGACGTCATGATATGTTAGCTACTGTTACCGAATCTGAAATGACAATCCAACTTTTCATGCATTTCCACAATCAGACAGCACTGGTTCAAGTCAAGGCCCTTCCTAGTGTCATCTCCCAGGGCCCCAGCAGTGAACCCTGTCTGTGGCTGTTGAGTTGCTCTGCTGCCCAAGGGGAGTGGAGGCCTAGGGTGGGCGGGGAGGGCTGGGGACACGAGGTAGGGCGCTGAGAGCTGCAGCTGCCCTCCTAGAAGCCTCAGTCCGTGTCCTGGAGAAATTCTACCACCACAGGCCACATCTCCCACCCACCCCTCTTGTACTTTATCTGTCACTGGAGTCCAGCTGGTGGGTTACCGCAGGGGGAGGAATGTGCAGGGCATACTAGCAGGATGCAAGCTTACATACCTGGATGAGATAGTGAGAACACAAATTGAGAAGCTCCAGTAACTGTAGGTGACTGCCAGCTGCTAACACATCCTGGATCACGCCTGGCTCCAACAAAATCTGTTGTTTTTTTAAATAAAAGAAAATAATCAGTTACTTACAACTTGCTTAATCTGCAAATATACTGTATTTAAATTGCTCCTTAACATACTATATCTGAATTAATACTGTTTATTACGGAAGTCAGTCCTTTTTCTGTTCTGATTAATGAGCTGTGGCCCTCATTCTAACAGCTGAGTTCTCATTTCCAATATTCATTTCTTGTGCACAAAGCTCCACACTTAACCACTTATTTTTGCAAGAGGATATGAACATTTGCAAAGACCAATATAATAGTCTTAAAATTCAGTGTGTGATGAATGTCATCTTGTAAATACAAAAGAATTGAATTTTAGTTTTTCAACATATACTTCAGAATGTTTTTCTTCAGTAAATTGCAGAAACAGTACAGTTAACAGGTATTTTAGGGAAAAGGGCTTACATTTCTCCTTGAAATATGAGACCAGAGGTAGATATTGCTCCGTTTTACTTCTAAATCCTATAATAACTTCAACCACAAGCTTTCATTTTTTTTCCTTCTCAATCTATGATTCTCTAATCCTTTCTGTTTCAAATAAAGGATGTAGAAATAGTATATTTAGAATAAAAAGGCATCAGAGAGAAAGCAAAATGCCCCAGATATACTGGCAAGAGCAGTCTTCATTCTTTTCTGGTTAGGTCCAACTTTGGGCCTACAGCTGCCAGCGCTTGAGCTGGTAAACAGGACTGGAGAAAAACACACAACTAAGTTGACTAAATTAACTTTACATCCAAGACTGCCAGGCACAGGAAGACTGCAATGCTGCTCCAGTCTTCCTCACCCATTTCCCAAGTACAGTGGTTCCTAAAGTCTAGTCTCTGAACCAGCAGCATCAGTGTTACCTGGGAAATCCTGAAAATGACAATTCTTAGGCACCTCCCCAGATCTAACTGAATCAGAAACTTTCAAGTAAAGCCCAGTAACTGGTGTTTCGACAAACCCCACTGGGGCTTCTAGTGCCCAGTGAAGCCAGAAAAACACTGGTGGAGTCAGCTTGCTCTCTCCCTCTATTTCTTCTCGCATGCTTCTCTCTCCTCAAGCCTGCAACTCCTTGTCTCTCTTCTTATGCTAACCTCATGATCTTCCAAAGGTTCCCACCACCAAGTCTACCAACTCACCTACTCATATCTGTTCCAGCACATTTTATTCTCCCCTACACTTCAATAGGGCACTAGATCCCATCTCTCTCTGCCTGATACTTCCCCTCTCGTTGCTATATCATCAGCTGTTCTCTTCCACTGGATGATAACTCTCATCAGCATACAAATATGCCATTCAAGCTCCTAATAAATAAAAATCCCATCCCTTGACCCCAAAGACCCCTCACGCTTCCCATCATAACAAAACTCCTCAGGGGATGTTGTCTATACAAAACCCCATTGCTTGCTTTACTCAGCTCTCTTTCAAATCTATACCTGTTGAGTTTTGTTCCCATGGTTCCTCTAAAAATGCTCTCATCAAGGCCATCAGTGACTTCTACATCCAAGAGCCACTTCTCAATATTTAATCTTACTCAAACCAGCAGCAGTTAGCAAAGCTGATTGCTCCTCTTCTTGAACAATTTCTTCCCTTGCCCCTAGGACAACACACTCTCTCTCGGTTTCTTCTACTTCAATAACCAGAGCCTTTCCACCACCTTCCCAAACTGTAAGCGTTGGGAATGCTCAGAGCTCAGTCCCCCATCTCTTCTTTCCTCTCTCTACTAACTCCGTGGATGACCTCACATAATCCCATGGCTTTAAAACTATCCACACACTGATTACATTCAAATTTGTTTCTCCAGCCCCAACCTCACCCTTGAACTTCAGACTGACATTCAACCACCCATTCTGTGTCACCACTTGGGTATCTAATGGGCAGCTCAACCTGAAAGTGCCCCACACTGAACTCTTCATCCTCTCCACCAACCACCAAACCTGCTCCTATCCCAATCCAGCCATTTCAGCAAAAAGCAACTTGGTTATTTACACTAAAACCCCAGAGTCATTCCTTACTCCTCTTATTTTTTTCATACCTCACATCTGATCCATCAGCCACTCCTGTTAGCTCTACTTCAAAATAGTTCCAGAATCAAACATACTCAGTGCCTCTTTCATCATTATCACTCTAGTCCAACCTACTGTCTCCTATATAATAGCCTCCTAACTAGTTGAACTGCTCTCTCCTTTGCCTCCTCGCACTGCTTTTAATATCAAATGGTTCTTTAAAAACAGAAATGAAATCATGTCACTCTTTCATTCAGAACTGTCCAACAACTTTTTATTTCATTGGAAAAAGACCAAAGTGTTCACTATATCATGTAAGTTCCTTTTGAATACACAGAGCACCTTAGCGTTTACATCTAGCTGCTTTCCTTGCCTGGACTGCTCTTCCTCAAGACATCAGAGAGGCTCACTCCTCGTGCTCTTCAAACCTCTGCCCAGACAGCATCTTACCTAAGAGGCCTTCTCTGACCATCCTATGTAAAATAGTACCCCACTCCCCATCACCCCTATTCCCAATCTCTTTGCTTTATTCTTCTTCATAGCACTTAACATCTCTCAACATACTACATATTTGTCTCATTGATGATTTTCTGTTTCTCCACTGACTAGGATACATGATCCAGGAGAGTAAGAACTTGAGCCATTTTGTATCCCTACCACTCAGAACAATAACAAACAAAAAGCTTTCACTTAACATTGATGAATTAACCTTAATTTACTGAATTAATTTATCTCTGAAAGTGAAAAGTGAAAGTTGCTCAATTGTGTTCAACTCTTTGTTACCCCATGGACTATAAATACAGTCCATGGAATTTTCCAGGCCAGAATATTGGAGTGGGTAGACTGTCCCTTCTCCAGGGGATCTTCCCAACCCAGGAATTGAATTGGGGTCTCCTGCATTGCAGGCAGATTCTTTACCAATTGAGCTATCAGGGAAGAATTTATCTTTAGATATGCTTTTTTTAATTTTTAAAAATTATTTATTTATTATTTACTATTGGCCGCACCAGGCGGCATGCAGGATCTTAGTTCTCCAACCGGGGATAAAACCTGCACCCTCCCCGTGCAGTGGAAGCGTGGAGTCCCAACCACTGGACTGTCAGGGAAGTCCTCTAGATACGTTTTTAAATTATAATAAGCCTAACTAGAGGAAAGAGGGAAAAGGACTATACATTTTATTTCTCAATGATCAAAGAAGTGAAAAAGTTAAGCATGTGTGGCAAAAATACCAACATTCATCTTATTCTGAAAATTCTTTACAGCTCCTTTCCTGTCTAGTCAGAGGGAAAAACCTGAATTTTTCTAACTCCTCAAGGAGAAGGCTTTGACTGACATTCAGGAAATTATTGCAGCTCCCTTCACAGGAGCAAGGATGTAGTGTATTCTTGCAGAAGAGGCATGGCCTAAGGCGCAGAATGGGGAATAGATGGATTAGAAAGGTTAGTCTTAGCCTTTAAATCCTGTCAGTTGCGCTTATTTCACACAACTGGCATTCATGATAACCTCTAAGGCTCGGTAATGCCAAACACAAAGACAGATATCACAGAGAGACAAGATGAATATTCCACAGCACGTGTAACATGTCCAGCGGGCCACCTGGAGAAACCTCAGAAGAGAAACCCATCCTGGGATTGTTTTTTCGTCTTTGTTTCTTGATTTCTGTTCTGTAGTTTTTTTTTTTCTTCTCTCATTACAACATAAGCTTCTCTAAAAAAAATTCTTTAGCACAGAAAATCCCTAAGTGATTTTAAAGGGAGTGGTTTAAAAAAAAAAAAAAAAAAAACCTATCAGAAAAGCTGGGTCTCACTTACAGAAACAAAACCAGCATTCCAAGCTCCATTTACATTTATTTACATTAGTCGCTCAGTCATGTCCAACTCTTTGCAACCCCATGGACTGTAGCCTGCCAGGCTTCTCTGTCCATGGGATATCCCAGGCAAGGATACTGGAGTGGGTTGCTATTTCCTTCTCTAGGGTATCTTCCCAACCTATGGATCAAACCCAAGTCTCCCGCATTGCAGGCAAATTCTTTACCATCTGAGTCACCAGGGAAGCCCTTAAAGTCTTTTCAATTCAGTTCTGTAGCTTATTGGTGACTGGTTGTCCTCATATATTTTTCCAGAGAATTTGTGTTTGGGCAGAAAAACAAAGGTTGGATCTCATCACGGTGTACAGTATGGCCAATCTATCAGTTGTCTAGAACTGGGTGAAAATGGCCTTCTGTAGAAGGAAGGGCTCCCCCACACGTCAGTTGATAGATGAACATGGAGATCCCTAAGTGTTGCAGAGCACATGCTGGTTACACTTAGGCCTTTCAGGAATGCATACCCACCCACATCTAGTCTGGCACTCAAAGCAGGTCAGATGGGAAGAAGGATCACTCCAGGACCACCCACAGGAGGGAAGGGTGTTCCCTGACAGTTCAGAACACGGAGTAGTAGAGTGGGAGCTTGACACATCTAGTCAATCATCAAATTGGAGGAGCTTAGCTCAGACGAGACAGAGGACAAAACCAATGTCTGAATAACAAAAAAGATTAAGAAATGCAGGATGCATAAAGCCAAGTAGCCCAGGAAAACACTAACGCCACCCAACTGGGCTGGCATTGCCTCTTCCCTCAGTGATGCTCCCCTGCCTGGGTGGAGGCAGAAGTGGGGTGTCTTCAGACTGTTCCAAGAGGTTCTGATGCAATTTCAGGTGGGCACGAGCTGCCCGTTCACAGGCCATCGTATGGAACATGCTTTCCCTGCCACCCACTCACACTTGACCTCCAGGTAACAGAATACAGAGGGCTGAACTTGAAAGAGGGGAGCTGGACAGTCCTAGCTGGGGAGGTGACAATCTCATTTCAAAAGCTGTCCTGCAGCTGGTGGCAAGTTAGTCCGTGTCAACTGAGGAAAGATCCACTGTTGACCCCTGCCCCAAAAGCTGAGACTCCGCCTTCACTGTGACCAGCTGAGGATAAGAAGCGGTCAGTGGCTGTAGTCAAGGTGACACTGGGTAGTGTGACAAAGCAACAGAGGTAAAAGCCACAACTACAGTTGAAGACGTGGTCTCTAAAGATACCAGTGAGAGTTACCACATCAGAATTCAGGCATGAAGGGTCCAACTGCCCTGCCAGAAGGAGGCACTCCTGAATACTGAGACCAAAGGTGTCGTCTGGCCACTGATCTAAGCAACAGTGGATCTGCACCATCTTTGTGTCTGCTAATTCCCTCAGTTCTGTCTGACTCTTCGTGACCCCATGGACTGTAGTCTGTCAGCCTCCTCTGTCCATGGGATTCTCCAGGCAAGAATACTGGAGTGGGCTGCCATGCCCTCCTCCAGAGGATATTCACAACCCAGGGATCGAACCCCTGTCTCTTAGTCTCTTGCAGTGGCAGGCGGGTTCTTAGCTACTAGCGCCACCTGGGAAGCTGCACAATCTCTAACAAAGGGCTTCCAAATTGGAATGAGACTGGGGCTCCGGGTCCCAGCAATATCCTTGGGCAGGACACAAGGCCAGAAACTTAAGAAAGAAGAATATGAGGGAGAGGTGAGAGGCTGCAGAGGCTACAAGATGAGCCATGTCCTCACTTGGCAGGGCTCTGGGAAGACAGGGCTCGGACTAATGGAGCACACAGACCGCAAGGCGTTCCTGCCTTTCCTTCTGCAGCTCCTTCTCCCAAATCACCAAGTGTCTCTTCATCCTTTTAATTTTGCCTTCTTATTGTTTTTCTTTTTATTTTTTTCTCTCACTTTACCTTGCTTCTTGGAGTTGCTACTGGTAGGGACTGTCTTTAATAGCCATGGCAAGTCTTGGTGTGATCTTTTATCCTGCTTTATGAATAGGTGAGTTAGCATCTTCAAAAAAAGGTTGTATCTCAGTTCTTTAAAGCTATCTTCCTCATTTTTTGCTTCAGGAGCTGTTTAAATTACTTACTTCTGGGTTTGTGGATAGAGTAGTCTGAAAGAACTGAACATGTTGAAGTCAAACAATGAAGGTCTTTACCAAACAAACAGCTGTGCACACAGGAACACAAGCATTTTTGAAAGCTCTCATGTAAGTGAGAATCAGATGCGGCTTAAGACTATTTATAAGAATAAATGAGCACATTTATTATTCTTTATACTTGTTTCTTTGGGACATTTTTCTGTATAATATAGCAAAAATGGCAAATTATCACAATTTGAATTTATAAATAAAAACAAGTAAATTGAATAAAACAGTGTAAATAACTTTTAAGTTATCAGATATTAAGGATACATAAAATGCTTTGTATAAAGTCCTTCAACAGACTTCCTATAGACAGAATTTGAACCATAAGATCTAGCTGTGGGAAACTGCCATCAATTTAGTTCTTTCAAAACCATTACACTAAGGATTTTTTTAAACCACAAGGTGGCGCCTTAGATTAAAGTAAAAGGATTTTCCAAATTAGGAAGCGTATCTTTAGGACAGCCACTTTATTTCTAAGAAAGAAAAATAATAAATAAGGATAATAAAGTATGAATTCTACTTTCTAGATGTATCTATAATTTGGGGAAATGTTCATAAACATTTCTGTTGAAACACTTAATATGAGTGACACCAATCAAAATTCAGTAGTTCTTCATAAGTCAGGTCCCAGTTTATGAATATAAGAAGTTCAAACTTTTTGTCTTTGTATTCAGAAATTCTTATGATGTGGCCCCAACCTAATTTATAAAACTTCCAACTCTGCAACCCTATGGTTGCTTTGCTAAAGCCAATAGCCCATTGTCTTCCACATACAGGCAGTACCTTTTTCTCCACCTTGACCGCCCTCTTAACTTATTTAATCTCTATATCAAAATCCTACCCATTTGTCAAGATTCAGTGAAGTCCACTTCCTATATAAAGCTTTGCAAGATTTCCCTTCACCCTAATCTGAAACTGGGATTAATCTCCTGGGACTCCGAATTACCACAGATGTCTAATGAACTAAAACTATGAGCCCCAGGTCACACCACCTGACTTCAAATCCCAGCTGGCAGAATGAGATTGAGATAATTACTCAATTCTGCCTCTGTTTCCTCATTTATACAATGAAATTATAATACCTATCTCAAAAAATTGTTTTAAAGACTGAGAAAATGCATATACATCATTAAAACTGTATATGGCTGTATTAGCTAAATGGCTTAAACAATTTGGGACTTAGGCAAATTAGGCAGCTTGGAGTGTCAACAAACCAGGTTCCTTGCAATTTCTTACTTCTCCAATTTTAGCCTGTGGTTTCATGGTCACAAAAAGGCTGCCACACCTCCAGGCATTGCATTTGAACTCAAAGCAGAAAGAAATGAGAGGAAAAGGAATAGAAATAGTATGCCAGCTGATATTATTTACTATGAAATAACAGATTTCCTAAAAATACTACCACACAGACTTCCATTTACATTTCATCTGCCAAGTCTAGTTCCGGTAGCTACTCAAAACTGTAAAAGAACCTGGGAAAGTGAGTTTTTATAGCTAGATGCACTACTGTCCCAAATTAAACTGGAATTTTATATAAAGAAGAAAGAGGGAATGGATGTTGTGCAGACAATCAAAGAATAGGCCACGACTCTTAGCAGAGTATCTGCTTACATAAATCTGCAATAAATGTCAACCATTATCTGTTTCTTTTTCACGTGACTGCTTTTGCCCTGAGTGAGTTAGGTGTGTATGTGTGTCTTATTTTATGTCTTACCTATGAGACTATGATGACAGGGTCCATCCTATTTCATGTTCATTGCTGTTGAACACCTTAGAAGAATACCTCAGGAATTATTTAGTAAAGAAATTTATAGGAGTAAAAAATACAGGTCCTGGAGAAAATGTTAGAAGATGTCAAAAGCCTCCATGAGAGAGCCTGGTCACATGCTAATCCGAATCAAGGATTATCTGGTTGAAAGAGCTAAACAAAAGGACACAACAGACATTTCAACTAACAGTCGTAGTAATGTGTGCAAATGAAGGTCACCTTTGGGCTGGATGTTCCATATGATGAATTTGTGATTTGATTACTGATTCCTTAAGTTTCAAATTCCATCAGGTAGTTTTCTTCCAAACATAGGACACTTGTACAAATTCCTACAAGATCTTAATATCAAACACTTAAATATACTGATTTTCAATTTATGAAAAAACAATCAACTTTTGCATCTGTTAGAATACAAAAAAGGAGAAAATGAGACTTAATTTTCAGAATATCTTGAAAAAATGCTTAAAACCACAAAGGTAAAACAATAAGAACATACTAGTAAAAAAAAAAAAAAGTATGGTGATAATCACTTGGAGATTCTATTATTTTCCTTCACTAGTTTACACAGTCTCATTTGCTTCATTCGAAGTTTCTAAGGTTATAGGCAGATAGTAGAAGCATAGTCCCTAAGATGCTAAGAAGAAATCTTGGAATAAATAAGGCCACCAGTACTACATTACTGGGACTTCCCTAGTGGCTCAGTGCTAAAGAATCCACCTGCCAACGAAGAAGACACAGGTTCAATCCCTGGTCCAGGAAGAATCCCTGAAGAAGGGAAAGGATACCCACTCCAGTATTCTTGCCTGGGGAATCCCATGGACAGAGCCTGATGGACTATATAGTCCATGGAGTCACAAAGCGTTGAACATGACTTAGTGACTGAACCACCACCACCACCACCACTATATTACTAGGAAACTCCATGCTGCCCTACACAAATTTTATTACCATTAATGAAACTTTAAAAGTCTACATTTGTTGCTCCTTATTCTTCCTTTCCTATTTTAGGACACGTGAAAGGGTGATGGATTAAATACTCAAGCTAGGTGCTCAAGTAGAGAGAGAAGAAAGGAATCAGATGGAATTACTAAGCTGCTAAGATAGTAGTGGGCACAGGGTGCTATAGGAGCACTTGGCTGGAGGTGCTTCATTTCAATGGAGCTGTGAAATAACTCTTTACACAAAAAACTTGGTCCCCTCAGATTGCATGAGCGAGTCTCATTTTCTTTTGGCCCCTTTTCCATTTTCACAGTTCTGGTATTTCAAAGCTCTAAGATCAATAATTCTGTCAGATAGCCACTTCCAACAGTTTTCTTCATTGTGTTTAAATTAACAAAATATATTATTTAACAAGATGTAAAGATGAACTACATATACTTACATTACTTTAAAAATATGGCCTAATTATTTGAAAAGGCAGAACAAATTTTTAAGAGTTTCTAACTCCAAGAGAAAGAAGCAGTCCCAGCAATTAAATATAATGAAACATGAAGGTCATTACAGGTTATAAGAAACGCCAAATTAATTATTAAGATTCACTTTTATAACCAGTGCTCTTTCAAGTGTGATGAACATGGGAGGTTTCATTCCATTAAGTTTTATGAATGAATCTGAGCTTTTCCATACAGAGCTAGTTTCTTATAATGCTAGTATGGCCAAAGGAAAAAGAAACATTCCTTTAAAATACTGACGTCCAAAGACGGAAGGTCTCTGGGAGAATGAATAGGCCTGGTGCCAATGTTCATTTATAGTTGGCTACTATGATGGCAACCCACTCCAGTATTCTTGCCTGGAGGATCCCAGAGATGGCGGAGCCTGGTGGGCTGCCGCCTGTGGGGTTGCACAGAGTCAGACACGACTGAAGCGACTTAGCATAGCATACTATGATGTCATTGCTGGGTGCCTGAGCACAGACAGAAGCAAAGAGCCAAAAGGAACCATTATGCTTTAGGCTATGACAGCGTGGGCACAGGATGCTGCAGGAGCACTTGGCTGGGAATGCTTCATGTCACTGAAGGAAGCTGTAGAATGATTTTTCACATGAAGAAATACCTCATTAATCTTCAATTCCATGTTCATTTGGAGAAGTCCTTGTATTTGCTTTATAAGAAATGGAAGTAAAAGTACGGCTTCAGGAGCCACTGTAGCAACATAGGCAAGTTATTGACATGTTTGTTTGTTTTTTATTTTTTTTTATTTTTAAACTTTACAATATTGTATTGGTTTTGCCAAATATCGAAATGGATCCGCCACAGGTATACATGTGTTCCCCATCCTGAACCCTCCTCCCTCCTCCCTCCCCATACCATCCCTCTGGGTTGTCCCAGTGCACCAGCCCCAAACATCCAGTATCGTGCATCGAACCTGGACTGGCGACTCGTTTCATACATGATATTATACATGTTTCAATGCCATTCTCCCAAATCTTCCCACCCTCTCCCTCTCCCACAGAGTCCATAAGCCTGTTCTATACATCAGTGTCTCTTTTGCTGTCTCGTACACAGGGTTATTGTTACCATCTTTCTAAATTCCATATATATGCGTTAGTATACTGTATTGGTGTTTTTCTTTCTGGCTTACTTCACTCTGTATAATAGGCTCCAGTTTCATCCACCTCATTAGAACCGATTCAAATGTAGTCTTTTTAGTGGCTGAGTAATACTCCATTGTGTATATGTACCACTGCTTTCTTATCCATTCATCTGCTGATGGACATCTAGGTTGCTTCCATGTCCTGGCTATTATAAACAGTGCTGCGATGAACACTGGGGTACACGTGTCTCTTTCCCTTCTGGTTTCCTCAGTGTGTATGCCCAGCAGTGGGATTGCTGGATCATAAGGCAGTTCTATTTCTAGTTTTTTAAGGAATCTCCACACTGTTCTCCATAGTGGCTGTACTAGTTTGCATTCCTACCAACAGTGTAAGAGGGTTCCCTTTTCTCCACACCCTCTCCAGCATTTATTGCTTATAGACTTTTGGATCGCAGCCATTCTGACTGGCGTGAAATGGTACCTCATAGTGGTTTTGATTTGCATTTCTCTGATAATGAGTGATGTTGAGCATCTTTTCATGTGTTTGTTAGCCATCTGTATGTCTTCTTTGGAGAAATGTCTATCTAGTTCTTTGGCCCATTTTTTGATTGGGTCATTTATTTTTCTGGAGTTGAGCTGTAGGAGTTGCTTGTATATTTTTGAGATTAGTTGTTTGTCAGTTGCTTCATTTGCTATTATTTTCTCCCATTCTGAAGGCTGCCTTTTCACCTTGCTAACAGTTTCCTTTGATGTGCAGAAGCTTTTAAGTTTAATTAGGTCCCATTTGTTTATTTTTGCTTTTATTTCCAATATTCTGGGAGGTGGGTCATAGAGGATCCTGCTGTGATGTATGTCACAGAGTGTTTTGCCTATGTTCTCCTCTAGGAGTTTTATAGTTTCTGGTCTTACGTTGAGATCTTTAATCCATTTTGAGTTTATTTTTGTGTATGGTGTTAGAAAGTGTTCTAGTTTCATTCTTTTACAAGTGGTTGACCAGTTTTCCCAGCACCACTTGTTAAAGAGATTGTCTTTAATCCATTGTATATTCTTGCCTCCTTTGTCAAAGATAAGGTGTCCATATGTGCATGGATTTATCTCTGGGCTTTCTATTTTGTTCCATTGATCTATATTTCTGCCTTTGTGCCAGTACCATACTGTCTTGATAACTGTGGCTTTGTAGTACAGCCTGAAGTCAGGTAGCTTGTTTCCTCCAGTTCCATTCTTCTTTCTCAAGATAGCTTTGGCTATTCGAGGTTTTTTGTATTTCCATACAAATTGTGAAATTATTTGTTCTAGCTCTGTGAAAAATACCGTTGGTAGCTTGATAGGGATTGCATTGAATCTATAAATTGCTTTGGGTAGTAGATTCATTTTCACTATATTGATTCTTCCAATCCATGACATGTTTGCTTTTAACATCACTATATTTTGAAAAAGGGGGATGACTACTACCTACTTTTGTAAAGTTTACATATAAGGATAAAATGGAATAATCCTGGTAAAAATTTTAGAATAATCCTGGCATGTTTCACAGGGTAAGAAATATAGGTGCTACTATTATTATTGTTAATTCCATGAACAGAAAATAATTATTCACAAATAATGACTTCTATTTCTAATGTTTACATTGTCTACTACGGACCAGGTGCCATGTGAGGTAATTTCATACATGTTATCTCTCTTTCTTACACTGTTCCCCACTGCTCACTCCTGCAAGGTAAATATTAACCCCCTAAGGCAAATGAAGAAACTGAAGGTGGAGAAATTCACCCATTCAAACAGAAAAATCTTTTGTGAGTGCTGCACTGTCGAGGCACCTTTCCAGGCACTTTGGGTATGAACGTGAACAAGACAAACATGGTTCCTCGGTGTTCAGTGCTCACAGTCCGGGCTCTGGCCTCCAGGATAGACTGAGGTACCATCAACTGGCAAGAGTGAAAACAAAGGAAGAAACAGATTTGAAGGAAACAGCAAAAGTCCCATTTTGGAGATATGTTCAATGTGTGGCTTACTGGATGGCTATGGGTCGTCCAAACAGAGATATCAAGTAGTCAGAAATATATGAGTCTAGTTAGCAAACTGTAAGTCCCAGACCAAATTTTTCTTTCACATACTTTTTGTATGGCCTGTGAGCTAAGAAAAAAAAACGGTTTAAGACAAAAATTTTACTTGCATTTTTAAAATTTTATTTTATTCATTAATAAACTTAATCTTTTAGAGCACTCTTAGGTCCACAACAAATTGAGCAGAAAGCAGAGTACCACATACTTCCTAACCCTGCATATGCATAAGCTCCACCATTACAAACAGTTCCCACCAGGATGGTACATTTGTTACAATCAATGAACCCATACTAACACAGTATTAGCACCCAAGCTCCATAGTTCATATTAGGGTTCACTCTTGGTTTGGGGTTTAGATGAACATCCAGAGTGAGTACAGAGTATTTTCACTGCCCTAAAAATCCTCTGTGCTCTGCCTTACTCATCCGTACCTCCCCCAAACCCCTGACAACCACTAATCTTTTTATTATCTCCATCAGTTCAGTTCAGTTGGTAAGTTGTGTCCGACTTTTGCGACCCCATGACTGCAGCACGCCAGGTTTCCTTGTCCATTACCAACTTCCGGAGCTTGCGCAGACTAACATTCATTGATTGAGTCAGTGATGTCAGCCGACTGTTTCATGCTCTGTCGTCCCCTTCTCCTCCCGCCCTCAATCTTTCCCAGCATCAAGGTCTTTTCAAATGAGTCAGTTCTTTACATCAGGTGGCCAAAGTATTGGAGTTGCAGTATCAGTCCTTCCAATAAATATTCAGGACTGATTTCCTTTAGGATGGACTGATCAGATCTGCTCACAGTCCAAGGGACTCTCAAGAGTCTTCTCCAGCACCACAGTTCAAAAGCATCAATTCTTCGACATTCAGCTTTCTTTATAGTCCGACTCTCACATCCATACGTGACTACTGTAAAAACCATAGCTTTGACTAGAACAGACCTTTGTTGTCAAAGTAATGTTTCTGCTTTTTAATATGCTGTCTAGGTTGGTCATAGCTTTTCTTCCAAGGAGCAAGCATCTTTTAATTTCATGGCTGCAGTCACCATCTGCAGTGACTTTGGAGCCCCCCAAAATAAAGCCTGTCACTGTTTCCACTGTTTCCCCATCTATTTGCCATGAAGTGATGGGACCGGATGCCATGATCTTAGTTTTCTGAATGTTGAGTTTTAAGCCAACTTTTTCATTCTCCTCTTGCACTTTAATCAAGAGGCTCTTTAGTTTTTCTTCGCTTTCTGCCATAAGTGTGGTATCATCTGCATATCTGAGGTTACTGATATTTCTCCCAGCAATCTTGATTCCAGTTTATGCCTCATCTAGCCCAGCATTTCTAGTACTTTGCATACAAGTTAAATAAGCAGGGTGACAATATACAGCTTTAATTACTCCTTTCCCAATTTGGAACCAGTCTGTTGTTCCATGTCCAGTTCTAACTGTTGCTTCTTGACCTGCATACAGATTTCTCAGGAGGCAGGTATTATCTTCATAGCTTTGCCTTTTCTAGGATGCCATATAGTTGGAATCCCAAAGTATGTAGCCTTTTCAGATTGGCTTCTTTCACTCAGCAGTAAGCACTTAAATTTTTTCCAGGTCTTTTCATAGTTTGATAGGTCATTTCTTTTTAGTGCTGAATAATATTCCATTGTCTAGATATACCGCAGCTATCCATTTGTCTATTGAAGGGTGTCCTGGTTGCTTCCAACTTTTAGAAATTATGAATAAAACTGCTATAAACACCTGTATGTGTGTTTCTGTGTGAATGTTAAGTTTTCAATTCCTTTGGGAAATACCAAGCAGTGTGACTGCTGGATTGCATGATTAAGAATATGTTTAGTTTTGTAAGCTGTATCTTCTGTGAACATTGTCCCCCAATCTGTGGCTTGTATGCTCATTCTCTTGATAAAACTTCTGCAGAGCAGGTTGTAATTTGAATGAAATACAGCTTATCAAATTATTTTTTTCATGAGTCATGCCTCTGGCATTGTATCTAAAAAGTCACTGCCATATCCAAAATCATCTAAGTCATCTAAGTATTCTCCTGTCACCGTCTAGAAGCTTTATAGTTTTACATTTTACATTTAGGTCTGTGATCCATTTTGAGTTGATTTTTATTTGGGCATAAGGTCTGGCTAGACTCATTTTCTTGAATGTGAACGTGAGCTGTTTCAGCACCATTTGTGAAAAGACTATCTTTGCTCCACTGCATTGTCTTGCTCCTCTGTCAAAGATCCGTTGTCTATATCTATCTGGGTCTACTTCTGGTTTCTGTATTCTGTTCCACTGATCTATTCATCTATTATTTCCAGCCAATACCACAGTGTCTTGATTTTGCTTTATAGTAATTTGAATTCAGATAATGTCAGTCCTCCAGTTGTTTTTCCTCAATGTTCTATTGGCTCTGGGTTCTTTGTCTCTCTCCATTGAACTTTTAGGAACAGTTTGTCAGTATCAACAAAACAACTAACTGGGATTATGATTAGGATTGCAAGGGAGAATGACATATTAACAGTGTCGCATCTTCCTATCCATAATCATGGAAGCTCTTTCCATTTATTTAGTCCTTTGATTCCTTCTATCAGAATTTTGTAATTTTCTCACACAGATCTTGTTCATATTTTGACAGATTTCTTCCTAAGCATTTTATTTTAGGGTGCTAATGCCTAAGAATGCTTTTAATTTTTTAAAATAGGTTGGAAAATGTGAAAAGATGAATAATATGCTGATATATTAAAAAATATCCAGCTGAGCTATATCAAATCCTAAAATATGATGCTGTTGAAGTGCTACACTCAATATGCCAGCAAATATGGAAAACTTGGGAGTGGCCGTAGGACTGGAAAAGGTCAGTTTTCATTCCAATCCCCAAGAAGGGTAATGCCAAAGAATGTTCAAACTACTGCACGATAGAATTCATTTCACATGCTAGCAAAGGTGTGCTCAAAATTCTCCAAGCCAGGCTTCAACAGTACATGAACCGAGAACTTCCAAATGTTCAAGTTGGATTTAGAAAAGTCAGAGGAACCAGAGATCAAATTGCCAACATCCGTTTAACTTATTTAAGTAGTCACTCAGTCATGTCCAACTCAAGCGACCCCATGGACTGTAGCCTACCAGGCTCCTCCATTCATGGGATTTTCCAGGCAACAGTACTGGAGTGGGGTGCCATGTCCTCTTCCAGGAGACTTTCCCTACCTGAGGATCGAACCTGGGTCTCCTGCATTGCAGGCAGATGCTTTACCATCTGAGCCACCAGGGAAGCCCGTTGGATCACAGAAAAAGCAGGAGATATCCAGAAAAACATCTACTGCTTCATTAACTACGTGAAAACCTTGACTGTATGGATCACAACAAACTGTTGAAAATTCTTAAAGAGATGGGAATACCAGACCACCTTTCCTGCCTCCTGAAAAACCTGTATGCAGGTCAAGAAGCAACAGTTAGAACCGGACATGGAACAACATACTGGTTCAAAATTGGGAAAGGAATATATCAAGGCCGTATATTGTCACCCTGCTTATTTAACTTACATGCAGAGTACATCATGCGAAATGCCAGGCTGGGTAAAGCACAAGCTGGAATCAAGATTCCCGGGAGAAGTATTAATAACCTCAGATATGCAGATGACACCACACTTATGGCAGAAAGTGAAGAGGATCTAAAGAGCCTCTTGATGAAAGTGAAAGAGGAGAGTGAAAAAGTTGGCTTAAAACTCAACATTCAAAAAAAAAAAGATCATGGCATCTGGTCCCATCACTTCATGTCAAACAGATGGGGAAACACTGTTTCCCCATGGGAACTGACAGACTTTATTTTCTTGGGCTCTAAAATCACTGCAAATGGTGACTGCAGCCATGAAATTAAAAGATGCTTGCTCCTTGGAAGAAAAGCTATGACAAACCTAGACAGCATATTAAAAAGCAGAGACACTGCCAACAAAGGTCCATCTAGTCAAAGCTATGGTCTTTCCAGTAGTAATGCATGGATGTGAAAGTTGGACTATAAAGAAGGTTGAACGCCGAAGAATTGATGCTTTTGACTTGTGATGTTGGAGAAGACTCCTGACAGCCCCTTGGATTTCAAGGGGCAGTCCATCCTAAAGGAAATTGGGCCTGAGTACTCATTTTAAGGACTGATGCTGAAGCTCTAATACTTTGACCACCTGATGCAAAGGGCTGACTCATTGGAAAAGAGCCTCATGCTGGGCAAGATTGAATGCAGGAGGAGAAGGGGATGACAGAGGACAAGATGGTTGGATGGCATCACTGACCCAATGAACATGTGTTTGAGCGAGCTCCAGGAGATGGTGATGGACAGGGAAGGCTGGCGTGCTGCAGTCCATGGGGTCACAAAGAGTCACAAAGACACGACTGAGTGACTGAATAACAAATGTAAAAAAAATATGAAATTCAAATTTCAGCATCCATAAATAAAGTTTTGTTGGAACATAGCCATGTCATCTATTTACTTATCTGTCTCTGGCTGTTTTCATTCCATAACAGCAGAGTTGAGTAGTTGCAACAGAGCTGGATATGGCCTGCAAAGGCTGGATTATTTATTATTTGAACCCTTAAATAAAAAGCTTGCTGATCTCTAGTCTGGAGTACAGGTGGGGACTAGCAGTCAAGAGCATAATGTTGTACCAAATAACATGGGTCTAGATGATGGTATTGAGGAAGCTGTTTAGATATAAACAGGAGGGTTTTGACACACGAGGAACTCAGAGCCTACAGAAGGAGGTGCAAGCAAAGACACCTGAAAAGGAACGATGGGGAGGAGAGCTGGGGGGAATAAGAATAAGAACCCACAGAGTGTGGTGTATTCACAAAACGGCTTCAATGGAGAGGCAGGCTGACTGTGTTGAATGCAGCTGAGTGGACACGATGCAATCAGTCCAGCAATATCTGTGACTATCAGATCAGTTTCAGCGGGATGCTGAAGATGGCAACTTCCAGACCTGATGAATGGAACAGGGAGTAAAACATGAGGAAGAGTAAGTTTATGCAACTCTTTTCGTAAGTTCCGCTGTGAAGGAAAGCAGAAGAATAAATGGTAGTTGAAGAAGAAGAGAAAAACAAGAAAGGGATTTTTGAAAGACGAACAATAAAGCATGTTTTTACACTGGTGGGAATACACCAGTGGAGGAGAAACTGATGACAGAAGAGGCAGACATGAGGATTCAGGATTGATGTCTGAGAGGATAAGAGGAAGGAGGATCCAGAGCTTAAGTGGAGAGATTAGCCTCTCACAAAGCAAGGATGTCTCCTCCAGCATAAAAGACAGGGATACACAGAATAAGTGCACAGAACCTGGGAAGTTTGGGGATTCGATGGTGAAAAGATATATTTCCTGTATGCATGTTTCTCAATGGAAGAGGAGTTTCCCTTGTGCTATGTGTACCAGGGCAGGATAGTGAGAGGGCGACAGGGTTTGAAAAGAGGAGAAGAAAAGAAAAACCTAGCAGGAAGAGGAGGAAAGCAAATTTAGCAAGGAAACAAATTAGCACTGCCAGGCTAGGTGAGCATCCAACTGAAATTTGGGAATCTGAATTTGAAGTGAAAATGCTAACTTTTTTCAGCAACAGTCAGCGGAGTTGATACTTGTAGTGGAATTCAGTCAACAATTCTCTAAAGCTGCCACAGGCTGGAATCATGCTTGAGTCCCTCTAGGTCAGTGGCTATATTCTTTGGGTTGTGCCAAACTGTTTCTACCCTGATACCCATATGATAACATAAGGATGCATGGTTGTAATCAATTTTTCAAGAGCTGCATTTATTCAAATACCATATGTCAAACGGCTACCTTTTCTCCCTGCAAAGTAAACTGCAAGCAGTACTTGATAAAGTACTCCAGCTCAATAATTCATTCTCCTGTCTGAACCAGTGTAACTTCTGGAACACTGAGCATTCTCAGATACTTCACCATGCTCCATACACTAACAACTGAGGCCCCATTTCCAATAAATGCAATGGTGTGTTGATCTGTCATTTCACTGTCAGCCCACTTTGAGAAAGCATTCATGGCATTACTTCCATCAATACAACCCTAATGTCTTGTGAGTCTTGAACACATAGTAGGTGCTCATGAACCATTTGCTTTATTAATGGATCTCAATTTGAGGATAAACTATAAATGGTTTTTTATAAAGGATACAAACAAAATAAAGTATTCACAAATTAACTTAGAACGTTCAATACCTTTGAATTAACCCTTCATTTGAAATGTTTAGACTTCCCTGGTGGCTCAGATGGTAAAGCGTCTGCCTACAATGCAGGAGACCTGGGTTCGATCCCTGGGTCAGGAAGATCCTCTGGAGAAGGAAATGCCAATCCACGCCAGTACTCTTGTCTGGAAAATCCCATGGACGGAGGAGCCTGGTGGGCTACAGTCCATGGGGTCGCAAAGAGTTGGACACGACTGAGATGTTTGCATGATTATTCCATTCAAATGGAATATCAACTTGCAATATAAGTCTTCTCAAAAGCTTTGTTTGGCTAGTTAGGTTTTTGTCTTGAAATTAACCACGAAGCCCACATATGTTTGCTATCAGGTTGTTTTCTTTTAAAAAATCTTACATTCAGAATTATGAAACTCCCATCTATTACTAACTCAATAGAAATACTAAATGCTTCCAGCAGAGGGCTCAAGAATTCTTTTTTAAGACAAGAAGTTTATAAAATTCACTGTCCAATAGCAGCTGTTGCAAAACTTCAGAAGGCACTCTCACAAAAAACACGTTCTTCTTGATCAAGTGATTCCAGGTCTACAAATTTATTTTAAATAATCCAAACCTATTTAAAAAAACCTGTATTACAATAAAGCAGCATATACTATGAATTTATAGATAAATGTACTTTTATCTAATTCCAGAAAAGACATTAAATTATAATCACAAAAAAATCTATATTACTCAGGAGATGGGGAAAGGCCAGGGGAAAAGAACAGAAAAATAACATACAGTATGTTAGTGAGAATTTGAGTGAATATGGCTTTTCACTTTCATTCTTTATGTTTGTATAAACATCTTTTTCACTTTCAAAAGATGAAAAATAGTAATTTATCTTTACAAAATTTGCACACTTCTTAATTTTAGTTCTGAAAATAGGGGTGGAAAAAGTTTAGGAAGCAAGTAGAATGGCTTATTTGTGGAACAACCTGGGATTCTGGAGACACTCCATTTTTGGAGGCAGAACTAACAGGATGTAGCACCACTTTATTCATGCCTAAATAACCCTAAAGTACCCCCTGGGATTCCAGAAATTTTCAGATAGGGCTCCTAAATATTTTCATTCACTTTTCTTATTTACATATACTCATTTTCAGCAGGATCTGAGGCATCAGTACAAGCATTTAAAGATTAGAAACGTCATTCGAGCCAGGAGAAAAGAGGAAACAATGCGATGTTTAGAGGAGAGATACGTGTGTATATATGTATATGTATCTTCATAACTATTAATAATGGCCTGCAAATACAGCTCTAAGCCTCCTAGCATTAAAATCAAAAAAGAAAATGTAGCCTAATACAAGATAAAAAGATGAAAATACTGAAATGAACTCTAGATTCTCCAGGCCCTGAGAACTAATGGAAAATTTCCTTCAGACATTATGACTATCATTGAATGACCTATCTGGTGATACTTTTAATACCAACATAAATGTATTTTGTAAACTTTGCATAAAAAGTAAAAGTTAATAGAGATTCTTCAAAACTCAGATGTAGTTTTCTGATTTTCTCCCTTGATATCTTGATTTAGACATAAGATTTAGAGTAGATGAGCAGTGGTTCTTAAAGCAGGCAGTACAACCTTATAGGTAGCAATTTGGAAATGCATACAGATAGTTTTAGTTGCTCCAGGAAGGGGAATACTATTGGCCTTTATTGGACAGCAGCCAGGCAAACCACAGGACAGCCACCAAATGCAAAGATGGATACGTGTCTGCATGCAAGCTCAGTCGTGTCCGACTCTTTGCAACCCTATGGACTGAAGCTCATCGAGGCTCCTCTGTCCATGGGATCCTTCAGGCAAGAACACTGGAATGGGTTGCCATCTTCTTCTCCAGGGAATCTTCCTAACCCAAGGATTGAATTATTTACCACTGAGCCACTTGGGAAGACAGACATGTAAATAGGTGAAAAACTTGTTTATAAAACCCTAAGCCCAGAATTGAACTCTATTTTACATATAGACAAATTTCTATTTGTTTTGCGTCAAGATATACTGAATTTTCCAGGAATGCTACCACAATAAAAACCAAGAGAAGACTACTGTTTTGTTTTCTAAGGAATTTTACAGAAAGTTGTTCAGTACTTCAGAAAATCATGTTGCCTAGGGCATGCCCTTGTGGTATGTCTGTTTCCAGCAAAACATCCTTTTGTGTCACTCCGCATCTCTATGCAGCATGAGGATTCTACCTGTAGCTGTATACAGGCAACTGTTTCATTATGTCTTGTGAAGAGTTTTGCTCCAGCCTCTACATACTGAACTGCACATTATTTTCAATATACTTTATTTCCTTCTGTTTGTTATTTATATATGGTTAAGATATTCTTGGCTTCCCTGGTGGCTCAGATGGTAAACAATCTGCCTGCAATGCAGAAGACCCAGGTTCAATCCCTGGGTCAGGAAGATCCCTGGAGAAGAAAATGGCAACCCATTCCAGTATTCTTGCCTAGAGAGTTCCATGGATGGGCCATAGGCTACAGTCCATGGGGTCGCAAAGAATCAGACATGACTGAGTGCCTAACACACACACAAGATATTCTTACTAGTGTTTAGAGTAATTTGTGTGGGTAAGTTATATTATTAGGAATTTCATTTCAGGATAGTAAAGGTGGCCTTGTATATTAAGGGTTGATAGATGTGGTTGAGAACCACCAAGCCAGACTGGCAGGCTGCGTATCTTCTGAGAATTCGTTGTATGTATAATTCCTCCCAGTCAACTTTTAGTGAGAGCTTTCTAGCAAACAGGCTGAGGCTGGAATGTAATTATTCTCTTTTGCTGAATAAGGGGAAAAGTTCATGTCCTTTAAAAAGCTATCAATAGGCTGACATCTTCTTATGATAACTAAAGAGCTAATCAAGAATCTCCACTAAATATACTGGCAAGCTCCCTCCACTCAGATGATTTCATGAGACACCTAAAGGAAGGGTCACAATTTCCTTAGGGAATGATTCGGAATATAGCCAACCTTCAGAAATTCCAACGATCAAGAAAGAACACAACTGTAATGATGTCTGCTTAGAAATACTCTGAACAGGAGTTGCTACTCATCTGCCATAGCAAAGGAAAAACTCAGATGGACATGATGAAATGAAAAATGTCTAGCAATGGGACTTTCTGCCAAAACCGAGAGAAACAAGTGCACAGAACTGTAAAATCCACCCTGAGTTAGCTTAATGGGGCTGATCTACTCTTTTGAGTTACTGAATATTATTTTTTTCTACTTTGGAGGACATCAAATAGAAAAGAAAGGATTGTTTATTGCTCCACTTGTGACAATAAAGCCATTATCAAGAGCACACAGGAAACATTTCTCTTTCTATTCACCATCCTGGCAATAAGGTGGCGCTGGGAGGTAGAGTGTGGGAGGGAGAGAGGAGGACCCAAGGAACAAATCCAGCTCATTTAAATAAAGTTTTGTATAATGAAGACAAGGTTAAAACAGAGAGGGGTCACACGCATCCTTGTCATCTAATATTATCTCAGATATCCAGAGACCCTCTGAGTGTCATCAGTGTGCATGTTCTGTATGCATGAGCTCAAGTCCCTTAGGCCACAATGGGTCCTGCAGCACAGAACTTATGCCAAGAAAGATTATAAATGCTGTGAGCATACTGTTCAAACACATTTTGTTTTCAATAAGTGTCTGAGTTTCACAGTGTGCCAAAGGAAAATGTCTGTGTCTAAAATGTGACTATCACTCAAGCAAAATGCTACACGAACACAATGGAGTCCGTCTCCATTTTTGATGTGTGGTGACAGCTCTCAAGCCCCACCACTCCCTCTTCCCTGCTTGCTCCACACCTGGGGGAAAATACAGGAAAAGTCTGAGGTCTCTCTCCCTTGATGCTGGTGGAAAGTTCAAACCACACAAGCCTCTGGCTACATGGAGAATCCTCCAGCCCCACCTCCTAAGCACAATAAACACCAACGCTGATCAATCACCCCTACTTGCCCTCTGAAGACATATTTGGACCTACTGGAACCCACGCTTTTAGCCCCAAAAGCCTCACTATGTGAATGAGAAACGCTTTCCTATCCGCTTGGTCCATGTGTGCTGTTATCAGTCTCAACACTGCAACAAACGCTGAGTGGGTGACGGGCCATTCTGTTTCTGCAGAGTGACTATCAGACAACTCAGAAATCCTAAATTTACAAATTGTTAAGAAAAAGCCAGGAAATAACTTTTTTTTAAAAATGAAAATCATCAGTTTTATTACCAAATTGGAAAGCTGACCTCAGAAGTGTGGCCACAGTTAGACTTCCTCTCTCTGCAACATTTTAGACATTGCTATGCTGAGCAGATGGCTCTGTAATGCCTGCAGTACAAACCACAGCCTGAGTCTTCTCTGAGCAGACACACACAGGGATTTCATGAGGGATAAAGGGATATGAGTCAATACATGAGTCTGAGTAAACTCCGGGGGTTGGTGATGGATAGGGAGGCCTGGCGTGCTGCAGTCCATGGGGTCGCAAAGAGTCAGACACAACTGAGAGACTGTACTGAACTGAAAGGGATAACAGGCCGGCACAGGCAAACTGTCAGTTAAAACTGACCCTGCTCTACAGGCAGGGGCGCTCCCACAGACCTTCACCTTGAATTGCTGTCGACCATGAGGAACAGACAGGCTTTGGGTCCAGTGACACTGTTCTTGGGTCCTCAGCTGAGAAAAGTAAGCTTCTGGGGTCAGGCAGGACCGGAACTTTTAAAATCTCACTTCTCAGTTTTTCACAATACATGTTTAGGTCCCCAACCTGTCCTTATAGTTTTGACTACCTAACCACATCAAGGATTTATCGTTTTACTTGACATCCTGAGAAGCCATAAAAATTTCATTTGGCATATGGTCCCTGTCTGTCAAGTTGGTTGACACTTTCTAGGAAGCCACACATGGAAACCTGTAACATCCTCACCCCAAAACATTAAGCAGACACATCTGCTCATTTGTTTCAATAATCCACTGATTTAAAAAAAGAGAGAAAATCTCTCTAAAGGCAATAATATAGAGTTTCAAAAGATCCAAGAACGTGAAAACTCACTGATGGAATTCAAACTTATCCCCTTCATTTCACTCTTCTCAAACTTTTCTATGTCAACAGTCCACTTATGGACTCTGGCACAACTCCGACAAGAATTAAGGTAAGAAGAAAATAATCACTTTCTGCACAATTCAAAATATCCTTCCTTAGACTGTGGATTGTAGACTCTGTGCTCTGGAGCCTAGGGCACAGGGTGCATACCCTGGGGGCCTCTTACTTGCCAGGCTTCTGTAGGTACTGCCAGGTGAAGAAAGAATTTTGCAGCTAAAGTATTTAAACCACTGAATGGTCCTAATGCTACTCCCAAGAGAAGCATTTAAAAAATATTTCTCCCAGATTTTTTCCATGTGCTAATAACATTTAGTTCCACCAGGTTATGTTTATAATAAGTAAATCTGATGGGGACTTTTTCTCATATAAAGTGACACATCTTTTCCTGAAGGAATGGTTTATGAGAAGGCAGTTCCAATTAAGATTCCTGTCACTCTGCTGCCAGGCCTGACGCTCAGGTCTCCAGAGAAAAGTATTCCACTGCAGAGAATAAATACACTTTCAATGATCATCAAAATAAGGCTACAGTGTCTGCCTTATCAGGGCTATAAAAAAGTCACATGAACACATTAAATAAACAAATGAGAATCAGGAAGAAAACCTTGACTATACAAGAGCAAGAAAATTAAGGAGCTATGTCTTCTAGTTTTCAATTCCTGATTACATGAGCACAGTTATAGCTAAAAAAAAAGTATTTCTCACTTCACAGAATGTCACACTTCCCTAGATTTCCAAAGCGTTCAAAATATTAATACTAATAGTTATACAAAATGTCCTTGTTGAGATTCTACTAAAGCATTCTCTGCACCAGGGAATGGTAATCAGGATGTGTGTCCCCAGAGATAGGTTCTTCCATGATGCTGAGGAACCAGAGGCTGGAGCTACTGGATATGAAAAGAAAAGCAAGAAAACAACAGATATCAAAGAGTCCTTTTCATCTGCCCAGATACGGTGTGCCTGGTTCATGGCTGGCAAAGTTAGCAGTACCTAGAGGGGTACTCTGGGAAATTCAAAGGGGACTACAAACCTATCATTGAGTGCACAGTTTCTCTCTTTACTGGGTTTCTGGAAATGCTCCATCAGGCAGCAAAGGACAGAACACATGGAAGGGAGAGTTCTCAGGAAAGTTAAGAGGAAGCCAACGAGCTTGAACCCCTTGCTCTACTATATGGAAGGCATTTAGTCCCTGACGACTGAGCGACTTCACTTTCACTTTTCACTTTCATGCATTGGAGAAGGAAATGGCAACCCACTCCAGGGTTCTTGCCTGGAGAATCCCAGGGACCGGGGAGCCTGGTGAGATGCCGTCTATGGGGTCGCACAGAGTCGGACACGACTGAAGCGACAGCAGCAGCAGCAGCTCAGCTGGTAAAGAATCTGTCTGCAATGCAGGAGACCTGGGTTTGATCCCTGGGTTGGGAAGATCCCTTGGAGAAGGGAATAGCTCCAGTATTCTGGCCTGGAGAATTCCATGGATCCTATAGTCCATGGGGTCACAGAGTTGGACACGACTGAGCAACTTTCACTTTATCACATTATCGGCATATAGTCTTTCGTCCTTAACATCATGGCAGCCAGAGTATTAATACAGCAAACTTTATTGTAGTTCTCAGTCCTATTTGCTTTCATT